>NW_026136711.1:19179454-19835454 GCF_905237075.1 Dicentrarchus labrax | reverse complement strand
GCTGCTACGTGACATCCCTGTCTGTACATGGCTTTGCAGCAGACGACAGGCTCCCTTACGTCTGCATTATTTATCTAACTGATTTGTCTCTGTGGTTGGCAGAAATGGAATTCAATATTCATAGGTATGTTTTCATTAGTGTATAATCCCCTGAATATAGGAATCGTTGCGTTTTCGTTTCCTTAGAATGAGACGTTTTTATCTACAAATGCTGTGGGTCGTCTTCTGTGGAGCCCGCCATGTTAAACCATTGTGTTCTACTTACAGTTAATTAATTACAATCTGCAAGTTCACCACTAGGTGCCACTAAATCCTACACACTGGTCATTTCATTAAAAAGTCTGATACTACTATGGATGCGGTCTAACTTCATGCATAATTCAAAAGAGACTGGCGTGTTCACCATCAAGTAAGAACAAAGACAGACGTGGCCAGTTTGCTGCAAGGCGCACGATGCTAAACACACCTGTGAATTCCTGGACTTATGCCAGGGTGTATCTAATTTCAAAAACAGGTAAACAAGAAAGGAGTGGAGAAAGAAGCACTGTTTGCTTGCACTGACACCTGCCTGTAGGAGTTCACTCCTTGGCAGTTTTGCATGGAGCCAAGAAAAACTGAACCCCTTAATGGTTGTACCTTTTAGACTTAGAGAAAAGTGAAAAGGAGAACCATCAATTATCTTTTGTAAACCATACTGAAACTCTTGAAAGCTTGTTGTCAGATAACAGTGACCAAAGAGAATTGTACACTGTAATTGTGAAGTTACATATTAAATATTCGTCTCATTATTTCTTTGAGACATGAATTGGTTGAATTGTCCATAACATGATAGTCGCTGTAGTGTCATGGTGGGGCAAAGAATAAAGCAAGGAGCGTTACAACAGGTTAGCATTTCCTTGACTTTAAAATACACTGTGCCTGATGAGATGGGGCAGTGCAAGGCCAGATGTAGTGTCCGAAATGCCAGTTACCTTGGGTGTTGTTATTGTGGTGAAAATGGTCTCTTTGACACACTTACAATAATTCTCTAGCACACTGGCTCCCAAAACCCAAGCTATATTCACAGAGCCTTCATTCTCTGCTAAACAGCCTGGTCCTGCGTTAGAAAAGTACGCAGTTAAAACAACCAAAGTCCTTATAAAAGAATGAGAAGAAAACACTGAGTTTGTCAAAAAAAAAAAGAAGCCTATTATGGTTGTTAAAAAAAAAAAAACATAATACAGACATAGAATTGTATAAAAAGGTCCTAAAAATATCAGGAAAACTTATCTCTGATGTTAATCCAGATTGCTCGTTTTACACAAACTTCCTGTGGTTATTGCTTTTCAGTTTTGGGGTTAATTGTAAAGTTTATCAGTTCAGTACTTTTATTATTGTGCACTGAATATCATAACAAATATCCATAAAATATGTCAGTCTGGGTTTAGTGATAAAATAAGGGGTTCATTAAGGATTAAGGTTGGGAAAATAAAAGTTGGCAAATTGAAATAGATTGTTCTGGTTATAATATTTTCATGGACATACTGTACAATGTTTTGTTTGACTCGGTCAGTATTTGAACTACAATGACACACCCAAAACTAGTCTGCCGTTACTTTTGGCCCCAGGGACAGGGAGGATGAGACAGACTGGAGGGATTGTATTGATCCTTATAGAGAACAGGCAGCTCCACAGATTCTAGATGTCTCTGTGGTAGGGTTCAAAGAACAGGTGGGTAGTGTATGTGGGTGGTGTACAGACTCAGGTCCCAGGGATGTGAGAGAAAGCTGAGATGGATAGCTTTGTCAGTATTACTCACTGGGCTCAGAAATTAACTCTCAATTGCTACACGATGATAGAAGGGCATTTCACTCTAAAAAGGGTAAAGACAACCCGCACAGTAAACTGCGTGTTTGAGGTGAGGAGGCTAAATTTCTTGGCCAGCATGTGTACTGCAATCTGGATCTTTGAAGCAAAACAAACAAAAGTGTTTATGTCAAGGCTTCACAGAAATACTACCAAAAGAAGGAGATTAGATTGTCCCATGTTGATCCTCACTCTCTTTCACAAGTGAATCGCACAGATTTAATTTAATTGAACTCAAACACAAGCTCACAGTCTGCAGCCTAATGTGCTTTCTATGGTCGGACTTCATCATGGCTCAGACATCAGAGACATTTATCTTTATTGTTCAAAAAATTGTCGAGACAAATCAACAGGGTTGTTTTCATTTATAAGTCTCGTTGCTATTTAGCTTTTTATTTAACCACTAACTAAATGAATCATGAATCAGGCCTTTATGACTAAAGTCTTTCTTGGAAGTTGCCCATGATGAACTTGTAAGGGTCGCTGTTGTTGTCTTGATGGTTGGTTCTTGGCTGTGTTTTTGTTGCATGTCAGGTGACAAAGGTTCATTCTTCTGCTTTATTTATATTTTTTTAAACTTTGTAGTCTGCTGAGTTTCTCCCAGTTTTGTTGTGTACTTGTACAGACGTGTAGAAGGTTTGTGCTCCCCTACTACCATGATGTCACTGAGATAAATAGAGTTGGGGGTGCTGGATTAAGAGTCATCTGTGGTGGAAAGACCAGGGGATTACATGGATACTATACTGGGGACGACTTTGTTTGTGTGTGTGCGCCTATATACTTGAAGTCGTCTGTTTGTCCTTCTATCCACACAAGACGTGTATATGATCTGGTAAACTAGTGAGGCAGATTCGATTGTAAAATGGTCCTCTCAGTACATATTGTGAGTCCTTATCTAAAATGTGTTTATGTGAGGCATTTTTAAAACTCTCATTTATAAATATCTGTCCCAATAATCGAGTATTGGTCAGGCTATAACTATATGTGTATTAAAAATAAGCTTTTTCTGTCCTTGAGTATGTGATTATCAGCAGATCATGGCACAACTTCTATATTATGCAGTATTGAAATGGGTTATAGTGTTATGCCAGTATTAGTATACTACGGAGAGTTACTCTCTGCTCATTCCTAACTGCACGGCCTTAAAGGCAGACAGCAGATGGCAGAGACTAATTGTCACAGGCCACAGCACCAATAATGGCAACAATTACAGAGGAAAGTGAACACACCACTCCCAAAGCTATAGACTCATTATGAGTGAGTGAATTACTGTGTGTGCACATAACAATGGTACTCTTTAAATTACGGTTCTCTTCAACTTAAATACATGGCGGTCTTTAGAAAGTACTCAAGAATCAGTAAATCTGATGTTCCTCCGGTACTTCAGACAAATGAATTCTTTTCTTCCGGTGGTTCTCTATTGTGTTTATTTTGGAGTGGAGCTGGTGTCATCTGTTTCCAGCAGGTCTTGAGTGGGGAAGGCCCCTCTGTGTCATTCTCAGGTGTGTGTATGCACGAGTCAGTGTGTACATGTGAGTTAGGGTAATTCTTTTTCTAGTGTGTGTGCATGCCCATGTGTGACTGAAGTGACACAGTATCTGCTGGTACAGCTGTCTTTCCCTAAGCTGGCTTCTGTTCTTGGACATATTAAAAGGTGTTTTTGTGCTCTGTCACAAATTAAAGCCACTGCAGCCCAGCTTCATAGGTAATCATGATTATGCACATTTGTTCAACTTCTGACTGACTGTTTAGTATTTGCAACTCATGTGTTTTTGTTTCATGTCGTCAGTGTAGATGCAAGACAAAACTGAATATTATCCTGTAGGTGAACGAAGGAAATCAAAGATTTCTCTATCTTGAGACCAGTTACGTTATGTTTAGTTTTTAGTTGACTGATTTTCAAAATTCAGAAAGTGGAGCAGTTGTTTGTATTTGTGGTTTGTCCAAAATCTAGTAGTAGTTTTCAGCTAAATGAATGTGTATATTATGTATATTTGTTTTAAAGATTGATTCTTAAAAGATTTTTAAAATCATAGTTTTCTGAACTCAAACCAACACACGTTGTAATTTAAATATATATAGAAATAAACCAAATGCAAATTCTTTTCTGTTTTTTGTCTGTGATGGTACTATTAAGTGTTGTTTGTTTTCACATATTTGCCTTTCTCTGTTTTCAGCAGACTGTGAAATAATGAATAATTGTAGAGTGAGTGACATCATCACTATTGAATTAGCCGTAAGCGTGTAAAGCACCCAGATGGTCTATGTGTATCTGAACCCACGAGTTTTACTACACAATGCACATGATTTTGTATGCAGTAAAGAAGCCATGTTATATGTGTGTTGGTTTGTTTGGAGAAAGATCTTATGGCTCGTAAATCCTTTACTGTCAGAGCTGTTAAATGCTAAATGCTAAACATTTACAAATGCTAAACATTTACATTGTAAACTATCTTTATTTACTACCTTTAAGGCATTTATCAATCCAGCAATTCTTTCCATAAACACAATCAACACATAGTATTTTGTTAGCCTGTACTTAAAGGGTAACTTAGGTGTTTTTCAGCTTGGATCTTATTTTCCCATGTTTTTTTGTCGAAGTGAATAATGGAGACAACAAGTTTCGAATTTGATCCACTATTGAGAGAAAGCACTGAAGCCTGCCGCCATGAAACGGGCTACAGTGTAATCCTTGCAGGCAATTGGGCACCGTAAAATGATATCCATTAAAAGCACTTGTTGTTGCCACTGACTGGCTCACTTTTACTCTCACTCAGTACTGGACCAAATACAAAAACTTGTCCCACATTAGTAAAATTCAACAACTGTTTTCCAAGGATACAATGCTTCAAACAGTAGTGGAAAGATTTCTAGAATGCGTTGGTCAACTGGAGGTACTGTCACTTTACTGACATTTATATTTTTGTGATGTAAAAGAAAATATAGTTTAGTATAAGTTGACAAGATACTTTGCAGAAAACAGACATTGTTATCTTTCCTATGCAACACTTAAGAGGATGAGAAGTTAAGTACTTACTACGCAAGGTACTTTCTACAGAAGACAGTTGTGTTACATTACATTTTTTTCCGGGCGGTTCTAAAAAGTTAAAACTAGGTTAAATGACTACGAGGCAGACCTCTGCCTTAAATACAGACACTTTTCAGCCTTTTGCTGGTTTATGGCTGCTTTATGTTTTGGATGTGTAGATGTTGGCATTAATGTGTTTTTGCAGTTTGTTATTTATTAATTTTAACCTCTGCCTAACAGGACCTAAAAGTAAAGACTCTGATTTTGAAGTGATATTGTGAGACCATGTGTTTCTGGCACATATTTTGATACTGTCTGTGTCTGCCTACAGACCTGTGTGGTGCATCCGGACCCAAGCCCCTCAAGCCTCAGAGATCCCTTCCAGGGACGCCCGTTTCTATCACACACTACCCAATCGACCTGCGGACATCCATGGAGGAAAAATACAAAGAGATTGCTGAGGTAAAAATTCAAAGCCAGACAGATAATGTTGCTGCGCCGAATAAACTCACAGAAACATTAGACAGCTAATCAAAATAATCTTTAATTATAACAACTATTGATTAGCACCCATGCACCAGTTGTCCACAGATATTTTAATCAGCTGTTACTGGCATTTGTTTGTTTGAATTTGGTAGTTATGAAAAGACATGTTTGGAAGTTTTAAAATCTTTGAATCTCTAATAGTCAACCATGTTGTCTCTGTGGCTTTTGCCTGAAGAATAATTTCAGCTTCCAATAAGTTAAACACAAGATTTGTTTTGTTTATTGACTGAATGAATGTTGAAAATCAACAATAATGCCTTAAACGTGTGCAAAAACATTAGAAACTATGTCACACGTTCATCAAAGTTACCTTATTTTAAATCACAGCACTTTGGCATGTTCTGGCTTTATTTGAAGGAAAATGTAACAGGTGGTTCTTTGTGAGCCTCAGAGTCTGCCATATATACATAGGTACATTGAAATGGGCCTGTTTGCCTGTTTTATGACACCATAAATGGAATAACTTATGTTTGCACCAGGAGCTGTTCACACGCAGCATGGCAGAGAGCGAGATGCGAACTGCTCCTTATGAGTTCCCGGAGGACAGCCCCATCGAACAGCTGGAAGAGCGACGGCACCGCCTAGAGAGACAAATCAGCCAGGACATTAAGTGAGGAAATACAAACACAGCAGACACACAAAGCCAGTTAAATGAACTCTTTTAAGTACCTCAGACGCATATAGCTCTCCCCCAGCCCCCACCTTTTAGCAGACTTCTTGCTTTCACCCATGCACACATGCTTATCAGCTTCCAACATGCCAATTTGTGGGCTAACCAGCAGTTGGCACCTGTCCTGGTGTTCAGTCTTCTTCTACACAACTTTTATAGGGGTTCTGTCTCAGTTGCCAGTGCTGACGCTATCTGCACCACTAAGCCGATCATTTGGGTGGTTATCTGACACAACCTCCGCAAGCCTGTTTACCAATCAGGGTGTACCACTACTAACTGAAGATATTTTTCTATTTGTGTCATTCTCCTTGATCACTTAATACCTAATATGCTTTGTGTGTATATGAATGTATGTGTGCTAGAGAGAGAGTGCTTGTTTAAGTGTGTGCTGGTGCATATATTTGGTCTCTCTCCCTTCTGTGTGCTTAATTTTTTCTCACTACCTCTGATGCCATCTGCCCCCTGCCTTGCCCACACTTATCCTGCACCGCTGCATATCACCCCCAAGGCTTGAGCCAGAGATCTTGCTCCGCGCCAAACAGGACTTCATGAAAATCGACAGTGCTCCAGACCTTGAGTGAGTGAGATTTGCTTCAGTATGTATGTTTTGTGACTATTTTTTTCTTTCAATTTATCTCTGTTTTACTTGTTTTTACTGTACCTAGAAATATTGTAGTGATAAGTGTCTAAGTTTAAGTAAGCACTTTTCTCCAGGACCACTGACAGAGATTATCAGCATATTGAGATGGACCACATCTTCCCCCTGCTGGTGACATGTAAATGTACAAAATGGATACCTTGTTTTTTTGCTTTTTAAACAACCCGTCTCTTAAGTCTGAGTCTGAAGTCTGTGAGTGTTTTTGCATTTGCATATTATTCTGTTTTCTTAGTAATGAAACTTGAACCCCAAGAAATTCTTACAGTCATTGGGCAGCTCTGTAGCTAAACTACTGAAGTTTAGAATGTAGTTATATTGTCATCTTACAAGCTGTTGCCCTATATATAGAGTGGGCTTAAAGTATTCATACACAAAGTGAACATTGTTCAGAGATGATTGCAAATGTACAAACATACAGAAATACCTCACCTGCATATGTTACCAGAGACTTTGCAATGACATTTCCAATTGAGATTCGATGCATCCTCCTTAAATTATTCCTGAGATATTTACAGAACTTTCACAGAGAAGACATTCAGTCATCTTTCAGAGGTACAGTTCCAAAGTTTTCCCAGTGTGTGTCACTGTGTTTCTATATGCCAAAACAAGCTGTGAAGTCTAAGGAATTATTTGTAGACTTCTGAGGTCCAACTACATTAAAGACATGCATCTTGAAAAGGATACAGACCTTTTTTGCAAAGAATGTAAAGTTTGCAGGAACACAATGGGCTTCATCATTGTGATGTAAGAAGTTAATCTCACTAAGACCTCAATACCTCACTGAAATCCTGTAGAGAGACATGCAGGTTGCTGTTATATAATAATTATGTTACTGATTTTTTCTGATGCTGCCATTACAACTCATATAACCAATAACATCTGGATTCTCATTTACCTTTCTGCCACACTTCCTGCTTATATCCACATTTTCCATCTTACTGTGTCCTTACCCGTCCTCCTCTGCCAATCTTTCTCTCCTTTTAAACTCTCCTTTTCTCTGTCTGTATCCTTTAAGGTTGATGAAGGAGAAGAGTGTGGACATTGTTGATGATGGCTTTAGGGAGAGACAATTGCCTCTGGAGAAAGAGTACCAGCGGGTCTCAATATCTGGAGAGGAAAAATGCGGGGTAAGGAGCTTTTTTTAATTAGATTTTTAATGTTTTTATCAGCATTTAAACTTAAACTCCAATAAGTTAAATTCCTTTCACACAATTTTTAATTGTCCATTGCTATCTTTCCAGGTGCCCTTCACTGACTTGGTCGATGCTGCAAAGTGTGTGGTGAAGGCATTATTCATCCGAGAGAAGTACATTAATCGATCTATGCAGAATTTTTGTAAGACCACAGCTCAGGCCCTGCAGGAGCTCGGGATGAAACCTCTGGATCTGAGAGTCTATGAAGATATACCAGAGACGCCTGTAGATGCTGGTATGACATGCACACTCTAAACACAGGAAGCACACATGAAGGCAACACATTGTCCAATCTTGTACTGAGTCAAAGGTTTTTGTTGAATCTCTGTGTAAGGAGGCAGCAGTGATCGAGCAGTATGCTTTAGTTAGACTACCTCCTTCTGTGGAATCTTGTTTCATTCAGGGAATACCTGTCAACAGAGAGGCTACAAGCATTTATTGTGTATCAGTCCTTGTTCTGAAGGGGAAGCTTGTTTCTTTCCATTGGACTCTGGTCTTTCTACTCTCCAAGGTTTCCTTCTTTATACTAGCAATAGTTACTTACTACATACTCATAGAGTTTCAGCTCCCTGTGAGCTTATCTCATGATGTAATTAGGGCCAATGTAACATCACAGAAGTATTTTCCAAAGGGGTTTTCCAGGAACATAACTAATGGGTGTGTTCAAGCTTGAGAAAGCTTGACAGTCTTTATAATGAGCCTATCGGGCAATACATAAATAGCTATTATCACAACCTGGCTCAAAAATGAGACAAAAGAGGGAGACCCCAAAGAGTCAGTGAATCATTTTTTTTAAAAAATCAAGTAAACAGTACAATAGGGCGTGTCTGTCTGCACGTCAGTATGTATGCAGTGTCTGTGTGAGTAAGTGGTAAGTCTCAGCTCTACCCCTCAACTTCTTGGAACAAAGTGGAAAAAACAAAGCCAACAAGGAAGAACAAGATAGGGCGTGAGGCCGTCACACAATATATATTGATATTGAGACAGCAAGGAAATGCCAACTAATGAGAAAAACACTTGACAACAAAGTATAAGAGAAACAGTTAATTTCTATTTATTTTATTAAGCTTGCCAAACTCAAATCTAGATCCGATCAAAACAAAGTAGTCCCACGGATCACTGTGAATTAAAAAAACCCTACACTTTTAACTCTTTTAAATGAATAATTACCATATCATTGTTCATTTTAAGATAGTGTCATTTTTTGTAGCATGGATGATATAACTTAATATCAATGTTTTCCCAGATGCCCCCGTCCATCCACCTGTTTCAAAGACACACCCCTATGACAATCAGGACCCCAAGAATATGCCGGCAGACACAGGATATGGTTGCAAGATGGTGGATGGAGTAGTCCATGTCTACACCAAGAAGACCAACATTGACAAGTATGTGTTTGTACCTGTAGGGTGACATCTTAATTTAAAAAAAGAAAAAGGTGAGTCTGTTTGTATAACCTATATACTGTTCTCTTTTTTAGAAGTACAGAACTAGACCTGCCCTATCCTGACCTGAAGGAGTATATTGCGGACATGAATGTTATGATGGCCCTCATTATCAACGGGCCAGTGTGAGTGTGTCTTTGATACCATCATACTACAGATGTCAATGTTTTGTAGCTTAGGGTTTATTTTAAATGAAATATCTGTGTCCTCTGGATGGTGTTTACAGGAAGTCTTTCTGCTACCGCCGCCTACAGTATCTGAGCTCTAAGTTCCAGATGCACATCCTCCTGAATGAGATGAAGGAGTTGGCAGCTCAGAAGAAAGTTCCACACAGAGACTTCTACAACATACGAAAGGCAAGAGCCAACATGTGACATGTGATGCAAATATAAAAAAGACATTTTGAAATGATGACAGCAAGTGGTACCGGTATAGACCCAGCGCTGAACTTAACTCTCACATATTCTGCTCCATTGTAACTCCAGGTGGACACACACATACATGCGTCATCCTGCATGAATCAGAAGCACCTGCTGCGATTCATCAAGAGAGCCATGAAGAAATACCCTGAGGAGATTGTTCACATTGAGCACGGCCGTGGTCAGACCCTCAAGCAGGTGTTTGAGAGCATGAACCTGACGGCCTTTGACCTGAGCGTAGACACTCTCGACATGCATGCGGTGAGAAATAGGAGCCGCAGTGAACAGTATCTTTCTAAAATTTCACTTTTATTTTGAGAGATTTAGTGCTAATACTGTGTAATACATTTGGTGTAGATACAAATTAGGTTTGACTGTTTTTGTTTTCTCATCAGGATCGTAACACCTTCCATCGGTTTGACAAGTTCAATGCCAAATACAACCCCATTGGAGAATCCATCCTCAGAGAGATCTTCATCAAGACTGACAACCACATTGAAGGAAAATACTTTGCACACATTATTAAGGTGTGAAATCATTCATATGTAATCCACACAATCCTTCAATACATACACAAACTTACATTGGTTTCTACTCTCACTATTTGTCCAGGAGGTGATGTATGACTTGGAGGAGAGTAAGTACCAGAACTCTGAGCTACGTCTGTCCGTATATGGTCGGTCCCGAGACGAATGGGATAAGCTGGCTCAGTGGGCCGTTAAACACCGAGTGTACTCTGATAATGTGCGCTGGCTTGTCCAGGTGCCACGTTTATTGTAAGTACCCCTACCTTGAAGCTTTGTCAAGTTGTAGATTAGTTATAACTGTGATTGGTGATAATATCATAACACAAGAAATGTTTCCTTCCTGGTTACAGTTTACTCAAGAAAAAAAGAAAGAGAGCAACTATAACTAACTAACTAGTGTAGATATGGATAATCGCTTCTATCCTCTGCAATGAAACCTACATTTTGAATAAATCATTTGTACAAACACAAATAATTATCACCTCTATGGTATCAACAAATGTCACTGTTTAATCACCACCTCTCCAGCGACGTCTACCACACAAAGAAGCAGCTGGCCAATTTTCAAGAGATGTTGGAGAATATCTTCATCCCTCTGTTTGAAGTCACGATCAACCCCCGGAGTCATCCTGAGCTGCACCTCTTCCTGGAGCATGTGAGTATCAGTTCACAACAAATCCAAGCGATCCTGAAGATTCACACGAAAATAGACTGAATGATTGTTGCTTTGTTGTTGTTTTGTTTGTTTGTTTGTTGCCTGTGTGTTACTAGGTGGTGGGCTTCGACAGCGTGGACGATGAGTCTAAACCTGAGAACCACATTTTCAATCTTGATAGTCCATTGCCTGCCAACTGGACTGAGGAGGACAACCCACCCTACTCCTACTACCTCTACTACACCTATGCCAACATGACTGTGCTCAACCACCTGCGACGGTATGGGCCAGTTGGACACACTTTGATCCTTTTATTAAACCTCACGTTCATTCATTTAAACACATAATCATCCACAAAATACACAAAAACATGAGGTTTTAATGCTGTTTTTGTAAATAAATGTGTCCCTTCTCAGGCGGCGAGGCTTCCGTACGTTTGTGCTGCGACCTCACTGTGGGGAGGCGGGGCCGATCCACCACCTGGTGTCAGGTTTCATGTTATCAGAGAACATCTCCCACGGCCTGCTCCTCAGAAAGGTCAGGGCAGGGCTTACTAGATTGTTTCCAGAAGACTGCTATAGAAGTGTTTGGTTTTGGCATGTTGAAATAAAAAAAAGACCCTATGGTGTATTAATGGTGTTCATTGGTGAGTGTTTATTAATATGTGGCCTCCCTCTTGGCCTTCATTGATGAAATTACAAACAGTTTCAAGATTGAATTTATTCATTCATAAAAACATGGAAATTACAGAGCTCCAATCCTTACCAACCAACACTAATTACCAAAATGCAAAACAATATTCTATATATTCTTTAAAAACTGTTAAAAACATCCAACAATATAAATGAATAAATGTAAGTCCCAAATTACATTCTCCTTACACAGTTCTGGTTATACTGCCATTTCCACTGTGGGATAAAAGAGAGAGAACACCATGTAGTGTGTGTGTGACAGGTGGTCTCGACCTGCCACTGCTTTATCTCTCAAGTTCTCTCTCTCTCTCTCTCTCTCTCTCTCTCTCTCTCTCTCTCTCTCTCTCTCTCTCTCTCTCTCTCTGTTTGATATCCATCAGGCCCCGGTGCTGCAGTATCTTTACTACCTGGCTCAAATTGGCATCGCCATGTCACCCCTGAGTAACAACAGCCTGTTCCTCAGTTACCATCGCAACCCACTGCCAGAGTACCTGTCCAGAGGCCTCATTGTCTCTCTGTCCACTGATGATCCTCTTCAGTTCCACTTCACTAAGGTCAGTACGAAGGAAGTTTGTGTGAATCTACACATTTAAGGAACAAACTGCAAAAAGATTATCAGAAATGAGGAGGCTGAAATGACATTTTTCTTTGTGTGTGTGTGTTGTGTGTGATTTGTGTGTTCGTCTTGGCCCAGGAGCCTCTGATGGAGGAGTACAGCATTGCTACTCAGGTGTGGAAACTAAGTTCCTGTGACATGTGTGAGCTGGCAAGGAACAGTGTCCTCATGAGTGGGTTTTCACACAAGGTAAACTAGTTTAAACTAGCTCTTCATATTTTTTGTATTTAATCTGGTGACATGCACTCAGTAGCCACTTATTAGGGAAACTATAGAAATATATGATTCAATTCAGTACAACAGCTCTGCCATAAACTATTTGAGGTCGTAGTTAAAGGTGGTGTTGTACTGGACTACATTATATTGAGTGTTGTTTCTAATTCTTTGTCCTCCCTGTTTACATACATAAGAAAAACCTCTGAATATAATGCAGAACAGTACAAAACAATCACTAACTATGACCCCAGTGCTAAAACCATAGCCTGTGTAATTGAAAATGGTCGGCTCAGGTTGTAGCCATCAATAGTCTTGACTGACTCCCAGCTAATCCAAAATGGGCAAAGAGGTGAATCGTGGGTGGAGCTGAGGTGGGCTGAATGAAGCTTGACTACTCAACACAGCAACCTGTGACAGCACCCACCTGTCACTCCAATTGGCCATTCCCTTAGTTATGCATAACTTTAAGCTTTAATATGATTTAAACAGGTGAGTTAAATAAAAATTCATCCCCTGTACAGTTGTCATGTACAGGGAATAAGTATGTCAGTTTACACCTGGCACTACAGTGCGTCTCCACATGCATCTTGAATGACCACTTGCGATAGGATCTCACTTCCCTGCTCTATAGGGCTGTACCCTACTCAAAATTTGTCGGTCTGTGCCCTTCATTACTATCGTTTTTTTTGTTTTTTTTGTTCAGCGACACACTAACCTGTCTTCATATCGCCCAAGATGCATTTTAATACCAGATGTAAACAGGCTCATAGAGACCAAAACTATTTTTTGTACCAGGCTGTAAACATGTCTATTTCTGATATAAAGCATTTTTTATGGGGCCTTATGGAGATTGATCACTTCTGTAGCCAAAGTGTCTGTTTGAGGAGTATTATTTCCACGTTGGGTTCATTTACCAGCCACAGAGGCTGCTGCTCTACTAGAGCATTTTATTTACATAACATCTCCATGACAGTTATTGGTATAGAGTTTGAGTGTCATAGACATAATAAATGTAGTCTGTTTATCAGAACAGCTGTATTAGATTGCATTAGCTTCAGTGTAGTTTATCTCACTGATGAGACACAGTCTACATTATTCTCTGTTGTGTCCCTCAGACTCCTTATTAGTAGATGACACTTTGAATCTAAAAGGACTATTGTATCAGAGCTTCCCACTCATGTAGCTTCTCCTAATTCCAGGCCAAAAGCTACTGGCTGGGCCCCAGTTATGCTAAGGAGGGTCCCTTGAGCAACGACATCCGCCGCACCAACGTCCCCGACATCCGTGTAGCGTACCGCAGCGAGACACTCTCTGAGGAGCTCCAACTCATCACCCATGCTGTGCGCAACGAAGAGCTGGACACTATTGACGAGGAGGACTCTCTGTCCATGGGCCCTCTCCCCGGAAGACGCTGAAAGCACAGTCACTTGGACCTGGCCTGTAAACCCCACACCCCTGTGGTCCACCTAGCATGACAATGAGGAGACGTAGTGTGAGAGTAATTCTGTCGTTCATCCTATATAGAACATAAACACACACCAACCATCACTAAGGAAAAGCCAAGGATACAGTTGTGCCAGAGCACTTTAGCTTCAAGGTTTTTCTTGCGTTTGAGTCATTTCTAGGCATCAGGAAAGGATTTTAACCCCATTTTGTTGTTACATTTCCCCCCAGATCTGCTTATATTGTTCTCTGTGACATTTTAGTTCTCACTCAGCATAATGAAGGTTAGCAGAGGTGACCAGCTCCTAGGATTTTTGTGAATGAAAAGCAGGGAAACCCTCAGCAGAGTGACACAGACTCTCCGTGCTGTCTTGCCAAAGCCATTAGATGATCCCTGTGATTTATTGTCATTCAGCGATATGTTTTACTTCAGACATTACATGCATGTGGTATCTCTGTAGTATCTGTGTACTAAAGAAACAACCAGCACATTTCAAACTTTCTTCACAGAAAACCTGCTCTAAATGTTGCTTATCTTACACTACACATGCTGCTTAAACTGAACTGAATGCATCGATCCTCTTCATTATACAAATTTATAATGAATGATTTTCAGATGCAGTCTTACATTTTAAGCTACTTCAGGGTGGCTTGGAGACAGTAACTCGTATAACAAGACTTCTCACTGAATGCTGCACCACTGAACATCAGCCATGCATGGTGCTCGGCGTGGTTTCAGATAATTTATCTGCCAAATTGCACACACAGAATTGTTCTTCCATGATTTCAATCAGCTCCGAGTCAGGAGACAGGAGAGAAGCAGACTGCAAACATTCCATGAAGGAAACTGTCCTCTATAGCTGCAAATCAAATGAGCTGCAGTAAATGTTGGTTTGATGATATATTTCCATATAAAGCGGAAATGTGCATTGTAGATTTAAACCACAGCACAAGTAAATGTCGATGAATCCAGCATCGTCCGAGGAGAGTGCTCTCGCCGTTACCCCACTGTGGCCATAAAGATACGGACCTTCTGTCACTCCTTAGGGCTCTGATTCATGTTTCACTCATTCCTTCCATCTACGGACAAACTAGAAAGTTGTGAGAGTTTTTCCCCTTTGCATGCAGTGCTCTGTACGTATGCACCGAGCAAAGAATTCACAGTGCCTTTTCGTTTTCAGCTTTGGGCGCTGCATGCCCAGTTTCTGTCTTAAACACCTGCAACAAGTATTGCATCACTTTTCCTGTCATATACAGTAGACCTCTATGCTGTTGTAATATCTACGCCAATGGAACTGAACCACCTAGCTGCATGCTCGGTGTAAATAGCTTTTACCTTGGCCTTCGTTTGAGGATAAAAGTTGATTTGTTTCTGGTTCTCTACTTGTTTTTTTTCGCATGCTTGCATGAATAACGGATGGCAGGAGAGAATGAGTTGCTTAAATGTGAAGCATCTTAACTAATTCAGGGCTGCCGACCAGCTTTCGAATCAGAGATCTGTTGCAGCGAGCCAACAGATTTAATCTCAGCATCGTTCACCATGTAGAAACGAGCAAACCATGCTGGGACATGGTTAAGACTGTTGCATGGTTCTTGTAGCATTTATGGTTTTTCAACTCGTCCCAAATCTGATCGAAGCTGGGATCACATTTTGTATTGTACACTCACCACGTTATCACATCCTGCCATCGGAAACGGTCCAACTTCCCATCAAACTGTGAGCATTCTTCTTAAACCTAGACGCCGATGTCGAGTAACATTTGATGCCAAGAGAGCGAATCAGAAACTGTCAGCCTTTGTTTGAATAACCAACCGTAATGTATTCGCATATATACGTGTTTGCTTTATAGAGGATTAGGATAAAAGAAGAGAACTCGTCTTTGTTCAGAAAGAATACAGTAGCTTCTAATTGTTCAAGGGATGCACTGGAGTTGTGCGCTGAACATGGTGAAATTTGTGCGTTTGTTGGGTTTCATGTATAAAGTGTATTTTTTTAAAGGCGATATAGAGATAAGAAATTTTATATTCACAATATATTGATGTCAAGGTTTAACACTTAGTTTCGTTGCTGTTGATCATTGTGAATTGGCATTATGTTTTTCAATACAGTTTTGTTGTTAGCCTTTTTAATTTGTGAATTGGACATTTTAGTGTCTGTTCTGACTGTTTAGCCACCATTTTTTAAGTTTCTGATCACGCTCAGTTTATTATTATAGGTAGGTACATGATAGTTACCTCTTACTTAACAGTGTCTACAGTCAGAAACCGACCTATATACACACACACACACACACACACACACACACACACACACACACACACACACAAAGATAAAGACTAATCCTAATTTTTACATCACATCAATAGAGTTGGCTGTTTGTTTTCTGTTTTGGTTTCAAATAATTATTTCAAGCATTAATCTACACTTGTCCTTATCTGTCGGATGTCCACAGACAGAAGCACAAAGTAGTTATGTCTAATTATTGCAGCTTCCTTTTGTTATTGGCCTTTTCTTGTTTTAATGTTTAACCATCTTAATGACTACTTTGTCACATTAGAAGTGTTATATGACAACGTACAATGCTGTGGTACGTTATCACTGAGAGAAAGTTATTCCGGACTGACCTGAACCTTTTTCATCCGTTCACATTTACATCTTGTTGTTTACTGTGATGATGTACACTTCATGGTTTCATGTTGTCTTTTACAGTCACCACAGAGTCACTTGTCTGTGCACTCACAACATAGTGAACCCTACCTCAAAAATACTTATCTCTGTCATGTTGCTGCAACAGCCGGGCCCAACTAATTTCCATTTATTATTAATCTACCAACTATTCTCTTGATTAATCAATTAATTGTTTGGGCTGTAAAATATCAGAAATGATCAAAATGCTATTATAATTCCCCGTAGTGCCTAGGGTATTGAAATTGTTTGTCCAGTCTTCACATTTGAGAAGCTTGAACCAGTAAATTCAGGTTATTTTTACTTATAAAAATGATTTCAAAAGATAAAGCGATCATCACAATTTCTGATTATTTTTTGTCCAATCAACTTATTGATTAATCTCAGTAAATACTGGCACACGAGAAGTGATTCACTAGCACTAAAACAGCTGAAACCATTTAAAGTTACTGATCAGTACGAGCAGTAACACAGTGATTCAAATATATACTATACGCTATTCACCGATTCATCGTTCACAGTTTCTGTTTTTAAGACGTTAAGATTGATTCATTTGTTTACTAACTTTACAGTGCATTTATTACAAGTATTCTGATGCTCACACTCAATATATTTTTGTGCTCCGCTTATATTTTTCTCATGAAGTATCTTTGTTTTTACAGTCTTGTCACCTTTTTGATTTATATTTTTAATTTTGCCTAATTTTATGTCCATTGATCTGTAGCCATATTATTGCCTGAAATGGATTGCCAGTGTTAAACAGATTCAAATGCTTCTGATAAGGTTCATGTGTAATGTCTAAACAATGAAATAAAGCATGTTTATTCACTAAGCCTTTGTGTGTCAGACATACATTTTTATTTACAGGTTACATAATGACCACATATATTCAGCTTTTTGCTCATTGTTACATAATTGAGACCATTCCACCTTGTTAAATGTCTTAGTGCGCACACATTAGCATCGTTTTGCTGGATAAATTGTTTGAATGCACTTTAATTTAGACTTTATCATATATCTTGTCAACTGATTTGATTATATGCTGACTTGAAACATACCTTACAACAAAGTAATATATATGTATGTGTATTATTTAATACAATGCTTATACATGTGAATGTGACAAAATGTGACTGGCCAAACAATCTGTAAACCTAATCTCACTCACTGCTTAATATTACGGTATCTGGACGTTTACAGTATTTGACCATTGGTGACTTGTTTTGATGATTTCTTCCTTTTCCTCTTCCAGTGTTCTTTTACTGCATTTAACTGGCAGCCTACAGAGTTGAAACAGAAAACAGTCAGGGGTGTGTCTGCTTACACCTTCATCAGTAATCAATAATAATACATCTGCAGACGGACAGTGGAGACAAACAATGTCGCACTGTGGTCTGTCACTTACTGCCATGTTGGACTTGATCGCTTGTAACTGGAAGAAGACTCGCCCCCCTTCCTCAGGACACAATGTCTTCAGTTCCTCTCTGGTCATCCCCAGCAGCATAGAGCCGCTCAGCACGCCCAGACAGCGCACAGTGCTGCAAGAGATATATATATATAGTAATATTGATCTGTCGTTAATCAATGCTGGGGTTCATTCTGGCAGGAAAACAGTGTTGTTTAACCAAACGAATGTGTCAGTTGAGAGAAGGTTTTTAAGTTAACACTGTTCATTTATAACATGTTCATTTAGAAAAAATAAAATAAAACTGGTCAAAATTCTGCTTAAGTATTAAAGAGGTATTCATCGATTTACTATTGCACCTCCACAAAGTTTGGGCATTCACAAGTGTAGTAAAAATTGTATCAACTCAACACAGCAAAGGCCAGTATGTCCTCCAATAACACTGGATCCTACATTTCCCATAATGCAACCCAATAGTCTTTTATTAAACACCAGCAGCAAACAGATTATTTTAATTAGTCAATTTAGTCATAGAAGTAACACTATATTAGATGTTCACATTCAGGTATAATAGAATATACTTTTGGTACAAAGGCTAAATCTAGCCTCCATTGCATATTTTAATGTAATAACTATGTACTTACATTTTACTAAAGCCCTTTTCTTCGAGCCAGGCTTTCACTTCTGCAGCCTTGGACCTCTTTGTTAGGACAGGAGGACCTTCGATATGCTGAGAAAATGGAATCATAATGCAATGTGATCTGACGTAAACATTTTTTACACATTAAGATGAGATAAGATAAGATGTTCCTTTATTGATCCCTGTAGGAGAAATTCAAATTAGAGCACAGCATAGGGGAATGTAGTGCAAAATGTACAATAAGAATCACAAAATAAGAATATTATATAAAATACAAGACTATAATTAATTAATTTATTACACCAGTGATACCATCAAGTAGACTTCTGTGTTAGTGGCACCCACCTCGATGGGTTGCTCTTTATTAGTCTGCAGGACATTATTGGGAACGAAGCCCTCCTCCCCTCTGCTGTCCCTCACTTTCCACCACTGCTTCGACTTGTCCAGCAGCTGTGGATGGACAAAGCAAAGACGAGCCAGGGTTTGAAGACAAAATACTTGAAACAATACAGAACAGAAAAAAGTAGTTGGTTCATGACACTGATACTCACCTCAACTATATCTCCCTTTCTGACGGTGAGCTCTCTGTGGTTTCTTGAAACGAAGTCATACACAACATGCATGTGTATTGGTTTTGACAATCTAGAGCTGAAAAAAACATCAAAGTGCATCAAAAACATTTCAGGTTTAAAACAGTCATGTTACATTGAATTGTACGTTGTGTGTGTGCTTACCTTGCTTTTTGTGGTGGTTGCGGTTGTCGTGATGGTTGTGGTGGTTGCGGTTGTCGTGATGGTTGTGCTGGTTGTGCTGGTTGTGCTGGTTGTGATGGTTTCCACTTGGCTGCAGTCTAGACATAAAGAGTACCTAGTCTTGTTATATGTTTTTTCTTCTTTCTCTCTCTCTCCAAACTACCTGTGCTAGCGTCATGCTGAAAGTTTGATGTGAGGGTTTACCTGGCTGGGTCCAGGTTGTGGAGCCTCCTGTCTGATCACAGGTTCTCTGGGTTCAGGTGCTGCAGACACCTCAGGGGGCTGCCAGCCATCAAAGAACTCCAGAGTGTATGTTGGGATGTCCTCATCATCTTCTGGCCATTTAGTGCTGGTAATATTGCCAAAATCACAACTGATTATTATCCTGTTACTCAGCGGACACACAGCAGTCTGATATATTTTACCACTGGTCCAGTGGGTCAGATCCTTTAGTCAAATAAAAGCACCAGTGCAGTACAGTGAAAATACTTAATACTTCAAATCATAAATAGTGAAATGTACATAAGTTTTATGAGCATAAACAAATAGTTTCAAAAATAAAAAGACTCATTCTACATGCAGCATTTTCCTGCTGTAGCTGGTTGAGATGGAGCCAGTTTGAGCTATATCCAAATAGGTAGTTTAGTCCAGTGGTTCCCTTCCAAGGGGACACAAGACAAATCCTGCAAGTTTTGAGATGATGAATCTTTGCTTTTTTTTAAATGAAATAATGGATATATTTTACCTCTTTGTGTTCAAATACAACCATGTAAGAAGTTTAGAGGAGAAATGTCTCCTTGGTGGAACTGACTTATCTTAAATGTAGTTTAGTGTCCAAACCAAACACAGATTTTTGGTAAGGTATTACAATCCAAAAAGACTGGTTTAATCTTTAACAATATATTCCCTAGTATTTCTTTTTGTGTGTTTTTAATGTAAAATCTTCATTTAAAAATATACTAGTTTCTATACCTGTCAGATAAATGCAGTGCAGTAAAAAGTATATTTCTGAAATGTAGTGGAGTGAAAATATGAACCAGCATAAAATGAAACTTAGGTTTACTTAGGTACAGTAGTTGAATAAATGTACTTAGTTTCTTTCAACCACAGCAGAGGTGTAGTGAGATGATGCTTAGATTTTGGACTCAGTAGGTCCAACACAGTCCAGTGTCCCACCTGGGGATGTTCCAGGCGTCTCCCAGAGACTGCCACAGCTGGTCCTCCTCTGCGGAGGCCTCTTCACTCATCAGACGAATACACTGGGGTATCAGCAGCGGCGCCACAATGGTCTGTGCCAGATTCTCAGGAGAGTGAGATACCACCTGGTGAGGAAGAGCATAACTCACTCTGTTTATAAAAAAAATAAGTGCATTAGTTAGTCTGATTAAATGAGGGTTCACACTGGATGATGAGACAACAGAGACATGATGGTCAACCAAATGAGCAAATAAATTTGATAAAATGATCATCATGAAGAGCTGATTTTACAAACATACTGTAGATGCACTAACAATGTTAAAGGTTGACTTAATTATATATAACAAAACACACTTTATACTATACGAAGAACGTTAATACAGTATGTGATAGAATAGGATTTTAAGTGTAAACTTTTTAAGTCATTATAGGTTCCATACATTAAATTGAAGAGATTTAGTTACTTACAAATGCTAATGTGGAGAATAAGGAGTGAACAAATTGAGGAGCACTGGGATTGTTGATCTTTCCGTTGAGCTCCCCCTGTCGAGAAGAAAACATTTTCACACATAATACAATGCTGTTAAACATAATGTACACTACAGAGATACAGGAATACAAGAGACCATGATGAAATATGTAAATGAAATTAAGGACACATACCAGAAGATTGAAACCACTTTTGATCTTGTGGAAACACGCTGCAAATTCTGCTGCGGAGGGCATGCCATCCATGGCTAAAAAATCAAAATAAAAACATGATGAAAGCATCACAACTGATGATATTTATATTATAAAAAGTCATTTTGTGTAAGTTATCATTTAGATACAGTCTACGTATTTGTCTGCCTTCATTTTCTACATTAACTTACCTTTTCCTTTTTTCTTTTTCTTCTTTTTCTTTGCATTTTTAGCTACTACTGCAGCTACTTGTCCCATGAAGATTTCTATGTCACCTAAAATATGATTCAAGATATCCTGTAAACAAAGAAAAAGAATTTTTTTTCCACATTCTTCTGTGGGTATTGAACATGTATCCTGTTTAAAACATACAAAACCCAAAAAATGTCAGAGGGTATCGTGTATCAAATACAGCTTTCTCATCTCCCATGTCTGAGTACAAAAGCACACTCACTACATTCCTGTCCAGCTCTGTGTATGGGCGTTGAGATGGTGGTTCTTCTTCGGTAGGGAAAGTCTGGGGTAATGGCACTTCCTCCTCCTCCTGAGGTACAAACTGTTCAGGCTCAGGGACGTCATCCTCCTCTGCATGTACAAAGGAGACTGAAGGTTTGTATTGACTCCATCTTTAGTAATCAGTGCAGTAGTTGTTTATCACCTGTCACAGGCTTACCATAGTCAGGAGCCAACCATTGGGGCATTGGGTCAACTGCAAATGTCTCCTCTTTAGGTTCAACAGAGTTTTCAGCGTTATGAAGGTTTTTCATTCCCTCATGTTCAGCTATAAGTCCTGCGTTGCTGCTTCTAAAAGTGTGAGAGGCATTTTAATTAAAGGTAATAATAAACAAATAATAAAGTTTCAGGCATTTGTTTACACTGACTTCAGGTTCTTACCTAATGCTTGAATCATCTTTCCTGCCTGACAATGCACGTGAGAGACTCCTTTCAACAAAGTTAGCCTGTAAACAACAACAACAATTTTTTTAATTTATACTATTTACTCACTCATTTGTTTCACTCAGCAGTCATGATAAAAGCCATTTTAATGTGTGTGTCCTCACCCTGACATCCTCACACTGAAACAAGAAAACAGTGGTGGTGTGGTTTCTCTCATTCTGGACTGACACTGTGAGCAGAGAGTTAAACACTCCAGAGTCCAGCACAGCCTTTAGCTCCACGATGTCACTGAGAGCCATCGACTCAAGCTCCTCCTGAGAAAACACAACAGGTTTTTTATGCCCATGAACCACATCACAGACCTCATCACAGAGCTCAGCCCATACAAAGGAAGTGACAAAGGAAAAACCAACATGTTTTGCATGTGTCCTGTGTAAAGTTCAAGTTTATTGTCATGTGTGGAAACTGCACAAATCTATGCAATGAATATGTACCAAGGCACCCTCAATTTAGAAACACAACACTAAATCTAAATTACATAATACAGGATAATATAACAAATATAAATTATATATATGTATATTTGTGAGGTTCTAGGCCACCATGAACCTCCACATTGAACAGCTTTAATGCTCCTTGGCGGAATCCATGAAGTCTTAGAGGGATTAACACCAAAAAATATCCCCTCATTTAATATTAATTTTCAATAATAATAGAAATGTATTTATAGCACATTTTTATACAAAAAGAAATGTGCTTCACAACAACTAAAAAATGACACATACAAAGTCAGATGCAAGAAAGAAAGGGAAAAAGATTTTAGAGATGAGCAAGGTAAACTATTGGTAAAGTGTCTAGTTATAAGCAGCAAAGTTAGAAAAGATTAGTTTTAAATTTTCTTTTCTTTATTTATCTTAATATAATTAATTTTAAAGAAAGGGCACATTCAGCAATAAGTTCTCCAAATTAAAATCTCTGTTGTCACAGAAGTGTTTTCTGATAGGACGCCCCATTGACAACAAAATGTGTTAGCACTGTTTGAATGTTATGATGTAGCAATACTATAGTTCAGGTTTAGTTATGTTTAGGCACAGAAATTACTTTATTAAGTTTAGAGGAAGATTGGCTGAAATATGTGTTCAAAGTTAGGAAAACATCATGGTTTTGGTTAAAATTACAACTTTGTTAAGGTTTGAGGAACTTCACTGTTATGGTTACAATAATACCTGAATTGTTATGGTAAGGGAACAATCTTAGTTGCGGGTTAAGAGAAACTAACATTGACTTGCAGTAGGAAAAGGAAAACAAAAAGTTAAAGTCTGACATTTCTGTAACGTCACCTGACGTACTTCTTTAGTCCCAGAGGAGTCATAATTATGGCCACTTGAAGACTTTGTCATTTGAACGTAAACACTGATTTTGCTGAAACAACTGTTTTTCAAATTTTTCTTGGGAGGATATTCTCAAACATAGAGTTGTGTATCATCTGCATAGAAGTGGAAACAGATGCCATGTTTGAAGATAACAGAACCTAATGGCAGCATGTACAGCCAGAACAGAACAATGCTTAGGATTGAACCTTGGGGTACACCACAATATACATTTGTCTGTCTATTTTCACACTCATCTAAGCCTGGGTGGGGTTAATGTCATCCTGGAAGAGACTACTCCCATCAGATTTGTATTTTAATTTGTCATCTGTAGGTGTCATGTGCTTCTTACCTTGGTTTCAATGTCTGTGAGCAGTAGTTTGGGACTGCGCACCTCCATCAGCATGCTCTGACCCCACACACGACCCATCTCGTCCAGCAGCTTCAGTCGCTCCACACAGTCAGTTACACTTTTCAACTCCTCACCATCCAGGTCACAAGTGAACAAGTGCTGCAGCAGAGAGGCATTATTGAAACACAACATTAAATATGACGTGAATCAGAAAGGCTCACATTTGTATGGGTAATGTATGATACCTCCACTCTAAACTGAAATTTGTCCATCATGTTGTTTATTGATTCGGCATACTCCTTTCTTTGCACTGTTAAAACACAAACCAGAGTTCAGTATTATTGTCAAAAAAAAAACTGTATTGGTGTAACCACTCATTAAAGCAAGAACAGATGTGTTAACTTACAGTAAATTGACTTTGCACTGGGCCTTGACACATTTGATACCTGTGATGACACTTCATCCAGAGTGGAGTAAACACTGTCACAACAAATGCAAGCAATTTACAACATTGATCGTCTGCTGATGAATAAAGTTATGAATAAAACAATCAATCAATTGATCAATTTACCACATAAGACTGTAAAATACATACTTAGACTGGATCGACTCTGCATAGCTGCTGGTGTCAATGTCAAAGGGACTGTTACTTCTGAACATCGCCGGTACTGACCTAACACACCTGCAATATCAAATATGATAGGAATAAGATTAGAATGTGTAATGTCAGTGGTATGAGCTGACTCAGCTCAGATTATTTGAGAGGTTAGCCATCAGTCTTAATTCTGTTTATTGAAGGTTAATAATCGAAAAGTTTTAATTGAGAAAAATAGCTTTTCCAAATATCAGAAACCAAATGCTTGTTAAAACAACACCTATGTTATTACCACCAATAAATTAATAAATCAATCTTGTTAATCATCATCAACTAGTTACACCTAGTCACCTAGCAATTTTGATCAACAAAACAAACAACAATATATGTATGGTGTTTTTAGAATATCTTAAGAGTTTGTATATTTTAAATACAGGTTTGTTGACAGTCTTATACCACAAATAGATTAAATCCGTCCGAAAACCATCTCCACATATTTCAAACAAATACAGTGTGATTTGTCGAGAACATTTTACTTTAAAGTAATGCAGATAACTTTTCTATCTGTTCTAATCAGTTAAATCTTCTTTCTTATAGATCCTATAAGAAGAA
The DNA here is from genome assembly GCF_905237075.1 of Dicentrarchus labrax. Lineage (NCBI taxonomy): Eukaryota > Metazoa > Chordata > Actinopteri > Moronidae > Dicentrarchus > Dicentrarchus labrax. Next base: position 19,810,314 of record NW_026136711.1, on the reverse strand, counting down.
AGATTGGGGTGGTATGGATTTTGTTTGAATTGTCTTGAAATGCAAACACAGAGCAACCCTTCACTACAGATCATTGACACAAATAACAAAGATATATCCGGTTTATTGTGGATATTCATTTTTAAAAGTTCTTACCTTTGATGTCTGACAGTTGAATGATGATGTTACTTCCTTCTGTATTTGGCTATTTAAAGTTTAGTACAAATACAACTCATATTTAAAACCTGTGGCCGAGTCAACGGTATGATACACCCAATACTTCCTTATAAAAGACAGGGACAAAGTCCGGTGTCAGTAGCAGAATGATCTGTTGGGCTGACTCTATTTAGGGTGTGAGATGCCTAGTGTGGCATCCCATCTGAGCAAAGGTTACGAGATACGAAGAAAATCACCTTACCCTGGAAAAACTTAAAGGTTTGTAGGTCTATAAATAGGAACCTGTGTGCCCTATCAGCGGTTTGTCATTTTTTCCAGTGTGGGATTGCGAGTATTATACCACAGGGAAGGTTACATTAAAAATGTAATCTGATACAATTACTAATTACCTGTTAAAAGATGTAGTGAGTCACCTAATTCAAAAATCACAATATTAAAGTAATGTAACTTGATTACATTCTGTTACTTTTGGACTACCTCAACACCAAATACGTAAATAAAAATGAAAAAAAAATGTAGGCAATCAATAATAAGGAATAGAAATATCAATAAGAAATATTGTTACAAGTGTATTCTCTAAGATAACAGAACAATGTAACCTTAGAAAGAAAATGGAAAAATGTGTATCCCCTTTTTTTAAAGAAAAACAGATGTATATAATTGTAACCCTGCTAAATAATCCCCATTTTTACTGAATGTAACTGTAATCTGATTATATATTTTAAAAATCTCATCAGTGTTGTTAAGTTATAACGCTTACAATCCCTCATGTCAACATTCTTTTATCTGACTTGCCATTGAAATTGCCAAGTGTAATCAAATAAGACATCATATCTTCTGAATCACACTGCCAAACATTAACCAGGACGAATTCCTCAGTGATGTAATGAACACAGGGTAAACAGCATGAGCACATCTAGCTCAAAGGATCTCACAAAGGGGAGACATAATATGTGTGGAAATCCAGAACTAACACAGGTTACCTATTCATCATCCTATTTAAATGTAATGTGATCATAAGAGCTTGTTTTAGATTCATATAGTCCATACTCAAAATCAGCAGAACAAGAGGTGAAAAAATAACAATCCTGCATGTTAAGCAGTAGTAGAAAGTACATTGAGGATTGTAGTTAGAGTAATTACAATTTTAGGTAGTTTTAGTATTTCAGTTGTTTGCTACCCCACACGTCAATGGTCAGTACATACATTTGACGGCTATAGTTACTATATTTTTTTATTTTAAATTTTAAATGTGGCATTACACATTAAACTGAACTGCCTGAACATTATGTAAAATGGTTCAAATGAGTTCTACCGTGACTGACCACAACATTTTCTGCTTAAATTTGAATGCCTAATGAATAGTTTTACTTTTGATACTTTAAGATTTTAATCATACTAACAATGCTTATTTACTCTTAATTGAGTAACATTTTGAATACAGGACTTTTACTTGGGATGGAGTTTTGTGGTATTGTTACTTTTACTATCTATCTAACATAATTGAATACTTCTGTTGTTAGTATAAGTATAAAGAATATTTATGGTATTCAAACAATTAATCAATCAATTGGTATGATATCATATATTCAGTAAATACACAATTCTATAGCAAATATGCAGCTCTCATTTGCAACATGCTGTTGTCTATTCAATAGAGTCTGAAGTCAGGGAGCTGATGACAAACAGAGACTCATACTGTATATTGGTCAGTCTAATTATATTTGTGGCATTTATAAACAGATGGATGGAAAACAAATGAACGTAACTAACCAAACAACCTCACTTTGGAGGTTCAGCACATCAACTGGTGTTGACTCTTGTCTAAAACACATTTAACCAGACCTGCTGCTGTTAATCTCAACCACTGGGGGTCAGCAATGCTGCACGAGCACATTCAGAAAGTGCAGAGCTGCAGATAAGTACCTAAAAAAATCAGTCAACCTGCAGTCACCAGTCAGTCGGAGCAGAAAAGTAAACAAACAATGTTTAGACATGGAACTAAAGTGAACATGTAACAGCTCCTTAAGAGGGGATAAAAGGTAATAAAAGTTTATTGGAATTGCATGTTACATGTTTTATAATGATTCAAGTAATTCATAAACTCCAATATTAGTTTGGCATTTTTATTGATAAAATAAACATACAATCACACGATAAATGCACGTACATTCAACTAGGCATAAAACATAATTCAGCACCCCAAAGTGCAGTGGCATCCATATTAAAACAGATCCATGTAGCTGAATGTTGTTTAGTTAAATGGCTGTTTAGATACAATACATGGTTTAAAATCAGATATATGAATACAAAAATATCCACCAATATATAAATGTAAAAATAAAACAACTGAAGACAAACCTGCAGGGCAGGTGACCAGATATTTCTGTCAAATTGGACTTTTTGTTGTTAAAAACATGGAAACACCAAATTACATGTGCTGGCAAGATAAAGTGATCTCAGACAGCTGAGTACAGCCATAAATACATGGAAGAAGCTTTAATTCACATTTATATGTTATCCAAAATGTACAAATCCCATGCTAGAGGCGTTGCTTCAAAAGATAAAAATCATTCTGCCCCGTTTCTTGACTCTAGGACAGTTTGGTAATCACTCACCCATTTTGGACAAATAAGGCACTGGGTAATTTCTGTAACTCATTAACTATGTTAAATGCTCCCATGAAGCAGGAAGGACTTTGGCCTGAGCAGTCCCCAGATCTGTCTACGGTCCCTACACACATATTGCAAAGTAATGAAGGCTTAAAGGCACTACATCTATATACAGAAAAGTCACAGCACATTTAGACTAGAGAAAAGCATATGAAGCCTACAGTATATCGTGTACACTTCTAAATATGATTACACATAAGTACTTCTTTGCTAACAGTAGGTAACTCTGCAGCGTGAAACATATTGTGATATATGATATATGTTAATTCACTGTGGGGGCTGCTTCACTGTGCCTGCAGAGCCTGGACAATGTTAATACCCGAGCCAGGGGGCAACGCCCAGCCGTCCTGGCCCTGGTGGGTCTGTAGCAGGCAGTACAGCTGCTTTAGGTGCGTCACTATGTTGTCTTTGATATCTGGGATTGAAATCTGCAGGCGAACGCTCCCGCTGTCGAAGGATCGCGTGTTGTCCCCAGAAAACATCTCAGTAATCATACGGGCCACCACTGGAATGACCTACAGGACAGAGGATGGACAGAGGACCGGTATGAGTCACACAATCAGACTCTAAACACACACACACAAAATATATAAGGCGTACAGATTATCAACAGTCCTGTGATTCAAATAACACAGATAAATAGTTGTTCCACAGTATGAAAACAGACATATAAGAGCTATGTGAAAAAAGGTGTGAAGAGTTGCAGATGAAGTTAAATAAAGCAAGTAACTTCAAGTAACACAAACATGTTAAAGAGGAGATTTTCTGCTTGTATCTTTTCTAACAGTGAAATGTTTCTATACAGTTGATTATTTATATGGAGTCAACTATTCTTTCAACTGCTGTAAAAAAGAGACGAAGATTGTTCATGCACAGGTATAAAGTGAAGAGTCTGTCACCTGATTACTGGCATGTATCGTTTCTCGATGACCACAGAGATTCATTACTTTACTCAAACTGTTGTTACAAAAACCTTCTCACCTGAACCATGATGAGTTTCCTCTCTTTGGGTCTCCCATCAGGCCACTCCTCTCCAAAACACAGGTTGATTTCAAACTGAGGGGGGATTGGTGTCTGGCCACGCTGGTGGGCTATCACTCCTGCACACCAAAATCATTTATTACAATTCTGTCTCAGAGGAAATTTAATTACAAAAAAAATACAAGCAAAGACCATAATTTAAATAACATCACTATATAACCAGAGCTCCTTTACTAATCGTGGCAATAAAAAGTGAGAATTCGACTTACCACTGAGAAAGGACTCCAGGCAAAAGAGTTTGACCTTCCTCTGGCGCTCTATAAGATTTGGTGCAGTTGGATTTGGAGCACAGGGACCAGACCAGTAGACCTTACACTGGCAGAGACGGACTGCATAGATATCGTGGCCATTGACCTCCAGGATGAGGCCTCTGTCCATCACATCCAGCAGGCGGCTCGTGAAAACCCTCTGCTTGTCGTTGGTAATGTGCTCTGTCGTCGGGAAGCGCAGCTGCTCCAGGTTCACCGGCCCAAACAGCTCCTCCTGGTTGACCATGGGGCCGAGGTCTCCGTAGAACAGCCTGCAGCCCTGTGGGTTACTGACGGTGGCTGTGGGACACATCTCCTTCCCTCTGTACAGGAACTGCACCTCCAGGTCCGTCACTGGGTCAAAGACAAATTAAGGCACATGTTAAAACTAGGTTCGATGTACAACTTAAAAAAAAAAAAAAAAAAAGAAAAAGGTACAGTTCACCCAAAAAACTCCCAACTGTACCTGAAGTGCCCCCAAGGGTTTGGAGGTATATCAGTGTAGATCAAGTTTAATTAAAGAAATATGTATGGTGATATTCTATAATGTTCTTACTGTCAGCAAAATATTTCTAACAAGTTCTAACTTATTCCTCTGTGTTAAGATCAAATCAATAAGCCACATTGTTGCACTCATTATGACAAACACTCTGAGTCACCAGCAGGAAATAGTCTAACAAAAAAAAATAGGCCTGCACGATATAAAAAATTATATAAAAACATCATATTGCGATTATTTAGACAGATATTGCAATATGAGTCACAATTAGAGTGCAATTGAACACAATTTGCATATTGCACATGGCCATTTGGATTAATTGTGCAACCCTAGACTGTCTTAGGAAATTACACGTCCTACCCTTTTTTGAAAATGTATGTGAATATATGGAACCAGTGGGGTTGAGGCTTGAGACAAAACACAGTGTTAGTTGTGGTTAATTGGATTTGTTAACAATAACAAATCTATAGAATATTAAAACTTTCTAACACCGTGCACCTGCTTTTCTATCTAAAGTATATTTTTCTCTTTTCTTTTATTATTTTCTTTTCCAAATGTTAACATTTCATACAGCCCTGGACTGAGCTATAGTAGCTATCCCCAAAGCTACAGCAGGTATCCACGCCTCTACATCTACTCTACGGACTGCAGTCTGAGACAACAACAATACCAGAAGAAGTCCATGCTTACTTGGGAGTGAACTGATCCACATTTCAGGAGACGCAAACAGAGCGTCCGGTAAAGGAGGGGGCTGCATTAAGGGGTCAGGCAGAGGAGCGGGGGGCATGTCATTTAAAGGTGTGGGGTGCATCTCCACATCCACAGGCTCCTCTTTAGGCCAGATCTTAGCAGGCTCCTCTTTGGGCCAGACCTCATTTGAAGGGGGGCAACTAGGGGGCTGCATGGAGGACTCTGAGCTCATAGGAGACCACATGATGAGAGGAGAGGGGCTGGTGCCTGAAGGATGAAAGAGAGAAGAATTAGCTGTTAACAGAAATCAAACTGCATCTCACTGCTTTTTGAGAAATAATAAAATACACAATAAATACATGAAATGCATTTTGAGGAGAAGTCATATACCATTGGATGGGTACGGAGGGAGGGACTCAGGTGTATTTGGAATATCTTCCTCACCACCATCTTCATCATGTGGAGTCCAAGAACCGGCATCTGAAGACCCTGTGGGGTGAGAGACAGAATTTTAAAAAGGGTAAATATTACAAGAAACATGAAAATGTGTAAAGATGAATTGAGGCTCTTATTTACCTTGGTTACTGAGGGGCTGTGGGATCTCACAGACATCGTATATCTTCAAAGGATTCATGGGGACTTCTTTGGTGCCATCATAAACCAGGTTGAACTCTCTGCTTTTGTTCAGGGCACATCGAAGCTGAGCTTTCCACTTCGCAGGATCGGGTTCATCAACTCCCTCTTGGAACTTCCCGGTCTCCACAGCCCATGCCTGGAGGCACATTTAAATAACACGGAGGTATCAATATCACCGTCCTCGTCACAACTGCTTTATATTTCTGCACAGGATCCACATGTGTGTGCTGTTTTTACAAAAGGTGGATGATGATGATGTTTAAAGCAGCATGTAGATTAATGTGCACGAGACATGGTTATGAAATATATTTACAGCCATACTAGGGGAAGTAAACAAGTGAAGGGATACACCGCACGAAAATTCTTCCTTTCTCATAAAGCATGTGTACAATGTCACCCAGTTTATGTGTTCAGCACTTCCCCATCAGCCTTGTTTGGCAAAAAGAAGACTGAATGCACTCATACAAGGAACATACACAATGTACCTGCACACAGTCTCATAAAGATGGATCCCAACAACATCAGACTAAGATCTTTGATTGCAGCACACACAAATACAGACCCAGTCACCTACCTACACCTATCCCTTACACCCTTGGTCTAAACATATGACCAATGTTCCCTAATGCTTAAGGCCAGAGAGATTTATGTACCTGGATTGCAAAACCAGATGTTGAGACATGCAAAGGTCTTGAGTTTATGCTGAACCACTGGGCCCCTTTTAAAGCTTAATTACCAGGTATGAACCAGCATAAACCTTGCTTGAACATGGGATGAAACATAATGGACTACAATGTGCTCCCTGTCTGTGCAGCAGTGCCAGAGGTGACTGTCTGTCTCAAGGTAAACAAACGCTTTACATACATTCACCCTCAAAGTTTTAGGTCTGTTAAAGACAGGTAGTTGAGACTCCTACCTTAAATATGGTGTCCTCGTCCTCGTGCTGGGGTGTGTGACGTGTGGCGTGTTTCCATGGGATCCTGAAGCGCATGGCCTCACGGTCAATCCACACCAGACCCGGGTATCGCCCGCTGTCCACCTGAGCGACCAGCCAGGGCTTCAGCCGGACCCGTCGAGGAGTGACTGACATCCTGACAGACAAGGAAATAAAACCCACAGAGCAGTCAGCCCACAGCGGATTATAAACTCTGAACCACCTCACTGATACATCCAATACAGGCCTGCTCAGTGACAAACAATGCTGCAGCCGTATCCGGCAAATCCGGATTTTCCAAACATTTTTTTTTTTTTTAAACCTCCATGTCCACACCTTGACACAGGAAACCTTATTTGTTGGTCAGGTCGATAACCAGGTTAAAAGTTGTGTAAAAGGACCCACAATGTCTTTCTAAAATGTGAGAATTACAGCAGAATTGATCCAAAACTCAAATAAACAAAGCGACCAAACACGATACCAAAGAACGACACACATACCTGTGGAGAACCAGGAAGTGTGAGCCTTCTCTCTCTCTCTCTCCTCGTCGGTCTGCGGGACCAACCGGATAAAAGCGCCTGTTGTTCAGAAACTCCCGCAGCCGGTCGCCTCCAGACAAAGTTCAGCGACGGCCGCTTCTTGGACGGCGAGCGAGCATAACAACAGGAGAAAGGTTAACCTCGGAGAACAGCGGAGAGCTGATGTTGTTCCCCTCGGATGGCCCTTCCCCTTTTCCCTCACCGAAACTCAGGTACGGGCGTGACGTCATGAGGGTGACACACCCTTTTCCCGAGCGGCGTCTCGTGAAGCACGTGGACAGTTACGTTTTCTTTTCCCGGGAACCAACCTCGAGGAGAATAAGATGTGTTTTATATGAGCCTTATGAGAATAGATAATCATATACAATGATCCTCATCTGGAGATAGAATGTTTTAATGTTTTAATTAAAGCTGTTATAATTGGGTTGTTTTACAGTTTGTTATGGCCACATGTATTTAAAACAATATTGACAGCTGTGTTTGTTTTTACGTCAATAATCGTTTTACATTACATTAGAATTACAGAATAATCAATAATCAATAAATACTTTTAGTTTGCTAGGGTTTGTAGAAAACAATTTTTCTTATTTTTTTCCAATGATGTTCATATAGTTTAAATATTTGTACTAATTACATTTTATATTTATTTCTAATTATTTTTCTGTAATTTTATGTTAATTGCTGAGCATAAAAATGCATAGCTACAGTATTATTATTATTAACCCTAGCCTATAAGTAGCTTATGGGCTACAAGTCTATGGTCTAGGCTGATATATCCCAATCCCTGGCCCGCATCCAGAACTGAACACAGGATCCATGACTTGACTCAGACCGGTAGCAACAGTGGCACAAGTCAAGTGGACGGCTGATGATGATCCAGTCGTACAGGCCGACAACAACAAACCACTCCCTGAAACTACTCATGGCTTTGGGAGCGTGTGTCGGCTGTCAGCATCTACCTTTTGTTGTTCCTGGTTTCGGCACAATATACGCATTGAGCCTGTTGCCGTGTGTGTGTGATGCTAATTATGCGTTTTGCAGTCTGGGATGGATGCTTGTACTTGAGTGTGGGGTTGTTTTTGGGTCGTCGGCTTAGTGCCAGCTGTCGGTAGCATCACAATGGGCATAATGTATGCAGTGGTTGCCAACATGAGGGTCATTGTCCCCCAAAGGGTACATACATCTACTGTAAAGGGGTCACCAGACGATTAAAGGGATGAAGAAAAAATACTTGTTTTACACATAATTACACCACCACCACCACTGCTCCTCTCCAGTGTCCAGGTCAGTAAAATCAGTCAAATGAAACAACCCAGAGGAAAAACTCCCATAAACTGTCCACATTAAAGCTATGACCCGAGAGGAAGGGTCCCAATAAATACTAATTGATTTTAAGTGGTCCAAAGCCAAAAGGTTTGGGAACTACTGTACAACAAAGTCATTAAAAAGCTCCTTGTCAAATTTGTCCAGTTCTTCTGTGTCAGTCTGAGCCAGTCAATTGACAAGTGAAGAACAACAACACTTAAAAACTTGTCAGAGTTGTAAAAAAGCTGCAACCGATATTAGTTTGTTGTTGACAGTTACTTTACTTTCAGTCATATGACAATGAGAAAGGGCTACAGACATACATACAAATACACACATCCTGATGATTGTCCTAAAGAATAATAAACTGTCAACATTCAAAAGGATTCCTTCTTGCCAGCTTAATTATGTTTTTCCTGTGCGGGCTGGATGCCTTCTGATGACGCTGGAACAACTAGAGGCTGATTAAAGAACAAAGTCACATGATTCTGATAAGTTTATTGTTTATTTTAAAATGTACATTACAGCTACTGTCCAGTGAGTCTACCTCAGTGTAGGTCATTTTTGCATGAAAATCTTTGAAGGCATAAAAGAGCTTTGCTGTAAAGGCTTTATAAAAATACTTTACATTACACTCCTACAATGGCTCAGAAGAAGGGAAATCTCAGGGGGATTTACTGTACAGAATATATAATACATTATTAAGGAAGTTAAGAGGTCTCCAGATTCTGCTGGTATAGTAGCTTTTACCTAAACACATAAAAGTTCAACATGTATTTGACGTCAGACAGCATGCGATGGTTAAAATCCATGGCAATAATGGCACTTAATGTTCAGTGGACAGAAATCATGCAGTGTTTCATTTCACCTGGAGGATGCCAGCATTTTATGTAAATTATTAACTTGTCTGTATAACGTGGACCTATTGAATTTGTTTGGTTACGTCAGAACCTGAAGCTGACCAAAGATAAGTAGACATTTTATCATAAGGTAGAATCCGGACTTGTTTTCATTGTGAATATCTGTCACATCAGTAGAAATCTTGTGAATACGTGTTTCAGTTTTCTAGATGCATATTCATTGAGTACAACTTCAATATAGCTGGACAGTCCTTGCCGGCCCATGAATAGGTGAAGAAAAAACAAAACAGTACAACCGTGGTGTACTCTGACAATGACCCGGAGGTCGGTCCACATCCATTTGTTCTGATTATGATTTGCGGATCATCCTGAAACCACATCTTCATCATTCGGCTGTGGCACAGTTACACAAAAACATTTAGGGTCCATAGAGCTGGAAATATCAGATGTTAGCCCTCAACTCTCCTTGAATTTTTTGGACAATGTGTGTCAGGTCCAAACTCTCTGTTAGCGTCTTCAGCAGCATTTCGTCATTCTGGACTCCCTCCATGAACTCTTCATAGGACAGTTCACCTGGAAAACATACAAACTGAACTCAAATCCTCAAATGTCGATGGAGATATTTAATGAGTAATTTGCCCTGGTTAAGATATTTGTCTTTTTTCTTGCACATCCACCCAACCTGGTTGGTTTGCCAAATGTATGACTGAAGATTTCACCCCAGGGTCTTACCATCTCCATTGATGTCAATCTTGTCAAACACCATGTTAGCAAAGTTCTCGGCTGACATCTCACAATCATTTCCATTGATTGCACGGATCGACTGAACAAAACACAAAGAAAAGAGATCATATTAAGGAACCGTGGTGTACAGTAACTAAGTAACTTTAAGTACAAGTACTGTACTTAAAGGTCCAGTCTGTAGGATATAGTTGTGGTGTAGTTTCAGATTGCAACTCCCTTGCTTCACCCTCCCCTTCCAAGTGCAAAGGTAAAACAATGGTAGGTATGAAACACTCGAAGACGCAAGTGGCCCTACCAAGAGCCAGTGTTTGGTTTGTCCATACCCTCCATGAAAGACGGCTTCTCTATTAAATTGCCAATAAAGCTTCCTAAATGTTACACACTGGACCTTTAAGTACGAGGGTACTTGTACTTTGCTTGTATGTTTTTATTTGATGCTACTTAAATGTTGTACTTTTTACTTCTTTATTTAGTTATTATGGATACTTTACAGATTCAGATTGTCTATGTCCCCGCTAAAGTACTATTTTGATTTGAAATAAAGTTGTGTCTGAAGCGACACAAGGTAAAACTCACACAAAAAGCTTAGAGACTACAGAAAAGTCCCTCAAAATGCTAAAAAAAAAAACTGTTGCAGGACTTTTATTCCCCAATAATAATCTTGACACCTCTCAGATTTATCTTCTGACCCTGTTAAGGGGGACCGACCACTGGGTGAAACTGCCTAATAGTAAATATAAGTAATTACAGCTTCAAAATCTATTATGCTGCTTAAGAATTGATGCTTCAATATTAACAATCTAATGATTTAGCTGATAACATTGAGCTGATAATACTTCTGTACATGTACTGATAAATTGTTGCATATATTTCTTCAACCAGTAGATGTCAGTTTAGTGTCATCTACTTGCCTCTGCACCTTTGTGTTTTCTGTGCTCTGTATCTCATTCAGACACCAGTGGACTTAGCAGGTTGTTACTAGGTCTTTTACTAAGCTATGAAGGCTCATGCGCACCCTGATTATCTGAAGAAGCTCTTCACGGTCAATGCAGCCACTCCCGTCTATATCATACAGCTTAAAGTACCAGCGGAGCTTCTGCTGCACTCCTCCTTTTAGCACCAGGCTCAGAGCAGCTACATACTCCATGAAATCAATGAAGCCATCCTAGAAAAGAAAAGGACACCATGAACATTGTCATTAGCAGAGCAGGGTGGCATTCAAGGTATACTGCCACAAAGATAATAAAACAATAAAAAAAACAGGCAAATTGTGGAATTGTGGGCCGGCTGTTAATAATTTTTGCTACACTGTTCTACACCACCAGAAATGACATAATAATACAGTCTAACAGAGAGATGTATTTGCATACGCCTGCTCCTAGTCACACGTATGTAAAAAGAAGTTGCACCTGTCTTGTTTAAGGTTATGGGTCAGTTAAGTAAGCAGCAGCAACGGGATAAGACCCCTCTCTAATAGAATAAGTTCCTCGTAAACATATTTCTATTAGCAGAAATAACAACAACAACTTTACTCTAATGAAAATCCAAACAGACACTAAAGCAAAAATATTTTCACTGTCAAAAAAGAAGAAATAAACATGAACCTGTTTCTTTGCTCATAGTTAATAGACATGAAATAGATGTAATTGGTAGAAATAAACCACGTAAAAAATAAACAGAAATAATTTAAATAAAATCTTTGTGGATTCTCTGATGAGGATGATGAGTATAACTCCATTTATCTTTTTTGTGTATTATTAAAATATTACAAGTATGATTTAGATTATTTATATTACTAGATTTATCATAAGATACATACCTGCAAATACATACACTGAATGTAAACTAAGCCTTCTTTTAGTACAAAGGTTGTAAATATTGCACTGTATTTAATTTCAATGCTCTTCAGTAAAGAAGAAAAGTAACTAATGATGAGTACATTTACACCTTTACTGATACAGTATGATAAGAATAATTGTATAAACCTGCCAGAAGATTATAAATGGTCTTACATCATTCATATCAAACGTTGAAAACATAGTCGTAACGTAGGCATTTGATGCATCCGATAGATTCCTCAGGCCAAAGAACTGCTTGAACTCATAAAAGGTGAGAAGTCCAGATGGGCACTCGGTCATGAATTTTCTGTACCACTGATGACTCTCACAAGCTTGGAGTTCTTCCACACCCGCAGAGTTTCCCATGTCTGTAAAATATGTAAAAAATCCTGTAAAGATCATAACCAGAACGTACTGCATCCACCAGGCATCCGAGCATGGCCAGTATGTGGACAGAAAAAAAACTGTTTGCAAACAGCAGGAATCAGTGTGTGTGTGTGTGTGTGTGTGTGTGTGTGTGTGTGTGTGTGTGTGTGTGTGTGTGTGTGTGTGTGTGTGTGTGTGTGTGAAAGGCTCAGAGGTTGTAGGCTAATCCACTTTGAGGAGACCTAAGAGCAGAAGCCAAACCCCTATGTAGGCTACACGATGACATCAGCTGACCAAAAGATTTCTGACCAGCTTTTATGAATCAAATATCAAGTATTACTGCTCAATCAGCCATAGGTTTGATACGTTAGCATGCTAATATTTGTTAATTAGCACTAAATAATCCTCTGGGGACCATGAATGTATAAACAATATTTTACAGTGAACCATCCAATAGTTGTTATTCGATATATACAAGAACTAAAAAACTCAACGTCATGGTGGCGAGGAAAAATAATAGGTTCACCAAAGTCAGTAGGCACCTCCAGAGACCATGAACGTCTATACAAACCTTCATGGCAATCCAGCCAACAGTTGTTGAGATATTTCAGTCTGGACCAAAGTGGTGGACTGACTATAAAACAAAATCATAAACCATGATTTTGCTTTATTGTCGGATGTTATTTGGTCCTCTCGCAGATAAAATGGGGGCCACTGCAACTCAGATGGTGTTGGGATTGTGGGAGTTTGGGCCATCCCTCAGTCAGCACTGTGAATGTGTTATTCCTCTGTTACATGAACTCAACCTCCCAGCGAGGGGTTCATTGACACCCAGGTGAAAAGAAAAAGCAAACATAAAAATGGAAGCCAACCATAAAATGCAGCATTAACCTTTTGTTATATTGAAAAGGTGTCGAAGCAGTCCATGCATACAATGTGTGTTTGGACTGTAAGTTAGAAAACGGACTATCAAGGACTCATTTTTAAAATACAGCATTGCAGCTATGTAAGGCAAACATGAGTTTGAGAGTATTTGTCCATATTCATAAAGCTCCTTTCCTTAAGTCTTCTCACTTTAGTCCTAAGTGGTCTTTTAGCTTACCCTAGTTTAACTGTAGGAATTGCAGCCACTGGGTTTCTTTAGAGCCTCTTAAAGCTCCCCCACCTGCTGTCGGATCTATAGCTGGTTTGTTGGACTGGATGGAGATGTGTATGTGTAAAACTTCCCAGCATGTTAAAAGGTTAAAGGTCCAGTTCCCCAAAATTACAAAACACCTACTTAGTGTTATCTAGCTGTGCTAATATTTGCCTTAGCATGAAGATGTTTGCTTCCACCAATGGAGGTGAATGACATTTTGTTTTATGTTTTTATTTTATTTTTTATTTTTTAACAGGGAGAAGGGAGTTACCCACAAAAAGTTGTCTAAAAGTCACATTTTAATCTATTGTCCTTGTTACATACTCACCCAATAAAATATTATAACATTAAAATGAAGTCTTCTATTAAAATAAGTTAGTAAGCATGCAGAATAATAGTTAGGGAATAATAATATTGGTTAAAAATATATAATCCAAGACATCATCAGGACTTCATTGCCAGGTACTAACTGAAACATGCAACACAGAAGCATAAAGTACACAGAGCAAACAACGTGCACATAGACATACCTAAATCACTCTGGTAAAAGTGACACATCAATAATGCTGATATACACTGAACCGGCTTTTCTCTTCTTAGCAACGACACACATTCTTCCACAACAATATATCAGGTATGATATCATCTGTAGTTTCAATTACATTTACAACTGATTCATCGTAATGGAATGCAAAATATTCATGGTCTTCATTTCCTTTTACTGCCTGTGTCTGAAAACGCACAATGTCAGCTGTCTTCGTACTCTTTTATGATTTTGCTACTGAACAGTCAGTGCCTGTATGATTTGTGGATACATTAAGATGGGAACAAAGGAAAGCAGAAGTTGATCAGAAGAAATGCTGTATATTGAACACTGCCATGTTTCAATAAAACATGATAAAACTCAAATTTGTAATCAAGTTTATTAGTTGACATGCAATTAAAAGACAACACAATGCTATCATTGTGCCTAATGCTTATAATGCAGCAATGAGTAATTAATAAATGATTGAATAAGAGAGCTAAAAATGCCCCAAACTGTTTACTTGCTCACACCTGTACAGTACGTTCGGGACAGTGAAGCAGGTAAAGTGTTAAAAGCACTTGCCAGCACATTCTTCACATTTCAGCCAGCATTGGTAGGGAAGAGTTCTCAGGACAGAGGAACTGGATGGACCAGTCTGGTCAGTCTCCAGGACAACTGAGGTTTAGGTGCGACAGACAGACTTAACAGAAACACTGTGACTGTAGCCAGGAGGAAAAACACTGGTTTTCTGGAAAGCATTAATGTTTCAAAAGTTTCACTGTTATGTAATTAAAGACATGGGGCTCCCCCTGTTCCTCATTTTCTGATAAAACATTTAAATATGTCATTCTACGTTAAATACCAATCCAGGAAATAGATCCAACAATAAATAATGCTGCCTGTCGTTATTATTATTACATAATTTATATCTTTAGTTGTTATTGCCAAAGAAAAGTTGTAATCCATAAAATAGGGTATTGATTACAAAATATTCAGACCAAAGTATTGAGATTTTTGATTTCATCAGTATAATCCAGCCCAACCAACAGATCATCATGTTTCCTTCCTGGGTATTTCCCCTTTAATCATTCTTGATGCACCGTATTAATGTTTATTAATGTTGTAGCTGGTCGATGTGGAGTTTTAGGTAGACCAATAAATCTAATAATGTAATCTAAACACTGGATGTCAACTGGAAATAAACACACTGGTTACTTCCTCTGCTCCGAGGTCGTGAAGAAACAGAGATTACCGTTTAGGTCAGATGTGCATTAGGTGAATGTTGTCACTGTCAAGGGTCAGCTGACTCTGAGCTTTAGAGGATTCTTGATCCTCTTTATCCAAGACTCTTCTACATTTATCCTGCGGACAATGATCACACGGCTCACAATCCTTAGGTCAATAACACCATGGAATTCAGGCAATTAAAAAAATAAAAAAGGGATTCATAACAAAAACTTAATGCCTCAGCCATAATTAATAAATAACTGAGCAAATACCCAGAGGGATAAATAGCATGGCACATTGTTATGTTAAGCCTTCTGTCAAACACTGAATGCAGAGAACATATCTCTGCAGTCCTGAATGGATTACATATTTAAGAATTCAGTTAAAGATGGTTTTAAGTCCATTGTTTGGCTCCATTATATGTTTTAAAAATATATATTTTTCTAATGAAATCCTATTAAAAGTTCCACAGTCTAGGTTGAGGATAGGCTGGCATTTTTATAACAAATAATTAGACTTTTTATTTTGATTTAGTTCTCCATGTTTAACCATTTCCTGGATTCACTGTATTTACTTGTATTTCATGGTCTTTAATGTGCACCTGCAGGTCACCCTATGATAGAAGTTGTATTCAGATCACTAAAGTAAAAGTAGCAATACTACACTGTAAAAATACTCATTAAGTTAAAAGTAAAGGTCCTCCATTCAGTTCTAACTTATGTAAATATCCGTAAGCATTATCAGCAAAATGTATTTAAAGTATGAATTATTGGATTATTATTGATGATGCATTAAGCAGTACTTGTAATGTTGTAGCTGGTTGGAGTTACTTTTAACTGCTTTATATGCTTTTGGGTAAATGTTGTGGAGTAAAACACACAATACAAGTAGAGTGCAAGTGTAGTAGAATGAGATGGAAATACTCAAGCACAAAGACATTAAAGTTGTATTTAACAGCGGTGGAAGAACTATTAAGATCTTTTGCTGGTAACACTTTACAATAAGGGACACAACATTTTGAGTTGTTACCAGGGAACAAATGAGGCACTAACTGCTAGTGAACCATTAGTTAATGAATCAATCAAATTCCTAATCAAAGTGTCACCTGTTTACTTAAGTAAAAGTAGCAATATCACAAATAAAACTCCTACATTCAAAATGTAAGTACTCACTATGCAGCCAAACATGGGCTCTGTTGTTACATTATTGTTATACTATTAGATTATTATTATCAATGTATTAATACGTATTTTAATGTTGTAGCCAGCAGCAGTAGAGCTAATCCTATTCTTTTTTATACTGTTGGGGTTAATTTAAAGTAACTAATAACCACAGATTCTTAATAATTAAGTTAAAAGTACAATATAAAATACAGAAATAGAAGTAGAGAGTAGCATAACCTTAAAACACTTAAGTAACTTAGAAGTTAATGTACTTAAGTAAATGTACTTAGTTACTTTCCACCTATTTAAAAACAGAACTTGAGTAAAAACTTTTCACCTGGATCACTTTATAATTCTGCTTTTAAAAAGGTGCTACAGAAATAAAGAATAATAAAGTTGACTTCTTCATATACAGGATAACTGTTTTATTACACATTTATTACCATAAGAGCAAAACAGCTGATTTCCCGTCAGCATTTTACTTCTTGTTGAAAGCCATAACACCGTCTCCCTTTGGTGTCCCATCTGTAAATAAAAGCCCATTTGGCTTTTTTTATTTTTTA
The DNA here is from genome assembly GCF_905237075.1 of Dicentrarchus labrax. Classification (NCBI taxonomy): domain Eukaryota; kingdom Metazoa; phylum Chordata; class Actinopteri; family Moronidae; genus Dicentrarchus; species Dicentrarchus labrax. Next base: position 19,793,169 of record NW_026136711.1, on the reverse strand, counting down.
TTATCAAGGTTGTAAAATGAAACTGTGTACCCGAGCATTTTTATGACGGGAATTTTATCAAACTGGCCCGATGTCAGCCCTTTACCAAGCAGGTAGACCACAATGCCTTGAGGTGTTTGTGATGATGACTCACAGTGTGCTTTAAAGCGAGCGAATTAAAGACTAGTCGTGCCACAGGTAAACTCAGGTGCGCTTTGTGCTGGAATGTGTCTAAAAAGGAGAGCCGAGGCCTCACCTGTTGGGGAGTGTATGAAAACAGGGAGGTGAACAGTGAAAGGAGAGTGGGCGGGGTTAGCTCCATTTTCTCTGTCTCCGTCCTGAAAAAGTTTGCACCAAATCACTGGAATCAGGTTTACCTGTTGAGCGCTGGAGCACCTGTTCGCGAAGGTTCACCTGCTCAACTTCTCGCCTCGGATTTTACCTGTTCATCAAAATGCGTCAATAATCCAGCCTGAGCCGAACAGTCGTATCAACACATCAACCAATCAATAATCATGAAGAGGGGAACGCTGAACTTCTTGGGTCGGAAGAACCAGTCTCTTTTCGACACCAATATCAAATTCAAGGACATGGGTAAGTACACTGCCCACAGGGCCTATAGGATGTTATGGCGAATATAAATATCAACATGAACGAGTCACTGAAGAGTAACACGACCTTTGTACTTGTGGTTGACATGGACAAAAGTGTAGGCTGTGTAAACTTCATAACTGCTGATTCTAAAGGAAATCTCATCTGTATTTTAGTGTTTCTTTATGCCTGATGAACAGATAGGAGCAGGTGCCATGAAGTGAATGGGATTAATCCATGAGAAAACCCTCTTTCTCAAATGTTAACGTCCCTTCTTGGTAAATCTGGGTGACCTTACATGTCTGGCTTCATACTGACTTGCCCTCTGTCCTCCACACATTTTGTTCACTTTGTGTAGTTTTGTGAATGGTTTGAGAAAATAAGGGATTGTGGTTTAGGACAGGCAGGTTTGGGACTCCAGCCAAGTGGGCAACTGACTAAATATCTCCGAGATCCAGCAATCTACATCTGGAATGATGTCTAAAACAGCTGCTTTTAGTGATTATTACAGTTCTGACCTGTTGTTTAAGTGAATATGAGTCAGCTGTATTCTTGGGCTTCTATTGATTATTATTTATTTATTACAGGTGAAATATCCTGAAGAAAACTGGACAATAGGGCTGGAAGATACATCACATTATACGACCACATTACTTTTGCTTAAATACCTTGATATCAATACACAATTTTAAGGATTTGGGAATTTGGGCCATTGTTAGTACTATAAGATAGTAACATATAGCATCATATATACATACTGCTACAACTGAACAAACTTAATCTGCTGAGGAAGACCATGAGATACAGTTGAAAGCTCTATAAAGAGATAGTAAGTGTTACATATGTTCCAATACCATTTTTTCCTTTCCCAAACTGATTCTGATACCTGAACTTCGCGTATCGTCCAATACAGAATACCAATCTGATACTGTAAATAGATACATACATTATTATTTTCAAACAACGTATACCATTAAACCTTTATGATTGCTATCATTGTTCAGGTCAAACCCCCTGTCAGGATCACAGTAGGGTGGGAAAAATATGGCGCTGTTGGGAAGTAGCAAGGATAATAAATTAGGTGGCATCGGATCAGTGCACAGATGCGTACTCACTAATACCCAATATCGTATGTTAGCATTGAAGGACTTTACGATCCTGGTATCGGTATCGTAACAACTTTTGCAAGTGGACCCTTTTATTTGTCAAATTACAACACCAAAGTGGAAAAAAGGATGACCATATATTCATGTATATTTCACTCAGCTCAGACAATTCAATAATAAAAAGATTGTGGTCAAATGTAACGCAACCTTTAAGACCAGGAAAAGATAACTTAAGAGCCAATTGTACCACAATCGTAAGGTAACACAGACTCCCAGACAGTGTCTACGCTCACGTGTTAATATCAGTTTACTGATAAACTGTGTGGATCTATGTGAGATTAGCTCTATTTGATTGAGCAGGAAACAAGAGCTATGCAAAACCACAACATGAGAGAGAACATTTGTCTATTTAAATCAGACAGGTGCACAATAGGGAAACTAATAATTTGGCTAGACTGGTTTAACACCACAGCAGTTTCTTCTGCTCATATAGTAAAGAAAGAAACATTCCTTTCCTTGTTGCATAAGTCAAGCTCTTCGGTTGATCTTTCTTCAGCCCGAATGGAAAGTGTTGCTCTAGAAGGCAGACTAAGTGCCTCATAGTGACAAGTTTCTGTCACCAGTCACTTGTTGGACAAACAAGATGACTGACACTGGAATGAAGAGCAAATGAATCTGCGACTTCTAAATTATTTTTCTCCAGCCAACCCCAATGACCTCTGATCTTATCAGCTGGTTTAGCAGAATGAGGTTTTCAGATGTCCTGCTCTGTGTCTTTGTACTTCTACATCTGAAGTTGGATAAGTTTAGTTTTCAGGTCTTTGTCTCAGTGATCTTTTAGATGTCCTCTTCCACGTGGCCAATGTCTAGGAGCACAAATGTGAGATAAAGACATCAGACCATTTTCTGAACTACAGTGAAGATTATAAATATCTCTATGCACGATCGTACATCATCATTATGCTTTGCTGTTGACAGTAGAAACAGTAAATACATGAAGAACTTTAAAAGCAACAATAACAGTAATGTTCAGCAGACAGGAAATGCCAGTTCTTTTGGAGAGAGTGAATATATATACAACTCAAATTAATTTAGCCTAAATTCGTCCCAAGAAATGTTTAAATATGATTCACATTATTACCTTACTGTCTTGTTGTGATTAATTAAATTCAGTTGCCAGAAGCTTTTCACATAATGGTTAACAGATCCGTTCATTTTCTCATAACTATTTAGTTGTCAACAACAAAACTGCCTGTAACCACACACAGAATCACACAGTAGACCTTTAGGTTGAGTGACAGCTACTAAGAGGCCCCTTTGGTGCATCTAATTACCAGCACAATCACAAGAATGTATTAATCTTACCTGAAAGAAGAACAGTTGGACACTTTGAAAGGTTGAAATTAAACAAATTTTAGAAACAAATGGATTTGTATAAAAATAATCATAAATATCGGATAATGTTGCAGACAACCCAGAGTCAGCAATGAGTTTATTGTTCTTTAAAATAGAAAAATATCTGGTTGTTTTCACAACCCCCACTGTTCGTATGCTGAGCTTTGATTTGACCAGAAATTGAATGGCTAAAATCATGAACTGAAACTTGTGTTGCTAACAAAAGGCTGGAAAGAGATTCAAATCTTTTTTATTTCCTCAGATAATGCAGAGCTGGTGCTGGAATCATCAGCGATCCCCGAGTCGGGAACTGCCAGTGTGCGGGCCAGACCCACCGTCAAGCATCACGCTGTGAGTATCTCAGTAAAGCTTTGTGGTGCTTGGACAGTACTGTTGATATTTACGTTTATCTTTCAGTTTCTGACTTTGGAATAACATAAGATATGCGTATGAACAGTCTCCACCCTGTCATTTACCTGCAACTGAAGGATTACTTCATCTTGAACTCTGATGCAAATTACCTTATAAAGGACAGTTGAGCGTGTAGAGTGTGTTTGAATTCAGCTCAGTTTAAATAAGCACTGGACATGTATGAATCTGAACAGATCTGTTTGGTGAAAATGACTTTCCCTTATAATATCTAAACTATACTCCCATGTGGGGGTCATTTATCTGAAATGATAAGCAATATGACTATGTGATAGATAACTCACAATGTGATATTATCATGTTGTCCACAATAAAGATGGTATCACCATCCAGGTATATCTTATTATCTTACTGTAAGACAAAAAAAGTCAACAGTAAGTCATAAACAGTACAGAGCTTTATGTATTTATAGCAGTCAGGTGTCTCTGCTTCATTTAATTTTAAAACTGCATATCTGAATTGAAGACATTCCTTACAATGTACAGCCGGTAATTCATACATTTAACAGAAACAACCATGCTTGGTATTGATAATGTATCACCAGTGGTGGAAAGTACATTCACTTAAGTACAGTTCTGAGTTACTTCTACTATAGTTTACTTTAGTTTAGTTCAACTTGATACTACTTATACTTTTTACTCCACTACATTTATCTAACAGCTACACTTAGTAGTTACTTTTCAGATTTAGATTTTACAAAACATACCAGCTCATACAGCCCATTATTGAAATATTTAGTCTAGTTGGGGTCCCTTATGTGCAGTTTAACACTCACATAGGCCAGTCTACAGCATTATAAGCACTTTTGAAGTACATTTAGCTGATAATACTTTTGTACTTAGACTAAGACTTTTACTTGTAATGTAGGATTTTTACTTTGTAGTATCTGTACTTTCACTAAAAGTACCACAAGTGTAGATATCCCAATACATTGCTGCATTGTCCTACTGTCATTACGCAATAGTTTTCATTTTAAGTGGTATTGGAAGACTTATCTTCACTCATAGCACTACACAACCCTACATAGTCTGTCAGGCCTCCCATTATATCGTCATGGTGCAGATATAAATAAAAAGCTCATTTCTGCTCTGGTTCACACACCTCAGTGTTTGGGAGTGTTCTGTGAATACGTCTGTGGCATGCGCTGGATGTGGCACACCCAGCAGCACATAGGCAGGACAGCTCAGACTACTGCGACTGATGTAAGTGACTCAGAGTGCACGGAACAAACAGAGGAAGTCAAACTGGCTTGTACGCCATTTTTACTGACACGCCCTGGTGTTCATACCTTTCAAAGAAACTACATAAGTGTCCTGTAATTATTAGTAAAGAGGGAGTAGTGTCATTTAAGGTGTGATATCAGGCCGATGTCTAATTTATTTTAATCTCAACCACTTGTACTTTTAAGCTTGCAGCTGTCTCAAAATGAGATGTTTGACTTTTTTGGGAAGTGGGTTGTTGGCTGAGTTTGCCCATAAAGTGAGAGCAGTTTTATTCTATGTATAAGAACTGTGTCTGTATCTATGGACTTTGAGTAGATACATTACACGTATAAAAACAAGCATTTAAAGGGCTGAAAAACAGTATCCCAGCAACCTTTATCCTAATTCATTACCAGCCATACTTTTTGAAGTGAGCTTGTTGCTTTATTGCATTAGCAGAGTACTCAAAGAGCCTGCAGCACAATAGCGTCAAGAGGCACAGCAGTAAAAATATGTTTTGCGTTGGAAGGTTTTTTTTTGCCCTTTCGAAGGGCATATTCCCCGTTAACTTTTATGGACTTGTATTGTGTCAACACAGTCTGTGTTTATTTAAAGTGGCGTTTGGGCCACGAGGAGAACAGCAAATCTCCCTCGGTCACACACACACACACAAAACACACCGGTATCTATGTGACAGCCTGTGATTTTCTCAGCCAGGCCTACTTTTAACAGTAGACAATGAGATGAATAATAGGTGTATCCTCTGATTCACCAAGTGCTCCTCATGAGCAAAGTATGTGAAAGTGTTGTGTACAAAAATGATCCTTTGGAAACCTCCACCTCCCATTTAGTCATGGCAAACTTAAGAATAGTCTGAAAAAAATGCACTTGGAAACAGACATCTGAGTTTAATGTATTTTGTTACAGTAAGTTGCAGTAAATTGTTGAATTTAATTTTGTGACAGAACACATTTTAATATGTTCACTGCAACAGGGTTCCTTATAATACCAAGATCTGAGAGTCAATGGAATTATTTGGCAGCAGCTATTCTATTCTATTAATGCTGATAATGTGTTGGACACGGTAATCTGTTTTCAAGGAATGTCGAGAACTGCATTGGTGGAAAACCGGTTTGTTCACAATACTTGCCAGTAAGAAAAAAGTCTTTTCAGACCTCTAGGACAGGATGTAGAGTTAATCTCATGTTTACTGATGTTCTTGAATCATGCTTTGTTTCTTGTGTCTTAGATGTTTAAAATATAAACAGTTTGCGTTTGTTTTCTTTCCCTCACAGTCCTCAAGTTTGGACAGTTTTCAAGGATTTGCTGTCCCAACACCCAAAGTCCCCCTCATGCCCCCTATGAATGGTCCAAAGATCAACGGTTCAGGTGAGCATCTACCTACCTCAAATATGTACTTTAAGTTTAACATCTAAATGCTAGAATTTCATTATTGACACTCTGATCGTTTGTGGTGCCTTTACTCAGACTCGGTTGATGGATCATGCCAATAAGAATGTGCCCATTAAAGGCTTGAAAATGCAGGGCAGGTAAATGTTTGTCCAGGCAGTTGCTCAATAACTCTCATGAATGTGTCCAAACAGCCATACCAGATGGCAAGCATATTTACAGAATGGGAGTGTTTGCATTTATAGAAAGATATGGGTATCATTCATTTCTAAATCTATGTAAGATCATCTTACTTGTTTATCGGCCTTTAAACTCTAGAATTTATTTCAGCATTAAATTTGATTCTTTATGATCTAACTAGTTATTTCTGCTTTTTGGTAAATATATGTCCACAATAAATCTAGGAATTTGATTGTATTTTTACTAACTTATTGAAATGCTTAACATTTCTCACATGCTTCTGAATATTTCTAATTTATGTAAATGCTTGACACATGGGACAGCAACACTTTAAATACTGTTAGTACTCCTGCTCCACAGTGTACAACAGCACTTAACTTTTCTCACTTATTCTCGCTCTTCTTTTTTTTCCATAGTCAGTGGAGATCGTTTGTCCAATGGATCTGTGCCTGACTTTGTGGAGGGGGATATATTTGTTCCACCTCCTCCCTCTATGGCACCTCCACCTCCACCAGGGATTATCCCTCCTCCAGACTTCATGGGTGACCTGAACAGTCTAGACTTGACAACCCTTCAGCCTCCTTCCATGCCCGCTCCAAAACCCACTTCACTGGCACCGTTTATGCAGGAGGAAGACTTAACCTTCTTAAAACCGCCACCAATGGCTCCACCAAAGCCTCCATCTACTAGCTCTAATGGCTCTGCATCATCCGTACCCATTTCTAGTCCGCCACCTGCCCCAGTTCCTGACCGTCCAAAATATGCCCCACCACAACCCCCTTCTGAAAGGCAACACAAGACTTTTAAGACACCACCCCCCAAACCTATTAGACTGTCCTCTATCTCCACAAATGACTCCCCACCACAGACTCCTGCCCCACCTCCACCTGTGCAGACACCCACACTATCCACCTTCAATCCCCAAAATACAGCAAAGCTTTACAATAATCCTAAAACCTCGATTCTGAGCGGATATGATGATCGCGACACAAGACCCAAGCAGATGTTAATCCTGGAAGATTCTGGTTCTGTCAAATCAGCCCCGGTGCTTGTCCAGGTCGATGGGAAAGCCCCTAAAGTGCCTACACCACCGAAACCAGTTCCCAAAGATGTACAGGAGCTGAAGGAGAACTTACAAATTACCCAACCCTCTCAATCACACCTGCCTGAGACAAGCAAGGAGGCTAAAACAGGGACAGTTTCAACACCACCAGAAATACACAAACCTGTCCAGACTCCACATCAGACATCACCACAGCTTCTGAAAGTGAACAAGACTTTGGTGAATTTAGAGCCCAGCAAGGATAAACTTGAAGGATCTCCAATTTATAGTCGCAAATTCAGTCCGTTATTAGATCGTAAACTACGCAACCTGAGGAGTAGTGAAACCAACGGGGCACGAGAGGGACCTGTAGCTTCTCCACTGGCTCTTTTAATGGCGGCTAAACAAAGAGAGAAGCACAGATCAACTCAACCTCTGTCACGGGAAAACAGTGCCAAGAAGAATGAGCAGCCTAGTGCATCCATTCACCCGAGTGACTCAAGTCCCAATTCCTTTATTGTCACTCCAAGGTCCAGCTCATCCTCTTCTCTAACATCTCAAGACACAATACAGGAGAGTCCAAAGTCTGCCAGTCCTTTGGAAGATACACAAACAATTCAGACTCCACAGAAATCCAGCAGTCCTGCGCTGGTCAAGAATCAGATGCCATTTACCAGTCCGGCTCTAGGTAGCATGGCTGTTTCCTCAAGTCCGAGCAATCTGGTTGAGCAGAAACAAAGTGCAGAACAAAGTCTCTCAATGTCTCAATCCACCCAGCGGCACGATAATAAAGAGGAATTAAGTATGCCATTACTTCCTCCACCACCAGAGTTTGATGATTTAGGCGACATTATGGAGCCCCCTCCTTCTATCCCCCCACCTGACCCTCCCATGAAAAAGGCACCCACACCAACTGTGAGCTTTCTCCCTCCAGCTCAAGTTCCATCTCCACCTCCGAAACCTAAACCCCCAGCAGCTCCAAAACTCCCACCTCCTGACATTGATGTCAAACCAAAGCTGCAAGTCCAGACAAAACCCAAGGTGGCCCCACCTCAGCTACCATCCACTCTTTCACCCAGTCAGGCCACACTCTTGAGCATCTTACAAAAGAAGATGTTGGAAATGGACCACAAAATGGCCCCAGTGAAGGAGGCAGAATCCATTACTGATGACTGGGGCACCCCCTTGTCCGATGAAGACAATAAGGTCCCTGTTGTCCCCAGGGCCACACCACAGAGCAAGAATTACCCTGTGGTCAACAAATCAGCAGCTCTGGACATGCAGGAGCTGGAGAAGAAAGTGGTCAAAAAATATCAGGAGACCTCCCCAATCAAAGTTCCTAGCAGGTAAGTGCTCAAATATGACACCTTCACTTTTTGAGGCAATAGGCCCAGTGTTTAGGTACTGTGTCCACTCATAATCATGAATGTGCTCTTCTTTTCAGCAATGGACTGCCATCAAAACATCAGTATGGTATGACCTTTACAGTTCGGCCCGGAACAAAACAGCCTATTACTCTTGTCAGTAAAGGGGATTCTTAATGAGAAGTGTAAATGAGACAGGTGTTCTTCTGTTCAGCACACACATGCATGTGATTGGATAATGTGATTTTGCATTAGAAGAAATTTGTACAATGAGGAAGAAAGCACTTTGAACAAATGAGCTACACAAACGTGGTTGGCAAACATGTTACGAATGTCTGGAATAACTATGGTCTGCCCTGTTATGAATGTTATAGTCTGAATGTATTGCGCAATCTCTGGAAAACACACTATCACTGTCGAATGGTGTTTTGGTTTTATGTGGAACATATTATAAAAAGGTTTTTGTTTGGCTGCAGCTGTCTATTCAGTGTATGTTGCACATGTTGCCTTTTTAACCAAAACTTTTAATCAGTCTAAACTAATTCTATTAAGAAAATATTTTTTACGCTTAAGTTATTCATAGCTGTATATGCTGAGTGAAATCAATCAACATTATTCAGTAATTTGTATAGTGGAAGTCTACCTGTAATCTTGATTTAAAATACAATACTCATGTACAATGTAATTATTGTGGTTCATGCTGCAATCACATGTCCCATAACTGAAATGTTCTTTCACTGTTACATGTACATTATGTAAGTCCATGGAACAAAGCAAACAGTTAATTCAGTGCCAGAATGTTTTTCTCTTAGTGGGATTGTTTTTCATATTTATTGAGCTAGGAAATGTTTTGCCATTTGTATAATAGTTATTTTAGTGCAGTAAAATCTGTGTCAGTGTACCTACAGTAGACTCATATTCTTATTCTGTATATATGAATTTGAGTAAGTTTAAAATCAAACACTTAGATATTGTAAGAAGAAGTTTTATGTACATGTACAAAATAAATCCAAGCAGTAATTGCTTGTTTTAATAATGTCCTTGTTTCTTTGTGCACAGTATCAAGCTTTTGTGTTAGTATCAAGACGTCTTATTCAAAAGTACAGATAGCGTGGCACTTTTGGGTGTACATATGAAGAACTTAAAATGGCATGACAGCTGCACTACTGTAGTTTATACAATGCATTGAGGATCAGTAGGGAAACACCAACAACGATTTTCATCAGCATCTCGACTAACATTATTATCTGGTCTCTGACATGTTCTTAGGATAATAAAGGTACAGGAGAGTTGCAGATCTCAGTATCTAGCAGTAGTTGTAGTAGTATTCAACCCTTTGTAAAATCAATCACATCTAATAAGACATTATCTAATTAAATAAAGATTTTTTTTTAAAAACTGACAAATCACTTTTGGCATTTCATTGTAAAAGGTATAGTAAGTCAGACTGTGGGTTATATCGGGCTTTCTAACTCTACGTACATTTCTAAATAAATACATGAAAAGGCTTTTTATATGTTGGCTCAGTATTCTAGAGTTAGACACCATATGCAAACCCCACAGCTATTTCCTGGAGAATAATTTTGCTATTACTCAATTTAGAGCGACAAAGGACATTGCTTTTTCGAGCGACAGAACCAACTGTACTGCACCTTGTACTTTAATTATGGAAGGAAGATAATGTTCTTGAACTTCTACATGATGAGCTAATGGTGATTTCTCTATCTTTGATGACGTTGGTAATTAAATTGTATCAAAACTCTTTAAAAAAGGGACAACTAACTGGGACAAAGATTACATTATTGCAGGACCAACTTCTGGTGTCTGGTTAAATTATATATTGGCCACAACACATAGTGCTGGTGACGTGTGAAAATGATTATGGCATCTAAGCCCAGTCGACAACGTCAGACCACAGCAATGACATCTTACCTGCGACTCGCTGTGCAAATCTCACTTGTAATCTTGTTAACTTCTCAGCTGACCACCCACACTTGTCACACATAAACACACTACCCTCTTTTGACCCAGCAGTGGGTAAACAAGGTCGGCCTCTGTCACATGGTTTTATCAGTATATATTATATGGCCTTAACTCCCATATAACCACAATGTGCAATTCGTCTCTTCCCCTGTACTTTCAAACTATAGCTATTAGCATACAAAATTCCAGGAAACACAAAGAAATGTCGAAATGTTCTTGCTATCACAACATTAAGTTACCTTTAATGTAAAATTATGCAATACAAATGGGTTGCCTCAGGTGTAGTTACACATGGAAATGCTATACAGTATGAAAGACGTGGATAGAGAGAATATAGCAACGCACCAAGCCCAGGACTGGGAGAGCAGAAGTCCAAATATTGTGCACACATCTGGGGTACTACATGACAATGAAACAGTTAAATCCTTATTTCTTGACTGACATATTGTATATAACTTTTAAGATACGCATGGACACCCCTCAAAAATAAGGGGGAAAGTATTTTAAACTGTGCTCTTCCAAGGTGTGCGAGCATCGTCTGATCTAAGAGGAGGAGTTGGGAGCTCCTGCAGCTGGATCCACCGTGTGGTGAAGCACAAGGTGATCCCAGCCTATGGTTGTTAGACTGTTAGAGCCACCGTGGAGCCAGGAAACACCTCTGACAAAGTCCTGGTGTCGCCGATCTCTGAGTCTACAGAAGAAGAATATATGATGAGCATATTTTTTTTTTTTTTTTTTAATAAATGGTACGGAAGATTAACCAGGTGTTTTAGTAAGACGTGCGAAGACTCACATTTCTTGCAGTTCAGAGTTCAAAACAGCGAGGGAGCAATCATCACTTATGGAGGCTAGCATGGAGGCACTGGGATGGAAATAAAAAAAGGAATTAACATTTTCTAGAGGACCAATATAAGAGCTAATGATAATAGGATTTATGTTTACCTGTGTGTAGAGAAAGCAAGCCCATTAACTCTGCGGCTGTGGACGTTCTGCACCCGGGGCGGCTCCGTTCCCAGGAAATCTGTCACAGTCACTCTACCCAGCTCATCACCTGAGGCACAATAAGTATTATAAAACACATTGAATACACAGGGAGTGGCAATTTAATGCCTCTGTCGATCAATAATCTGCTGCTGGGCCTTACCAAAAGCTATGGTGCTTCTGTGGTGGGGGTGCCAAGCTACAGTTGTAGGGGAGCAGCTAGGGGACTCTATATCTGAGAGACAAAAACAAAGACAGAAATCATTAACAGTCACAAGATCAAGGCTTGTTAAAAAACAGACAACCAGTGGGTAGCTGGTTAGACACTTCAGTGATATTAATTTCCTCTGTAGCAAGATTAATTCCAGTAAGAACCTGGCAAAAAGGTCTGAGCCTGATTGTTTAAGCTGTGATATGTTACTCACCTATTCTAGAGGCGGGTTTGTTTGGCTTCCTCTTGTCCCACATCAGCACACGGCCATCCTGAAGGATGGAGGATAAAATCAGGTTGAGTTTGAAGGAAGACTAGTGTAGTCTTACAGTTCTCTATTTATTGTAGCTTTCATAAATCAGTTTATCATTTTCAATATGGACATTTATGCAGTTGGGTTCTCCACAACCTAGCTCCATCAGTGTCCATCAGTTATTGTCTGTTAGGTATTGTTTCAGTATCTTACTTGACCACAGGAGATGAAGAGAGACTCATCTGTAGGACTGCAGGCAACACAACTAACTGGCTGTGTGTGCACTGGAGGAAGAAACAAGTGAAGAGACATATTCAGTTACGGTTTTTACATCTTTATGGATGATTATTTTTAATTATCCCTGATGTTTAAAACAAACACATTCTTCCAATAAGAGCATTTGTTATGTAATCATACTTTGCAAATCACTAGAAATTAGTGTATATTTTATATAATTTTATAAAGCTGAAGAATGATTCAAATTAATTTTAACAGCAAATCTTCTTAATTTCCATTAAAAGGAAGATAACTGCCAACTGTGGGACAAATGTGTCCAAACTGTCTTAATTTGAGTAAGAATAGTAGTTAATGAGAGATGAAATTATGTCACTGCTTTTAGCAAAACATTTGAAAGGTTCCTAGTCCTGCACCAAAAGAGATTCACTTGGCTGAACTAAACCAAAGCAAATGTTATTAACTAACAATTAACTATTTTCAGCTTTTAAGGATACCAAGGGAACTGTTATTATTTACAAAGAGCTTTCTACTTATCTTTAGTAGACAGATTTAGATCAGACTTCCATATATTCCCTAAATATTCAGACAGAGTAGCTATTCCCTTACCATTGTAGGTAGTGACAACTGACTCCTGACTGAGATCCCAAACTTTAATTCTGTAGTGAAAAAAGTTAAAAAGATTAATTGCGATGAGAAAGGAGAGAAACAGTTATCAAAAAGCTGAAGTTTAAAACATAAACCATCGACATGCTTCTGTTCAGCAGTGACACCTCAGGCAGCTGTGTATGCATTGTTATAAAATAGGGTCTAACCGACAGTCCATGCTGCCAGTGACAGCACTGCTGGCTCCAGTAACCGGGCTCACTGTGGTGACGATGTGGTCGTGCTCATATTTGGTGAAACGATTCACCAGCAGGCGCTCGTCCTCTGCCAGTTCCCAGAGCTCCAAGGCACCTGCCAGTCAAACAAAGTCCAGTTTAACATTCAAGGCTCAAGACCAGCAACTGATTCATAAATGCTATGAATCTGCTTCTTACCTGAGTCCGATGCAACAACAACACCCTTTTCTGACACCCATTTGACATCTGTGACTCCAGCCTCAGTCTGCACACCAGCTTTGCAGAGCTCCTCATTAGGGGCCTTCACAGGGTCACTGTAGATCCACACAGATCCCTGCCAGCTCCTGCCACTGAGGCTGGAGGCACCCAGCAGCAAGGTGCCATCTGTGACGACGAGAAAAACATTCAGAACATTTTCCCTTGATAGATAACTATACTGAATGTTGAGAACCACTCTTCAGTTTAGCTAGCAACAAACCCACAGAGCAGCACATGTTTAATCTGTAAAACGCAGTTTGTTTTGACAGATTTGCTTATCGTCTAGCCATCTGCAACAACACACGTGCACAATTTTCAGAAACAAAAATAGAATTGCTTTAGAGATCCCTCCAGGCATATGTTGAGACATATATGCAAATAGTCTGCAGGAAACATTAATGTGTGTCTGATATGTTTTTTTCTTTCCACATTCAAATCCAGAAACCATGAATATGCTAAATGTTTCATTTCTAAAGTTTTTCCTGCTGCACACATGATGTCTTCTACTTCATAGTAAAGCCCATTCTTCAAGTTACAACATCACACTTGAATGAGTTGCAAATTGGACCAGGGCTGACTTCCAAACCATTTGTAATGCCACAGCTCATGCTCGTAGGCCCCGCCCTTAAAGAAATCAGATGAGCACACTTTCAGCAGATCAACGTCAAAACATCCCTGCAGTGTCAACCTCTGCACACACATCCTCCTGCACAGTGAAGCTCAAGCATCCAAATGTAGGAGCAAGAAAAAAAAACACATTTTTGACTGCAGGGGGACTTTTTAACACTTTGGCGGACTGTATTTGCGCCATTTTACCAGAGGACCCCTGCACATCAGTACAGATGTAGACAGACTAATAATAACCAGCTATCTGCCCCACGTGTTTACCTGTGTGACCCTCAGCTCGCTCGCATTGTTAGTTACCCACCTGCTCTGTACTGCGCCGCGCACAGATGCTTCTCCATGCATGCTGGAGCATTGGGGGGTATGTTCCACCGGTTTTCCTTGATCATGCTAGTATCCACTGCACTCTTCATTCAGATAACTAACTTGAGTCACTCAGAGTGATCTTCTAAAACTGTTTTTCTACGTTAGCTGGCTAGCGTTACTGTTTGCTTGCAGAGGCACCACCGTTTTCGTCTTTGGTTTATTTTGGGAGAGATTATTTATCGTATCCTAAAACAACAATGATGCCCGTGGTCCGTGAGGAAGGACATGTAGCTGAAGTTGTCGTTTCAAGATTGAATGAAGGAGTGAACCGCAACACATGGGGGTCGATGAATATATACTTCCTGATCCGGGTCTTTTCTTCTTCGTCAATGTGGAGGGATGAGGGTTAATGGCGCATTACTGCCATCTCCCGGGTTAAATTAATGATGTTATTTTATTGATTGCTTTGATTTGAGTGATTTAATTGTTTACAAAAAAGTAAATACAATGAGCAAACACAGAAGAAGAAAAAAACACATATTAAATCCAACTTGTCGGGTTAAATGAACCAGACGAGGCAAAATAAAATAAAATAAAAACAAACTATGAATGTATTGTGAGATAAACAAGGTGTTCTGCATAAAAGTGAAGCACGACACAGGATAAAAACACTTAAAATTAATAAAATAAAAACAAGTAAATCCTGTTACCTACCACGATCAAACCATCTACTCAACCCCCATAATATCATTTGAATTTCTTCATGCGTTGTGTGTTTTCTTCCTTTTCATAATGGCAGACAGCAAACCCTCATACATACAAACCTCCGTGCACTTTTTGCTCTATTAACTTCCACATGGCTTACATGGGCCTGGTCAACATGAAATCTCTTCCACCCTTGTAAGAAAAATAAGACTCTCTGTCCTAGAGACGATTTAGAAATGTGCCTGTAGTAGTCAGTGATCTTAAGTTGTGGTCTCATTAATTCTCTCTATGATTTATTATGTCTATAATGTCATAGTGGTGCCGCTCACTGGTCTTCACCATAGACTGTACTGTAAAGATGGTCTTCACCAGGAAATGAAGCCCATGTCCTCAAAAACAGTATTTTTCTACTAAAACAAAATGTATTGTAATGTATAACTTGTTTTCCTCAGCCTGATCCGTCTCTTTTCTTGCAGCTTTATATGAATGCATAAAATCTGATAACAACAGGAACATCAGACAACATCAACCCTGTTTCAAACACCTCTCTAAATACAAATTGTAATTTGACTTTATATTTGAATATTACCCAATGACACATCAACGTGTCCTCTCAGTTTATATGCTTCTTCCTGTTATACAAATTGAAAGAGAATTTCATTTTAGATGTCTACTTGTGACCCATTTTCACCACCTCCACATGTCAACAAAAAGAGAGATTTATCCAATAATTCACAAGAACTGCTGTTGATTGTGATTAAGAAGAAAATCTAACATCAGCCACCACATTACCAAGTTATGTAAAGTGATCTGTATGTGGCAACGAATAACAAAATCAAGTCATAGCTCACTGTTTGTACTTACTGTTAACATGATGTGCACCTATATGGTAGTTTTACTTCATTAAGGATAGGTGTAATCTGACATAAGTCTCTTATTGTCTTTATGATGGCTTTAGAAATGTGGCTTGAATACAACTTCAGTTCACATCAATCATTCTGGCAACAATTTACACAATAACCGGTAATATTTAACATCTACAGGGGGTCATGTAAATTGACGCAGCTGGTGGTGTAATGTTAGTTTCACGTATACAGAGCTGAAAAAGGAGGTTTAATGGTTGATGTGTAAAAGTGACTTGAACTAACAGGAAACTCTGTCAGCGACGTCGCAGCTTAAACGTTTTGTGTTTTTTAATTGTGTCACGGTTTCTAAACACTAAAGTAATCACCAAAATAGTCAACCTGCGTATCAAACAACTCCCATATTAAAGTGCGAAGAGGGGAATGAATCATTACAATTAACTTTACAGTAAAACGAACTTATAACTATTGCCATCTAAACCGTGTACGCTTTTATTCTGAAGTCGAGCGACCGGAAGTGGCAATTGAATTGTCGCGAGCTCCACACTTCTCTCCCTCTGTCTAAAATCGATAAGTGATTGGTTTTCTTGATGGTTAAGATTGTGTGGGTCAAGTAACGTGCTCACAGAAGGTAAGCACACAGTCAACTAATATGTCAAGTGGACTGAATTAGATATATATAAATATTTTCCACGGAGTGTCGTCGATTTTAACGGTGGCTTTTTTAACGTTAGTCGTTGTTGCCAGGGGACGCCTTTGTCTCGGCTCTAACTGGATGATGTTGACGGCTAACCGTTAACCGTAGTTAGCTAACGTTAGCTGCTGTGTGGTCTGTACCTGTCCACGCTGAGTGACAGGTACGTGGACGGCTGCAGCTGCTCTTTATGTTAGTTTACTGCAGTCTGTGCGCAGCTAGATGACATTAGAGGGAGCGGTTAACGTGTTTAACGTGTTTTAGTTAACTAGTGAAATCCTTCCAGACAGCACACCGTTGGTGTCCGTTGATAGAAATGTCATCCCAGGTTTTATAATCCCAAAATAAAGAGCAGAAATCCTACCAGGAGAACACAGTGTTTGTGGGAAACAACAACAACAACACACCCTTGAATTGCCTGTTTCTGTTGCCATTTGAGGTGATGAATTTATCCAGATTTCGTTTCCAATTATTGTCTCAAGGATTTAATGAGGGTTCCAAGTTCATTTGGGGTGACAGATCACTCATTATGGGTAATGTGTGGGTGTCTCTCATTCCTATGGCCATGCTCCCGTTGCACATAATGTGAGCATGTATGATGGTTTATTCTGTGACCTACAATAAACTGAAATATTCACTAAAATTAAAAAACTGCCACCATCCTGACAAATGTTGTTTCTTTAGAAGTATGAAAAGGTGGCCTTTCCCCCCATTTCTAAATAGAGCAACATGTGAAATTGAAGCTGAACAATCCAGTGACGGAAACACCAGAGTGACATTTTTGCATGACAAAGCACAGGTGTAAATGATGCCTGACTTATGTTTAGCTGCTCCAGTTTCTGGCTCATTCAACTGCTTTTCCTATGGCAACAAATCAAAATGTGTGCTATGTAAAACCCTATTAGTTATTAAAAGATTCTCAGTTCTTCCCATTCCCATTCGTAGTCTGAGTGAGGAGAGTCATGAAGGGGGAAAAGGCCATTTTTATAACCCAAAGCTATCTTTTGATGTTTGGCCTATTAAAAAAACCTATATCCATAGATATTACAGTTTCTGTGTAGGTAAGAGAAATTAAATGTCGTGTTGTCATGTTTGTCCATTTTCACTGCATAGGAGGCAGACAGCAGAACTGCCTTCTACTTGGAGCATTAAGTAAGACAGCAACTGCCTATCATATTTCACAATATTTAAGACCCCACTCCAAGCCTATTGTAACCCACTGGGACAGTAGACCTGAATATGGATTTATTGCACATCTGTACATAATGTCTCAAAGCTTCTGACTTCTAGCAAACATAGATGAGAGCAGCCATAAGTGACTTTCTTCTCTTCAGAACGACCACGCCCCCTTTTGGGTGAAACAAGCAGTGTAAAAGTGCCTAGTGGTGCTTTGTCTGCAAGTTTCTGCGTCGCATTTTGCACATCAAACAACAACAAAACAAAACAGTTTCCCACTTTCTTTACTTCCACAAAGAACAAAGGTCAGTAAGAGAAGAGACATGGGGCATTAGGTCATCTGCAGAGAGGATAAAAAGAGTGAAATTAGAGGGACTGCTTTCACCTAAGAAGGGGGCGGGGGCTTGACACAAGGCCAAAGTACCCGGATGAGCAAACACATTGAATAGAAGAAAGAAGTACTGCTAGTTCTAGTTGTAGTTATTAGGCCTGTAGTCTTCTTCTTTTACAGTTAAATTAGTTTTATTGTACAAAAGCCATCTAGGAATGGCTGAGATTATTCTCTCACTCTGTTGTGTTTACACTGTTTAGATACAGTTGGAAAACTGAGTATGCAATGTTTATAGCTCTAATGTAAGACTTTCTCCATGGCTCTTTACCTCAGGGGTTCGTCATGGCCTTGAAAAGGAGAAGGGCGACATCCCCCTCTAGCAGTGTGAGTGGAGGAGATTTTGACGATAGCCAGACTTCATCGTTAGTCTCTTCAATTGGGAGAAAGAGGAGAAGGACCTCAAACATTCCAACTGTGGATCCTGTAATTTATTTTCACAAATTTCAGTGACTGTTTTTCTTTTAACTTACTGTCAGAATTATACTAGCTACTCAGATTAAGTAGTTGACACAGGAAAGGATGTGGGTATATTTCAGTGTTTTATCCCTGCCTTGCAGATTGCTGTATGTCATGAACTGTACAACACAATCAGAGATTACAAGGATGACCAGGGCAGGATGTTGTGTGAGCTGTTCATCAGAGCCCCCAAACGAAGGTAAAGAAAGGGATGAGTGGTTATTGGTTATGTACATATAATTACACCCTTCAATGTGATCAGTCAAGTAATGTAACACAAACATGAGAAACTTTGCAAGTCCTGATGTCTTACAGGAATCAACCAGACTATTACCACGTGGTGTCTCAGCCTATTGACATGATGAAGATACAGCAGAAATTAAAGATGGAGGAGTATGATGACGTTGAACAACTCACCAGTGACTTTCAGCTGTTATTCAACAATGCAAAAACATATTACAAGGTAAAAAATCCCACTCATTATAAGGTTAAAAGTAGTATATATGTCTGCGGGGAAAACATTTAATTATATCTATGTATGGCTCTATGCACTAACATGAATATATATATATATATATATATATATTGCTTGTGTCTGTGTAGTCTGACAGTCCTGAGTACAGGGCAGCCTGTAAACTGTGGGACCTTTACCTGCGAACCAAGAATGAATTTGTTCAGCGAGGAGAATATGATGAGGAGGATGAAGATGGGTACGATGCGCAAGACAACCCCGGAGGGTCCACTGAGGATGAGGTGACTCTCACACATCACACATGACGACTCTTCATTCAGTACATGCTACTGCCAATATTTTCATCTTTAGGTTAAATTCCATGTTAATAATGTGTTGAATCAGTGGTATCTTGTTACTATGATATTGTTTTGAAACTTTACACCTATGACACAGATTTACAAAGGCAGGAGGTGGTTTGGTATATATCATTTAAAGAAATTTGAGTATCTTGCTGCATTAATTTGCATAATAATTGATGGATTAATAATTGTATTATTGAAAGTACAAGCTTTTTCCATTGCACAGGCTTACCATACTATTGTGACAGTGCTTATATTTATATTTCCCTACTATGTTAACAGCTATGTTACATGTTACATGTTTTATAATGAGCTCCTTTGTCTATTGTGTTATGTTTTAATGAATTTAAGGGGATATTATGCAGCTTTCACTTCTTGCAATATATTGGTTGCATCAAAGAAATGTATAAAGAAGTAAAGCCACACTCAAAGAAAATGTATCTCTCAAATGTGTCTCAAGTGATCGCCAATTTAAAGCTTCAGTTCTTTTATGGAAAACAATATCTCATCATATCTTATATAAACAATATCCATCTAGTATTTCCTTACCTAAACTATGTGACCACTTGTGTGTAACAGAGCGCACCTACCTGCTTGAAAGAGGTCCTCGAGCAGCTTCTTGACGCTGTGGTGTCTTACACTGAGCCCACTGGCCGTCTGGTCAGCGAGCTGTTCCAGAAGCTCCCCTCTAAAATGGTACGTGCGCCTTCAGTGTGACTCAAGACTTTATCAGTAAAATGAGTGTC
Organism: Dicentrarchus labrax; assembly: GCF_905237075.1. Taxonomy (NCBI): domain Eukaryota; kingdom Metazoa; phylum Chordata; class Actinopteri; family Moronidae; genus Dicentrarchus; species Dicentrarchus labrax. Next base: position 19,772,935 of record NW_026136711.1, on the reverse strand, counting down.
TTGGTTTTGATGTGTACTTTGCGTTTTTCATTTAGCAATACCCAGATTATTATGCCATCATTAAGGAACCAATAGATCTGAAAATCATCGCTCAAAAGATTCAGGTACAAAATTAAAACGTCCCTGTTAAATATTGATTTAGTTATTTACAAAATGTGTTGATAATATATCTAATACATGTATTCACTTTTAGTTGGGCCACTACAGGAGTGTCAGTGCAATGGCTAAAGATATAGATTTGCTGGTCAAGAATGCCAAAACTTACAATGAGCCTGGATCACAAGTGTTTAAGGTGAGTGTGTGAGAGAATATGATACATGCTGGATGTCAGTAGCAGTGTTTGACATACATACTTAAGACCTACTCATGTTTTCCAGGATGCAAACACCATCAAAAAGATTTTTGCACAAAAGAAGTCTGAGATGGAACATGGAGAACCAATCAAGTCCAGCATTCGTATCAGGTAAACAGGAAACAGCACTGGGAATAATGTGGAATAAAGTAATGTTAACTTTATGTTTTAACCCTGTTAACTTCCTCTCTCCTCTCTTTCCGTCTCTCTCTGTCAGGAACAGAAGGTCCGCCCAGGGGGACCGCCTCTCAGCTATCACTATGGCTCTTCAGTACGAAAGTGATGAGGAGGGAATACTCTCCGGTATATCTTCACCTCATTATCTTAGGTTCATCAAACACACATATGCCTCCACTGGGCATTGATGAAGATGCTCTGTACTAACTGTTGTTATTGATGATTGTCATTATTTATTTATTTCCTTCTGTCTTTCCCAGGTTCTGTCCACTATGATGAGGGGGAATCTGAGGCAGAGAGTATGACCTCTAACATGGACATGAGTAATCCCATCTTCCAGCTGTATGAGGCTGTGCGAGGTGCCAGGAACAGTCAGGGCCAGCTGATCTCTGAGCCTTTCCTGCAGCTGCCGTCCAGGAAGGACTACCCCGACTACTACCACCAGATCACTCAACCCATCTGCCTTCATCTGATCAAGTATGACAGAACTAGTACTGAACTAACTGTGTGTGTTTTCATACTGTATGTGTCCACAGGGGCCAGACATATTTAATGCAGCACTTTCATGTCTGTCTTTATTCTTTCCACCTGAATGTTTTCAAATACTTTTTAAATCAAAGTGGATTTTTATTTTAATCACTTATAGTTCATTAATAAAATAAAGCCCATTGGTAAAAAACTACCTCTTAAGGAATAAATAAATAAAATCTTGATTCAGAGGTTTAATACCAATTTAAGTTGGATATGTCTGTATTTATTCAGGTAACTTGCAACAGTTAGTGGCAATAATATAGAAATATTATATATATATCATAAACATCTGTTTCCAAGCTGAAATTTATCAGAATACTACTTGGTTCGAAAGCCATTCTGCTTCTGCTTCATTTTTCCTAATTTGTTCATGCTTTCATCATTGCTTTGATTTCACCAACATTCTCTCTTTTTTATTTTCTACCCCTACGGCATCACACACACTCACTGTACAGTACAGTATTTCTGTGCCCTCCTTCCCAAATGTGAGAGCCCGTAATTCCCCACAGGAACAAGATGAAGAACAATGAATACGAGAGCGTTGAGCATGTTGACTCTGATCTGACGCTGATGTTTGAGAATGCAAAACGCTATAATGTTCCTCACTCCTCCATCTACAAGCGTGCGCTCAAACTCCAACACATTCAGCAGGTCAGTCCCAATGTGCACTTGTCAAAGTTGTACGAGTTATTATAACAATTATATATAACTATAAATATATATGTTACCTGTCTAGATGAAGAGAAAGGAGCTTTTGCAGAGGGATGATGATGATGGAGACAGCATGCTCTCCTCTGCTACGTCTGACACCAGTAGCACAAAAAGGAAAAGGTTTGCACTTTGTCACATTATACCTGCTCAACTCTATAAAGTTGCTTTCTTTTTTTATGCAGGGAAGTACAATGACAGTTGACTCACATTTTGTTTTCAGTCACAAGAAGAATACAAAGAAAAACCGAATGAAAATTCTCTTTGCCGCTGTGACTGAGGCACGAGAAGCTGGCACTGGTCGGAGACTGTGTGACCTTTTCATGGTCAAGCCCTCGAAGAAGGACTATCCCGACTACTACAAGGTCATCCTGGAACCAATGGACCTTAGGACCATTGAGCACAACATCCGCTCAGACAAGTACTTGACTGAAGATGCAATGGTGGAAGATATGAAGCTGATGTTCCGCAATGCTCAACACTACAATGAAGAAGGCTCTCAGGTGATTGGTTTTTGGTATTTCTGTCTGCCTTTCATTAAGTTTTTTTTCCTTTTCTGTTTCTGAGTTCTCCGGATGTCTGAAAAGCCCATTTGTTCCCTTTTGTAAAAGAAGAGTGAACTTTAGCCGAAGGAACCGGGGCTCCTGATGATGAACTTTTTTGTTGTGTTCAAGGTCTACAATGATGCTGACGTCTTAGAGAAGATTATGAAAGACAAACGCAAGGATCTTGGGCCAGCATCAGATGATGATGACATGATGTCCCCAAAGCTGAAAATAAGTATGTAACCAAATTCAAGAAAATGTGTTTTGTTACCTATCAAGCAGTAGGAACAATGGAAATCATTAAAACACATACATGTTATTTGATTGCAGGAAAGAACAGCATTACTCTGAAGAAGTCCAAGTACTTAACACCCTTACAGCAGAAACTGAACGAGCTTTATGAGGCCGTCAAGAACTACACAGATAAACGGGGCCGTCGGCTCAGCACAATCTTCTTGCGATTGCCATCTCGCGCCGAGCTGCCTGATTACTACATCGCCATCAAGAAACCTGTGGACATGGAGAAGATCAAGAGCCACATGTTGGCTAATAAGTACCAGGATGTGGACGCTCTGGTGGAGGACTTGGTGCTCATGTTCAACAACGCCTGCACATACAACGAGCCTGAGTCTCTGATTTACCGCGACGCTCTCGTGCTGCACAGGGTGCTGTTAGAGACGAGGCGTGACCTGGAGGGAGGAGATGACGCCCATGTGCCCGACGTGCCCCGCCTCATCCAGGAACTCATACGCAGCCTCTTTGTCTCCGTGCTTGGGCACCAAGATGACGAGGGCCGTTGCTATAGTGATTCACTGGCTGAGATTCCTGCCCTAGATCCTGCAAATCCTGAGAAGCCACGACTCAATTTTGAGATTATCAGGACTAATGTAGACCGAGGACGTTATAAGAGGCTGGATGTGTTCCAGGACCACATGTTTGAAGTGCTGGAAAAAGCCAGACGATTGAATAGGTGAGGTATTGTTGACCATCCTGTACAAAACCAAATCAGTTGTCTAATTTATGTTTTATGCACTAATGTTGTAGGATTTTGTTACACCATATGTTTATTATAGGACAGATTCCGAGATCTTTGAAGATGCTGTGGAGCTGCAGCAGTTCTTCATCCGGATCAGAGATGAGCTGTGTAAAAACGGAGAGATCTTGATGTCTCCTGCTCTCAGCTATACCTCCAAACACCTGCACAGTGATGTGGAAAAGGAGAAGAAAGAGAAGCTTCCCAAGGAGTTTGAGGAGGACAAAATCAAGAGGGAAGAGGAAAAAAGGGGTATCCTACTTAAATATATGTTAAAGGTCACAGTACATAGAAGCTCTATAATGCAATGTCTCAGCATACATTGTGGTATTGTTTTACTGAGTCAGTTGTGAATTCCCAGAAGCTGAGAAGAGAGAAGACTCTGCTGGAGGATCGTGGCAGTCTAGCCTGCAGCGCACATACAGTCAGGACTGCAGCTTCAAAGACAGCATGTACCATGTGGGAGACTATGTGTATGTGGAGCCTGCAGAGCCAAACCTCCAGCCTCATATCATCTACATTGAACGCCTTTGGCAAGACGACACTGGTCAGTCTCATTATTAGTATCTTTTGTATGAAAGGCATGTTTTCTGCTAGATTTTTTGTTATGTACATTACCTTCAGTTAGTGTTCCAGTTCAGTAACAATTTTTATTGAGACCAATTCTAATTCATTTACTTGTATCCACCTCTAATAAATGCAGGTGAGAAGTGGCTGTATGGCTGCTGGTTCTACAGGCCAAATGAAACATTTCATCTAGCCACAAGGAAGTTCTTGGAGAAGGAGGTTTTTAAGAGCGACTACTACAACAAAGCTCCTGTCAGCAAGATTCTGGGCAAATGTGTGGTCATGTTTGTTAAGGTAAATGCTGTCTTTTTGTATTTATGAGATATAAGTTTTTTTTTATAGCATTGGCGGTTTGAATTTGAACTGACCAAACATTTATGTCTTGTGCGGTTCAAGGAGTACTTCAAACTTCACCCAGAGGGCTTCAGAGCCGAGGATGTTTACGTCTGTGAGTCACGCTACTCTGCCAAGTCCAAGTCCTTCAAGAAGATCAAGATGTGGGCCATGCCCTTGAGCTCTGTTCGGTTTTTTCCCAGAGAGGTACCTTTACCTGTCGTCCGTGTGGCATCCATGTTTGCCCCCAAACAAGAGGAGAAACCACCAGAGATAACTGATGAAAGCAAAGTAACGGGTGATGTTATTGTAGACAAGGTAAACGTATTTGTTTGTTTTTTTCATAAAAGATGACAGAGGACACATTAAATAATGCAGACTACTGTCAGGAATACAATTTGTGCATGTCTGCAGGATAGGGAGGATGTTCCGATGGATATGACCAATGGGGAACCAGGTTGTCAGTACTACGAGCAGCTCTGCTACAACAACCTGTGGCTGAAAGTGGGAGACTGTGTTTATATTGCTTCTCATGGACTAGTGCGCCACCGAGTGGGCAGGTAGAGTAAATATAATTATACACTTTACAGTACATGCTTACAGTATATTGTATTTGAATAGCTGTGTGTGCTCTGTAGTGGATGGAAACATTTAGTATAAACTTGTTGATCAATAATATTTTGTTTAATTTCTGTAAGGATTGTCTTAATGAATGGCGTACCAATGAATGCAAAAGGCCTCAGTGCTTTCTTTTCAACTGACCATGGGACACTATCACCACCTTAAAGTTAATTATGGACACAGGAACTCTTTATTGTGCTATGTTTGAAAAGAATATAGACACACAGGGAGTATAGTGCAATGGCATGTTTTTTGTAAATATAAAAAGTTTCTATATATTCTTTTATATTTAATTCAGCTTATTCTTTTTAAACTATATTGAACAGGATTGAGAAAATGTGGATGCGAGATGGAGCAGGCTACTTCTTTGGTCCAATCTTCATCCATCCAGAGGAAACAGAGCATGAGCCCACTAAGATGTTCTACAAGAAGGAAGTGTTCCTTAGCAACCTCGAGGAGACCTGTCCTATGACCTGCATCATAGGTACCCTCCTAACTGTGCACTGGGATGCTGCAGTGCACAAGGTAATAGAAATAACTGAATGCTAATAATTCACTGAATCAGTTTTCTTGTTTTACAGGGAAGTGTGTGGTGTCGTCCTTCAAAGACTACCTATCGTGTCGGCCAACTGAAGTGCCTGAAGAGAATGTCCTGCTCTGTGAGAGCCGCTACATTGAGAGTGAGAAGCAGATGAAGAAATTCAAGGGTCTTAAGCGCTTTTCACTCTCTGGGAAGGTGGTGGAGGAGGAAACCTACTATTTTAGGTGAAAAGCCTTTACATGCTTTAAGTGAACTGTCAATCTTACTGTTGGCAACAGGACAAAAACGTTGTTAAAGAACTCCAAAGTAAACATGCACTGATCCTGAATACAGAAACATTTTATCGTCCCATGTATTTAAATCTTGTCTTGCCAGTCAGTTTCTACTGAATGAAAGATTTATTTGCAAAAGGTGGATTGATGGCACAGTATATTTTCATGATTGTCTTATACAGGAAGCTCATCGTGCCCCAGAAGGAGCCATCCCCTCTGCTGGACAGGAAAATTGAGGAACTGGAGGCTAAGTTTGCTGATATGACAGATGAGGAGCTAGAGGATCTTGGGGATGATGATGGCGAGCTAGGGGACCAGTCTCTTCCTCAAATGCAATCTTCCATGTCTAGTGACATGGATATCATGCCTTACACTCCTCCGCAGGTCAGAATGGAAGTATTTAATTATGACTATAAATTTCCTCTGCAAATTAACACATGATTTTTGGGCTTGTAGCCTTTTTGTGAATACTTCTCCTGTGTGTGGTTGCCAGTCAACGCCAAAATCCATAAAGGGCCTTTCAAAGAAGGAGGGCTCAAAGCGGAAGATCAACATGAGCGGCTACATTCTGTTTAGCAGTGAGATGCGAGCTGTCATCAAAGCCCAGCACCCAGACTTTTCCTTCGGGGAGTTGAGCCGCCTCGTTGGCACAGAGTGGAGGAACCTGGAGAGCTCCAGGAAAGCAGAATATGAAGGTGAGTGGAACTTTTTTTTTTTTTTTTCCAAATTTAGACTCGAACAAGATGTTTGTGTTTTAATAACTGTGAACCATTGAAAGTTATCAACCTCACTCGTCTTCATTGTGCTGCAGAGCGAGCAGCTAAAGTGGCCGAGCAGCAGGAGCGTGAGAGGGCCCATCATCTGACGTCCCCTAGAGCAGGTACCCCAGTAGGGGCACTGATGGGGGTGGTGCCTCCCCCAACCCCCATGGGGATGCTAAATCCCAGCATGACGCCTGTGTCAGGTAACCCCTCATAGATGCAGATGGATCCCCAGTGTACACTAGAAGGCTGGAATAAGAAGCTGAACTGCTAGATATACTCACATTTTTTAAGTTTCCTAACCACGCCTATGTCCGCATGCTTGTGATGTTGCATTGTTGCAGATTTAATTCTATGTGGCCTCTAACATAATTTGATAAGCCCAAACCTTGATTGTTGTACAGTACTTTTTGTTGTCCAACCTTTACATCATGGTATAGACATCTGTATTTGAATGCAGAACGTGATGTAGAAACGTTGCTGTACACCATTTGAGGATTGGGCCTTAAAAATGAATAAGTAGTTGATAGTAGTGCATGTGCACTGATTTTTTTCCTTGTGCATTTTTAATTTTTGTGGCCTTTATTTTCATTCATCTCCATCATAATGACATGGTGATAATATGAAAGCATATATATTAACATAATTCTGCATGCTTGGTAGTGAAGTAGTCGAGGCATGTTTGACTGATGCATGTTGCTGTCTTGTGTTACTATTATTTCTTTCTAACAAGGTATGATGGATGCATATAGGTCAGCTATGATGCCCCCACGGGGCCACATTGCAGGCATGGTTAGTATGACTGGCATACCACCGCATCACATGGGGGTGCCTGTCTTTCCCCAACATCTCCTGCCTGTTATGCCTGGGTTTCCTGGAATGCCATATGTTGGTAAGAGTGCTGTCATAGCCACCCCACCTGGCACGCAGTTGCTTCCTGTCTACCAATCTGACTCGCTGGAGGGGCTACCTGTACCAATAGGCTGAGGTCTTTGAGTTGATGACTAGTCAGTTGAGAGCATATGGCCTCAACAGGGACTTGGTCATTATCTTACCACTAGACTATTTGGTAATTTGTCATTGAGAGGAATTCAGTGTCTCCAATGAACAAAAAAGTAAACCTGATATTTGTATTAATATATTCATAATTGGCCTTCCTAAGTTTAATGTGGTTAAAATTATGATGCTTGGTTTCAGTATTGGACTTTGAAATACTTACTTTTTAATGTAAACCAATACCAAGTGGCCTGCTGCACCTTGTGATAGTGTCCTGATGCTGAATATCCCCACAGGTGTCAGTGGCATGGGAGGTGGACCTGGAGCAGGAAACGTTCATGGATCCCAGGTAATCTTTAGATTAGGTAAGAAAGTAATCATTGTAAACCACTGTATTTACATTTTGTATTCATGCATCATATCATATAAGAGTTACATATGTTATTTTGTAGCTACGCAACAGTGAGTTTATGATATGTTTCTCACATATCAGTATAATATTGTATGATAGTGACTGTCTGTCAGTCTGTGTGTTCTGTCCATAGTCTCTCCAGATAACGGGGGACCTGATTTTCCTGCCAATCACAAGTGCTGCTGGAGTCTGCAGAATACTGTATTTATTTGAATATTGAATATTTACACCAACATCAGGATTATTACACCCAGTGTTGCTGGCCTTTAATACTATGTAGTTTACAACATTAATATCACTTCAGTACCAAGGAGAGCTCATGCTGCAGATATAACTTTATCAATAAATAAGATTTCAACCTAACTAGATTACTTTCTGTCATTTTATGGATTACCTTAGTACCAAAATATACAAATAAAGACGAGAAAAGAAATAATCAAGAAGATGATATTCTATAATTCTATTCTATATAACAGAAAAGAAAATGGAAACCAAGATTTTTTGCATCAAAAATGTGTCCTTTGCTGTGTATTGTATAGAAAAGCTTGATTTTCAATAAGCAAATTCAGGTACTAGCCTATTGACCATTTTCCCAGCTGGAAGGCATAACTTGCACTGTACTTTGATGATGTTCACCTATTCTACTGTAAACACCAAATAGTGTTAAAATTGAAAAAGAAATGTTTTCACTGGGAGGCCGTGATGACAAATTGGCAACTGTAAGATTTACTATGGTTTCACTCGAGACCAGAGCGGTGTCGTGGGACTCAGGAAGTGTTGTAATGTGTGCACACTACACGTGTGCATGGTAGTGTATCGCTCTCTATTTTTAAATTGTAATCCTTTTAACAATCCCCATTTTTACTAAATGTAACTATAATGACATTATGTATTTTTTTCTGTAACTGCAATGGATTACAAGTACCTTATTTTGTATCCTCACTATGTAACTCTGTCATATGTAATCTGTTACTCTCTAAGCCGGTCAACAGACAACTGGGTCTTTAATTAGATCAAGTTATTGATGAAGATGAAATGCTGTGTGAGTTTTTAATCCGAGAAATAATAGAGTTCTCATAATGTTTTTCATTAGATGGGTTTGATGGGCCCAGGGCAGCAGGCTCCACCACCGTACCCGGGACATGGTCAGATGGGGCAACCTGCGCTCCAGCAGCCCTCCACCCCAGTGTTTGTGTCTCCACCAGCCAAGTCTCAGCGGCTGCTCCACTCCGAGGCGTACCTCAGATACATTGAGGGCCTTACTGCAGAGTCCTCTACCATTAGCAAGTGGGACCAAACTCTCTCAGGTTAATCTTGTTTTCTGACTTCCTGTGATTAAATCTACATAAAATAACGATCACACTGCCTGACATAGCTTGGGAAATATGTATTTCTGGATCTTGCTTGTTTAGTGACCCCTGATTTTTAACAAATTAATGTAAAATGGTGAAAATCCCCAGAATTGTAATTTTAATGTCTTGTTTGTGCACTTTCAGTTCAAAAACAAGATGTGCGCCTGACAAAGGAGCAGGAGAGCAGACTGCCATCCCACTGGCTGAAGAGTAAGGGGGCCCACAAGACAATGGCAGATGCACTTTGGCGAATCCGTGACTTGATGCTGCGAGACACCCTAAACGTCTGTCAGACACACAACCTGTAGCATGCTTGTATTCTGAGCCTCTGTTCCCTATTTACCTGTGAGACAGGAAGAGGATTAAGCTCACTAAAAGTGTTTACTTTGTGTTGTCATTTAAAAAATGTGTTTGTAGCCATGAAAGCTTTCTGTGTTGAAGCTGTTTTTTTGTTTTACATTTCAAATATGCTGTTTTAAGTGCATTATTGTTATTGACTGTCTTTCTGTGATGACTGCCTTCATGCTTTCACAAATAAAATGTGAAGAGTTCAGGTTGGCTGTAATTCATTTACTCAGTAGGACCTACAATCATGCTGTAACTGTATAATGGCTGTCATTTGAAAAGGATCACATGAGTTTAAATTTAAACATCTTTTAAAAGCCATAAATTGAAAAGGAAAATAGATATGAAGTATATGTATAGCATATTCATGTAGTGGAGCTTATCAATAACCTTTCATTTGAATACAGACTGATTAATAGTTGTCTTGCTGAACTTGATAAGAGACCTAGGAAGGGGCGTGTCTTACAGCTTTCGTCTGACATCTACGCATGCGCAGTAAACAGACCGCGCAGTTCCTTTTGCTCCAGACGTTTGAAAGCTGGCACGGCGACCACGTCTGAACGGTCCGCAGCGCCTCCCTCTCCCATCCTGATTAACATTTACTGTAACGGTAAGACGTCCCAATGCTTTCACAGTTACCATATTTACTAATACGGTATTCAAAAGTGTAAATTGGACCATAGTCCAATATCTTGCGAGTCAATGTGTAATGTTCGGGAATTAGCTAACTTTATGGTTAGCACAAAACACATTAGCAAGCTAACGCTAACATTAGCAGGCTGACTTGGAGGGACCGGCTGCTGGATCAGTCTATTCACTGGAGTAGAGATGTTGCTTTACCTCGTCGCTTTAGATAATGTTGTGCGTTCTGTTGTTAATCCGGGACAGTGGAGCAATGGATACCTTTATGATAAATATAACTTAATAGAAGATCCAGTTCATGCGATATCCCCACTACCATGTGAACTTGCAGATGGCTAGACAACCTTCCCACTGCTAGCATAGACATTAGACTGCATAAACCGATCTGGAGTCAGCGGGGCCAACTGAGCTAATGCCAGATTGAGGCAATGGAGCTAGTCTAGCTAGGTTAGCTGCTAGCAAGCTAACGTCAACGACAGACTGAATGTGTGAAAACCTAATGCTAGTATAAAGACTTACTTTGACTTGTTAGATGGAGCAGTGCAACTCTAATACGTTTTAGTTACAACACGGAGTATTTCAGCAACTATACTGAGCACACATTAGGGAACTTTTCATGCAGTGTGATCTTACAGGAACCAATACACACGTTTTAATAACGCATGGCTAAAATGTGTGTACAGGATTACTCAGCATCCATATTTAGTAAGGAAATTGTTGCCAGACACAATCAGCATTCATTGTTTTCTTGCCCTCAGTTACGAGCATGGAACTGAATGATGGTAACCTACAAACACTCACCGAGTTCCTCAGGAAAACACTGGACCCAGACCCATCAGTCAGACGTCCAGGTAATACAGCTTGATAACATAGCATTAACTTGCATATCTTAATGTCTAAAGAATATTGTTCTCATTGACCTATTTATGATAAGTATTCACTTGATTGTGTAATCTTTTATTTTTAACACCTGATTTTTATTCATCTTTTCTTTCTTTTGTAGCTGAAAAGTTTCTTGAGTCTGTGGAGGGAAACCAGAACTACCCCTTATTACTGCTCACTTTACTAGAGAAGTCCCAAGACAACGTGATTCGCGTCTGTGCAGCTGTTACATTCAAGAACTACATTAAAAGAAACTGGCGCATTGTGAGTCTCACCAAGTAACCGCAAGTTTACATGTTATTGACTCTACTCATACCTAGTATGTTGTATTTAGTTATGTTTTACTGTATGAGGAATACTATATATATATATATATATATATATATATATATATATATATATATATATTTAAAGGTATAATATATGAATAAATAAAAAACAGAGTACTAAGTGTGAAGTTGACCATTGTTGTATTAGTCTTTTTGACCTTTGTATTGAGTTGACTATCCTGCTTTTGTGATGTGTTTTCCCAAAGGTTGAAGATGAACCAAACAAAGTCTCTGATCCCGACCGAACAGCGATCAAAGCAAACATAGTCAATTTGATGCTAAGCAGCCCAGAACAGATTCAGAAACAGGTACATCTACATCTACATCACATATTACAGTCTTAATGGGTCTGAATTTGAAGGTGTGAAGGAAGATGCTCAACTAAGCCCCTGTTTGTTTCATGCATTTCCAGTTGAGTGATGCCATCAGTATCATAGGAAGGGAAGACTTCCCTCAAAAATGGCCTGACCTGCTAACCGAGATGGTGACCCGCTTCAGAAGTGGAGACTTCCATATCATCAATGGAGTGCTTCGTACTGCACATTCCCTCTTCAAGAGGTAGAGCTCACTTCTTAATGATTTTAAATGTTTTTTTTGTGATTGACTTCAAAAATAAATTGTCAAATCTGTTCTGTCCCCTCTTGTTTTCTTTGAGGTACCGCCACGAGTTCAAGTCAAATGAGCTTTGGTCAGAGATCAAACTAGTACTGGACACATTTGCCCTACCTCTGACAGAGCTGTTCAAGGTTTGTAACAGCTTGCAGTTCAGTTACCACAACACTATAAAATCTAACAAATATTGAAATGTTTAGTTAAGATGGTATTCCAATATGAAGAAGTATTTATATTTAATTTTATTTTACGCTATAGGCCACTATTGAGTTGTGTCAAACTCATGCTACGGACATCAATGCCTTGAAGGTCCTCTTCTCTTCACTCACGCTCATCTCCAAGCTGTTCTACAGTCTTAACTTCCAGGTCAGTTCAGTTTGTTTTGTACTCCAGGCTTTGCTGTTTTGAAACTGCGTTGTCTTGTTCTTAGCCAAGGTAATAATGTTTCCCCAAACAACAATAGCACATCACAATTCAGACCTTTTTGTGTGCCGTTTTTCCATTTTGGTGGCATTTATTGGTGTGGACAGCTTTGAAGTTACTGTACTGTATGATGAATTTGCACCATAAAGACGTCATGTCAGCTTCTTTTAATTTATACACACTTTCAAGGATCTGAACCATTTCCCTTCAACCATTCTCTGTATTATTAAACATTATTACAGGACCTTCCAGAGTTTTTTGAAGACAACATGGAAACCTGGATGACCAATTTCCACGGCCTTCTGACTTTGGATAATAAACTTTTACAAACAGATGTGAGTTTTCCTCCTTTTTCTTTTTTCTTTACTCATGCAATACTCGTCTATAAATTTTCAAAACTGCAGTGCTATAAAATAGTTTTTAACGTTGTGTATGTGTTTGTCTTGCGCCTCTTATGACAACTCTGTAGGATGAGGAGGAAGCAGGTCTCCTGGAGCTGCTGAAGTCTCAGATATGTGACAACGCTGCCCTTTATGCTCAGAAGTACGATGAAGAATTCCAGCCGTATCTGCCGCGCTTCGTCACTGCTATCTGGAACCTTTTAGTTTCTACTGGCCAAGAAGTCAAATATGACCTGGTGAGAGTACTGATCCCTCACTGCGTTTCTGTGTTCTTTTTGAAGTTCACTTTCCCCCGTACTAACAATGCACCTCGTCTTTGTTGCAGTTGGTAAGCAATGCTATCCAATTCTTGGCATCAGTCTGCGAAAGGCCACACTACAAGCATCTATTTGAGGACCAGAATACCCTCACTAGCATTTGTGAGAAGGTCATTGTACCCAACATGGAATTCAGAAGTAAGTAAATTGTTCCCAGAGTCACTGGATTGCATTTAGAAATGTTATCAGTAGTTGGACAGAAACATGTACTTGTATACTGTATGATATGACTGATCAGATTGTCTGTAATGCCTAATTAGGTGCGGATGAGGAGGCCTTTGAAGACAATTCTGAGGAATACATCCGAAGGGACCTGGAAGGATCTGGTAAAGATTTTGATTATTGATTATCACCTCCCCTAATGTTATTATTTTTCCAATTATATGAAAAAATATGTAGTTTCTCCTCACATTTTGAGTTTGACTGTTGTTTTGGGAAGTATCTCTCCTGGCATAGAAGTCAAACTCTATATGCATAATTATTTAGTTAGTTATAATATTTACATCCAAAGCTTCAGTAGAAGGTTTCCACACGCAGCATGGCAAGTTAACAAAAGCATGCCCCATGATAACCATGTCCCCAACACTTTCCCCATTCTTCCTCAGACATTGACACTCGTCGTAGAGCGGCATGTGACTTGGTGAGAGGCCTTTGCAAGTTTTTCGAAGGCCCGGTTACAGCAATTTTCTCAGGCTATGTGAACTCAATGCTGTCAGAGTATGCCAAGAACCCCGGGGAGAACTGGAAACACAAAGACGCCGCCATCTATTTGGTCACATCACTGGCGTCTAAAGCACAGACACAGAAGGTATTGTTGACTTTAATTTACAGGGTTATTGATTTACTTTATGAACTTTGTTTTGATATGAGTCATTTGCTCATTTGTCTTTACGTTGCTGTCTTTTTTTCACCAGCATGGAATAACACAAGCCAATGAGTTGGTGAACCTGAATGAATTCTTTGTGAACCACATTCTCTCAGACTTAAAATCCCCCAATGGTAAGAATACATGCGAAGAAGACATTTTCAGTATGCCGTTGTTATAACAATTGGCTCACATGAGGTTTGGCTTGTGCATACATATCCATTAACAATCAAGCATTCATTGTCATTGTAGTTAATGAGTTCCCAGTGCTGAAGGCAGATGCCATCAAGTACGTCATGATCTTCAGAAGCCAGGTACAAACTGTTACTTTCTCCACAACTTGTTGAATTTCTGAAAGGCAAAATTAGTGCATTACAGAGGACTTCTTCTCTGTCTCTTTCTTTCAGCTTCCTAAAGAGCATCTATTGCAGGCAGTTCCTCTACTAATTAGTCACCTGCAGGCAGAGAGCACAGTGGAGCATACTTACGCTGCCCATGCTTTGGAGAGGCTGTTCACTATGAGAGGCCCCAACAACACAACACTGTAAGTATCAACAGTAAACTGATAATTTAATTAATTGAATTAATTTCCACATAAAAATTGAGCAGTAAATGTACATTGTATTATTGAAATATTCAATTGAGTTGTTATTTATTGTTTTTTTATCCTTAGAATACAAATCAAATCTTCACCCAGTGCAGTTTAGAAGAAGGCAAACGTCTCAATATTTAAGAAGAATTCACAATTTAAATAGATTTGGAATGATGCACCACATTATATGAAAGCTTAGATTTACTAGTATGTGTGGAGTAATTGCCCATACTTAATATTGGGCAGATCACCTATTATATATTAATTTACCTTTTCTCCAGGGATCAGTTGTATACTACATTCACATGCACCGCACTCATAGCAGTCCTGTTTGTTTCTCAAAAAGTTTTATAGATAACTGAGATGAAACAACAAGGCCAAATGCAGAAATCTGCTCCAACTTTTCGATTCATCTGTATATCTACTAAGCAATCATCCCCTCCATGTTTTTCAGTATCACTCCAGCAGAGATGGCACCTTTTACTGAACAGCTGCTCAACCACTTGTTCAAGGCCCTCGCTCTTCCTGGTTCTGCAGAAAATGAATACATCATGAAAGGTAAACCTGACTCTCCTCTGTCATCTAAATGCACCCCATTAATGTTCCCCAGTCAGTGTCAGACCAACTCCAGATTTATTTTAAGTAGCCTCATAATGTCTTTCTTTTCTTTCTTTCTTTTAACTTTTAAAGCCATCATGCGCAGCTTCTCCCTGCTGCAGGAGGCCATTGTTCCCTACATTCCCACTCTGATTGGTCAGCTCACTCATAAGCTCCTCTTAGTCAGCAAGGTAACATACACTTTGTTACTATTTATGGATACAGATAGATTCACCAACATCGTTTGTTCAGGCGATGCACATGTCAACTAATCCAAAATCTGCCACCCATTTTCAGAATCCGAGCAAGCCTCACTTTAACCACTACTTGTTTGAGTCCCTGTGCCTTTCTGTCCGAATCACCTGCAAGGCCAACCCCACCACTGTCAGCAGCTTCGAGGAAGCACTGTTCCCCGTCTTCACCGAGATCCTACAGAGCGATGTCCAGGGTATGTCAATTAACTATGGAACTGAGTTATCTACATGTAGATGATATGCTGATAAACACAGCCTGTGGCTGGTTAAGGCAGCTCCACTCATGCTTCCTTTGTCTGCTGTCGCAGAGTTTCTTCCGTACGTGTTCCAGGTGATGTCTCTCCTCCTGGAGATCCACTCCAACTCCATTCCCTCTTCCTACATGGCTTTATTCCCTCACCTGCTGCAGCCTGCGCTATGGGAACGGACAGGAAATATCCCCCCGCTGGTGCGCCTGCTTCAGGCTTACCTGGAAAAGGGAAGTGCCACTATTGCTGGCTCTGCTGCAGATAAAATAGTGAGTTGATAACTCTGATTGTATCTCTATTTGTTTTCTTAATATTTATAGATTACATCATTTAGTCATTGTGTGACCAGTATGTTGACATATTTTGCGGCTCTTTCTTTTTCAGCCTGGCTTGCTTGGAGTTTTCCAAAAGCTGATTGCCTCTAAGGCCAATGATCACCAAGGTTTTTACCTTCTCAACAGCATCATAGAGCACATGCCCCCGTAAGTTGATTACAGTTGTGTTCTCATTGTAAAATGTACCTGTACCAAACAAACCTGTTTAGTCTGGAGAACAAGATTTGTAGCACTACAGTACTTTATTATAATTCTGTTATAATATTGCGACTTCGCTCATATTTTGGTTAATTGTGCAGCCCTAGTATCAGGAGAAATTGATAGGTTTTGGTCATGACTTTTTTTCCTTTGTTTTACCAGAGAATCTATCACTCAGTACAGGAAACAGATCTTCATTTTGCTCTTCCAGAGGCTCCAAAGCTCCAAAACCACCAAGTTCATCAAGAGTTAGTACAATCATCTCATTACCAAAATTGATGGTCTGTTCATAGTTCATAGTGTAAATTATCACCAGTTCTACCATTCATTACTGCCTTATAATACGGAGCTTTAAGTGTTAAAGTTTTCACTGGCTTACTTTCTTTCTGACAGGCTTCTTGGTGTTTGTGAACTTGTATTGTGTCAAATACGGAGCTATTGCGCTTCAGGAGATTTTTGACAGCATCCAGCCAAAGTAAGTGTATTTTCTATGTTACCACAAGATGTTGACAGAAAGTACACTACTATCTGACTGCAGTTAGTTAGTGGATTCAACCATCAGTGTAGTGTTTAGGCAGTGGGCACATGACATGTTCTATTAACCTTAATGCCACAAAAGATTCATAAGATAGCTGTCCCTTTTTAAAATAGATGGCCGAGTTATTTTCTCACTGGGAAGAAGCTCCTCTAAGCCCTTTTTTTTTTTTAAGCTTGAAAGGTGGCTCATTGTGAAGGATGGAAGCTATAGTCAGCTTAGAGTCACAGCTGTTACAATGGATGTCACAGGCGACCCAGTTAATGGTGAAAAGGGTATTTCTAAAGTGCATCCTTCCTTCCTGCAACAATATGTTGTTCCCCAGATAAGTGGACACAGGTTTATAGATCAGCTTGAATTGGATGATTGCTGACAATTTTGAATGTTTCTTATGCTTAAACCAGATTTATGTAACTGGCTACACAACCAGACTAAAAAGAGACCAGTAGTGACAAAATGCAAATGGGAAGGGAGAGAGGTTTTGCACTGTATTTCGAGGCGAACTGTTTGGAACACAATGCATTTATATACACAATTATGCAGAGTAATAGCTTTCTGAAATGTCACCACCCTGCCTGTAGGATAGTAAATATGTCAAAGGCAACAATATTTCCTGGTACCACTGCTGTTGCATTTAACCTAAGTGCAGCAGACCATTGGGGAAGTGTACTGTATTAATCATGTTTGCTTTGTTGTGTTGCAGAATGTTTGGTATGGTGTTGGAGAAAATAATTATTCCAGAGGTTCAGAAGGTATCTGGACCGGTTGAAAAGAAGATCTGTGCTGTTGGCATTACAAAAATCCTCACTGAATGTCCTGCAATGATGGATACAGAGTACACCAAACTCTGGTGAGAAATCAGCCTAAAGGCAACACAACCAACACAACCACTTAATTTCTTGTTTTCATGCAGTTACTTGGTTAAAGCACCTGCAGTCACAGGATGATTCAACCCACACAGATGTTTTCACTTTCTTGATTTAACCTCTAATCATGACTGTGTGGGGGCGTGTACAAACTGTTTGATTGATATCACCTTAAGCTTTCTGTTGATGACATCATGTAGTTCCCAGAATAGCCTCACACACATTTCACCTGAGGAGGGAAATCATCTGTTGTCTGAGACAATGTTGTTTTTCTGATTGATTTAGAATTTTAATTTAAATCTTGGACTTGGGGAATACCAGAGTAGGGAAGCCTAATTTAATAAATGACAATTATTGCTTCAATGTGTAGTCAGAAGCACTGTAAATACAGTTGAGTTGGACACAGAAATTGGGGAACCCTCATATTTCACAAGAAATGTGTAAAACTTTTACATTGCTGCAAATTTAATGCTTTAAGATCACGAAAATCGTTGGCTAAACTTTTCAAACTGTCCGATCAATCTAAACCAACTATCTCAATGTGTTTTAAGATTTTCAACATTACAGACATCTTTTAGACTGCAGAGTTGCTTCCAAGTTTGGCAGGCTGGATGTATTGGCACATCAGTAATGGCGGTCTCAAAATATTGCATACATCTTTTTCTACAGCCAAAATACTCGCCTTATATGTACTGAGTTACAAGTGATAATAATAATTTGTTGTTCTGAGTTAAACTAACCAGTCATTTGGGTTTAAATGTCTCTGTTCAGGACCCCTCTGCTCCAGGCGCTAATCGGTCTGTTTGAGTTGCCAGAAGATGACAGCATCCCAGATGATGAGCACTTCATCGACATTGAAGACACACCAGGCTATCAGACAGCATTCTCGCAACTGGCCTTTGCCGGGAAGAAGGAGCACGACCCCATTGGCGACGTTGTCGGCAATCCAAAAATCCTGCTGGCCCAGTCACTCTACAAGCTTTCTACTGCGTGTCCGGGAAGGGTATGTTGAGACTTCTTGTGCCATTTTACTTCTGCAGGTATAAAGAATACCTAATATAGAAAATATAATAAATGCTAATTGAATGCAGAAATCAAATGAGATATTCTTGTCTCACTTTTTTGGTGCAGGTTCCTTCGATGCTGAGCACCAGCCTCAATGCTGAAGCCCTCCAGTTCCTGCAAGGGTACTTACAAGCAGCCACTGTGCAGTTGGTTTGAAACTGATGTGATGGTGTTCACATAATATGGAGATCACAATACACTGCAGGATTAGCCACAGTGACCTCAGGTCACACGACAGACCTGCTTCAGCTGAACATTAGTCTTTACAGAGTTGGTTTGACTTGACAGTTCTTGGTGGATTTACCAGAGAAGTGATAATTTTGTCTGAATTTAAGGTGTGTTCCCTGATGGAAGTTTTTTTTAAGGCTTTTTAAAGATATGACCAAAAGTTGACTCAACTGATATACTGTTTAGTGCTCGGGCTCTTTGTTTGCTGTGTGGCAAAGCTAACAAGGATTTGGAAATCAAGGTCTGATACAATTGTCAGTTTATTTCAATAACAGCAGCATCAGCAGAGGTATATTTCAGCAGTACTGTGGAACACTGAACATCTGAATCATACGAGAGGGATTTCTTTACTGCTTCTTTTGTATGTTTGAATTCCTTTTTTACGGTTATGGAGACTGTAGTCGTGGCTCAAACATAATGCTTAATATTTTTCTGTTGCATGTTTCCCGTAGATTTGTTTATGTCTAGTCTTTGTTTCTGCACTGTTTGTTAATGTGAATAAAAAGAGGCACTTGTATAGATCTGTTATCACCACAGTCTCTTTTTCCATGAGCAGTTTTTCTATGAACTTGTTTGTTAATATTACTGGCTCTTTGGCCTCCAGTATAGAGGCTATTTAATGACTTTATTTTAACTTTTGTTTTCATGAAGCAATCCCTGACTGCCCTTCAGATCCGGTTGTAGTTATTTATAACCAAAAATTACACAAGTTACCCTTCAGTCCAGTGCAAAAATAAGGGCTCTCCCTTCAGATGACAAATTAATGTATTAGTAATATACAGTGTAAGACTTTGGTTGTCTGCATTGGCCCATTATTTAACAAGGTTGTAAGATTAACTGTAGAGGGTTCAGGACAATTTGATGTGGCCATTGGACATCTTCATTTCAACGTTCTTGATGAAAGGTAGCATGCATTTGTCACCTCCCATGAAGCGATATGTGGCCACATTTGCGTCCCAAGGTAGAAGTCTAGAGAAGGAAAACAAACCCACATTCATTTATTGTCCAAATACTTCTCATCAATAATGGCCTTAACATTGCATCTGTCGGTGTAACATCTTATACTGTACATGTTTGACAACCTGATCAGTACTCACGCTCGTGTGAGGAAGGGGATGTACATAAGACGAGGAATGCATATCATTTGCTGTTCGGCTAAAATGGCTTTCATGGATTGCTGTACAGTGTAGAGCGGCTCCAGAGGAGGAATTAGACTCCGAAGCTCCTTCCTGGTAGATATAAAACAAAAATTGGAGAATATAGCATCTTTTTTTATTATTTCAAAACGTTGTGTAATGATTGGTGGCATCTCACCTGATTTCACAGCCTGCAAACATCCCTGTGTCTACAATATAAGGGCAGACTAAAGTGGTTTTGATGCCATCCAGGTCCTCCGCTCGCAACTCGTGTGTCAGTGACTCGTGGAAACCGACAGCTCCAAATTTACTGGCACAGTAATCCTGGAGGAAGAAAGTAAATGAGAGCATTTAGTGAATTGTTGTATTTGTACATTCAGTTTGTAGTTGAGGGATTCATTAATCATGCGTCTTACCTCTACACATGCAGTGCTGAATAGTCCAAGAGCACTGGCAACGGTTACAATGTGACCATGATTCTTTGCTTTCATCTGAGGCAGGAAGGCCTTCGTCATCTGTAAGGGTGGTTTAAATAGATGGTATTAGTACCTCTTTAATAGAAATAGAAGAAATGGCCTATTTAACCCATCAGACCCAGAACTGTGACACCCTGAGGCAAGCTCAAAATCTGCATGGATCACAGTTTGCACTGCCTCATAAAGCTGATATAAGTTATTTAACCAGTCTGGTATGTGAAACGTTTTGTGGGATGGGAATCTGATGAGGACATACCCTTGTGTTTATCTACCTATAAACCAAATATGTTGAAATATTCCAACATATAAGCCACTTTATAAACAGCTGATTAGACTTGTACAGAAGTATAAT
Organism: Dicentrarchus labrax; assembly: GCF_905237075.1. Lineage (NCBI taxonomy): Eukaryota > Metazoa > Chordata > Actinopteri > Moronidae > Dicentrarchus > Dicentrarchus labrax. The sequence continues at coordinate 19,752,036 of NW_026136711.1, read as the reverse complement.
TGTTTATTTTGTTACATAGTTTGCTTTCATTTGCTTATATGAACATGTGTTAAGGAATATGCAGCATAATATCCACTGAGATGACAGTGGCCTGTTCTAATAACCTTATCTCTTAAAGAGGGACGTTGTGTCAAAATCTTGTTTGAGACTATGGCTGTACAATAAATTTAAATATTAACGAAATCACAGTATGTCCAAGTGCAATATCTAAATTGCGTGGTACTGACCACACTTAATGTCACACCATGATTTTAATAGTTTTTTTCAGTAAAAATGAAAATTGTGACACCAAAATGATTAATCCCACTCATCATGAGTCATATCACAATTGTAATATCTGTCAGGACCATGTATACAATGCACACAAAGTGGGAGCAACTAGGGTTTAATAACAACTTATTCCCATTTCCCCACACACAGTACAGTGGGGTCTGTGGGAGCTGCCGACTATTCCCAACAGAGAGACATTCTTGCAAGATCAGGTGCGTTAGAGTTTTAGAAGGAGCTGTCACCGCCCGCCCACTGCACGTCTGATGCTGATATCCTTCATATTTCCTGCTAATGAGCTTACCCTTTTATTGTATGCACATGACTGAGGCTTTGAGAGGATCATGGGTAGAATCACATGCTGTCTTAACTGGTGGCTTTTATCAGCTCCTTTTTTATTCTGGGGATCAGAGGTTACCTCCACTTTGTAACCTCAAATGAACTTGGACACAGTCACAGGGACATGCTGTAGTGTGTACGGACTCTGCTTCATCTGATCCCTTCACACATGAGTGCGCTAATACTGACCCGAGGCCGGCGGGGAGGACCGCAGTGAATAGATGTTATGTAACCCGTGTCAGGCTGATCAGATGATGTTAGCTCCGTGTCTAGCATAGGTGGAGATGTATAGTTTCAATCGTGCGTAAAAGACGCGCGCGTCAAAATCTCACCCAAAACAGCGCGTGGCAGTTCACCAGCAGGGTCCTCTCCAAAAGCTCGTCAGGACAGTCCAGCAGCCTCCTTCCGGCCACCACGCCAGCGTTGTTGACCAGCATAGAGACCTCCCCGACCTCCGCTCTCACCTTGGTCGCCGTCTCATAGATGCTGTGACGCTTGGAGAGGTCCACCGTGTACGTGTGCACCTGGACTCCCAGCTCCCGCGCCAGCTTGGCGGTCTGCTCGTTGGCAGCCGTGTTGCAGTCCCAGAGCACCAGCTGCGCCCCTTCTTTGGCAAACTCCAGGGCGAACAGGCGACCCAGCGCGCCCCCGGCCCCCGTTATCAGACAGAGCTCCCCGTCAATGCACTTCAGCCTCGGCCGGAGGAAAGTCTGGAGGACGGCGTTCAGGATGGAGTAGGTTAGGTCGATGAGCATCAGCAGCAGGTCCACTATAAAGATCATGATGCTCCGCTCTGGTCCTGTCCTGTCCCTCAGGAGAAGTTAATGAGCCACACACAAGCTGACCGCCAAGCTTTGGAGCAGTTTTTTCTCTTTGTGCTTTGGGATTGGATGAGCATTTTATATAACGTGTGTGTGCCGGATTAGGACGCGGACTGATGGTGGCCACCAATAGAAAGGCTGTTTGTCTGATGAGCTGACTGACCAACCCGTGCACATTCATAACTCCTTCATAACAGTGGCTGAGTAAGACTGAGGCAGGGATTAAGATAACACACCAGTGCCAAAGCCAGCATATATAACACTGTATGTTTTAATATATGCAATGAGGGTGGGATGTTTTAATGCATCCTGTGATTACCTGAGCAGGTCACATTATAACGTTTTACATATTTCTTATTTAATCAAGTTTGTTCTTGGTGAGTTAAAGACCTTCAAACCCACCACCTATCTCTGGACAGCCATATGTTTTTCATGCTTTAAATGGTCTTTATACAGAAGAATACACAAGACCATACATTTCAGGTGCATAAACTCCATTTCAGAGTAACTGGTTACTTTACAGGTTAGTTATTTTTGCATACAAAACATATAAAGAGCTTTCAAAATATGATGTTTTGTTATAAATTAAACTAGCCAACAGTGATAATTTGATTAATCGACTGATAGAAAATTAATTGGCAAATACTCTGATAATCGTTTTTCCTGTGAAAATATTTCAAGGTTTCAGCTTCACAAATTTAAGGAATTGCTACTTTTGATTATGCTAATACGTATTATTTCTTTTAAATAATTGTGGATTTTATACTAATAGTTGGACCTAACAAGGATTGTGAGGGTGTCACTTTGGGCTCTGGGTAATTGTGACAGCATTTCTCTCTATTTTCAGATTATTTTATTTTATTTATATTACAAACCAAACAACCAGTTGATTAATGGAGGAAAATAATCGGCATAACCCATAATTAAAATACTCACTAGTTGCAGTCATATACAAAATCAGCTTCACCTAGAGCAGGTACAAAAGAAAAATCCTCCTTTACATTAATATATGAGTAAAAATCTAATGATATAATATATCAATTATGTCTATATTAGGAAGACTGAGGATTTCCCCATCAGTTAAATTGGAGTCACTTCACAGCCAGTATGGAGCAAAGGAATGATTACAGTGATCAATAGCCTATAGTTAAAAGATCGATGTAAACCTGTCCTTTAAGAGTTAAAGACCTATGGCTTTGAGCAGTACCAAAGTATGCAGTACCTGTTTTTTTATGTGACTCATCTTATGTCAAAATATTCTGAAACCATTTGCAGTGAACTCTGAGTCAGACGAATCCAGCCTATAATTACTGTGTTTCTGCTGATGTTTCAGAGTGATCTTAAGTGTTTAAAGGTCAGAACATAGTGAGAAGAAATACCAAAGGTCATTTCCAGTGTGCACTGTCACTTAAAGGTGGATGTGAAAATAGCTGTGGTTGCTATCGTTACTGTTATAGCTTTTACACCCTTAAACGTAGAGGCATATGTCAGGCATACTTACATAAAGGCTTTTTAATCTAAAGTCCGTAAACGCAACACATTCTCCTCTCTTAAATGTCTGATGAGTATTCTGTGAAGAAAATTTTTTTTTATCTCTTAAATTCTCTGTTGACTTGGGCATTGTATTAACAACCTTTTACAGTTGAGAAGGGGGTTAATTTAAGTTGTTTGCCCCTAAAAACATGTAACATAAATCTAAATTTTTTCCCTTTGTGCTTTTAGAGTTACCTGGAAAAAATAAATAACAATGTTGTCTTTAGTAAAAAGTAACTCATAACTTTTACTCTGAGCTATGTTTGACTTTGATGTAAGATCAACAGTAAACTACTATTACACAAGTAAGGTATTTTTAGTTTTTCATCCATGACTGGTCACCTTATGTAGACATTCCTGTCATCTATTATAAAAAGTTATTCCTGATCCATGATGTGAGACGGATTATCCAGCTTTGAGTGAAATGGTGATAAACTGCTTAGCACGTGTGCACAAATCCCTTATATGTAATACTTTTCCTCTTTCTTCGTTACATTTTACATATAACCTGATTGTATTAAAACATTTTAATGTACTTGTGATCCGAGTTTTTGTTGCAAAGAGATTGTTCCTCATGGATGTTAAGACTGTTTTTGTCTTGGGAAAAGCCTAAAGTTGTGACTGGCATTGACTGCACTAATCCTCTTTAAAACATCGGTCATGATGTAGCATGACGTAATATGACATAACAAATCTGCATTCTGCTTTGGGAGAGAATTTCACTCATATTTACTGTGTCAGCCCATTACATTATATATTACATAAAAAAGCATCCAAAATGGATAACTGCTCACATCTTATAAGATTTTTTTTGTCCGTATGACACAGAATGACAACTCAGGATAATGATTAGAGGTTAAACCTACGAGGGAAACAATTGTATTGTACATTTAGTCATTAACGTAATGTTTAACAGGAAGAGTAAAAAACACTAATATCAGAAATGTTATTTAAAAATAATATATATATATATATATATATATATATATAGTTAAAAGTATTAAGTAGTAAGTAAAAAAGTATATATCATTTTAATTATTCATAATTTAAGTTAAATGTTAATAACTAAAACTATTCCCCACCATCTTCATCATTACTTTCTTAGACCCTATGAACTACATTTGTCACCTTTTAAAGCGATGATCTTGTTTTACTCTTATATTTTACAAACTTAAAGCTACATGTGTTAATATGAATGTGTGGAGTGAGTGCCGTAATATTTGTTTTTTTATTTAATACAGAACGTAACACTGGAGGGTGCTGTTGTATAAGATCTGCAGCCTCCATCTGCAAACAACAAGCTCAGTCATTGCACAATCTCGCTGCTTGCTCTCATGTAATATACTAATTCAGAGGTTTCATAAAAACAAATGTCAGTTAATAAAGTGAGGCTCGTAGCACCAAACACTTTATTGTTGTCTTTTATTAAGCATCAGACAGTAAAAGGAGAAAATTGCTTCCAAATTGCAGATCATAGACATTTTCCTATAGCTTTTTAGATGATATTTACAAGTTCTGTGTGTCAAAGTTTAATAGCGCTACATGCGTTGAACAACAGGAAACCACAAAGATAATATTCTACAAAGTCAACTGGTACAAAGTATGAAACTTTACAAAACAAACATTTCCCCAGACACAGTAAGGGCAGCATACAGACCTGTGTGAGTTAAACAGAGGTGATCAATTCCCTGAAGATGGGGGAAGATTTGGAAAATTATATTACCGTGTCCGTATTTGGCTTAAACCTCTAGTGTGGCATATTGTGCTTAAAGAAAAGGACAAAGGATGACATTATTATAGCATGTGCTTTTGGAAATTGTACTGGAACCAATGAGTACCTTTGTATGTTGACATTTTTATTTGCATGGTCCCTAGACAGCAGATGATTTAATATAGAGAAATCAATAAAGTGCAGTTCAGAAAACAAGAAAGAAAAGATATAAAAAGCAATAAAGACATTTTTAACATTCCCAGGAAAGAGCTGTAACCATTTAAATAGTCCAAAGAAGTAAGTCCATTGTGTCAGTATTTACTGCATGTCTGACTGTTGTGTGATGAATGTTAATGAATCTTCACTGTGTAAGACACCCTCCCTTTTTATCTTTCTAGTCTTTTCTTCTGTTTCTAATGCCTTGACAAGTGAAAGTCATATCACCATTTGTCAGTTTGACATTTTGATGCAGGGCCCGGCTGCAACAGATCCCACACACTAGTGACTGTATATTTTCTCTTTTGTCAGACTGTTTTGTAAAGTTTCTTCCTCAGAACTCCATGACACCGTCTGACCAAAGACATTGCTGTAACTGAGCCTTTCCTGCTGGCCCAGACCCTCCCTTTGCATGCCCGGGATGGTATTTATAGAATCACAGAAATGAACACATCCTCAACTGCCATTTTTGCATTGTCATTCTGCACAAAAGACTCAAGCATGAGGCTGGTCCTTGTAATGGAAAAACACACGAGTGCTCTGTGCATAATCTGGCTGTGTAACTTAGCATCTCAGTGACAGAATATGATGGCAATTGTCCCGTCCGAGGGGATGCTTCACCTCCTAAAGCGAACTAAATAGAGCTGGGACAGCTCGCACATAGTGATGTTTTGAATGATCGTATTGTCTGTGTTAAAGACTTGAAGTTGGACATGTAGTGAAAGAGCAGAGTGCTACAGCCATCGTTAGGGATGTCAGTTGTAATCGGGCTGACAGCTCTGCTGCACAGCTCTCTCTGTCACTCACCACTTGTTCCTATTCCATTCACATTTCACACTCTCTCCCTCCATGGGAGAAGGTGGCTGAAGTGAACATATACATCATAGCAACAGCACCTTAGTTTCAGGCGCACATTGCTGTGGTGATGCACTGTCTTGCTGAGACGGGTGCATGTTTCTATTAAAAAAGAGGGAGCGAAATAAAGGGATGATAATTCGAAAAGTCCCACAATCAAGTTTTCTGTTTACATAATTTCTTCAACAATTCAGTCTTCAGCAGACTGAGGCCACAGGTGAGGAGGGACAAACATATATAAATGAATGACTGAATGACTCCATGAAGAGAATGCAAACGCTGTTATATTACCTATATATATATGTTATATTACTCCATCTGTACAAATTAGGCTCCTTGCTCGCATCAAATGTGAGCCATCCAGTCATCTCAAGCATTGCCATGGAAACAGTGGTTGTTCACTCTGCTGAGTGAGTCGGCACCTGTTTGTTTTTTGTGGATTGGGCCTTTTTCATGTAAATGTTCGGTGTATTTAAGTGTAACTGCACAGGAGACACATTAGAGGGAGAGTTGTGGATACCTAATATAGCAGTCTGAGAGATTGATGACCCAGTTCTCTGCATGTTTATTTGCTGTACAGTTTGTTTAAGTGTCATTCGGGCTCGATTAGACAGGGTTCAGTGACAGATTCAGTATACGGGGCAGGCGTTAGTTAAAAGCAAAAGCACAGAAATAGCTAATTCATATTATGTCTAATGCTTGCAAACATCCATACAGAGTAAATACTACTTAAGCATAAAGATTCACTACTAAAAATAGATGCTTTCTAGCATGCTTGCATGATATGTTGTAAAGTTAATAAGGGTTCCATGCTTGCGTGATTAATGTAACAAAGAGCACGAGAGCACCTGATGAACAACAGATTGGTAATATGTCTGGAGTCAGGTGCTTACATAAAAGCAGGCTGCAGGATATTTGGTTGAACTAAAGTGGCCTAAGATACCGGCATGCTGTTCATGTGCTTGAGAGGCGAGCTGTACGTAGCTGCGAGGTGGCTTTACGTCTGTAAGAGATGTCATGTGAACTCGTATGAGCATAATGTTTTGGATTTCTGGAAGCGAACCACTTGCCAAATCCATAGTGTGTAAATAATCAAATTATCTTTTGAAACGGATGTAAAATAAAGTGCCGTGTTGTCTCTTCATTTTCCTTCTTTCCTCTCTCTTCTTTCCTCGTCAACAGCTTTCTTCTTCTGAGGCCAGTCCTCTCATCTGTGCATTCTCTAGCTTACATGTTTGTGCCGAATGAGCAAGTATGGCTCCCTGAAATATATCAGATTCTGCTGTTTAGAAAAGGAATGCTTACATTTCTAACATTTAGAGATAAAACAGTAAAACTTACTATCCTCTATTTGAGTTATCAGAAAGAGCAGTTCTTTGGTTCTTCACATTGCACAAAGGATAGAGGAACAGACATTTACAGTGAGACAGTAGCAAACAACACAAATTTATCTACTACAGTATATTGTCTAATAAATGCAACTCCATCAAAATAATGCAGTACATACATCGTAATGCAAAACTATGAGATTAGCACAATATATTTGTCTAACAGAGTCCATTATTTTAGAAAATATCTTAAAAATATAAATTATTTTGATACTTTACCTTGTACAATAAATGTGTTTTCTTGTTATATTCTACTTTTGTAGTTATACATGTACATTATTCACACTCCTACAAAACCGGAGGTTCAACATAGAAAATCTTTGTGATTTTCAGTGCTGTCTGTCCAGCTATAGTGATGCTCATAAGCACTGTCATTTTTTATGAAGTTCAGATTTTCAGCTACAATAGGAATGATGACTCCACCAAAACTCCTTTGAGAAAGTTTTGAAATAACACAAGACTTTTGTTTGACTTTCTCCAGATTCAAACTGTGTACACCAATCTGAGGAACACACAAAGACATTTAAGAAACAATCAAAATAAGTAAACAAACAAGAATAAAGAGTTGTTCATAATAAAAATAATTATCATGTTAAGGTGCTCTCTCTTGCCAGCAGTCGGGCACAATGGGAACAAGAAGGAAATCGATGGATGCAGCCTCACAGTGTCTCTCTGTGTTGTCGAAATGTATTCTGTGCAGTAAAAAATATCGACGAGCAAGACACTAAACTCCTGTGGAACAGAAACAGACTGACACACTTGATTCTCCTCTAGTTCACACTTAAGACAAGAGACCAAGAACGCTACATAACAATAAATATACTGTATATGAAAGATGATCATTGTACACACTTATATATGTGCTGTCTATCTGTCTGTCTGTCTAACTCTCTCATACAAACACAAACATAAAACATGGGTAACAACATAAACTAAGGCCAGTTTTGAGGAAGGAAGTTAAAGGAAGCAAACTATACATTTTTCCACACTGTTGCCTTTGTAATGTCATAATTACACATCGATAACCATGACTTAAAGAAAAATGTAAGTTCCTCCTTCACACTACAACATAGTTGTTTGGACTATCTCAGCTGAATGAGTCTCCCAGTTTGCAGTACCATGTTTCAATGCCCTCTGTGGTTTGCTACTGTTTGGACAGCTTTTGCTATAGTGGCTTTAAAGTGGTATCCAGGGTCAGAAAAATAGGTTTTTGCTTATAAAAAATTATATTCTGTACTCTTACAACTAGGCTGTAATTATTAGATGATAATCTGGGCTAAAACAAATGTATAAATAGTAAAAATTATCATACGGGTGTTCCTTGCTATTTTTAAAACCCCTTCAGATCAGAGTCCTCTGCTAAATTAATTTATTCAGGAGTTCTTGGTAGCAAAACACAAAAATCTTTCCCATTGTCCACAACTATTGTATTTTCATGGGAGCTGCACTTTGTATTGTAATTTTTCAAATATTCCTGCAAATGTTTTCAGTGCCTTTCATATTCATGGGAAGTTCAGTTCACTGTGCTTCTTTTTTCCCTGTCTGCCTCCTCCTCTCCTTAATGTTTCCTCTGTGGTCTCTCATTTATTGTAACTTTAAGCGTTAGAGTGACCCTTCTCTCCCTGAAGTGGCTGTAGTTCCTGGACCACATGGTTCTCCTGCCCTTCTATTGGCAGTGTGCTGTTCCCCAGCTTTCTCTGCAGGCCCTCTGTGTGGTTGGACCCTTTCTGGTAGCTGGAGTGATGGCCAAACTTGGGGCTGGCTTTTTCCAGGAGTCTTTGGGATGGGTTGGTGCCTGAACCGTCATGCAGGTGCTCCTCCTCATCTGTGTCAGCATCAATGAATTTATTAATAGATGCATCGTGGAATGTGAAGATGCCGGGCTGTAAATTCTCCGGGGGGGTCTTGGTGGGTGTCCTGCTGCTGGCAGTTGTGTAGACGGACACCTCAGGGCTCTGGACTGACGAGCTGTCCGAGAGGGCCCCTGTCCCTGAATCCTCCCCACCTCTGAAGTTGACCTTGAGTGAGCGGCTTTTTAGTGGGTTTTTGAAGCGCGGACCTGTGGGGCTGTCAGAATATGGCCTGGACTTGGTGCTTTGTCCTGTCTGGGGTGTAGTGTTGCCCTGGGATCCTTCATGCTCATTCTCCAAGGTGGGCTCCAGGCTGGGGTTGGTGCTGACCCTCCCTGGCATGTTGCTGACAGGGCTGTGGGAAAAGCGAGAGCTCTCAGGGAAGTCAGTGGCACAGCTGATGAAGCTGTCAATGCTGGACATACTCCTCATGTCTGTAACTGCTTCTGCTGTGCTAGAGATAGGTTCAGCGGGGATGCTTTCCATCTCAAATTCAGCTCTCTGCCTAACTGCTTTGGACCCTTTTTCCTTGCTGTTGAGGTTGGGTTGTGACTGGGTCTTGGCCATTTTGTTGTACATCTCTTCCAGTTTCTGGGCACTAAGATGCTGAGGGCTGCTAGAGGACTTGGCCTGCTCTTGGTAGTTTGGTTCAAGGGTCTTGATGGGGCTGCTGGGGCTCATCTGTGACTTGAGTTTGAGTGCCCCTTTTGGCTGACTAGGAGACACATGATTGTCATGAACCTTCTCCTTCTTTCCATCAGCGTTTTCCACCATTACATCCATTAGTTCTACACTGCGGCCAAATGCCTCTTTAAGGTTCATAGAGACAATGCTACCATTTCTCTTGGCCCTCTCCAGAGCCTCCCTTCTTTTGATGGCTTTCTCCTGCCTCTTTTGCTCCTTGTAGAACTCAGAGAAGTTATTCACAATGATGGGGATAGGCAAGGCTATTACCAGTACTCCAGCGATGCAGCACAAACCTCCAACTATCTTTCCCAGTAGAGTTTTTGGGTAGATATCTCCATAGCCTACTGTTGTCATAGTAATGGTAGCCCACCAGAAGGAAGCAGGGATGCTTTTGAACTTGGTGTCCTCTTCATCCTTTTCTGCAAAGAAGACCAGACTGGAGAAGATCATGATGCCCATGGCCAAGAAAAGGATGAGCAGGCCCAGCTCATTATAGCTCCTCCTAAGAGTGAAGCCCAGAGACTGAAGACCTGTGGAGTGACGAGCCAGCTTCAAAATACGCAGGATACGCATGATTCGGAAAATCTGAACCACTCGACGGACATTCTGAAATTGCAGCACACTCTTGTTGGATTCTGTTAGGAAAATGGTGACATAGTAGGGCAAGATGGCCAACAGGTCGATGATATTCAGAGGACCCTTAAAGAACTTCCACTTGCTGGGTGAGGAAAGGAAGCGAAGCAGGTACTCCATGGTAAACCAGGCAATACACACAGCTTCCACGTGGGCCAATTGTGGGTTGTCTGAGGACTGCCCAAACTCATCGGTGTCCTGCAGCTCCGGAAGGGTGTTCAGAGACAAGGCAATGGTAGACAACACAATGAAGAGGATGGAGACAACTGCCAGGATCTGAAAAAAAACAACAACAATGAAAAGTACTGTGGAATACACATTAATGTCTGAGGAATATACCCCAGTGCTGTACCCAGCTTGTGCCATTTTTTAAGGATACTATTGTTGGTCGGTACACCACTGAAATAGATCCAGATGGACTGCTATTAATTTTCTACAGACATTCAAGGTTCCCAGGAGATGAATCCTACTGACTTTGGTGATCCCTTGACTTTTCATCTAGTGCAATCATTAGGTCAAAATTTTAAAATGTCCAATACTTTTTAATTTTTTACCATATCCCTGTAAAACCAAAGATATTTCCATTAGTCTTAGCTGTACGTGTGTTTAGAGCAAATTGTAAAATATTAGCATGCTAAATTTAGAACGCTGTTCTGCATAACCTCGCAGAGCTGCTAGCATCTCCGTAGACTGTTAGTCTTGTTTTTGTTCTTGAGGGTGACTTTAAAAAAAAACAGCTCTCCTATAAAAAGTTTGAGGTGTTTAGGTCAGGTGATCAAATACTTATCAGGATGTGCATAAAAGATATGGATGTCTTCAGACTAATTGCCTGCAATCCAGTCTTTTCATCTTTGTTGAATAAGCTGCAAACATTTGATCATCAGTACAGTGATGAACTGATGATGGCTGCCTAGAATGAAATGATTAAAAGACTTAAACATTAAAAGACCATCACTCAGTATGCAATAACTCTGAAGCCATCTGTTTTGTGTTTGTGTGAGGGTCCTTCTCATTACCTTGAACCTGTAGTTGGCATCACAAGTTACGCTTTCAGTTTGAAAATGATCACAATTATACTGACAGTAAACAAGAAAAAGTAGGTCCATGCAGTATTTCTACACATTATACATTTGAAGGAGTAATTTCCCTTCTCTTTGCATTTTGCAATGTTGAAAGATATGTTAAAGGTTGAATGTGACAGTGGATGACCAGTGGAGCTATAGTTAGCAGTTGCCTGCCCCTGAACTACATGCTGAAAGTTAAAACGCTCCACCAAAGTGAAGTGTTTTAACGATGTCAGAGGAAGAAGGTCAGTCCCATGAGAAATTCCATTTCAACGTGTCGAACTGGTGTGATTCCATTTGTGACGCTAAATTGCTTTTCAGAACTGGCTAAAATATCCCAAGTAGTGATGGCATTTTCTGATGATATTAGTTCACAGCCCATTTAACTTTCTGGCAACTTTATCAAAAGTATTCACAAAATGTCATGTCAGCATTTCAAAAGAAATAAGGTCAAAGCTAATGTGATCTCTGGGGTGGATGTTTTTTCTTCTCTTCAAGTTTTGACAGACAGTGAAGGAGGGAGACGAGACAGAGAGACTTTCAGATTGTATTGATACATTTTTAAAAACCCCTGGAACACTTCTCCCTGTCCATTTCTTTTCAGTCTGTTTCAACCCTTCAATGCCCAAGGCTACAAGATAACCACAATGTTTTACTTGTTTTACAAAGCAACCCATGCGTAGTCAGTGAGCCTGTCTGACAGAGACCTCTGAAGCATTGAGCCACCTACTAATGATATAATCTGCTGAGTACAATAGGGTTTTGTCATAGTGCTGGGGATTAACAAGGCCACACAGTTGTGGGTGTGTAGGTGTGCCACACCTATTATTCCTGTCCCGGAGTAAGTGTGAAATCCAACACAAGGTCACTGTGGAGGCTGTGTCCCAGGCCAGTGGCGAGCAGGATTATTCCCTGGCAGCAATCGGCTACCATAAGCTTTAATTAATCTTGACAGGTGACTGCTTGTACACCTACCTTGGCCTTTGAGGAGAGAGGGACTAAAAGCAGAGCTGCAGGGGTGGAGGTGAGAGAGGGCAGGAGAAAGACTGGAGTAAAGGCATTTCAACTTCAGCAGCCTAATAGTTCAGCTGTGACAGTAAATTAAAGGGCAGACAAAAAAAATTAACTCTATCAGAGCTTTCCCTGAAATAGCCTGCCTGCCGGTCTAGATCCCATGAGATCCAAGTGATGGATGAAAACTCTCAAATGCGACCCATTAGAGGTAGATTCCTTGTTACTGAATAATCACACCCAAGAGAATAAAATAACCAATGTCAACATGAAACATCATCATTAACAGTAACAGACAAAAGTTAGTAGAGTCAGTATTTTCAGTGTTTTCTGAGGATGGAGAGGTCAGATAGGTTATCAGAAAGTCTGGAGAGGTTGGAAAAGGAAAATGTGCTTTATGTGCATTGATTTAGAAGCAACTTTTTAAAAGACAGACAGCTGAGAGGCATTGGCTACTGAGCCTCAGCTCTAAAAAGGAAACCGCACTCATCAGATCAAGACTAATCAAGCTTGACGCACTGACCAGGCCTAGATGTCGCTAATAAATCATGCTGAACACAAAAGACACTGAACCAAGGCGTGTTGTGTGTGTGTGTGTGTGTGTGTGTGTGTGTGTGTGTGTGTGTGTGTGTGTGTGAAGAACAACTGAAGCATGACTAGCTCCACCTCCCAGACACTTCCCTCTCTTACTCACCTTTCCCCCTCCCACCCTGGCAGCATGCCCACTGGGGTCAGCCAGAGAGGAGATTATAGGGATGTGATCTCACAAAAGAGATAGAGTGAGAGAAAGAAGTGTCTTCTGAGGACACTGAGCACAGTGACAAATCTGTGACACAGAGGGAATGAGGCAAACCCAGCCTTTGCTTTGCAGACGAAATTTGTGACTTTCCTTGGTTGGGCAATGTGAGTTGGGCGTGTATGTATGATTTGTGCATGCGGGGGTGACACTGTTTCACAAATGAGGAAATTGAATATGAATATCCTCATATAACGGCCAGGCAGAGCAGAGCAGAAGGAGAAGAACAGACAATTACAGTAAAATGAGTATTCTCACAGTGCATATAAAAGGCACTAAAGTTGAAATGCAATTGGGTGAATATATTTTACTATGCAGGAGAGACAAAAGAAGGTTATAGTTAGTGTTGTGTTACCTCATTAGCTCCTAATGACAAGCACTGAGGTCACAAGGACAGCCCATCCCACTTCCTGTCTGCATAAATGGAAGCTGAATCTGATCAAGACTGCTGTTACTTCTACACAACCCTGACACACACTTATCTTTAACACACACACACACACACACACACACACACACACACACACACACACACACACACACACACACACACACACAACACACACACAGAACACACACACACACACACACACACACACACACACACACACATTCACTCCATATTCATTTGCTCAGTAATTAGCCACAAGCCTCCCTTCCCCACAGGCCAGTAGGCAGGAGACTGAATATTTAATATCCTCCTGAAGTGCAATCCTGTCCTGGAAAAGGTGTGTTTGAGTGGGTACTCACTGGGCCATGACGGACTACAGAGCCAAAGAGCTAGCCTAGTTTTCACACTGCTTTCACCACACAAGGTTAGTTCTGCTTCATGCTTGATCAAAGGAGAGATAGATAGGGAAGAGAGTTCCTATAAACACACAGCCGGAGGTTCCTCAGAGAGGGACCGTCCCATTAGGATTAGGAGTTCAACAATTACCTGGTTCCACTTGTTTCCCAGAAGTAAAAGCAAAGCAATTGCAGGTTTTATCAACAGCCATCCTTTGGTCCTGTACATCTCTCACAGATACATGATAGGCAACCTATCTTATTTTGTGCTATGTGTTTATTTTTATTCCTCTTGTACCTTTAACTCATTCCACTCACACTGAGGGCAAAAATACTTAATTACTTACTTTTAAATACTTAAAAAAGAATACATCACGCATAATTTATCTGCTGATTATAAAAGACTGCCACGCTGTAAAAAGTTGGTAGGTTGTGTCAACTGAGGTTATAATCAACCTGGATTTGTGGCGGTTACAGTCGGTTATAGAAGGGATATGTTTTTGCTGTAGAAAACATAAAAATATGAATAGAAACATATTGAAACAGACTTTCATTATAATTTCTACTTCTCAGCTATCCATCTGTTTGCTGTGTTGGCTCTGTGAGGGTTGTACTTAGCCACAGAGGTGCTTTGAGGTAAATACTAACGTCAGCAGGCTAAGATACTTGACAATGCTAACATGCTGATGCTCAGCAGGTATGTTTACTATGCTCATTATCTTTGTTTAGCGTGTTAGCATGCTAACATTTGCTACTTAGCACTAAACACAAAGTACATCTGAGGCTGATGGATATGTCATTAGTTTTGCAGGTATTTAATCATTAAGCAAAGTGAACTGGTCTTAGGATCAAGATTTCTAATTATTGGTTAATCATAGAGGTTTATTTTGTGACAGAGAAGTCAGGAGAGGAGAGAAAAGTCAGAACAGATCAGACAGAAGGGAGACAGCTGCCAGGGCAAAGGGAGGAGAGTCAGATAAAGACTGGAGGCGTGTAAGGAAGGAATGAAAACAGAAATACGACACACGAGTGTCATTTAGGTATGAGAACAGACGACGTTATGAACAAAGTGGCATTGTATTGGGCAGAGGAAATCTTTCTGTCTGGTATTTAAGGCTTTCCCCTGCGTCATGCTGTGTGAATTGTTGATTCAATTCTGGTCCATCCTCAATGTAACTGGATTTGCCCTTTTCACCACATGAGCCGAATAAATGGAGGGATTATGTCACATAGTGAGTCACTCACTTTATTTTCTGTGGGCATGTTGAGTGCAAGGTGGCATCTTAATTACTTTTATTGTACTACTTTTTCAGGGATTTGCCAATAAATGTTTTCTGGCCCTGTGCGCTGACAGCCGACCTTCCTCCTACAGAGTCTGTTGTGGTTGTGCTCTAGTTCCCTCTGTGGGATACAGTGTTTTTGTTATTAGCAAAGACTTTAATGGAAAAGATGGATGGACTTACACTGCCAGTAAACAAAGTGGAGAATCCTCTCCTCACCAAGTGGTAGAAGCCCTTTACAGCTATAAACACTTCCTCCCCTGGGTTACAATCACCTACTTGGAAAGTTCCACATAGGGACCACAGTGCAACTCTCACCTGCTGCCCTCTTACATAAACTAATGACAAATAACTCCTTAACATACAGTTTACCCCTTTTGTGACCTTTACATAGTTTTAAAGGTGCTAAAGGATAAGGCTGATGGATTTTCTCAGTACTTTCTGACTGTCTGTGGCTCTTAGCCACAGGTCCATTAGTTCCTACTGAAGATGTAAATCTTTCAAAATAGGTCACACATATATGGTTTCATAGTTTAGTTGGGCACTGTCGTTTTTAGCAAACGTTACTCAGACAGTAAATACTATTTGTTGTGTATCATTTTCAACTGTGGATTTGGTGCACTAATGAGTATTTAGAGCAGGAGGATGGTGCATCGAGTATTCGACTCAAAATAAACTACAGCGGCCATGTTCGAGAAACACGTCACCCAGTGCAACAATGATGCACACTGATGTGCTTTTGGACAATAATGGAAGTCTATGGCACAAACAAAATAAGCTATATCAGGCTTAAGATACACAGATAATACTTGCTATCATGATCATTCATTGACGTTTTATGGGATTTGTTGACAATGAGAAGACTATAGAATATCATCACACGTATCCCATAAAATCCACACTGACAGTATCAGGTATTCTGTACTGGGTCGTCCAACTCTTTGCTGAAGAAAGCCAAAAATCTATGTTTTGTTAATGGCTGCACTAGTGCACCAAGTGGAAATATCTTGTGCATCACTTTATAGAAGAGACATATTGACATGTATCTATGGAGTTTTGAATCAGAACCAGAATTATTTTATTAAGTATTATTTTTTTGGCCTTTATTTGATAGAGAGACAGCTGGAGATAGACAGGAAGGGGGGGCAGAGAGAGAGGGGATGACATGCAGCAAATGGCCGCAGGTCGGATTCAAACCGGGGCTGCAGCGTATATGGGTCGCCAGCTCTACTGACTGAGCTAACCGGGCGCCCCAGAACCAGAAGTTAAAAATTAAGTTTTGGTCTTTTGAACAATGTTTTGCAGCAAAACGTTCAACTTTTCAATTCAGTTTTATTTATATAGCATCAAATAATAACAGAAGTTATCTCAGGACACTTCATATAGAGCAGGTCTAGACCGTATCCTTTATTCAAAATTAAGCATGAGTTTGTAATGACTGACCCACCCGCAGGCTTCTGCTGCTTGTTGAGAGATTCATACTAAAAACGTAGATATTATATGAAGAGACTGAACAGATTTGAGTCAAGAGAATAGCGAGCTTAACAATGTTTCATGCAGGGTTTTTAGAGAGCGAGCAGAAGGACATAAACTCTGAGTAGGCACAAGACAGAGATCATCGAGAGGTCAGCTGTCATTCACTGATGTCTCTTTTACACAGTATGTATTTTTTTTTCTGGCTGTAAAAGTCCAATTTTCTTTCAGTTTATTTTACTTGTATGGGTATAATTTGAGTGTTTATTTTAATTCAGTTAATTTTGTATTATATGTAATATTTTTTTTAAATGCACATCATTCACAGATGTGATGCCCAAAATTAAAAAGCTTAAATTGATGTGAAACGACGACAACCATACAACAAAGAGTAATGACAACTTTTAATTAGTATTACCTCACATCACAATCTGGATGAAATGCAATAAACAGTTTCTAATTACAGTGTGTAATAAAGTGCCCCCAGTCTAACTCTTCCATCTGTTTCCAAACCAGATAGGCAATGACATTAAGAATCCCCCAAACTGACAAGACCTCCTGTGTCCCACACAGATGTGCCCTCTGCCTCGTTTGCCTCGTTTCACCTTGCCTGGCAACCTTTTCTGTTCCACCTTTAAGCCTATAGCAGGGAGCCTGTGCCTATCCTGTGCCGTGTGCTGAGGAAGAGACAGGGAGATGGATTACTGAGCTTGCGGCTACACGCAGGATGTGTCCTTTTGGAAGTGTGAAGGTGGTGTTAAAATGATGAGGCACACAGATGCAGGGCATCGTGTGTGTGCCAATGTATAATATACATGTATATAAGCTGAGTCTTTTTTTGGCATTTGCAAAGAATGATTTTAATGTTTGTGTCAAGAGCTAGGGAATCTAAAAAGCTTCTGAAATTAACAACATGAATGTGCACGTCGTCATGTGACTTTTCACTGCACTCAAGCTCGTCGCCCAGTCTCAGCGGGTGTCCACTGAGGCCAACCGTCTGTACTTTTGGGGGACATGGATGTGCTTTTTTTGGTGTGAATGACAGAGAAAGGGTGAGAGGATGAGAAAAGGAACGCAGGTGTGTGAGTGACAGAGTGAGAAAGTGAGATGAGAGATTTCATCCCTGTGGCTGATGTACAAACCTGAGTGTCTGTCCCCCCTGATAAAACATCTGTGCTTTTGCCATTGGCCTTTTACCTGGTACAGAAAACCTTGACCCCGAAACATCTGGAGCACCTGTGTTATCAGGTGTACAGTGAAAAAAACATGGCGAGATTAAAAGAACATATTTCTTCCTGTATGCGTAAGATAATTAAAATATTTTAGAGAATTTAATAGCAAAACTATCTCATGTGTGCTGTACTGGGCTGCTGCAGATCTCTCCCTTACTCCAAATTAGTATTTTCATTAGGCATATAAATCAGCTTAAGCATGAAATGAAAGACTGATTCAGGATTATTAAGTGATAAAATATGAGACAGGGGCTTCTCTACTGCCAGAGCAAAAGCGGCTCATAGAGCCACAGCACCTTCATGATGTAAGACTATTGATCTCAACCAATAAATTATTCCCTAATCTCCAGAAACCACGCTGCACCCTGCTGCTCTCACCCCCCCCATATATATCATACACATATGTCTCGATACAAGATTAATAGATAATCTACATTTGTTTTATATTGTAAGTGGCACGTGGCAAAATGTGAGGTGTGATTTGGGAGAAGTGGAAAGTGAGTCTAATTTTTTCTTGTATTGTACATATTATGATGTGTCAATTTTTCCATGAAATGGCTCAACAAAACCTTCACATATGCAGATGATGTCTTTATTCTGATTTCTCTGGTGTATGGTTGGATGACACAAATCTGCTATGATCAAATAGGCCCATGTATTAGGTAACTATTTACCCAATTTATGAATTTTATTGTGGACACGAAGATTAGAAAATTGTTCGTTGCATTAGTTTCTGGACCTTTTGTAGTATTATTTGAAAACATGTACACAGGATTTGGTATCTGGCTTATGTGAATTTGTGGTGTTTTGTAACAATCCATACTGTTTATTTAAATATATTTTAATTAAATTACACTTAGGGTTTCAATATATAAATGTATCATAAAGTATACATGAAATTTGTGACTTATACAAAAGACCAAAATTAATTGCATCCTATTAAAAGTGTCTCAGATGAGGCTAAACGAGCTGAACCTTTAATGAACTATGTGCCATCCTCCTGTGCACTCTCTGCTGTGTCTGAGAGACAGGCAGGTCTTCCACACAGCATGTGACTGTCTTTCTGTATAAGACTGCTGTGGGACCCCTCAGTGGGCTGGGAAGGCTCTTCTCCAGGCAGCAGGAAAAAAACACACAGCCTGCGTGGCTGAGTCTTGCTAATGGAATAAGTATGCTATCTGTGATCCTGAGATGTACAATTCTGCTATACAGTGGGCGTTTTTGTGTGGGTCTGAAATGTAGCACACCGGCAAGACTCATGGCTCACAGCACAATCACATCTCCACTCAGTGAAGACACATCACACCCAGCTGAAAATGACAAGTACTCAAAATCTGGCTTTGTTCTTGATACTTGTTTTTTGCAGGCTGGAGCTCCAGCTGTCTCTTGTTGCTATGGACTCTGTTCACTCTGAAACTGGCAGCAGTGTTGGCAGGAGAATGAAAAAAAGAATGGAATATATGATGCTGAATCACCACCAACTCTGTGAAAATGGACCATTTGGCAGCATCGTGTGGCAAAAGAATTCATTGTTTCTTTCTCATCTTTTATTAAGAGTGTGTTCATTACACAAGAGAATAAGTACAGTAGAGAAAGCTACCAGGTTTTGGTGACATAATTAAAATGGCAGTCGAGTCAAGTCAGGTTTAATTGTAATTAGAGCAAGTAATCAACATCAGGAGACAGACAGGCAGCCTACAGAGAAGCAGTGACCATTAGACACTACTAGCTTTAATGCAGATTATGACCAGGATGCAAACACAGGTCAGGAGATTACATCAGACAAAGAAGTTCATGACCTCTGTCAGAGAAAGGGATTTCTGAGGATGAATGAATGAAAGTATGATTGAGTAACTTCTAGTGAAAGCTTTGTAAGTCCAGTTACATTAGACTACACATATCCTTACACCATTCTGACGAGAGTAATATCTCTTTTCTGTCATCAAGCTCTGCTATTTACTCAATCACCAGCTCCATGGCTACAAAGTGCAAAGCCTCATCACATGGCAGGATCTCAGGCCTGAAGCTTGATCCGAGCCCGTGCCAAACAGCGGCCCGATAAGATGCCTTTACTGACCTGGTGTCTGCTGACAGCTAAGTAACGTTCACTAATTTCCCCGTCTCAGGTGACCTGCCTCTGTGGTGCAGCGGCCCTGTTCAGTGTTTACCATAAAGAGCAGATGTCACTGGCTTCCTGTGACACGATTGGGTGTCAACACTGAGTGGAGAGAGTGGGCTGCTTACTGTGAACACCTGAAACAGGAGAGGCCTGGTTGCTGACCATAATCCTATGATGCCATATCAGTTTTACACTACAGTTTCAGTGCTAGACATTTGATGACATTCAACAGATAAGTCTGATGCTCAGGTATAATTACATAAAAGGCTTCTGAACAGTATTTTAGAGGAATAATTGCTTATTTGCTCTGTTGCCAAGAGTTAGATGACACTCAATAACACTCTTATGTCTTATGTTAAAGTATAGCAACACCAACAACGTACTTTTTGTTGTCCAAAAAGGATAAAAAAACACTTTGCACACCTAAAGCATTTAAATGGTCCATCTTATGAAGACAGCTTATCCAAAACATGTGTGCATTTTATTTTGTACTGAACGGAAACCCTGTTTCGTACTTTTTTAGTTCAACATTTTGGGAAATATGATAAATCACTTTTTTTGACAAGAGTTAGATGAGAAGACTGATACCTCTGATGTCTGTATGGCAAATATGAAGCTACAGCCAGGATACATTTCACTTAGTTTAACATGAAGACTGAAAACACAGGAAACAGTTTGGCTCTGTCCAAAGAGGTAACATATCCACCAAACAGAATTTGAATATAAATGAACATGCTACATATTGTTTGTTTTATTCGTACAGAAATGTAAATGTTAAAATAGCAGCATTAAACACATACCTTCAGACAGAATCGCTGCTGTGGTTTCATATTTAACAAACAGACATATGAGTGGTATTTATCTTCTCTTTTAACTCTCAACAAGAAAGCATCAATCCCAAAATATAAATGTCAACTAATCCTTCAACATGATGGCTGATTTCTGTATCATCTGTACTTTGATGATTCGTCACTTGAGAGCTGAACATACATCTGTTGATGAAAGATTTACTCTCGAGCAGCAGCCTTCAACGTATTTCTTGAGCATTTCTGACCATTCTATCTCTCTATTGAGAGAAGCTAGAGAAGCTCTGGTCTGTCACATCTCACCTCTCTGTATGTATCTCTATGTACCTGTGAAATTGCTAATGCATTAAAACTAAAATTATCTTAACTGGTCCCAGTGTGCCAGGCCCACCACTCAGTGTAGCCATGACAACAAATTCACCAGGTTGCAATTTTAGAAAGTGCTGCGCCACCGGATGCCTGACAGAATCTCCTTCAGTAGCATTTCCTTTTTCGCTCTCTGTTACTTTAAGTCTTGCTTAGTGCATGTGTCGGTCATATCCTCCTCTGTCTGAATCGGAAGATATTTCTGTTTAAGCGTTGGATGATAGCAAATGGTTTTCTGTTAATGCCAGACGGCATCAGCTCTACATAAACATCTGTGATGAGTAAACACAATGCACACAGACTGAAATGGCACAGTCTTGTTTTAAAAGCACTTCAGCATCTCCTGTGGAGAATTAAGCTTCCAGATGACACAGCACTAAATATTGAAACTCATTGTGACAACATGGCAGATCCCAACTTCAGATTCAGTCCTTCAAAATCTGTTGCTTCTTTTGATAGATGAAAATATCTATCGCCGCACAGAACTTTTCTTCAGCAACTCCATGTTGAGTACTCAAGTTTGACTTTACACATGAGCAATCAAATCTAAGAATATTCATCTTACAGTTAACACAGATGCAAAGTGTAACATTA
This sequence comes from Dicentrarchus labrax, assembly GCF_905237075.1. Lineage (NCBI taxonomy): Eukaryota > Metazoa > Chordata > Actinopteri > Moronidae > Dicentrarchus > Dicentrarchus labrax. The sequence continues at coordinate 19,730,209 of NW_026136711.1, read as the reverse complement.
AACCATCTATTTTTTATTCAGTAGAAGTGAAACACCTGCTGTGTACCAGAGTCTCCTTTTAAATGATTCAGTAGGAGTGGAAGGGCAGAGCAAGGAACTTCCTTCCTGACCACTGACGACCACAGCTCTGTGTGTGCGTGTGTGTGTATATGTGTGTGTGTGTGTGTGTGTGTGTGTGTGTGTGTGTGTGTGTGTGTGTCTATCTGTCTGTACAGCACTGGATGTCTCCTACATCAGTGTCACACCACTAAATGTCTCCCTGCCCTGCTCATTTCTGTCCAGCTGCTCTGTGCTCTGGAGGCTACTGCCCTCTGAGACACCCGCTCATCCTCTGTGCTAAAGCGAGGTTGGAGATACATAAAGTAGAAAGAGACGAAAGAGAAAAAAGCTGTTTGAAGTGCAGTGCAGTGCACTGTACAGTGTATAATGTATGCAGCTGAGAGGTACTGAGGCTGTACAGGTACTGAAGGGCCCTAAGGCAACAGGCAGAAAAGAAACTTTCAGAGTGACCTATTTTCTTAAACACCTTAAAATGGAGTTGTGTAATAATGATCGTCTGAAATAGAGCAAGAAAACACAATTAGCTTTCTGTCCTCCAACTCTACCAAGTAAGAAAGAAAGAAACTGAGAGTCTGACATTTATAAGAACAACAGTTTAGAGGGATCTAACCTTTAAAAGATGAACATTCACTCTGAGCTTAGAGGCCTGAGATACAAAAATAAAACATCCATTACAAGTGACTTTGAGATGGAGCCTTTCGATGCATGCCTACAAAAACAAGAGGACAGAATGGGAACATACCATACTTATAGCAAACTATACATCACATTGTGTTTGCATGTGTTTACAGTGGAATGTGAGAATGGGAGATCTGAGGGCAACGGGGGCCTTTCAGTCATGCTGTAATAAGAGTGGACAAAGATTGTAATGAGACAGAAAGCGTGCCCAGCTGTCTGTCACGACATATGGCAAATGCAAACAATGACAGGCAGCTGCATGTGATCTGTGTGAATGACTGAACCGGGATTTGCACACTGATGATCAGAAACAGGACTAGCTCCATCAATGCAGAGTGCAGAGGGATTAACTGTCATGTTGTAATGACGGAGAAGGAAAGAAAACCCTGGCTTACCCCTTTCTGCCTCTCTCACACTACACATCTTCTTTCCTATCTCTTTCTCAAACATAATAACGCTTAATGCACATGCAAGTAAACAAACACACAAATGAATTGGCAGACTCTCTTCATGGGGAGACTGCAGTACCTTGGTGTACAGCTCAGCTGACAGTTTCCATGGTGACGTGAGGCTTTTTAGCTTTTGCATAACAGACACAGCAAGACATTCACAAAGCAAGGAGACATGTGATCATACTCAATCACATGTTGGAAAAAATACAGTTCATTTCCATCAGTTCTGATCACTAATAGACACTGAGGATTTCTTCTAACTCTCTCATTGGTAGAAACCAATGCATGAGCAGCGCCAGTTCATTCTAAATAACACTACTCTGAAGCCCACAATCAATCTTTCCCACATTAACATAGAAAAAACTTCTAATAAATTCTAAGAAAACTATTCACACCAAAGCTGAAATGATTAATTGATTAATCAAAGTACACCAACATAAAATAATACATTTTTTTTAGTCATTTTTTAATTGAAACTGCCAAACATTACCCAGTTCCAGCATCTCAAATGTGAGAATTTGTTACTTTTCTTTATCTTATGCAATTGTAAATGATATGTTTTGGCATATTTTCTGACATTTTATAGACTAAACAGTAAATGGATTAATTTAGGAAATTATCTTCACATTAACTGATAATGAAAATAATTTGAATAATAAGTTGCAGCCATTAACCACACACACACACACACACACACACACACACACACACACACACACACACACACACACACACACACACACACAGAAATGTGTACACATAAGTGCCTGAGGGATGTTTTTCTTGGTGTCAGTAAGAACAGTCCCACTACAATTCTTCAGTGTTTGCTACATTTACTACGACTGCTACTAGACAAGGTCAAGCACTCAAAGTTTATTTTGTACAGCCCTGAATGATTGTTAACAGCGAAGGGCTTCACAGTACCGTGTTATGTAAGCAATAAAGGATCAAAACACTCACATCAAGCTCAGACCCTTAATTACTGTAAAGAAAAACAATAAATCTCTTTGGAAAAGAAAACTGAATTAACCTTGAAAAGAGCCTTAAAGAGAGTCAAGCTTCCAGGACACCTTTGCTTTTATGTAACATAAATGCAAGCACTAATATACAACTTCAAATACAGTGTTGACATTTCCTCGGACTGTGTGTACACTCCTTAAGGCACATACAAATTGCGGAATGTGTTTCAAAGATGACACATACAATAATGATCCAATAACCTGTGTTTTGAGGAGGTTGCCAAAATCATAAACCCAATGTAAAGATAAATAAACATGAAGATAATAACAACTGTGTAATTATTTTCTGCCTGTGTCCAGACTAAATCTTGCCATTATAATACTGTTGGAAAGAGAAATATATGCAGATTCATTAACGGTTGGCACAAAGCCAGTATCGACTGTCGCAGACTGCTGATTTCCCGTCTGGAATGGCTGAGCTTCCCAGTTGTATAAAGTGGGGGTGACAGTGAAAATGATTTGCAAGTGGAACAAAACCTTAAATTATAGAGGGATGTGTTTAATGCCACTGCCATCCTCAGGATCCCGGAGTTGAGACATTAGGCAGAGTGAAAGACACCACAGTCTGTGGTCAGATTTGAATAGGTACAATGCAACTGTGCCAGACAAAATTCATGACTGAAAAACACACCGTTGTTTCCTGATTCTGTGCTCCCACATTATTTTCCCAAGCTCATGTTGAGAGCTACACCCACTGTAAAAAAGGCTAAACACACGTCAGACTGGTGCTTGATGCTAAACACACTACCTATATCCATCCAGCCTGCTGTAAACTGGCCGACAGTCAAGCACGCTGCCCCAGCCAATCACTGCCATACATGGAGATGCTGACCCCAGATTAAAACACACGTAACCCATTCTCCCTCCTATGCTCTGCTAAAGACAAGATTTTTTGCAAATGATCTCCATAATCTGACCTCACTTCCAGTCTCTCGCCTCACATAGTCTCCATTACGGATCAAACCTTACTTTAGGCTGAGTAAACAGCACTTTATTGCCACAGTCACAGTGCTTCCCTTTATGAAAGAAATCAATCAGGGAGCTGTTTTAATTTGCAGCTGTTATCCTTCCCACTACTAATCTGCCTCTACTGCTGCTAGTGCAGCTGGTGACCTGCCCGCCAGCTACTTTATATGTTAATGTACTAAAGAGAAGCTGCAGGGTGCCTTGGTGGTTACAGCATTGTTTACAAGAATCCACCCTGCCAACGTGTCTGTTGCTGTGATCCCACTCTTCAATATCTCTGAAGGGTGCAAGTGAAAGGACAATTCTGCAGGGATCAATAAAGTGACACATTCACTTGGGACATTGATTTATCATGAATGTAGTGAATTTCTTCTGAAATGAAGCCCCCCCCCCCTAACCCAGCCCTTTGTGCAAGTAGGCCTAAAACTATGACAGAAGCTGTAGTTGACATTCAGACACTTCACACGCCTGCAGTGTATTTCTCTATAGCCTTTTAATCTCTCTCCTCCTGTTGTGATTCGCAGATCAGTTCATTCATCTCTCTCTCTGTCTTTCCATGATAACTGCCAAACCATTAGAGTGCAATTACTTCTCGTTTTGTGGTTGCTCTTAAATCATATTATATATGTTCTTTATGATAATGTTTATCTTCTTTCCTTCCCAATGCCACTCCCAAACACATTTTATCCTCCCTGTTGGAGGTATATACACGCTATATTCTCATCAAGCTCTTTCAGTTCTCCTTGTCCCAACCACAATCATCCAGGACCTCAACTGTCTCATCTTACTCATACCAAATCACCTCGACCATCTCTTAGTTACCAAATTAGTGCCTGCGTTGCATGGGGTTTAAGTAACCTCCCGGTAATTAATTAGTCTTTATTTCAAGGTTGGGCTTTCATATATAACCTTACACCTTGATTTATACACTTTTAACCAGTGGATATTTTTGATTGTATCTGTAAGACGTCTATTATGATCCCGATCACATAAAAATAATTTTGTTCCTTTAGCAAACTATTTTATTCTGTAATATATTTTTGCACAAGACAAAAAGGTTATATATAATAATATACCAATTTACTAAATCTATTTCCCTCTGACAAACCTCTTTGTTCACAGTGAGTATATTTCACAACAAGTATTGCAAGCATTTCTGTAATCACTTTTTGGCATTAGGCTCTGAGAGTAAGAGATCACACTAAGATTAGAAAGAAAATCCTTGGAGATTTGGCAACGTTGTTGTTGGCATTATCCACAGAGCCAAGGTTTCCATGGGATAGCCCCTGGGATTTCCGTTTAATACTGACTTAGATCTGGAGAGAGGGTTGATGAAGAGGCTCTCATCTCATTTTCTCAAAGCTCTGTCCTACAGAAAACACACTGTGCTGACCACAAGAGGAACTGTATTACATAAAGGCATAAAAAGATAGAAATTACTTGGTCATGCTGTCTTCATCACCACTTTGTCTTGGAAAAGACAGAGGAGGATGATATCTGTAAATGTTAATCAGAAGTCCTATTTATATGACATATATCACAAAGTAACCTCTATTATAGTTATTATAGTTATTTTTATGGCAGTAGCAACTGTACGGCGAACCAGTCAAGCTTTGGATTTCTTCGCATGCTGAAGTGGTGTGCATGGGGCTGTAGTAATGGTAATTCTCTGAATTAGGTTCAAACATGTGAAAAAAAAGAAAAAGCCCCATTCATGACTTGCACATCCACTGTGTAGTATTTCCCCGCCGTGTAGGGACCTGGATGCAACTATATTAAAGTTTAGGCTAATCTTAGCAGCTCTCTCATTATTCAATTTGGGAACATAAAAACCCCAGCAGTGTTACACAAGATAAAGTTACTTTGCCAAACACATCAGTTACAAAAGTTATTTCTCTTGTAACACTGAAAGAAACAGATAGAAATGAGGAGAATTATTTTGTCTACCATGATAGAGTTACTCCTGTTACCATGAAAAACTACTTACAGTATATGGGCCATGCAGGAAAGGAAAGCTTGAAGGGTATTTCAATAAGTAAAAGGACAGGGCTTAGCAACAGTAAATCAATCAATCAATTCATCCATCCGTCAGTGAATATAATATTTCTTTGTCTACTTCTCAGTTTCGGCCCTTGGCACACTCACACAGAGACATCCCAAACTGTCCCAGCTAAGTCTGTGTTTCTGTCCTCTGGAACCACAAATGTGTTAATGTAACGACGAGGGAGTCAAGTTTCCCACAGATCACTAACCCTTTCAATTTACATCATGCTGCTCAGTTTACACAGGACCCATCGACTCTCAGCTTCTGTTCCCATGGGAGATGGAGCTGCCTGAGGTAGCTAGGTAGCTAGCTAGGTAGTTAGAGTCACACACAAGATGAGGCGCCCATATGATGATTTTCCAACAATTATGAGCTTAAACTGGCAGATGCATATCATGTGACTGTGCCCCCTGTTCATTACTATATAAACTAACTTGAAGTGGACAGGAGAGAAAGCAAGGAATAGAGGGATTTATATATGGGAGTAAAATAAACTGTAGTGTTGTAATATAGGTAATATTAATAGCACAACTAGTTTTTTTGCCTCTATGCTATCTCTTCCATAATTTCTTAACCTTCAACCTGTGACCCACATCCTCTCCTCTCCTCTCCTCTCCTCTCCTCTCCTCTCCTCTCCTCACCTCTTGTCTCCTGCTTGGCCCACTTAAGAGCAACATGCCTATACATCTCTGTGGCCTATATCTCGCAGCAGACAGAGGTAAGGTGATGTGCTCATGGCTGGTGTCTGGTAGGCGGAGGAAGGAGTGAGAGAAATGAGAGCAGCGAGTAGGCTGAGGCTTTGGCAGTAGACTGGGGAGAACAGGGACTCCTGGGACTGCTGCCTGGAGATTAGTGGGATAGTGATTGAAACTCACACAATCCACCCACTCTGCGTTGCCAGACTATCAGCTACACTGGTTCTTAGTGTAACGCAGTGCAGTATGCTAAGGACAAGCATTTAAACCCAGATGAATGCGTAGGACATTTCCGTGATACTTTTAATGAGAAAAACCTGCATACGTCAGTCGTTTGATGTGCCGAGTGGCAACAGGTTCTCAGGTGGAGCTACCTGAGGAGGTGTACTGCTTTCAGCTGCTGCTAAGGGACTTCCTTCACGGTGTCATTCTGGCAAACACAGAGTCATGTACCACTAAGGTGATCTCCTGAGTGTCCCATGGCTCGTCTACAGTACTCTGCTACCTTAAGCACTACTCCTGATTTTAATTACAATAATAGAACATTAGTTCCTCCTCAGTCAGCACACCACAGGAGTCGCACATAATTACCAACAATATTAGCATACAAATGCAGCAGGGAAGTGGCCTTTGATCCTCTCTTACATCACCATATGTTCACAGTGGATTCTACATATTTCAAACTGACTTTTGCTCCTCTCACTCAAATGTCTCTATATGGTCTGGCAGAGCATCTGTTCTCTTATTTGCATTTATACACGACAACTTACAGTCAACTTTGCGACCTGACAGATGAAATACACAGTTGACTGGCAGAAGAACCCAGACTTGCTTTACTAACACCTTGACAGCAGAAAGTATGTCCTTATATTCAGTTTTAAATAGAAGCAAAATCAGCTGCAATTCTTTGGCTGTATTGACCTAGAAAAGCTTTTCTTTCCACATCATGTCTCTCTCTCTCACTTTCACTCTCTCAGACAAGCATGATAAATACACACACCCACATACAGTATGTGGTACTGTAAATACAGTACATATAAATACTCAAACAGTGCAGTGTATTGTGCAGACAGGTGTTGTACTGTGTCTGTGTATTTCTATTTTAAGTATGGGATATTTTTATACATGAAGGATCCATTTTATTCTCGTCTAATACTCGATGTTGCACTTGACCTGCAGTGAAGTTTGCGGACGTTGAGAGCCCATCAGTACTGCCTTTGTTGGTCTATAACCTCCTTTTGCTGTCTACTCTTTGGTACTTTAGTGGGAGATTCTGCATCTATTTGTTCTGTGCCATCAAGTGCAAATGAAACACCCATTAGGTACCAATTACAGTAGCTATTAAGTAACAAGTACAAATAAGCCCCTGTACTTTTGGATAAAGAGCACACAGGCCACTATTAGCTAATCCTCATTTAAAGAAATACTTTGACATTTCCAGAAATTATGCTAAGCTAACTGGTTACTACCTATTCAGCATGCTTATGTGATTGTGGTAAAAATCTTCTCATCACTCTTAACAAAAGAAATGTCACAAATGTTTAACTGTTCTTTAAATCTGAAAATTTATATGAATATGAAAAAAAAAAGAGACAAATTTAATTGCATTTCTGTGTTCACCTTAAAGGTCCAGTGTGTAGGATTTAGTGGCATCTAGTGGGGTAGTTGCAGATTGCGACTCCCTCACTTCCCTTTCAAAGGAGAAACTAGGGTGGTCACTAAACACCCCAAAAAACGCAAACGGCCTTATCTGGAGCCAGTGTTTGGTTGCCCCTTCTGGGCTACTGTAGAAAGATGGTGGTTCAATATTGAAAACGGTTAATTCTAAGGTAACACAGAGATTCTTATTTTCAGTTGATTATACATAAATGAAAACATCGTTTCCACATATTCCATATTACATTTCTGCCAATAGATTGTCCTTTGCATTACACACTGGACCTTTAACATATAAATATTGAATTATATGACAGCAGTTCCAACTACACTGAGGGGTCCTCAACCTTTGGACCACTCTCCATCACCAAAGACACTCTGCTATCACACCAATCACGCTCTTTCTCACTTACTCCCTCTCTCTCTCTCTCTCTCTCTCCCTCTGTTTGAAAGAACACCTTTGTGGTACCCTCTGATGATTCAGAAAAGAAACATACTTGTGAATCTGACAGTCTGCTGTTGGGAAATTAGATGAGTACCAAACCCTTTGATGCAGTCTGGTGAAAAGGTTCCAGCCCGTCACAAACTAAATTACAACATCAGTGTGTCTATTTAAGGATATAATGTGTGCGTGTGTGTTTCATGGGGAGAATGAGTGGAAAAATAACAGGTTGAAAGGAAAACACATTTGAAAGAAAGCCAGAGAATGGATGGGAAAATGTGCAAGTTAGTGTGTGCATATGTGTGTGTATACGTACACGTGTGTGACAGCATATTTATTTATAGAAGCCCCTTGGGAGAGCAGTGCCATTACCGTGCTAAGGTAGAAAATCTGGTGGGGTTGTGCTGGATGTCACAGTCAGGTGGCTTCATCACTCCTCTCAGGCTGTGCCTCATTAGGATGAGCAACACCCTGTATAATATTACCAACCACACGTCTTCTGCATTGTCCTTCTAAATCTCTTATTAAGAAAAACACAACAATCGTTGTCCACAATGTCACAGTTTCCTCTGTGCTGTAAATTCATGCTAGATTTTCTTGTTTTTAATACAAAATACATTAAGAAAAACATACTCTACCTTCAGTTTTGTAATGCTCACTGTCATTATTGATTGCCTTTGTTTGAATTAGTTATTTTGTTCCATAAGAACGAAAGAGAGTAGGTGGACAAATTGATCCAGAAATCGAACTGAACTCTTTCAAAACTGTTTCTCTCTCAGTAGACAGACACACTGCCTCAGATCTGGTAACACACAAACCAATCCCTAATGCAACCGCTGCTCTTTTTGGGTTCACGCATGTGAGCAGAGAGGCGAGAAGATCACAACAAAGCGAAGGAAAGATCTTATCTCCCTGTGCTGGCTTAATCTGGGACAATCATTAGAGGTGGGGACAGGGGAAAAACCTCTCACCTCACTCCCACTCAAAATAACGTGACCTATAGAGCTGTATAATCTCTATAAACCACAGTGAGACTTTCTTTAGAAACCAAGCATCACAAGCTCTGTGTGGGGGCTCGATGAACTGAACCTCCTCACACTGTAGAGGATCACTTTAGATGTATATATTTGAAATGTGCACCAGTCACACAACTTGGTCTAAAGCGTTCTTCACTATACGTGAATGCACACATCTCACTCTGAGTGGAAGCTGTAAAATGAGAACTGCTCCTGTGTTTGCTCTTCGTCTCTTACTCTATTTGCTGAAGAGCAGCAGCTATTGAGTGAGACGTGTCTGGAGAACAATGGGTATCTCTCTCACCCATCTGCCTCTATTCCTGCTGACATTTTCCTTCAGTCAAATAACATGTGCAGCCTCTGCTTTACTTTTTTCAAATGTATCAGCTCATTTAGAAACAGCATTTGTTTTAGATAGATAAACTAAATAGGACATTTAAAAGTCTGCTTTGTTTACTATACTTACATACCTAAACCTGTCACTAGCATCTATCAGAATGATGCAAGGTGATACGTTCACCACAACAGTAACCTGAAGCTTTATTTAATCCAGCCTGTCTAGCTTGGCAGACATGGTGCTCCACAATGAGAGATTGGAGGTGATCTTGTGTTAATTGAACCCTGTTGTTGACTGTTCGTCCATGCAGCTTTCAGGTGTTGGGTTCTGTATCAAGTTCTGGTAATTACTGTTTCTTAGTCTGGCAGCCGCAGTGAACTTGTGTCTGTTAGAATATCCACATGCTGTCTCATAGACACCATTTACACCTGGTATTGAAATGCAGTCTGTATCGGGACACACTATCTAGATAAGAAAAAATGCGAGATGTAAATGCAAGAGGTAAATGCATCTGCCTGACCACATCTGGAGGTAGTCTGGTTTGCATTGTGTTTGGATCTTAGGCAAGTGTAAATGTAATCCATACAACATGCTGGCATCCGTACACAACATAACATTGATACAAATATTTGTTTTTAATATAGTAATAAATAATAATATAGGTTGTAATGAAAGCAATACTAGGGTGGGAAAAAAATGACAAAGGCCAGTAAGAAATACCTGCAAATGTGCTGTTGTTTTGCTGTTAACAAAGCATATAGTTTATCTAGACACAGAGAAGCTCACACACTGGTGCAGCAATACACAGGGACAAACTGACACAATATGTTTTATACAAATAATGATATACATTTACTGAATTTAAAAGAGGGGACAAATAATTAAGAATATGTTGCAAGCATTTTACAAAGTTTATCAAGTTTCCCCTAACTCAACAACTCACAAAACTCTGAAAACTGTGATTTTTTTAAGATAGACTGGGACTGATTTGCTGCCACCTTAAATTACTCTCCCGGAGGATTTGCTCTGGAGGACAGAGATCCGATCTCAATCAGGATAACAGGAACGCATTAAAAATACCAGGTGTAATTAATGAAGGCAACATCAGATCATTTACTACCCGGATACGTTATCTGTATACGGATCCAATTATAGTGTTCGGTTTGTATCTGTAGAAACACTTCTGGTACAGTCTGTATGGTTGTAAAAGTATCCATGCAGTTCAGATACCACCATCATTAATGCTCCAGAACACTTTCTTTTTCACTTTTTTTTTTTTTAACTCTGACAACAGAGGCACAGAACAATAAGCTAACGGACCCGGAAAGAAGAAACAGGCTGATTTGAATATGTGTGCTGAACCTTATCTACCCTTGTGTATCATGTGACTAGTCCCTTCTCAAACAGGAAACCTACAGGAGACAAGCATTATTCAAAAGATGCACTCTACTCATCAAGCCATTACAGTGGAATAGTAATTGCAGTATATTCTTTAATGTTCTTCCTTCCCCTGAGAATAAACCATGCTCATTCATTCAGAAATAGCCTTTTGGCAAAATTCTATGCAAGAGTGCAGCGCTGCTCTTGGAAGGAACTGCCCCAGTATAACTTACATTACAAATTATACTGCTGCAATCGTTGCTCTCAGACTCAGCTCTAAATATGATTGAGAGTTCTATTTCAACCATCTCAAATGTCCAGAGGATTTAATGGTTGAGGAGCAAAGACTACAAGGGATGCCAGCAAGCAAAAACAGCTGAGCTCTAGCACTGTAGCTAAACAAAAGGACAAAGCCCCAGACTTCCTCAGTTACAGCGTCATTTCATTGTGCTTCTTTACAAGTTTCTTGACAGCTAAGTGACCCTGGAGGAGGTGTACACGATGAAGGTAGCTGGTTAAAAATGCAAGCTGCTGTAACCAATTGGTGACAAGTAGGGTAAAGCACATGTAGCACTTGAGTAAGAAGCCATAAGAGCAGCATCATAGAGCGGTGTCATGTAAAGGAAGAATCTGTGAAAATTCAGAGATGGATTACAAGGCTGCACAGAAACATTTATCTGCTGTCAAAAAATTTATTGGACTGACGACAGAATTTCATTGCATTATTCAGCCATGCCTGTTAATCCTGTACAGGTGGTTGGAAACTGACCTTTTCAGTCTCAGCCTGCGGAGTGAACGATGGAAACCTTGGTGTGGTGTGCAACTGTAGCTTAAGAAGTAGTTATAGCACGCAATGGCTTTGGGTTCTAATGTCTAACTCTGTGGAAACTTCTGTTTCAGTCTGCGGGTGAACACCCAGCCCCACACCACTCTACAGTACATCTTCTTGAGTGATGTTCTCTCGCTGACAGGCTCGTCTGAATAATGAATGAAGGTCGGCAGCAAAGTAGTCGTGTCCGCGTCCCCTTGCGATTGACCTCTCACCTTTTTAAATGTCATAGACGGTGAGGACCTCCACAGCCACAAACCCCAGTTGCACCAGTGTGTGAGGAATTTAAGCAAAGTCAGATAAGGCATTGTACTAAAAATAAAGCATGGATTTTGGTGGCCTGTCAAACAGAGATACAATGCAGTGGGAGCCAGTGTGTGCCTGTGTGTGCATGTGTAGCATACAGTGTTGCTCCAGCTGGCTTGTGCGATAAGCTAATGTAGCGTACTAGATCACCTCTCTCCATGGAAACTGCCAGGCAAAGGAGGGGCTGCAGTTGAGCACCTCTTCCTGAAACCATGTGCTTCAAACTGCTACTTGTTGAGAGGAGTCATGCTTACTCTGGTAAAAATGGATTGATACGTTGATTATTTCTTCCCTCTCAGTGCTGGTATATTTGGCAAATGCAAATGTCAAATCATGATACTGAAATACATACTACTGAAAAACTGCCATGTTGAAAACAAGCTGAAATAATTCAAGTGTATCTTTATAGTTACATTAATGTGTTCCCAAACCAAACATTAAACCCACATTAACTATTTGTGGCAACTTGCGAACAGCAGAAAGCAGCTATACACACACCCTATTTCCATACACACTATTATTTTAGCAAATACTTCTACCCATACAACAGATATTGGGCAAAATTGGCATTGATTTGAAAGTTGTATTTCTGTCCACCTGGTGAGTGTAAGTCCAATGTTTACTCTTCTATTTTTTATCTGTGTGTTATAAGTGTTTTGTCTCTACCAACACCAGAGGGAAATATCTGGCTCTTAAGCTGCTAAATGTTCCACTATGTTCACCAACCAGACACTAACTCTGACTGTGTACAGTTGATTTCTCCGCTCTTTTTCCTGAAAACAGCTGCCTGTGGATTCATCATAAAGAGTGACCCCTTTCACATACAGTACACCTGATCTATTGTTAATATAGAAATATTGATAAATGTCACTTTAAGAGAGACAGTGTGTGTACGCATTTTTTAAGAATAGCTTAAATTTAACACATTAAAATGTGCGAAACCATAATGCTATTTTTATGTGGAAACCTCATAACATAAATTGTGTGATTTCCATTTTGTAGCCATGGATGGAGAATTTCATGCTCTTATACAACCTTTAATCCTATGTAACCCCTTTCCTATGCAAGGTCTCACTGAAATAAAGGCTGTTTAAACATACATAAAGTCTTTGGTTTCTCCAAAATGTAATCTTTTCAGGGAATGTTTTCACCTGCCAACAATCAGGATCTGTCAACCAATGTACAGCCACACAGGGGAAAGGAAATAATGTATAGCCACCCTGTGGTCCTTTATGTACTCACATATTAAGTCAAAGTGAAAAGAGGTCCAGCAGGAGAAGAGAGTATAATCTGTCCATGTTGGTAACACAGCACCTCCATCAATTAAGGAAGTCATTTATAGACCACAGGAACAGAATCCTGTTCTTTGAAACAACGGTCATGGGTAATTTCTGAAGAAATGGAAGAGAAATGCCTGGGTCAAACGTCAGATCCTATCCATCAGCAGTACATTTCTTTAAGATCTAAATACACTGGAGAGTAGTAACATTGTTTTCAGTAACACTGTTTTCAGTAGAATGAAAGTAAAAAGCATAAAGCAGTAGTCCAGTTGTTAAATGTATGTATGTATGAACTGGGTCTAATGCAATGTGGAAGCTCTGATTGCAACAGCAAGTCTTTGAAGTCTTGTAGAAATCATTTCGGCTTAGCAAATAAGATGCATATGGAACACACTCTGGCCAATACACAAACAATTTAATCCTGATCTCTGCAGTTAATAGCTGGGCAGATTCTCTCTATCGATTCACAACCACTCTGATGGGATGTGTTACTTCCTTAGGTGAATTTCCTTTCATGCTGATCAAACGTCATCAAAGGCTTGTTTTAAATCAATAATTCTAATGTCTTTCTCAGTTTAGAGAGCTCAGCTTCATTAGAGTATGTGTGGCTGCCATTGCATAAGGAAGACCTTCATGTGCAGCCCAAAAATAAAGATGAAAGATGAAATAAATCTTAGCAGAAAACCAAACAGGAAAGCACGGTAGCACTTTTCTATTCCAAGCAGCCGTTCTGTGTGCCAACCTTTACATCTGTGGCTGTAACCAGACTCCAAAGTGTAAAAAAAGAAAAAAGAAAAATAGTATTTGATGTGTGGGGGCATTAAAAAATGTCTGGAGACATTAGTAAATGTCATACTTGTGTGTAGTTTGTGCAGATTAAACCAATAAATAATCTATTTCTTTCTGTTTGAATATGGCTCTTAAATATTAACTTTACATCCATCCATGGATGCAGAGGTCTGAGTGGTCTGAGAGCTACAAAAAGCTAGGGAAAGAGTGTTATGGAACACGGGGATAGCTGTTATCTCTATGCATTTAGATGAATAAAACAAAATATTCTTTCCATCTTTAATTAGAATTTGCAAAATGTGTTTATATGCTGATCTGGTAACTTCAGTAATGAGAGGGTACAATAGAAGAAAACAGAAACAGGGAGATGAGACGATAAGAGAGCAAGGAAGAAACAGAGAGACTTTGGTTCAATCTGCAAAACAGTCCTTGTGACTCTGTGTAAACCCACTTGGCGATATATGGCACTGCAATCAGTCTGGCAGCTGGGAAACTGTGTGCTATTGATTTATGGCTTTTCAAAGCTCATCTAAGCACAACAGAAGAGTTGCTGTCACCCAGCAACAACCCCTGAAAACAAATCATAAGATACACTTTGTTGGATAGCCCAATGCCTGGCTATTGGCATGCATACACACACAAATACAGTAAGAGAAAGGTGGGGCGGGAGGGAGGGAAGGAGATACAGAAACACAAAGAGACAGAGGAAACTCTCAGCTCCATTACTCTGAGACACTGCTGAAAATAACAACAGAGACATTAAAATCATAGTGACTGTATACACTGCCACATCTCCTCTGGTCCCACTGCACTCCCCACAGTGCTGGGGGTTAGCGTGAGGGACTGCACTCCCTCATGCAGAGCTGTCAGCAGGCAGTGGTCCGTGGGAAGTCACACGTCTTGATCCCTCTCTAATGGCTGGCCAGGGTGTGTCCTCACTCAACCCAGTTTGCCTTACATCTTAATGTCTTTGGCATCGATTTTCTCCCAATCTTACAAAAAGTCGGCTGCCAGGCTGTATGGGGTGAGCAGGTAACTGAACACAGTGGATATCTCCACCCTAACACCGCACAGAGCCGTGGTTTGGACGCACTGAGTAATCTCAGACTTCACAAACAACAAAGCAAAGTGCTTACAGTGAAGTCAGTGGGGCATATCTTATGTGCGGTAAAAAGTGCAGTTAACTGCCTCTAGTCACGGCTGTCTCTGGCTCACTGAGAGGAGACGTTTCCATGCAATTAGTTGAAACAGCCCCTGCCAAGGCAAAGGAACGAAGTGTCAGTTTTACAGCTCAGTATCCTGTTCTGGACCAAAGCTTTAGTGGGTAGAGAGAACGCTGCAAGGCTTTTAGGAGACGAGAATTAAAATTCCCATAGTGTACAGGCGTCAGAAAAGTCTGTCAAGTGAAAGCTGCATGTGTCAACATTATTTTTAGACTAAAACTTAACAATCAGAACCTGATCCTGTTCCATTTGTAAGTTATCATTGTGTCCACTCAACACAACATTAAGTTAACTGTAAAACATAATGTCTACTGTACATCCATAAGCTGGTTCAGACTTTACAATATACATTTTGCAGTGCAGTAATTTGTGTTTTCAATATCTTCCAACATCATCCATCCCATCCCATGTCCGGAATAGGTTATCAATCTAATTTTGTGTTTGTGTGTAATATATACAATCATTAATTTCCAAATGTTTCACAGAAGATGCATTTTTGTTTTCTCATCTTTCTAAGTTCTGAGATGTTGCCTATTCCTACTACATTAAGACAAAGGGATTAAAATAGTTATCATTTATTTCTGACTCATTAATACCAACTTAACTGTAAAACAATGTTTTGATCTATATTATTGATGCCTTGGCTGTGTGAGGTATGTATGAAGGTATGTTTTAAAGGCATACTATGCAGTTTTCCGGTTTTGTCAAACAGCTACCCCTAGAGTTGCTGCGGAGTACTTGTATTTAACGTTAACTGTTGTAAATACCACTCACCAGAGCCGTCTCTATATACGGCTCTGCGTCTCTGCACTCACAGCCTGATCCCCTCCCCCCTGTATACCGGTACATGTTAAGTAGGATGGAAGGGTCGGACATCGAACAGGCAAAGATAGACTCCGAAGATGTCTACTGACCAGGTAACATCTGAGTGAATGCCTGCTAGTGTCTTCCATTGAGGCTGCTTCTTATGTCGCTGATGTATGTGACGTTGTGCCTTAAAGCAATTTGTGATTCTCGCAAGATTTGGCGGGACGCCACCTTTCAGACTTGCATTGCTGGTTCTGCCAGCGGCGTCCCTCTCCAGCTTTGCTATCTGGATGATTCGCTGTACTACGAGTTTGTTTACAATCAAAATGACTTTGAAGCTGTTATATTAAGGTAAAAATCTTGCATAGTGTGCCTTTAACTCACATGTTTACTTGAAACGTATTTGTGACTAAATAGGTAACAGATCAGATTTGATTGATAGTAGTAGCCTAGTAGTGGCCTGACAACATAAGCTACCAACCACAGAACTGTCATCACCTGATTCAATATTTGCAAAATCCAGAGTGGTGCATGGAAACACATGACATCACCTTTAACCAACAGAGCCCCGCTACTTTCAAAACCAGTGAGAACAATGGTGACAGAAATCGTGAAATAACTAAAACTGTTCTAACTGGTAGGAATTGTGTGTTTCTGTATATCCTATATAATAGATAGGAAACAGGTTTTTAGGCCATTTAAATAAGGCCACCTTAAGACTTTACAGCAATGGTAGTTCTAATGCCAAACCCCTGGGAGTGTGATTTATAGGGCGACTGTGATCCCTCTGAGACTTAACTGCACCTTTGGGAGATTTGAGCAACAGACACATGCTGAGACATGCTGCGTTACATAGGCTGGTTTCATTCCCAACCCACTAAACTCTTTCTCCCCACTGGGCCAGGCTAAAAATTATGAAATGGGCATTCAGCACATTCTCTTCAACAAGAGCTTATCTTTTATTGATGAAATGATTACCTGCAAGTTTTTCCTGTTTCCAGGGGTCCGTATTGTTATGCTAAATAATTTAGTGGGCATACCCGTTGTGGAAATGCAGACCCAAGTGGGCCTAAAACTATTCAGTAACACCTCAACACTCCCGAGAAGAAAGACAGACTGGCTGCACCCATGGTGTCCTTCAGTACTGCTTTGACATGAAAAATGGCTTGTCCAGAGCAAGTGCTGGTGCCTATGTGTATTTTTGGAGAGGTTATAACTCCAAAAGGTCTAGAATGAGGTGACATTTGGAGCTATAGATATTCTGGATCACACCTTTTCTCTCCGGCATTAAGTCAAGCGTTATTAATGTGCAATTAAAATTTCATCAGCACTGAAAAATAAATGAGGTGGAATATGTGTTTGGGAACAAGCTATTTCACCGATACAACTCTTCAATTAAGCCTCAGAAACAAGACTGCATTTAATGGGTGCCATTTAACCTCAATATGACATTTTTTACTGCCCTCTGTCTCCTATGGAAACTAAACCATGAGGAAATGACGCCTGCTTCCCTACCCTTTCATTCATTCAAAAGTTTCTGGGCCCCTTAATTGTACACACTGTACAGCATGTACTCATGTGTTTAGCTGAGGACAAGAGATTTCATGCTAGTACCACAGAGAAATAAATAAATTGTGTTTCTATGTTTGATTGTGTTAAGAAATTGAAACTGAATGACACAGTGGAGGAGAAATTAGCTAATGCTAAAGTGTACAGTAATGTATGTTAAGAACCTAGAGGCACTTCATGAGGTGGAAGTTGTGCTTATTAAGATATTTTTAAACTGATGTTTAATATTTTTCCAAAATATTGCACAAATGCAAAATGGAGCCAATTATTAATTAATAGTTGTACAATGGGCCATGTCATAAGCCTATTATGAATTAATAAGTAACAAGTAAACATTTTTACATTTATAAAATTATTAATATACGCTTCAATTCATACTCCTGACCTTTATTTCGTAATTTCTAGTCATGTGAGCACTGAACAGCAACAGAGTTTAGTAAATATTCAGATTTAAAAATATGTTTCCTCATATAGTCTCACTGAAATCAGGTTTGTGTTGAAAAGAAACCAGAAAACTAAATGAAAGATGACAGATGACAGAAGTCAGCAATTAAACATTTTTAAACCATGCATTAAAATATAATACCATAAAATAATATCCTTAAAAGCCTGTGTAATTATTTCCATTCATTAGTTGGATAATACTGCAAAGTGGTTTCTTTGTGTCCAACATGTACCACTGTTATACAGAAAGCTAGCCAGCTCTGTGAAGTGGTAGATAGTATTTTATTGCTTTTACAAGCAAAGAAAGGTAAGAGTTATAGTGAAAGTTTTCAGAAGAAAGCCCAATAGGGAGAAGAATAGAAATGTATTTTCAGGTAAAGAGGCCAATCTTCATTACTGTTGCGTCTCTCACATTAATGGATGTTGTATTTGTCTCCGTATCAAGTCTGTAGACCATATCAAGTATTAAGAGGAATAGCAGCAGTGTTTGTTTGTGTGAAGCAAACACTTTTCATCTAACATTAAAAACAAAGGGTTCATGATAAATGCATGAAGAACATCAGGACATTGCCTACTGATTGCTGGTGTACACAGAATCTTGTCATCTGCATGAAAATTAGTCTGGATTGGATAATGGTGTTTTTTTTACACATTTATAAAAGGGGACCCAGAATAGACCCTTGAGGAACCCCATTGTCAAGTTATTAGATTCAAAAACCCAGTTTAATCAAAATCAATCAATTAAAAACAATGTAAATGTAGAGTGTAGTGAGCCAGATTAGAGTATGATAAGCAATTATCATACTTCAATATTTTTAAAATTACTTGATTTTTAAAGGGCACCGCCTGAAATTATGTTTTGATTGGGGTAAAATCACCACAGATTACAGGTTCCCAAAAATAATATTTACATAAATCACATTCCTTTAACCTATGTTTCACTACATATGTATCTTTGCCCAGGTCACCATGCCACTCCTGCAGTGGCTCTATGCCCCAACAGGTTGAAAGGCACTGCTTTAGGCAAGGTGATTGAATGATTAAGAAAAATAATTAGGGCTTCTGTAATTCAAGGTCAGAGATGGAGATGGTTCTTTCAATGGATGAGCTAAATACATTATGTAAGACCCCCGTTCAAGGAGGTGTTTGGAATTTCTTTGACTAATGATCCAACCATGAAATCGACTGGAGGTCTTGCGCCTTCCTCACATTTTTTTGTGTACAGAAATGTGACATCTTTGGGCATTTTGAACTGATACACCAGCAAACACTGTGAAAATATTCCAAATTGCATCTGAAAATAAAAGACGTTCACTGGAAGTGTAGCACATCATTTGTTTGACTTTTCTTTTCCTTTTTCAGTCTCTCAGATAAATGTAGAATGACTGAAAAGGGCAACATCTGGTTGGGGATGGTCTAAAAATATATACTTTGTGCAGTAAAGTTTCTTGCCATCCTGACATGAATTAAACTCTAACAATAAAGTGTGACTCCTTTCATCCTCTCTGGTGTTGCCAATGAAAAACAAACATTTAATAATTACCAAGAGACCAGCTTCCAGACAATACTGGCTTGGGAACAAGTATCTGACTGAAACCAATAAAGGGAGACAATAAAGGTTGTCATGCACAAAACAAAAAGAAGGTTTTAATTGACTCCCCATAAAAACTTCAACCTTTTCTTCTCGGGAAAGTAGACTTAGTAAAGATTATTGATTTAAGCTGAGTAACAAAGTTATACAATTCAATACACACTGATGAATAAGCAAAACTTTGCAGACAGCTTTGATGTACAACATCTCTCTCTCTCTCTCTCTCTCTCTCTCTCTCTCTCTCTCTCTCTCCCTCTCTCTCCTTCCTGTACTCCAGCTGCTGAAGGTAACAGATTAAAAGCACTGGTTCAGGTTAAAAGAAAGTCAGTCATCAGATCAAGCCAGTCTCAAGGAGAGATGCTTGCCTCTGGATGTTAAACTCTTCATACTCGCCATTTTCTTGTTTTGTCTTCAACTGTTTTCTAAATTTAAACCCTAATAATTAGGACCAACATCTCAGGAACGCTCCCTTTTCTTCTTGATGGAGAAATCCTTATTTAAAACTTAAGTTATATAGGCCTGTTGGCTGTATGCCAGTCCTCTCTGAGGTTACCTACTACTTTCACCAGCTCTGCCCTACAGCCTAGCAATAAGAAAAGCTGAGCTGGAGCCTACCTTAGCAGCAAACGAAGAGCTCGGCTTCTCCAAGAGGTCCCAGAGTTTCCTTCTCTTCTCGGAACAACATGTGGTTGTAAACTCCTCTCCTTCCCTATCCCTCATGTTCTCGGCCTCTCTTTTGAGCTCCTCGTTCATCTGCTCCTTCTTCTGGTGATACCTGGCCTGGCAGCAGGACTCCAGGTAGATCTCGTCGATGCCCCAGAAGTCCAGCTCTTGACTAAACGAGAGGGCGCACATCTCCTCCATCATGTGCAACTTCCCGGTGCGGTAGAAGTTCAGGATGGAGGTGAAGGCGCCGGGGTGTCTGTCGAAAAAGTACTCGTTGTTATCCAAGCTGTAGTCGTCGCATATCTCCATGAGAGAGTCATGGGTGTTGCAGTCTTTCAGCTTGCCCAGTCTTGTGCGGGGCAGCCTGTCCAGTGTCCTCCACAGGACTTCGTGGAGGAGGCCCCCGACGTTGAGTCTTACCCGGCGGGTGTGGGTCTTGCTGCGGATGATGTCCATCGTGTCCGGTGGCAGCGAGGTGCCCGACCGGGACCCCGCTTTGCTCATCTTCACTGAAGTCACACGGTCACTTGGAAAGACTGGAAGATACAGTCAGGTAGATTAAGAAGACATGGTCCTGTAGATGACCGCATCAGGCTCCCTCCTCGCTTCTTCTTGTGGCTGTAATAAAAAAAGAAAAATAAAGAATAATATTTATTAATATTTAGCCGCTGTTTGAGCGGCCAGTGCCGGTGTCCTACAGTAGCAATGTCAGGTGGTTTATCCACTCATCAGAGAACCAAATAGATATTTTAATCAGCTTTAACAGGCACAGCCGCTTTTCTTGCTGACAAGGGTGGCGGTGGGGGTTGGAGAGCCGGGCCAATGATAAACTGGACTCCACTTGTGAGCGCTGTCCGGTGCTGAAACGCCCCTCTGTCACTCTGGGGACCGGCGTCTGTCGCTGTCCGCGGACCCCGGTACTGAAACGTGTCAGCCCGGGGTGGGACAGCGATCAGTCCCGACTCAAAGGAAGCCTTAGTTGTAAATGTGCTGCCGAACTGTTCTCTGGAGAGATATTAAGCTGGACTAATACTAACACCGATTATCAACTTTGATTAAGAGCCCATAACACATTATATCATCCCCCTAAGACCAGCCTGCACAGTCAGTTGCAGTGTCGTGTTTCCCCACGTAGAGTTTAAAAAATAACCAATATATAAAGTTGATTTCATTATTTTATCAACATGTTATAATTTCTACATTCTTTTGCGCATATCTGAGTCATGCAACTGCATTTATGGGAAATCCATAAATATACTGTACCTACAAGTGCTGGCAGTCAAACTAGTAAATATTGTAATATGATGGCCAGCTATACGCTAAATAAAGACAGGGCATAAAAAGTGAAACCAAGTGGGTTACAATAATCCCACTGCCAGTAAAAATGAAATCGGAGTCCAAAAATAGATTCAAACACAATAAAAGAAATATACACACGTGTCTTCCTTATATCCCGATTCATCTCATGGACGGACAGCAGCAACATTTCAAGAGTGAACGCGTTAAAACTTCTTATGTCCGTCCAGGTCTCCTGCGATCTGCTGGAAGCTGATGGAGGCATCATGAGCCACGTAGCGATATGCTGAAAAATACAACACTTTCACACAGACCGTCACCATGCCCAGTCTGCCCTATCCACCCCTCCTGGGGCGAATCAACAAGTAGAGACTCTGGAGACTCTCGGTACCTCCTCTCCTCTACCTGCTCACAGTGAGAGTGCTTGCTGGCTGGAGCCTGCAACTGTGAACGGGATCCTGCAGGGGCTGATTTTACTCAGGCACCTCCAGCGGCTGCAGCCTGAGCGAGTTTAACCCTCACAGAGCCAGCGAGGCACAGTTCAGTGCATCTATATTGTATCTAGCAGTATTCGTATATAGCAGCGTTATAAGCCAGCAAACAGTCTTATAGGAATACACTGCAAACTTTAATTCTAGAGGATTTTAGTAAATATTTTAGATTTTTTTTTAAGGCCACTTAACTCGCCATATATCCATAGGAAATTTAAAAAGTACCACACATTCAAGATACAACTAAAGGTTACATGACACAGTAGGGTTCAGTGGGAAAGTCACTCATTGATCCACAGAAAGGGTCTCAACACTCAGGACTCACAATTAAACCACATTTACTGGGATCAGATTTTGTCCATAATTGTGCCTTACCAACTTTGTATGCCTCTTTAAGGGAACACATAATGGCTTAAACAGTGACATAAATCCTATAATGTGAGTAGAAATAAGAGCATGTTCTTTGTTGCTCCTTCACAAACCTTCACTGTACCTTACAGTCTTCGGTCTATGGTGGATCTGCTGCTGCTAGCAAATGATCAGTTGCTTTCCACACACCACATATAAATCTAAACTTTCCACTCAGCTTCACTCTGCAAACAGCAGGCATGTGTCAGTGTGACAGATGTGTGGCCGGCTCTGTTTACAGTACAGGCAGTCCCCTCATTACACTCGTGCTCACTATTTAACATTCAGAGCCAGGCTCCAAAGCTCCTAAAAGATACACCTACTCACATTTCAATGTCTTATTTCAGTTTAATCACAGAATAAGAATCTGGGGGCAGCACAAACATACATGACTGTAGTGGACTTGAACCAATAATTTTATCCAAAAACTGAAAGAAACACAAGATCATACACAATGTATTATTTACATTTATTGATAAATAACAAAATAATTACATACTGTATTATATAAATATAGAAAATAAAAGTACAAATGGCATATTGACACTATAAACAATGGGTATGTGTTGAAATGTACATTAAACCACATGTGTTTTGCTTTTTATTAAGCCCTAGTGTGTATTCCTAGGTTTAAATCGGACAAGCAAGTCCCCCTCTGGTTGCAGCATCCCAAATCCATAACGACTGGCATTTATCTCCGGTATCTGAGCATTTGGGTCAGACAACTCCAAATCGTAGTTAGCCAGCACCATGTAGACAAACCTAAAGAGTAAACGCAGATCAAACATAAAGTTAGAACATTCAAGCAGAAACTAAAGGTAACAAAAATTTCCAACATGGAACATTTTGAGATCTAAACCGATTGCAAAGTTATATGGTGCACTAATTCTAGGACACTTACTGTCTGATGGTATTGATGGCAAACTGCTTTCCCACACAGCCATTGGTCCCTGCGCCCCATGGCATGGTGTAATATTTCAGCCGTCTCCCTCCTTTATAAAAGACTCTCTTCGCTGATCCATCTTCATTCAGGAAACGATCGTACTTGAATTTCTGAAAAGTAAACACATTTTTAAAGATATATTAGATGCAAGCATTATTAGAAATTACAGACTTATCTATGAAAAGTAGCTTGATGACACAGTTTACTGTATGTTTGTCTAAATTCTGCTGCTTTTTTGAATGCTTCCTAACTGTAATGTCCTTCCCACGCCTATTAGTTGTGCTCGGCTAATCCCTCAGTGGTCCACAGCTCTGGGTTTGACCTCTCACTGGGTAACACAGAGCCAGCTTTGTGTGGGCGTTGATTCCACCTTACATAACAGTTACACTAATTACATTTAAGTCTACCTCTAACTAGTTCCAAAGACAATTACTACTGTTCCCGTTGGCAGCACAGGAAGGTTTCAATAGAGCGAATAAAGGTGGGGAGCTGGAAAGATGTCGCTTTAACAAGACAGAACAACAAACCTGTGGCTCTTGGTGAATCTCAGGGTCCATTTGAGGGCTGTTAAAGGGGAACAAACACACCCTGTCTCCTTTCCTTAGCAGGTACTCTTGGCCATCAGCCATGTGGAGGGTCTTTTCCTGCACCACCTCTCTGGTAATGAAGGGGGCAGCAGTGAGTCTAAGTGCCTCCTCCAAGGCGCTATCTGAAAAGGGCAAAAAAGAAATGTTCATATAAGTGAAAAAGCAGCAGCATTTTTACTCAAAAATGTCAGTATTTCTTTACCTTTTTATTAATTTTTGTAACTCATTTGGGCTATTTCGTCCTGTGCACCATGTCTATTTGGATTTGTGAACTCCTAATTTCTTGAGTGAATAAGTTTTCTTTTGCACTAATTTGTGATTTTGTGTACTATATATGCACAACATTTCTATTTTTTCACATTTCATTGTTTTTTGCATTCTGACAACATAAAGTGAGTCCAGACTTGCTCATCTTGCTGACAATAGGAACAACCTCCTACCAATAAATGTCTCACAAATGTTTACACAAGCTGGAATCAAGCCCTCACCAAACACAGGGGTGTTCACAGGTCCGTTCAACAGAGACGTCTCCGAGGTTTCCATCTCCCTCTTCACCGCTGCCAGAGCCTCATGATTTGTCAACAAGTAGCCCAAGAGCCAAAATGCAGCAGGACCAACATTACCCTGGAAACAAACAAAGACTCACATTACGACAATGATAAGGTTGTCTCTCTCACTCTGGCGTTGCATAGTTACAGCGCAGGTGGTTATTTGATAACAGCAAATAAGAACATCACGTGACATCTATAGTATGCAAATATATCAGATTTGCAACAAAGCACACATTTCAATTAGAGTTAAGTTCAATTCAATATAAAAAAAGCCTGATGAATCTTTAGTGCTGACAAAATAAAAAAAGAAACGATGTCCTTTCATGTGCCTGGGAAGAGAGGAGCTCTGGATTGTCTCACTACTGGCAAAACGCAGCGCGGTAATGGTTTACTTAAAAAGGAAAGCCATTGGAAACCTGAGGTCCCCCACCATCTGCCTGCATCCAAGGGCAGGACATTGAAGCTATTTAGTTTTACAGCAAACCACAGTGCTGTCTGGCGGGATTAGACACATAAAATAGTGAACACTGTGGAAATACAACAGTGAATAAATAACCACAAAATTGCCTCTTAGGACACTGCTGATGATAGTACTTGTGTACTCATTAAAACATGCGTCACAAGAACATGACATTATCCAAACGCTTGGCAGATGTATTACAGCCCTGACTGTGGGAAACCTTCCTTAGACAAAAGAAAATACTTTACTGTAATGTTTGTACTTAATAATACTACACTGACTGTGATTAAAGTACTGTTTGTCATTAAGTGTTTCACAAATCCTCTGTTTGTCCAAGTACATCATGCAAATACATGTTAATTTCTCTCACTTAAGTTTTCCAGGGATGTTAAATTGTGACTCAGAGACGACTAAAATTTGTGATTCAAAGCTTGTAATCAAATGAAAAAAAACTATTGTGACGAGTGCAAAAAATGATGAGTAAGCAGCCTGCGGGTAAAGGCAAATGTTGAAGTAAATATCTCTGATGCAATAAACCCTTCCAGCAGGGCTGTAGGAAAAACTGTCAATACCAAGTCCAGTTATATATAAATAAGAAGTAAAGAGGAAGTCAATACAAGCTCAAATCCCATTCAAGATTAAAACTACGACCTTTCCTCTCGTAAATGTAGAAATAACCTGAGGCTGCGTCCTTGCTGCAGCGGCCCAAGGTTCGAATCCGACCTGCGTGTCATCCACGCTCTCTGCCCCCCTTTCCTGTCTATCTTCAGCTGTCCCTATAATAAAGGCAATAAAAAGCCCCAAAAATATACTTAAAAAAAGTACAAATAACTATATTTTTGCAGGTATGTACACTCCATACGTACATACATATGATAACCATACAACAAACCAATCTAAAACAATCTTTCACTTTTTATATAAATTATTTACACAGAAAGACCGTAGAGACAGAAAAATGTCGATAAAGTTGCCATGTCTTTTATCTTGACACAATAAATAGTCTTTCAGCTTTCTGAAGTCTGACAGCATTAAAAAGTAGTCTCAAGACTGACACTCCATTACAATCTTCTATCTTATATCCCTGAAGAACTTTCATGGCTATCCAACTCAAAGGTAGAATAGCTGCTGTGAAAGCAGAGGTGAACAGCACACTCATGTGCTGAATAAGAGTACTGCTGCTAACGCACCTCTTAATCTCTATCCTGGCCTCCTTGAATTCAAGTCTCCTTGGAGACACACGGGACAAAAACAACCTCAGAGAGACCCAGTGACATCAAGTTCATCTGTCTGAGCAGGCCACTTGCCTAATCTCTCGAGGTGATCACCAACTGAAATTCTTGTTTTACACACACACACACACACACACACACACACACACACACACACACACACACACACACACACACACACACACACACAATGCCTTTCTTGTTTTGTTGTCTGACTCACCTGTGTGGCCCACAGTTGCATCAGTATGGCCTTCTTCTGCGTCTCCTTATCAGCCCCTTCCTCTTGCAGGAGACATCTGTAGGCATGAAGCCAAGGACTTGACCCCGAGTCTTCAGTCAGACCTGCTGGAGCCAAAAGCTCCCACAGTCTCTGGCGAACACTCTGGGCTGTCCTCTTCTCCTCTGTTACACAGATAAACATAGCAGAGTAAGTGACGAGTGAGTCACTGACAGAACATAAACAAACAGTTCACTTCGATCAGAATGTCAATGAAGGAAATGCCAAATACATAAACACAAATTACTGTGTACAAGAGGTGGGAGAGGAGCATTATTTGTGATATGTGAGATCATAGTCTGTACAGGACTGACAATGATGATGATGATGAATTGTGAATTGTGAAAAGTCTACAAAAACATGAAAAGGCTCCTAGGCGCTATGTAATCAACTGAGTAAGTGAAACTTGTCATGGCAACCACAAAACAAATTTTGATGGCACATCCAGCGATGATGTCAAACCATGCCAGTACAATTGTAAACAGTGACGACACAAGCAACACCTTCTCGTGACTCATGGCTAGAGACACTTGTGATCTGTATCTACACCAAATGAACATCATAACTGATTTTCATTCATTTCATCACAGTGCTTTCAGATCACTGATCAACCGATGAATCTAATCTGACTGATCTGACCGGTAGGCACAAAGTTTCCAGCGTCATTACCTGGCTTTAGCGTGCCTCTTGCCATTTTGGTTAAGAGACCATCAAACTTCTTGTACTCCTCGTAGACACTTGAGGGATCTGTGCCGTTGTTGTTCTGCTCTCCTCCGAACAGCGTCAGGTACCCCGCCCTGCATAGAAAGACGAGATACAATGTGTGGGAATGTGCAAGACTTTTCAGTTGATATGGCACCGTGTTGATGGCAAGATAACCAGTCCACACAGGTTTTCTATTTGAAAGCATCCCCTTTCAACTGGTATTTTTCCACTCCTCGTGGTGGATGTCATATTGTCCCAGTAAATGCTACATAACATATACACGGTTTCACATTCCAGATCTGAATAATATCTGATGCTTTGTATGATGAAAGACATTTTGAGTCACATCCGCTCTTACAAAAATGTTCAGCCGGAAAGGGGACCTCCAACATTTGTGTCACACAGCCATTTTTCTGGCTGTGTTTACAAACAGAGAATCTCAGGATTGACAAGTGTATAAACTGTTTAGCTAAAGACGTTTGACCTGAGCGCATACTTATTTTGACATTGCGTGTGTGTGTGGGTGTGTATGTGTGTGGATGGGCTCTCTTACTTGAAAAGTAAGCTGTAAGAGAAGTTGAACAGTCCCTCCTCCTTCCAGTCTTTCTGGTTCTGAGGCATCTCAGCTTTCAGCAAGGCTTGCAGGTGTTTGCCCATGGCGCTGTTAAGGGAACCAAAATTCATTCCCAGGAAATGCCTGTTGACACAAAAGGTCGTAACAGTGAGGGAAGAAAATTGCTGCACTGCAGAAGGGAATTCCATACATCGTGTCACACTGGTTGATGGTGTTGTGGAAGCAGTGCAATTACTCAGTGCCATACATACATTTTTAAAGCTACCTGTTTACTTAGTTGCCCTACCTATTTTCCTTGAGGTAATTCACCGATCAGCCACAAGAGCTGCAGTTATGGAGACACTCTGACCCAGTCGTCTAGCCATCACAATTTGGCCCTTGTCAAAGACCTCACGCTGCCCATTTTTCCTGCTTCTAACACATTAACTTTGAATACAAAATGTTCACCTGCTGCCTAATATATCCCACCCACTGACAAGTGCCATGATAACCAGATAACCAGTGTTATTTACTTCACCTGTCAATGATCATAATGTTATGGCTGATTGCTGTATAACTTTAAAGTTTTATATATATATTTTTTATATTTCTTTGGGAGGCCTTTTGCCTTTATTGAAAGGACAACTGAAGATAGACAAGAAAGGGTGAGAGAGGTGGGGATGACACGCAGCAAAAGGCCACAGGTCGGACTCTAACTCCTGAATGCTGCAGCAAGGACTTAGCCTTGGAACTTAGGTAGCTCACCTGATAGAGCTGGTGCCCCTTACGTTTTATTATTTAACAAATTTGGGAAAGGGAAAGCTGCACACTCATATAACTGCAACCCTGAATGAGGCAGTGTGCCCGCAACATCATTATTTTAAACCATAAAATAAAAAGATTGCATCTATCTAGTGTGTGGGTTTACCCTGATTTCTTGGAGGTGGTGAGACTAAGATACTTTCAGTTCTACACAATAAACAAATTCTGTGTAGATGACGACTGCGCACAGTGACAAAACGAGAAGTCCTAAATATAGATTTCCTAAAATGGGAAGAGCATTCTACAGAAATATCCACTGATACTATTCATGAGACTTAAGTAGGTAAATTTCCACAAACAAATTTTGCTTCAACATTCATCTAAAATGAAAATGAAAATATACAGCACAAGCTTTCAGTTTGGATTATGAAGTAGTTATGTCTTTACTTTTTCATCATTGCTTTTGCTTTAGCCGGCTGGTGATGTGGGAGCCGCAGGTTGAAGATCCTCTCCATGAGCACCTGTGCATAGCGAGTAAAGTCCAGGGAGTCCGAGTCATTGATGACTGCGTCGTATGAGTGTGGATCCAGCAGCACTGTCACGTAACGCCCAGCAGCACGCACCTATACATCATCAGTGCAACAGTTAAAATGCTGTAATGTTATGAGTATTTAACTTCGCAATGAACACAGTAATAACCACCAAATGTGTATAATATCTCATATCACAATACATTGTTGGAATTATTGTCACTTTTATCTGAACTACCTTGATACTAAGCAAATTCTATTTTGTTTTCTGATGCAGTATTTTTGGAATTGTTAGTCCAACTCAAAAATATGAAACTTTGTATTTTGTTTCAGGATAACTGAAAATCATTGTATGTCCTGATGTAAATTTATGTTGCACGATGGTATCTGTAACATGCTGTTACATGAATATGAACATATTCCTAAATCACTGAGGTGTGCGTCTGCAGTAACATTTGGACAGGTAGATAAGATTTTATTAGATGATAACAAAACTCTGATGTACAATTCACAGCCCTTTATTACACATTACAAACAGGGCGTCTCTTTTTTACTGTTGCAATCACCCTAAATTTAGCTTTAGACCTGACTTTCAAGCATTCAGTAAAACTGCATTGCATAATAAAGTTAATTCTTTACTTTGGAAACAGTAGTTTGCAAAATAATCTCACCTCGAGGTCTATTAATTAACTACAACTTTTCGATTGTATCACATCATCTTCTTCAGCAGAGGGAGGCCAGTTATCATTGAATTGTAAATGTTTAAATTTCCTTTTTTTCCCCTAAGCAGTTTTAAGACTTGCTAATATGGAAAATAAACTCTTAAAGGTTGTTGGAAAAATTATCATTTAAGTATCTAAAGAGCGGTGTGTCAGATGTACATCATCTTTATCTTCTACTCACTGTGAAAATGTTGCCATGTTTCAGCTTCATTCGATTCAAGAACTTGGAAGCATCTTTTCCAAATTCAAGTGCATGGCCTAACCATGGAATAACTCCTTTGTCTAGAGGTGGTTCACTCTTGGATCTAAAAAATACAAAAACAAATGTATATATATATAAACAGGTGCTTACTGATTTTTTTGTAATTCAAATAGTTGCTCCTTTGCCTGTTTGGCACTTTATCCTACTGGCATTAAAGTATTTGGTCCTCCACCTTCCATCTATATACACAATGTACAAACTGTGCTTGTATGACCAACCTTTCATCATGAGATTATTGTTATAGACGTAAAGGTCAACACAAAAATAACAGGGATTAGTTAGAATTACATCACAGAACCTCTGTCATCATTTTTAATTGTCTGAAAGGAAAACTAAAACCAGTAACAAAATCCTTATAGGTAGACTTCTATATTTAACACTGCTCAACCACATTCCTGAGACTGGATTGGGAACAACCCTCTAAACTGACTAAATACATGTGTTTGCTTGCGGTAATAAAACTTGACTCCTTTATTATTATTACGACCACAGTGTTATTCTTATTGATGCCCTAGAAGTAGCAACAAGTGGATTTTCAACCAGCCACGATTTACATTAGAACTGAGGGATGTGCAAATAAACCAGTTTCAGTGTGAAAAGAGTGAAAAAGAACAATGTTTCCTTATTCTAAGCAAATATTACAGTATTCATATATGAGACAATACAAGTGAATCAAACAGTAACTTACCTCGATCTGTGTGTGAGAATGAAATAAAACAGGACAGCTTGGACGAGCAGGAAAATTGTCCAGATCATCTCGTGTTTACTTCTTCGCTCCGCGGAATCAGTGCCGCAACCTCCGCGCTCACGTGGGTTTTTATGAGCTCTCCTAACCCACTTACGTCACCGTGTCATCTTTCACCACATCTAAACAATCCTTTGTTTCTTTACTTAATACGACATTTTTGCAAATCATTATGAGTAAACTGTGACCCAATAACCTCGATTTACAGGGGAGGGAGGGGGAAAAGTTCAGTTCCCATTACTGTAGGCTTTACGGGCTGTTCAGCTTCCCCAATTACTAGAGGCAACGAGGCAATAAGTTGTATTATTAGAATTAAGTAAGGAAATGTCAGACGGTGAGAACAGTACCCGCACTATTATTTTCCTTCAAATTATATAAAAAAGTTGTTAAATTCAAGTTAAAATAGAATAACTCTATTTGTCACCTGTAGTTAATTAAGACCCAAATTCAATATACATCACATTAACTTAATCATTTACTGCATATGTCTTTGTTGTTTCCTCTAAACAATTATACGGTTTTCCCTGTTGGGAATACCCTAGTGCTGTGCCTGCAAATGTTCACGCACACATATTACTCTCACTCTGAGTCACACACACACACACACAGAAGCACAGACTTCCTTTTCTAGTTAATATGAGTTGATATTAGATTCTGTGGCCCCACCTGATGAGTGCTCAGGCCAGCACATCCAATGTTAAGGAACTGAAGGAAACAACAGCCCTATTGTACCTGAGTGATGGCTCACAACATCAAAGCACACTCATGCAGCTTTCCTTTCCAGCAGGTCGAATATTATACAATATTCCTCAAAATATAGAAAATATATTTTATCAAGTACAGCTTCCCATTCTGTCACAGACAAACAACACACATAATGTATTTTGCGATGAATATGTACAACTGACATTTTGTTTGAATCTTTATTAAATCAGAACACATGGCAATGAGCAGTTACTGTTAAGAGGACACAGCGGGTTTGAGGTTTGCAGTGAAGCTGGTGTCTGAACAGTTAACTGCCAGTCAAACAGAGTGTGAGAGCACAGCTCTGGTGGACATGAAAACAGCTGTTCTCTTTCCAGTTAGGCATTTGTCTCATTAAAACAAATGAGAAATACAAAAATGATACACTTGAAGCTGCTTGGCTCACTTGCCCAGAGAACCTGGACTAAGAGAAGATAAATAATGTTAATCGAACATGGTCTCAAATACAAATTCAGAACTTAAACTCAGGACGTGAATTAGGAGAGCTGCTTGTCATCCTTCTCGTCCCCCTGTGTATTAACCTTTCCTCGTGATTCATAGACATCCTCCGGAGTTTGCCCAAACACGGCCCCGGTCCGCTTGAGGAGGTAGACTCCAGCATGTAAACCGCCGACATTGACCCAAACAGTGAGCAGCTTCTTCCACAGTCCTCCCATCCTCGAGATAGCCTGGAGACGACATAAATCTCGTGAGGGCAAACTAACAAATGAGACATTTGTTTTGTGTAAAACAAGACCCCTGGTTAGACAAATACAGCTGGGGAAAGTCTTTTTCCATGATGCAGAGACTGAGCTGAGTTAAATTCGCACCACTCTAACTGGAGAGATTATTTAGAGATTATTTCAAGATGAATTGATTCTCCACGCAAGCTTTTAAAAGAATAAGGACCAAATTAGGTTGTTTAAACTTTAAGGAGAGCAGCAGAAACACAAAAGAACCCCGGCATTTACAAATGATCTCACCTGATGAATTGTAGAAGAAGCAAATACAACCTACAACACTGGCATTTTCATGTTGCGATATAAAAGAACATTAATATACAAAACCACTGACTGAGGCATAGTTAAACTACTGAGACCTATGACCTCATTCTGGGGTCCAAAAGTTAGTTAAGTTTTCTTAACACAAGTAAATTTTAGAATGGGACACTTTTGTAAAGCACTGGGGGATTTAAAAAAAAAATTGAAACTTATATATTAATTGTTTTGTTTCAACTGTATCAATACATCAGTCTTAAACAAGGGACCCCAACATGTGATCACAAATGACTTCACTTTATTAATATATTTTTACCCTTTATGCAACACCATCATCCCACTGACTTTATATAGCCTGTCAGTCAATCAGTCCAAATAACTACTGTATTAGATGGATTGCCATTTATTTTTTACAGACCTTCACGGTGCCCAGAGGATGAATTGACTTGAAAGACTTTTGCAATCCTCTGACTTTAACTCGAAGGTTTACATTTGGCTCAAAGCACCGCTGTGACCATCACCATGTTGATTTTTTTGGCGCCAGGCCAGCAGTCATGATGTACTACAAGTAAGTGGAGCTGTGCTCATTGACTGTGTTTAGTTTCTGATAAGAAAGTTCATAGCAGGAAACAATGGTCTCATTTGTCCTCTTTTACAAATAAACAATACATTAAAATATGGTGGTACTGTTGGGTCTCTGTAAATAATGTTATAAAGTCAGACCTGCTCTATTTGAAAAGTGTCCTGAGATAACTTCTGTTATGAATTGGCACTATACAAATAAAACTGAATTGAAATTGAATTAAAATATGTTTCTGAAAATATTTTATACTAGAAATAGACAATGAGGTCACAAAATCTTGATTCATATTTGATCAGCGCTGCCTGGTTTGACAGTTTCACTGAGAATGACTTGTCAATCACAAGGTAACCACGCCCTAAAACAGACCCTGCTTTATTGTCTAATTTACACTAAATGGTACCATCATTTACAAAATGAGCATCATGTTGCATGGAAGAAGATTTAAAACGTGATATTGAGACCATAAACTCGTTAGCAAACTGTTTACTGAGCTAATAAATCAAGTGAGAAGTCGGCTCATTTCTGAATGTTATCAAATTTCTTATTTGTAGCCCATAGATCTGGCCCCTGCTGGCCATTAGAAAGAATGCAGGTTTAAGACACTTCGGCTTTGGCTTCACCTCACAGACTGAGAGGCTCTGTCCACTAATTATAAAATGCGAATAATATAATCTGGGCTTCTATTTTATCAGAAATATAAAACCATGAATTAAATTCTGTTATCAAAAAGAAATGTGAATTATTGCATAGATGTACAGATTGTCAAAAAGTAACTATAGTGAGTCAGTGGGTGACGCTTACAAGACGGCCACTGCTGGCTAGGAACTTCAAAACAGAAACAACTTCATTTAAAAGCGTTATTTTTAGACTGACTTCCATGGCAACAGGTTGTATATTTGTATACACAATGCACTATTTAGTCTAACCTCGACACGATTCCATCTCAAACTCACTGAGGTGTGGAAAAAGCTGAAAGGGCCGCGATACAAACCAATACAATTGTACTCAAGTGGAACATAATACTTATACTGTACTATTGTCCTGCTGCACCAGGAACACACGCTTACTCCATGAGCATCAGAGGGCGTGCAGGTTGCAGCTGCATTGGGGCCCCCAACAGCAGTCAATGATAATTACCACAATGATTTGCTGAGCACAAATGCATCTACCTGTTTCCGTCTCATTATAATTGAGTACAAATGTTGTAACACAATAGCTATTATTATTACCTTGGTGTGGGTAAAAAGGTTGCATCTATATCGTCAGTGATTCAAAGCAGCACCTATTGGGAGTGTTAACGCGACATAAATTAAAAATAGGCATGTTTCTAAAACTGTCTGAGGAGTAATTATGTTTGTCCAAAATAATGCAGCCTTAAAGGAGAGCTAAAAAGAGGCAAACAGGTTTCCAAACTGATCCTTTTTTCTTTCCGCATCATTGTCAGCCAGGCACAACCATGCAGCTAGTGACAACATCAAGTGCGTTGCCCCTGATACACCCACTTAGACATCTTTGTGGCATTTCACACTCTCCCTTGTTATTTGTTTATAACAATAAGACTACTGAGGAAGGCAGTTATCCCCAATAACACAATCTGTTGTGTGCATGCACCGCCAGCTAGTGTACATCCAGATTACCATTTGAATTAAGCAAACAGCTACTGTGAATCAGTGGCAAGACAAGACTTGCACTGTGATATATTTTAAAGTTCTCATGAAATGGTGTTTTATTTTCCTGGAAATATTCTGTAATATCTTAGCGGAAGTTCCTGTTTCTGAACTACATGGGTATTACAGTTACCTTGGAAAAACATTTCTTGTCCTGTGTCAACAAGACAGCCTTTCCGGAGCCTGGTCTGCACACACGGGCCATTTCTCTCAGACAGGATGGGTAAAGGTCCCAATTCTTCTTCTTAGAGCCCATTCTTCAAGGAAACAATGGAAACATTTTACCTTGAAAGTTGAATGAAAGTGCTGAAAGATACAGTAAATCCAACAACTTATGATCATTTCTACATGTTTTTTAATCAACCATGTGCTGCACAGCACTGTCCCCTGTACCTCTTCCCAAAGGGCATGTCAGTGATGATTATGTCAACAGAGCTGGTCCTTACGGGTAAATTACACAGATCCCAACGCACTGTGTCAATGGGCAATCCAGATGCACTGTTTGAAAGGATCCAAAAGGGATTTCAAATCATTATTCTGATTATCGACGACACAAAATTGCATATTGAAACAACATCTTTATGAGATTTTCAGCTGTCCACCTTCTCACCTGCCCTTTTCTGCCCTCCGTTTCTGGATGTGACATATATTATTGACTGTGCGGTTAACGGCCATGTCATAGTTGTCACCGGCAATGTAGAATGAACTGTTAAATTCAATGGCCCCCTGGAGAAGAAAAACATTAGACAATTAATAGTCTGTGGTTTTATTATCATTAAAACCCTACTGTGACCTCAACACAACCACTGAAAGCACTCAGCAGATCCCATCTGATAATGATCAGAATTTAGGTGTTCAAAGTATCAATCAAGAGATGGATAAGAGAATTGTTGTGGATGGATGAAAATTCATCAGATATCAGTAACCGCCTGAAAAAACTGCTGATCCAAAAACCACATTTGGCTCAAAAAAATGTGTGTTTACTTTCTGAAGCAGCCAGATGTGATCAAACGTTTGATCCAAGCTGAGCAGGTCTGATTACAGATAAAAGGAATGAGTCATAAGTAAGACTTTCTTACTGAAAACTCATGCAATGAAGCTGTATGTTATTACCGTATTTTCCGGACTATAAGTTGCACTTTTTTTCATAGTTTGGCTAGTCCTGCAACTTATAGTCAGGTGCGACTTATATATGAAATTTAACATGTTTTAAGGCTTAACCAAAGTACTCCAGCCACTCAACATCTCAGTGAACCGGAGCTTTAAGGCAGTCTTGCGTCGCCTGTGGGAGGAGTGGATGGTGGATGGAGAGCACAGCTTCACGGCAACCAGGAGGATGCGCCATGCAACTTTCCAGCAAGTCATTGGATGGATCGACACAGCATGGACTTCAGTGACAACCGAAACACGTGTTTAACTTGCATTTCCTGATTGAATGTCTGTTCTTGGTCTTGGATGCTGTAAAAAAAAATTCTAAATAAGGTAGCTTCCTGAGTATTTGCTCTGCTGCCGGCGTTTGCTTAGACATCGCCCAAAATGCTTGATTGCATTGCATTCTCCACATTTTTAGCTAAATGTTCATGTACCACAGCATTTTTGTTCAGTGAATCTTTTGTAAATTGGCCGCCTTCATATCGCCCAGCTCACCTCATTTCACTCCTTCGTCTTCATTAACATTCCCGGTAGAATTCTCAATCTTTTTGGCCTCTATGTGTCCAGTTACATAGTCTCTGTCTGTTCCTGGTCATGGATTTTGTGAAATACATTTCTAAATAAATGCGACTTATAGTCCGGTGCGACTTATATATGTTTTTTTCCTCTTCATGAGGCATTTATTGACTGATGCGACTTATACTCCGGAGCGACTTATAGTCCGGAAAATACGGTAGTACTTTCTGACCATTTGAGACCAGACGTTTTCAGCCTGTAATTTTCTCATGAAGTGAACTTGCGGCAGGTCAGTGGCAGTAGTGCAGTGTAATGATGTATAGATGGTAGATGTTAGTGTGTAATCATAAGGTTATTGGAGAGGGCTTACACTGTTCATTCTTTGCACTTCTTCTTTTAAGCAAAACACATAATCAGCAACACTTTTTAATAATATTGTGGTCTAGGTATGCAAGGTATGTCTTACCTCCAATGGTATAGCTCCAGTCCCACACATTGGATCAAGTATTATATCGGATACCTGAGGTTTACACAGCCTGTCAACAGAAAATAGAGTATGGATATAACACCGATGCAACATCATAGGTTTGACTATAATCATTTTATACGTGTCAACACAGAGCTTCCACCAATTCTTCTTTTCCTTACATGCCCCTGATACCCAAGAAAAATGTAAAAACATTCTTATAAGACTGCTGCTCTAAATCTTTAGACCTTGACCAATTTGAACTCTCCTCCTGCAGATTTAACATCACACACATTTATATTGTTCAGTCATGCGGTCTTAAAACTAGAATATTATAGGACTGATTTTATAAGTCTACCAGACTACTGTACCAGCAGTTTAACATTGCCAGTTATTTAATTAAGAATTAAATTCAAATTGCAATCAGTAGAATCTCTAATTGGGAAATACTTGAATTTCATCCTAGTCATATGTATAGTACTGCTGTTAGAACTGCATCGCATTGATTTGTATTTCTTCGCTCAGCTCAACGAATGTTTTTGTTTAACTAATGGTTGTGTAAGTGCCAGATAAGTGTAAACAAACTGACGAATGAAACCAAATAATCATAAAAGTTTACTTTGGATCCTACACTGAATAAACCTGTAAATAAACAATAATTCACTTTTGGAAATTTGAACTGCAGCATGACCTGATAACTGCTTTGAATTTTTACTACAACTGAGATGAGGATTTCAACTCAGGACAACAACAACAAGTAACAATACGGAATTTAATTTGTACGCAAACCTTGTGTTCAGTAGTCAAATTATTACTATTATATTTATGTGCTTGGCTTCATGGAAAATATTACTCGGCAGAGCAGTTATTTTTCTATTTTGTTACGCCTTAAAATAAACACTGAGGTGTGACTGGCAGATTTACCGCAACAGAGAAGAGTTTTCTTTGGCTAGTGTGACGATATTGGATATGCTTGTTCAGTCAGGGCACGCATGCTTACCTCACCATCAAGTTAGTCATGTCTACTTTCAGGTGAGGCCGATTGTTGTTCAGATTGTTGTTGATCCTTTTATTCTACATTATTCTATCATTATAAGAGAAGGTTCCTGATGATGACAATGTAGCGTGCATGTCCTTTGTCCTCGTGTGTGTGTGCACCTTTGTCTTCATCTGTGTCTATTTGTGTGAGTGGGAGTAGGCAAATTACATAATCTCCTGTTAGTTGTGAGTCTTCGGTTGCAGCTAGGAAATATTTTTGTCACCAAATCTCGCCCATCCTCTGTGACTGTGGTAGCTGTCCAAGGTGATCGCACATGTCATTGCATGTGTCATTATGATATTCAAACAGTGGCATCTAGTGGTTGCAGATGGCAATACAGCTCAGCCTTCCAAGTGTGTAGCAGATACCATGGTGGCCGTGAAAGTCGTGAAAACCTTAAAGACCCTATGTAGAGCCAGTGTTTGGTTTGTCTGTTCTAGGCCATTGTAGAAACATGGCGGTACAAAATGGTCCAAGGAACAGGACCCACTCCCTCTGTAGATAAAAACGTCTCATTCTAAGGTAACAAAAACACATTCTTATTTTCAGGTGATTATACAATAATGAAAACATACCTATGAATATTATATTCCATTTCTGACAATGGATCTAATGTTACACACTGGACCTTTAAATAATAAATATCAACAAAACAAAACACACCAAAAAGCTCTTAAACAAATACAGGAGCTCAAATGTGTCTATAAATATAAAATACCTGACACATTCGAGGCAGAAAAGAGGAAAACAGTACATACATTTCTAGTAGGATACATTTCTGTTGTTTACTACATTGGGTGTCTGTATATGCACATAATGTACATGTTAACGCTGCACACAGACATCCACTCTGACTTTTACAGACATGAGCAGTTGAAAAATGTACGTCATTACCTGAGCATTCCATAGCACAAAGTCGACCGCAGAGTAGTGGGTCCAAAGTGACTGATGTTTCTCCTGTGAAGACTCTCTTCTGTGAGGGCAATGCCGATTATCACCTCTTCATTGTGTATGTTTAGTAACACCTACAGCACAGGAACATACAGCACATGAATGAGCAGAAATCAACCATCAAGCCACAAACAACTCCAAACAAATCCAACTTCACAAACGTTTTTTATACTTTGTGGAGTTGTAACAATAAGACAGAAGTTAATCACCAACTGTTTAAACTTGGATAAATTGTTTTGGTATTTTTTTAAGCAACAATGCCAAAAATCACCTGGGTAGTTACATTTAATATCTTTGGGTTTAGGACAAAACAACAAACTGGTTAAAGACATCAGACATCACTTCTGAAGGCCATTGTTCACTACTTTCTTTACTTTTAATAAATGAATAACCGAATGAAAATAATAGTTGCAGGCACCGATTAAGAGAGAAACTACACATCAGGTTAATCAATAATGAAACTAATAGTTGCAGGCACCGATTAAGAGAGAAACTAAACATCAGGTTAATCAATAATGAAAATAACAGTTGCAGTCCTAATATATGGGCAGCACAGAGGTTCACAGGTCCTGCGTTCGATTCCTGGGTCGAGCAGGGCCTTTCTGTGTGGAGTTTGCACGTTCTTCCCGTGTCTGTGTGGGTTTCATCCAGGTGCTCTAGTTTCTCCACCATTAAAAGTTTAGGTTCATTTCTCCATTCAGTGTCCTTGACCAAGACACTGGCTTAGATCTGGAGTTAGTCCCTGGGAGCGGTACAGTGGCTGCCTACTGCTCCTAGTACTAAGGATGGGTTAAATGCAGAGGACAAATTTCACTATGTGTTGTACTGTGTATGGTTGTATATGTCACTAAAGTTGCAGTAATTCTGTTCTAATGAATTATCTTTAGTAAATTGAAACGCACAAACACATTAACGGCAATTTACTAATTATTTCAACATGTATCCAAACATGCATCCAACTATCAGCTAACCAAGAACAGACACAAAAACTGCATTTAGTCTGCGAACAAACTTTTGTGAAGTTGTGAAGTTACTTAACTTTAAGAGACGTGGCCACAGATTGTTATCACTGTGTGAAAACCTTTTAAATGAATCTCAGGAACATACACATTATTTCCAGAAGTTGTCACATAATCTGAACAATTTATCTCCACGGAAAATATGAATTAACTGGGTTGCCATGTGTTCTTTTGTTAAGCCCTAAACTAAACATTAGGATAGGCCTTGCAAATTTATCTGAACAGCCAGAGTTTTCCTTGGCTGGTGCAATGGTATTCATTACTTTGCATCAGTCCAGTCTGAACAAGAATGCCTACCTCAACGTCAAACTTTGTCATGTCTGCTTTCCACTGGAAGAATTCTTGCACGGCTCCACCAAAATCTCTGGCTGCCTCATTAGAGGAAAAGCTGTGTTTGTCACCGGCCCTGTTGCACGTCACACGAAACTTGATGAGTTTGGCCTCGGGTGGTGCTGCCTCCCCCGAGTCCTGTGCACTTGAATCCACATCGGGCGTGCTCTCGGCCTTCGTCTGGCTTTCAGCGGCAGACGCTCCTTGAAGGAGCTCTTGCTGCTCGGTGTCAGCAGCAGCTGCATCAGTGGCCTCGCTGGTAGGTTTGACTTTGTTGCCGTTTCCTCCTTTCCGGTAGCCTTTCTTCTTTTTTAGGGTGCGATTTAGTTTCCAAACCTCTAAAGCATTGGTCCAGGACAGTTTAGAGGCAAGCTGCTGCAGCTCCATCAGTGTCTCCTCCTGTACAAAACACAGTGTTTATTACCATGGCGATAACGGACCTAACATCAGCTACAGCAGAAAGAAGCTGGCGGTCAGTTACCTTTGATTCTTTGAACTGGTAATGATCATATTCCTCAACCACAACAAACAGATTGTCCACAGACCTCAGGAGATGGACCTACAGTGGAGAATTCAATAAATGGACAGACAGACAGACAGACAGATACATTTTAGGTGTAGGTTTTCTTTTTACACCTGGAGAAACTAAGCTGTGGGTTCCAACCCTCCATATAAACAGTGATCACCATTCAACATCAAAGCAAACGTTGTCTGTGCTCATAATACAAGTCAGAAGCACGTTGGAAGAACAAGGCAGGCACAGACGCTTCAGTTTCATACCTGGAAAAGCTTGTCAGTGGTTATTGGAAAGTATACGCGCCCACGATCTTTGCTTATACGTGCATCAACCCCAATTTTCTCTTTGATCTCTTCTGCAGCAGTGTGCTCAAACCCTGTGGGCACCGTTGCTCCAATGGTGACGGTGATGATGTCCCCAGTGGTGGCATCATTCTCAGTGGAGGAGGAGGAGGAGGAGGAGGAGGAGGATCCCATTGTGTCAGGGCCTGGCTCTGCAGCCACATCTTCCTGGGAGGACATGTTGTATTTGTATAGTAGATACAGTGGTACGACTGGTTGATATGTCACAGCTCTCACATTTACAGCTGGAGAGAGAGAGAGAGAGAGAGAGAGAGAGAGAGAGAGAGAGAGAGACATTAGAACTGTTAATGCTGCATATTTTTGCCATATTCAGGTATAAAGAGTACAGATTTACAAGAAACAACGTATTTTAAAGAACCATTGAGTACTATCATGTTATCGTAATGTACCATGTTAGCACCGGTTCATTTGAACACTGTGAACAAACAGTTTAACGTTATTAATGGAGAATGAATGTTACCAGGTAACTTAGCCGGCTAACGTTAGCATTGAGGAGCTAAAAAAGTTGCTCCGAATTAAAACCAAGGCAACGTTAGCAGCTGATACGGCTTTTATATCAAACCGCTGCCACATTATGATGTGTGTTTGTGTGATGAGCCCACCGGTTGAACTGTAGAAGCTGATGACAGTCGTATGAGGTTCAGTTGTGTTAAACTTGCTAACTGGAGTCAAACCAACCTGTCAAACACGAGGCGACATGTTGTTTCCGCTCTGTAGAGACACTTCCGGACGAGGTCCTTCAGATTAAAAGCATCATCTGCAGGGATTTAATCTGACTAAATCATTTAATGTCAAAAATACTCCTTAAAATCAACGATAAACTGTGACATGACGAAGATATTGTATAAAGTCTGCACAATTATTCTCCAACTATTATTATGTACTCAATTACTCTCGAGGTTTCATATACAAGCTATATGTCAAAATACTCACATTCACAGTCTGTGATTTTCTTTCTTTCTTTCTTTCTTTCTTTCTTTCTTTCTTTCTTTCTATTTTGAATGTTTTTCAATGTCAAAATTACATTACATATTTTACTTTTATTCAAAGCAACTTACAATAGAGCAAAGTGCATTAAAACATATAGATTCACCTACAGATTGCAAGAATCAGGCAAACAGTTAAGAGAGGGGTATATTGCATTATTTTACTAATAGGTTTTTTTCACAACTGTCTGGTACCATTGATCATATGATCTTCATTAATGGGCATTATGTTTAAATAGAATTATTCAAAATATTTTAAATCTGAAAAACTTTTATTTTCAAAATCAGAAGGCCAAACAGGATATCTAGTTAACTGGACTCATCTTGACGTTTTCTTTAATTTCACTGGTTACTACTTCCGGATACAGCTTTCCCCTAAGTGATCGGAAGAGGGCGCCATGATATAGGGCTTTGATCTGAGAGGGAGGACACTGAGAAAAACATTCACCTTACATGTAAACAACAAAAAACAGAGAGGCAGAATAAGACATAGAAGATGAAAGGAGGGAGACAGTGTACAGTATCAAACAGACAGGATAAAATCATATCATTCTTCACATTTCTGTCTATAATTATGGGTTGTTATTCGCATTTACCAGTGGTTGTAATTCATTGTATGGGCATTAGGTTCATCAACAATGAGATAAATAGATCCAAACACTAGTTATTCATGGTGACAATATGCAGCAATATTTTGGCCCATAATCTCCATTCCTGATTTATCATGTGTGATTAATGACTTTTATACAGCGAGCGGTGATAAGAATAACTGTCTTCTCTTTGGGTGATTAATTGTACCTCTGGGCAGTGGAACTAACAGCTTTAACTTCATCTGATAATTCTCTTTTATCTTTGAGAAAACACCTGTGAGAGAAAAGAAGGTTTTTTTCATTTTTATCTGTGTTCTTATTCACTGTGGTTGCGTCAAGTTTAAAGCACTTAATTATGATTATACAAGGCAACAAATTAAAAAAATATATATATTTATCTACTGAACTTCCTGTGACAGAAAAAAACCCCACTCATATCATAGCTTATCTCATGTCAATATTATACAGGATGTTTATTGAAAATGTTTTGTTGTTTTTCTGACTTTATGTTCCATTCTTTCCAACTGATTAGTAAGTGTGAAGTCTGAGAGACAAGTGGGTGTGTGTTCATGTCAGAGAACGAAAAGTCCTGCACAACAGATGGCAAGTGTTGCACAGAGCACAGTCAGGCACTGCAAAAAACTTTTTGCCAACTTAATGATCTTATAAACACATTGGCAAAGAAAACTTTTCGCATAATGCATGAATTTATTCCCTCTGCAAAGAGAATGAACAAAGAGTGACTGACAGTGAAAAGAAACTCTGAGAAAAAAAGTAGAGCAGCTCCAGGTTTGCTGCTTTGACAGAAGATCAAACACACACAACCACAGTCCTGTTTGATCTGTGTGTAACTCAGTTGTTATCCATGCAGGTGAGATGCTTCTATCCTCACATGTAACCTGAAATGTGGAGAAAAGACACGCATGCAAGAAGGATAGAATATCCTCAAAGCAGACAGGTATGATAAACCCTGTGGGATTTTACACTGGGATTTTCTCCCAGTGTTGAGAAGACCCTCACTGGGATTATTCTTCATATCCTTCTCTCGCCGTGGTGTTACTTGTTAAAATAAAAGTGACATTTACAGACATGTGGGCCGACTTCTTAGGGAAGAAAATGCATAGCATATAAAGGAGACATCCCTCTCTCAGCATGAGTGCTTAATGATTGATTGATGACAGTGTAAATCAGCATCAAGGAATATGTATTAAAGACTACAATAGAGGTTGTCAGGGGTTTGGGTTTGATTATCTTGCATCACAATCAGTTCTAACACAAGTCAGAGCCTTTGTAGCTTTAAACTAATTGGAAAAGAAAATATGACAGTGAACATAACCTGAACTTTGTACTTGTTGGGAGATATGTGTCAGATGGGAAACGTAAAAAACATCTGAAGGCATTTCATAATGCTGCAAATACATTTAACAGTACATGATGAAAATGCATACATTAACTGATTGATTCCAAAATACACCAAACTCTAATGTTGAGTGGAGCTGAGAGCTGTTGACCCTGACTCAACAAAACAGTTAAAAAGTAGAGCATGAAAAAGGGTGCGTTCACATTCTCTACACTGCAACATTTACTGCACATTATTTACTTACGGATCAGTGCTGCATGTCTGACAGTCCTGTAGGGAACGGGGAAAGCAGTTACATCACATGCTGCCTATTTGAAGTCTCACAGGGCAAAAATCCTTTAGATTAAAAGAGGCTCAGTTATGAGCGATATGAGAACCCCCACATGTCCATCCAAAGCTTCCTCTGGAAGGTAGAAGCAGCCTTAAAA
Organism: Dicentrarchus labrax; assembly: GCF_905237075.1. NCBI lineage: Eukaryota > Metazoa > Chordata > Actinopteri > Moronidae > Dicentrarchus > Dicentrarchus labrax. The sequence goes on along the minus strand of NW_026136711.1, from coordinate 19,685,728 downwards.
GCTCAAGGAGGCGTTTTATAGGATGTCCTGGTGATTGAATGATGTCTGTAACTATGATAACCCTGGTTGGGGTTGCATCCTCTGCTGCAGGTAATCTCCAAATTTTGTGTCACTTTGAAATGAAATGAAATTTCTCACAAAAATTAAAGGTCCAGTGTGTAACATTTAAAAGGATCTATTGGCATAAATGGAATATAATCTTCATTACTATGTTTTCATTAGTGTATAATCACCTGAAAATAAGAATAAGAATGTTATAAAGAGTTCGGTCTAGACTTGCTCTATTTGAAAAGTGTCCTGAGATAACTTCTGTTATGAATTGGCGCTATACAAATACAATTGAATTGAATTGAATTGAATTGAATTTACTGTTTTTGTTACCTTAGAATGAGCAGCTTTTATCTGCAGATACTGCGGGTCGCGTTCAGTGGCAGCCGCCATGATGAACCGCCATGTTTCTACAGTAGCCCAGAATGGACAAACCAAACACTGGCGTTCCGCGACCACCGTAGTTTTCCCCTCATGTTTGGAATGGGAATGAGTGGCAGTCTGCAACTATGCTGCTATATGTCACTAAATCTTACACACTGGTCCTTTAAATGTGATAAATTAATTTAAATTATTTAAATTCCATTAAAAAATCTTTGTTCCATTTGTCCGACAATTGTCGGTTTGCATTTATAGCTTCACTGAGAGATTTTTAGCTCCCAAAAACTATTTGTATGCCTCAACACTTCATAAGATAAATTATTATCTATCACAGCATTCGGGCCCAGGATGGCATTTTATCACAGTTCCCACTCTTGTTCTATAGAAAGAACTAGTAAAAGGATCACACAATGGATCTTTGTGTCATAAAAACAGTGAAGTCATAGTTTCCCAGGCTTCCCCCCTGAGATGCCTGATGAGAGAGGTAGGGGTGAGGAACAGAGGGATAGTGGGAGGGGATGAAGGCACTACAGAAAGGTTACCTCTGCTGACTTCTCTACGGTAAACACAAACAAAAGCAGAATCCACCCTGCTGTCACTCTGAACCTCCGGCAGGCCTCTCTGTCACAGCTGCTGTGTCTGTGTCTGCTCTCTCATGGCTTCACTCCTCAGACGAGTGGGTGATACATAAGGCCTGACAAGCAACTTAGACTCACCACCGGAACTGCAAAGTTACAAAAGACAGTGTGATGCAGAGAGACAAGTAACACAGGAAGATACTCACACTTTCTCGGTCTCACTGAACACAGATATCTACACACACACACACACACACTACCAGAGGCCATTTATAATTCCTCAGGGGCTTTTACTCCTGTGAAGAGGGCTGTGCACGCTGTGTTCAACAGCCAGAAAATATGTTCGGACATCACAAGGCCAGAAAAGAATTCAAACCTGCCTTCTTAAGTCATTAGTGGTGGAAAAGTAGGAGGGAAGGAGTATGCCTACTTGTGTGAATGGATATTCTTGGCGTAAGAGACTCTGTAAAAGTCTTCCTCATCTCTGTAATTGTTCAGTTAGACTCTCTAGGGTGACTAGTGAATGGTCCCCCTTCATTTGTGCAATGTAATATCTCCATATTTCGCATCACATGGCCTTTTAAGTTGGTGTTGCTGGCTGCAGACTAACATGAGGCTCTAGCTTGCAGTGATGTACCTTTACACTGATATGTTCTTTTAGACATTAAGTCATTTTTCAGGACAAACAGGGTCAGGGTGCTGCTATCGTGCATGTTGTCTCACTGGAAAGTCTCTGCTACACTAAATGGAATGAAACCTTGATTAGTATCACTGGTAACACCTTTGTTTATCCTACTATATCAGGTCAAAATGGCTGCTGTGAAAAACATCTATATGATGCAAAAGGCAATCATGGTAAATACATTATTTACTAATGCTTTTTTATAGATCAGTTATAAGCAATTAATAATAACATTTTTTGGATTGTAATCCATTAATAAATGCCATCAGGTCTGCAGTTACAAATGTCAGTAAGACCATAAGGGGCCAATTGTGTGAAGGTACGATTTTTGTTTTTGTTTTAGCTGGTTTGTGGCAGACTGTAGATCTAAGTTCTGTCAAAAAAAGTCTTCCTACCTGTCAGTTTGAAATATACATCTAAGCCTGTGTGCTGCAGGTGGAAATGAAATGCACAGGGCTTCTACAGTGTGGCAGTTTGCAGTTTTGAGACACCTCAATGTGACTCAACAGCCTGTTCCCTCCTGAACTGAGAATAGTGAGGGTGACAGACAACAAACTGAGACTCACGGACTGTTAAAAACACAGTGAAGCACTCAGAAGACTGTCAAGAAACACACAGACACTGTCACTGTGCTGCTTTGAAAAGCTGCTTTTTCTTCATGATATGAATTTTCTTTATTCCATGTAAATGTTTCCAAACGACTCCCATCAAATAAGCACAAATGTACGAACATAATTCATTTAAAAAATAAAAAAAACAAATTTTCATCCAATTTGTTTTTTTTCTTCTTTTCCTACAGTATTTTAAATGCATTGTGATCGTGGATTATTAAGCATATGTTCTTGCAGTTCTGCTCAGCCATATTCCATGTTCAGTATTTCTTAACAGTTTGTATGATGAAAAGCTTTTATCCCCATTGTTTCATTTATTCTTGCATCTATAGGAGTTTCTTATCTTTGCTTATATGGCTGAAGACACTTCTGTCACTGGTGACATTCTTGCTGTCTCATGCATCTTTAATTGTCAGCATCAGCTCTGCCAACAGAGACGAATAGGCAAAATGAACACTGGATGCAAAAAGGACATGACGATACACCTGTTGGAACAAAAGAGCATGGTGCAAAGGACATTTTTCATTTAAAAGATAATAGGGTTGCCCACAGTACCACAGCGGTACCTCTATGATTACATATCAAAGCATCAGTGGCGGCGTTGGTGCTGGTGTGCCGTGGCTTGAGCCATTTAACCACAGGCCTCTGCTCTGGGTGTGTGATGCAGCAGCATGTCAGTGATTATCCCTCACTACCACTGAGACGTGCCACATCTCCTAAACAGTAGCCACGGTGAAAGTAATGCAGAGATAAAAGTGTGAAGTTTCCATGGTGATGGAGTCTGAAGAGGGAAGCATTTCATCACTGTGTAAATTATTGTTATGAAAATGTGCAGCAGCAGACCTGCAGGTAGTGATATGATTGTGAAAGGGTGGCTGTAATACAAATTAATTAAATACATTTTTTATATGTTTGTGTTTGGTGTTTGTGTGTGTGTGGGGGGGGGGCATGTATTAGTCTACTCATGTTGTGTGATTGTAAATCTGTTTGCACATTCTGGGTACAGAACACAAATCCCCACATTATTACATATTAAGGTGAGGGCTTGGTTTAAGGTTAAGATTGTGGTTAGGCAAGTAGTGGTTAAGGTTAGGGTTTGTCTCCAGGAAATGAATGTAAGTCAATGCAATGTCCTCTGTAGTGATGGAAACACGACTGTGTGTGTGGGTGTGTGTGTGCGAGAGAGAGAGAGAGGGGGGAGACTGCTGGTTGACAATATGAGGAGGCTCACGTGACGATCTTTTAAATTCCTGTTTCCCTGCAGCGCAATTTGTCAGAGTACGAATGGTGTTTGCCTGCCTCGCTCCTCGTACGCATGTCTGTCCATTTTCGGGGCTCAAGGAAGGACTCGGCTGCCTGAAAACCTTCGAGCGTCTCTCCGCTCTCCTTCATCATGTTGTTCTTATAGTTCTGATCTCGCTTTGTGTCTTTTGTTTTTTTTCCCTGCTGAAAGCCTTTGAGTTTTTGACTGGTGCCAGGCAGGAGGAGGACCCGGTTCCTCTGCCAGAGAGAAAGAGAGAGAGAGAGAGAGAGAGAGAGAGAGAGAGAGACACAGAGAGAGACAGAGAGAGATAGAGGGAGAAAAACCTAGAAGAAAAAAAGAGAAAATAATGCAACATTGGTGTCATTTGTGCGCTTATTTCCACGGTACACTGATTTAAAGTGTCAACTGCAGGGACTACCACGCGTTGAAGCTTTTATTATCCTCCATGCACGGCCGCTAGAAGGGAAAGAAAAGAATAAACGGAGCGAAGCGCTGCTGCGTTACAAGTAGGGGATCATCACCCTTAAGACCCCGAGAGAGTCCTCGACTTGCAGGGTCTCACCCGAAAACCCGAGGAACGATGTCATCTACGAAATTCAAGAAGGATAAGGAGATCATAGCCGATTATGAGACCCAAGTGAAAGGTGCGGTGTGAGTGTGATGTGTGTGTCCGCTTCTCTGTGTGCATTGTCCCCGCAGAGCCTGTCCGTCGACTCCGCCTGACCCAGAGTCTGTTTATCAGCCTGCATGTTGTTGTTGTTTTGCCTTTTCGTTTTATTCCTGTAACATAAAGCATATTGTGTTGTGTTGAAACAGAGAGCATTGACAGACCTCCCCGTTGTATGACAGGTAAACCGTGACAGTCAATCCAATGACAAGAGTGCGAGGAGCGAACCCTGCTTTTATTTCCATATTTTTCTTTCTTTTCTTTTTTTTGCAAACGTTTCTTTGATTAATTCAGCAGCGGGGGGGGGGTTCTGTTATGTCTCATAATATTGTTTGGATCCTTGTTGTGCAGCTTGGTCGCTGGGGGGAAATGCTCCCTGTGTTGAAACCAGTGCAGGGTGGATGGAGGACTGGCTGTATTATTGCACCTCATTCTTACACATTTTGGGGCCTGCTTGGTTTACTGTGGTTTCACATGTTTAGATATTTTGGGAGCAGATTTAAAGGCGCGTTTCGTACAACAAATATGTACATTAATTTCCCATAATTAGTGGCTTTTCGTGGCTTGTCAATGTGGCTCCAGCTCTAATCCACAGACCTGATCACACTCAGATCACGTTTTGCCTTTGATTCATTGTCCCTGATTAGCTGTTTTCTCTCACTGCTCTCACCTGGCAACATGGTTAAAACACTATGGCTTAATGTCACCATTGACTCCTTTTCCACACTCCACAACCCCTTTACCCTTTACATGATTGTACTCACAGAGTATTTCAGAATCCTAATTATCTAAAATATGAGGGTTGGTAATATGGGTCTAAAAAAGTCTTATTAGTTAATGATGAAACTGGACTATGTGTTAAAACAGTATCGGTTACAGATTCAGACTTGTGTTTACCATTTAATCCTGCTTTATCCAATAATACTTGTACTTCTTTGCATGGAATGAACTGTGGAGTAGGTTGATTATGGGAAGCATTTAAGCATTATGAAAAAGCAAGAGAATTGATAATATAAGTCCATACAGACGGTAGCATATAAATACAGACCATCCAAATAAACAATCGCAAGATACTTAAAGTGACAGTTTATTCTGCTGTGTAGTGTAAAACTGAAGGGGAGTACTGTACAGTGTAGACTGGTTATAAGCAGACATTTCTCTAAGTGGATCTGGGGTTCAGTTTCAAGGCCCGGGACCCATTACTAGCACTCTCGCTCTCAGTGGTTTTGCTAATGTTATGCCTCAGGGGCTTCAGCTGATCATCTGACGGAGTCATGTACCAGTCCTAGACCTTTGGATGTCCAGAGTGTGAGCAGCTTGATTTGTAGGTTAGATCTACAGACACATTCTTCTTTGTGTAAACTGTGGATCAATTACTGGTCTGACTGATTCTTACCTTCTGGAGTTTCTCTGTCTGTAACCTCTGTTTTGTCTTGTGGCAGTGGCTGGTCATTCAGAACTCTTAACATGTAAACATGTATTGTTTTTGCTCATGTCCGTCTTATTCTGCTGCTTTCCATTTTACTCCTGGCCATTTCTTTTGCTAATTCAGGCATCACTTATTTAGCTTAGATCCAACCCTGTCATGGGAGAATTGCTCTTGTTTCATAGAGCCAGGCCCTGTCTGCTCTTCTTTGCATTAGCCAGGGCCTCTTGAACTGTGTGAGGCGGAAGGATGTTAATTTATGGAGAATGCTGCTTGTTTCTCATTCACAGCTGGTGGGTTGCATCGCCTACAGACACACAGGGCTCTACTCCTGACGATCCACCGCCTCACAACAATGCCAATGTTATGATTTGAAGCAGGCAGGGACTGAACCGTAATGAAATTCAGATTGGAAATTGCACCTGTCCTGCTCTGAGTTATTGCTTTATGGTTAATGTGTACATGGCAGAAGGGGCCAAATCATCAGCAGGTCATTGACTGGGTCATAACAAGATCACAGGGTTGCTTTATTATGTATGAGGGCTAATAAAAGAAAACACTTTGTCTGAGCAGTAGTTTAACAAAGAAGAAGAAAAAACTCTGCCAGTACCTTCACTATGGCTTTATGTTGCTTAAATGCAACAGCTGCAGGTTACGAACCACTCTGCTAAAATGTCAACCCATGGCCATTAATGAATTCTTGACGACCCTCAAGGCTGCATGGTTGCCAAAGCCGAGGTCTCTGAAGGACCTTGGGAGATGGTGTTCACTTTATTCAAGCTGTTCAGTTGGCAGATCCTGCATTAGCATGTCAATAGAGAGGGGTCGTACACTGAACAGAGAGAGACTGGCTGAGGAGCCTGGACTCTATTTTGTAGCTAACCACCATGTGGTTGCTGGACTGCAACTCTGCCTCCTCCCGTTTGCCAGTTTTATAGGCAGAAGTGTTGCTCTCGGGCTCAACCATCAGCAGCTGTCAGAAATTTATACTCAAGTTTCTCAGACTAAAATATAGCTTCAGTATGAACCCATACTTCCACATCAGCATGAACTGAACCTTCAGTTATGACACAGTGATAACAGTAGTGAGAGGTGGTGATCATACAGTACATGTACAGGACAGAGCTTTGGATTTCAACCTGAGCTCTTAAATGACTTTAGTAAATGTCAAGGAATGAGTGCACCCAGGCTAAACTCCATTGTTTTCTGTACAGCTCCGTTTTATTAACTTGGTCTTGTGTTTACATCTTTATTCTGTACTGTACTTTGACTGGAGGGACAGTGGGTTGCCTGTTCTATTGGCTGTGTTCCCTGAATCCCCCTCGTAGTGCAGCACAATTTTACTTCGCTCTTATTTTCTTGCATACTGGACCCTTATTAATAGTATTTTTCCTGCAGTATTTTCTAATAAAAGTCAGTGTGATCGGTGCTTTAACTTGTTGGCTGAGTTTGATGGCTTATATTCAAAGCCACATATGTGACTTATTTTTCATTTGAACCATTTCCCATTACATATACTGTACTACAGCTCATGGCCTGCGATGGTAGTCATTTCCTAGATGTAAGCATTGTGTAACTAAGTCACAGTGACACCAATGCACCCACACACAAAGACAGTCATGCAGATAGACACACACACACACACACACACACACACACACACACACACACACACACACATACAAACACACACACAAATGAGTTGTGTTTGAGAGGAGGCACAGTTGTGATGTGATGAAAATGACACAAGACTTCATTTGTTTTTCCTTGTTTTCCCCCCAGGCTGCAAGTAACGGCTCTGATCAGGGAAATGAATGCAGATACTTGGTCATGGAAATGGTTTAGTGTCCTCCAGATGTGCATGTTAATGTCCACCCATGCCAACCACGCACAAACCCACATACACACACTGATACTGAAAAGGAAGTGTTGTTTTTACACCTCTGGGTTCAGGTTCCTTTTTGTTGTACGCTGCTAGTCTCTGCTGGTTCCTTGCTGCCAGACTACATGCAAACAAGTTTAACCTCACCAGCAGACCTGATAAAAAGCTGAAAGTAATTTGATCAACATACATTTTGCAGAGTGTAAACCTAAGTGTCTTATTCACAGATTAAAATCAATTTTTGTGTCATTACAGTGTAAAAAGTGTGATCACGCCCACCTTTTCAGATCACTCAGTGATATAATTTGAAATTCTTTGCACATGTCAATCCTCAGTTTGTATTTTAGTAACAGCAGTCTCAAAATGCCTAGTGTGGTCACAAACCACACTTCTCATTGCATATATGAAAATATAACTACATTTTTGTGATATAACGATCCTTCTAATGACCCTTAAATGTGTTGTCGGTTTGGTTAAGTGCTGATGAGAATTATGTGTGACACTATATGTGTCTCTGTTTATTGTTGCTGCAGGTTACAGACAGCTCTGCTGAGGGAGATAAAGTGGTTCATGGTTCATGGCTTTTTCTTTTGGGTTGTTTTTTTATTTAGCAAAGCAACAATGATTTCTGAATACAGTCCGTGGTCTCTTTGCACTCTGAAATACCTACGACTAGTGATGTCAACTCAGGTTTATTACTGGTACTGTATGTGTCGCTCAGCTGATGCTGGAAATGTGTCTCGAGATCAGAGCTTATTACCATCATGGTGTGAGTTGGTTAGTTAGCTATTAACACCCTGCTGGGCGGCATGAAGCTGGCTGTGTAGAAACATGACAGGTTGGGAGTTTAAGAAATGGTCGCACTGACTCACGGGCTGAGGATCCTCCAGCTGTCGGCTTGTTTTGCAAACCTGCTGCTGACTGAGAGAACATTTGCAAAGAAAAAATCGTTTATAAGCTATTTAGGAAGAAAAATCTTTAGCTGGACAGCTTGTTTGTTATTGCGGTCCAATAAATGTTGGGCTTCATTCTGGGTTGGTTTGTTTGTGTGGCGTGGCAGTGACTAGTCAAACAAACAGGCAGCTCAAGATGCTCTGTTGCTGACTCAGTTAAGATTGCATGATTCCATTCTATTAATATACAGTTAAGTCTTAAAGGAAAAGTTGGACATTTTGGAAGCAGAGTGTTAGATGAAGAAGATGATTGGTACCCTAGGGTGTATTATTAATTTGTTCTTAATTAAATGAGAATTACTTTTTGGTAAAGTGACCCCCTCAGCCTCTCTCTGGACTTTTTAACATGACTGAAATCTGTCTCTCTTTTTTTTGCCCCATAGAGATAATAAGTTGTTCAGTGATGAAGCTGATTGTGCGCTGAATATTCAACAATCATTGATTTGTATAACTGTGATGCATAAGTAGTGAGCTAGAAACAATCTCCAGCCTTGCTCTGTTCATGCCCAGGGTCTTAGCTGCTCGATAATACAAAGTCATTGTGATTGGCAGCTCCATCAGAACGCGCATGGCAATGATTTACTGTTGCACTCTTTTAGTTCATCCACCTACAAGCAAAAGCTCACTAATCAACATGTTTCTCTTTTAATCCATGCAAAAATCAATGTGTTTTACATAACAGTAACAAGGGTAATGTGCCAAGGTATTTCTTGCTAGTTACCTTTCCCCATTTCCAGTCTTTAAGTTAGCCGGCTGCTGGTGATAGCTCCATACTTAGCACACAGACATAAGAGTGGCACCAATCCTCTCATTTAACTCTTGACAAGAAAGTGAATAAGCAAATTTCCCAACATGTCAAACTATTCCTATAACTGTTTTTATACCCTGTTCTTCTTCTGAAGAAAAAAGCAAAAGTTTGACAAAATGTGTATTTCTCGAAGAGCCAACAAGTGTGTGACTTTGTACACTCTACAATATACATTAGAATCGGCACTCTTTCTTTATTTCCATCAAAGAAGTGCAACAAATTATCCAAGTGTGACCACAATGACAAGAGATCCAGTTGTGGCCGTAACCCTTTATAAAACAATATATTCACGCAATACTGAGCTTTCATCATGCCCTCTGCCATCATCAATCTTATAGTTTTGCCCCAGAGTTCTCTCAACTTTGCTGACTTTCCTCTGGTCCGTAAGCTCATTGTGATGAATGCAGCTGCCACTAGATAAAGTGAGAGTTTGTTCTGTCCATTTCACAAGGATTTGAGAGATAATCAGTCTTTCACAAAACTACCAGGCGTACATTATCATTTAACACAGTCTCAGAATAGTTTGTTTTGTTTGTGTGCTGGCCTTTATGAAGAGGCAATTCGGGTGCCAGTCAGTACATGATTTCACTTCTCATTTCATTCAGTTGTTGATGTTGAAAGGATTTTCGGCACTGTCTGGAGAAGTGCGGTTTTCAACTGCATTATTGTATTACAAGTCAAGTAATGCACTGCTGTTTTCTGGGGGACTGAAATCGAGTTAAAGGCCTGTTATACTTTAGTTTTAATCAAATCAAGATTGATCTGACATACCAAACATGCATCAAATGTTTCAATAATCTAAAGGAATAGTGTGTAGGGCATCTAGAGGTAAAGTTGCAGATTGCAACTAGCTGAACACTGCTTGCGTCTGTATTTGACGACCTGGGAATGAGAACAGGCTGGGAAGTGGGTAGGAGAAACTATGGTGGTAATGAAACTCATAAAAAAATATATGCGTTTGGTGTGTGTTGTTCACTCTTTCTCTTCCCCCTTTCCTGTCACTCTACAGCTGTCACTATTGATTAAAGGCAATAAAAGCCAGTGTTTGGTTTGTCCATTCTGGGCTATTGTAGAATCATGGTGATTCAAACATACTGGCGGTACAAACAAGCTGTACTAGAGGGATGAACACCATTCTTCTAAAAAATATTTATTTTTTCGTTTTGATGTTGGTGGTGGAGAGCACTGCCTAACACATCGGTCCAAAATCTCCCAAAGGTCTTCAATTGGCTTGTGATCTGGTGACTGCTGGAGGCCGTAACATATGATTCACATCATTTTCATACTCATCAAACCATTCAGTGGTCATGGATGGGTGCATTGTCATCCTGGAAGAGACCACTCCCATTAGGATAGAAATGTTTATCATAGGATAAAGGTGATCACTTATAACAACTTTATATTGATTTGCAGTGACCCTTCCTACTAAGGGGAAGGGTGGACCTAAACCATGCCAGAAAATACCCCCCACACCACAATAGAGCTGCCGGATCCCCTCACTGTAGGGGTCAAACATTCAGGCCTATACCATTTGGTGTACGTTACATATGCACTTGCCCACTTGTCAAGAATATAGTGTAGGATGACTCATCTGAAAATCTAACTTTTTTCTACTCTCTGTAGACTAGTTCCTGTGGTTCTTGCACCACTGAACTCTCTGAACATTTCTGTAATGAGGGGTTTGGGTACTGCAGCTCTACATTAATATCCCTCTGACAAAATCAGAAAATGACAGGAAATTATGCCATTATTCTGCTTTATTACCCAACATTCATGGTAAGCTGCAGCAATAGTTGATACAAAGTAAAACAATGTGTAAAAAAACACTTCCTGCTGAGAGTCAGTTACCTTAGAAACAGAGGAAAGAGGGCAGTTGTTCAAAAATAACTTGACAGTGAGAGTTTGAAAAAGTCACTATTTGAGGAAGTAATTAGTTAAGTTCTTGTAGAGTAGGCTTGGGACCTGTTAGATTAACTTTATTATGTACCAGTGAAGCACACGTCCCACTATAGACTTTAGATGATTAAGGAGTGCACCTATTTGCAGCCCACAAATCCCTCTCAGCCACCACTGATGGTAGAAATAGAAGCATATGTGGCACAGGCTCATTAGTCATTAGGGACACAAAACCGTGGCATTTTGTTACCTGTTATCTGTTTTAATTAATTGTGTCCTGCAGGTCTGCAACTGATATTATATTATATGATATTATATATTATTGAGTAATTGATAAAGTAGAGTGTAAAATAGTCCAAAAACATAATTCCTTAAAGCCCAAAATGGTGTCTTTAAATTGCTTGCCAACAATCCAAAACCCAAAGATAGTCAAATAATTGTAACATAAGAAAAAGATAAACTCCACATGTTAGAGAAGCTGTAACTAGGTATTGTTTTGCATTTTGTGGTTAATAACGTCAATAATGTCAAATGTCTCTCAGGCTTTTTTTCAACTGAAATCTACTCAGTTTCAGCTACTTTGAGCCGGTAAAGAGCTGTCGTTGTCTTGCTCTTGGTTCAACAGCCCACACACTTTTATGAATGCTAAAATGCTGTTGGATAAATTGAGTAATTTAACATTTCCGGTGCGTTCCTAAACACCATTTTGCGGTGGGAGTATTTAATTTGAATTTGATGCAATCAGTGCTCCGAAGGAAATAGACAGATGCTGATGCACAGTGGTTACCTTATCAGCTTCACAGACAAATTCATACCGTGTCTCGCTGCATACATCCGCACGTGCCTCCTCACTCAATTCTGCCACCTATCCACATCCATCAGACTCCACCTCTCCTCCAATAAGCAGCTCCCTGGGGACTGGTGCACGCCCGTGTTGCCATGGAGACACCTCTCCGCCTGGTCCTGCCGAGCTGGATCCTGGATACAGCGTGGATGGACATTTAGAAAGGGCGTGTTTCTGGTTGTTGCTCTTGCCCGGGCTTCCCAGAAGCCTCAGACTCATTTAACGTCAGAGAGTGGTGAGGAAGTCTGGGATGATTTTCCTCTCCTTGCACTGTGAGGCAGAGCGACAGTTGATTGTTAATGTTTTATTGTTTGTTTTATTACTTTATTGACATGAGGAGTTGACTATTTTCCTTCAAAGCTGCACAATTTAAGGTTTATTACAGTTTGGAAGGCAGAAATGAGCAGTCGGTCACAGATTGTTTTAGATAACAAGCAATAAATAGTGTTCATTTTCAATAAGAGCAGAGTGGTACCACAAAAAGCTACAAGTTGCAATCAATCTCAATGCATGAGACAAGCTCATTTGATGGACATTTTTACAGACTGGGTTGATTTTTAGTTTGACAGAACATCCAGTGGAAAATCGGATAAACCAGCAAATAATTAGGAGGGAGAATTAAGAGTGAGGGATAACCTGGAGAGTGACAGCTGACATCTTGCTGTAGGACGCTCCATCGGTTCACCTCTGCTCCAGCCATTGATTGGTCTCAGCTCCTGTTGTCTTATCTTTGAGTACATGTGCTGCAGCAGTCTGGGCTAATGAGGGAACAGGCGAGATAGAGACACAGACAGAGAGGAACCTGCGCTGACATCAGGAGCATGTCCTCGTGGATCCAAAATTGCATTAATCATTAGGGGATTAATAAAAAAAAGAACAGAGAAATGGGGGATTAGTTCAACGACTGGAACTTGTATTATGAGACAAAGTACGAGGGACAGAGAGAGTGAATTAAGGTCTGGATAAGGGTTTGCGTTTGTCTGTGTCTGTTTTTCATGTGAATTTGGCTCTGCAGTGTAGAGCTCAGATACTGCAGAGCTGAGTTGGGGATTATGTTCGTGAAATTTGGCTCGGAGTGGCTTTTGTCTGGTGTGTGTGTGTGTGTGTGTGTGTGTGTGTGTGTGTGTGTGTGTGTGTGTGTGTATACATGCTCTGCGTGTCTTACTGCTTGATGATGTGAACGCTCAAGGACATTATTTTCAAAGTGTTTAATACCTTCTGAGGCTGGTTATGATTTATAATTTATCCCTATTACATGAAGACATGTAGTTCTTTCCTCTACACTCGCTGCGCCAATATACAGTGTTGTAACACGAAGGAGTCTGTGCTTCTTATTTATTCATTGAAACACTTAAATGCATGCTAAAACATGGCTGTAATTATCTGTAGAGCAGGCACATTTATTGTCAGACCCCGCTATGTGTGAGATAATATTTTAGCTTTATTATCCCGCAGTGAAAAGATCCATCTGTCCTGCTCCTCCTCGGGCTGCCTGCTGCTCTGTACAGCCCGGCTTCCCCTGCTGCCCTCCGGATGCTCTGCAGAAAATCCCTCTCATTCACTGCGCTTCAATTTTATCTCGACTTCATTGCGTCAAAGCGTCACGTGGCCCTTCCAAACAGCAGACTTGCAGTAAAATGCTGCACCGGTGCATCACCACTAGTGTCCTGATTCAGGAAGAGGCGCAGATTTTACTTCTATAAGATAACAAGTAATTAAAGTAATAAGTAAAAAGAGCCCATGAAAGTGTCCATATTGTGCTAGAAATACATGAGAAGCAATGATACCTGAGGTACGGAGGAAAGGTCAGAAGTCCTTTTTTGTGTGGATCAGTTTTTTGCATACGTTCGGAAGTTGTTGACAGGGTTTTGCACCTAGCTGCGTTTTGTTGGAGGGAAACAAAAAATAAAACATTTGAGCAACAAACACTCACACCTTGTACATTATAATTGTGGCTGTAAAAAGTTTGTTTGTAGTTTTGTCCTGTATTCAGCTTTATTAAAAATGGATTTTAACATTAGAGCCTGGCTGATATGGGATTTTTGAGGCTGATATCGAGTTTAGTTGAGAACAATTTCACAGATTACCGACAGATAATGTGAGCTGAAATGAAAATAGATATTTTCTATGTAGATTGTGCGCCTATATGATTATTCAAAGGTACTGAGAAGGCTGTTTTCTTAAACAGATAACTTGTTGTTTTGCATATGTTTAAATAATTTAACATATACATTGTCAACAAATTCTACTTGACATTGCTGAGAGCTGCTTTTATCTGGGCTGCTTTCCACAGTATTGTAAATCTCACCGGACTCAGCAGGATAAACTTTGCAGTGACACCAATATATTACCACAAGCATTTTTTCTGCATTATATATATAAAAAAACAGCAACAGTTTTCATATCTGTGCATATCGGATAACATATACTCCATCATCCATAGAAAACATCCATAGAAAAGTTCTCTTAAACCTCACCTGCAACATAATCCATTTCTCTGATCCCCATCTCTATCTTCCAAACACTCAAACACAAAATATGGCACACTCATGTACGACCCTGTTAAGCTTTTGTGTAAGCACAGGAGTTGGTTTGTGCTGGTCCTTTCTTCTTTCATTAGCCAGAATCACTGTCTTTGTTCGTTTACAATGACCAACTCAATAAACAAAGCAGTAGACTCGAGACAAATGACCAATGGAAGAGCAAAAAGTGAGCACTGTAACTTGTGCAAACCAAGCCTGCAGGAACAGTGCTGGGCTGTTTGTTGTGTGTTGTAGGTCATGTGAAGCACACTGGTCCAAAATGACTTTTTTCTCACACACTACAAAAGGAATGGTAAAACGATCAAAAAATATAAAATTGATCCATATACGGTAGGTTAAATATTTGAAAGGTATTGAAGAACTGCATTGGTAGATCATTTTCATGCCATTCATGCAGCAGCCAACAGGAAGTCAGACAGCTCAGCCAGAGGAAGTCTCAAATGCAGACACTCTCAATCAGCTGTACTGTGAATGCTCTATAGGCACAAAAACTCAAAAGCCTGTGAAAACCTAAAAAACATTTTGGGGAATAGTCGTCCTTTATCCTTCTCTGTCTGCTAACAAGCTTGACAGGAGCATTCATGAGAGTTGAGATGGAAGTTGTCATTTGATGCATTTTTGTAACGCTCTGTGAACCAAACTTTTTAACTGACACTTCACAGTACCGTTCACCAAGGACTTTGGGTGTAATACACCTCCAGTAGACCGTTTCAGTTCGTTCAACATAAACCTTAGTCCAAAGTGGATTTCATTTTTCAACGCCAACCGCAGTCATTGCTAGAAACATCACTGCACTGGGCTGGAACACAGCTGCCAATACAGGGTTCTGCCTGTGAGGGCCAAAGTTCAGGGATCTCCTACATCCTACCATTGTTTTCAGAGGTTTTCCTGTGCTGTAAGGAGATAAGTGTCCACTGTGCTTTCAATTCCTGTCCCTAAACAGTGGAGGAGAAATTATATTGTAGAGCAGGTGTCGAGTGGAAGGGGTAGGGCTCTTGTAACGATAATGTATGGACTCTAGGTCATGAATATAAAGTGTCTGTCATGAATGTACTGTCTGCTCTCATAATGTGTCATATACAGGATATGTCATGATTAACCTGTATTGTAAGTTAGAGAGCAGCAGTAATGAGCCTGCAGAACATTAAAACATGACTCTTGACCTCAGACAGATAAGCAGACGTGCTGGATATCTAAAACTGATGTGTATTTTGCTCACACTACAGATACACTATGCATCCCAACATACTTTGAACTTTCATGAGCTGTTGAAAACAGACTGCATTTTAATATATGTGGACTATAAATTCTAGTTCAAAAGAAAATAGCTTGAGATTTGAGAAGTGTAATAATACTGCTCCATCATTAGTTAATTGTTACAGAAAGCCACTGATTAGAGATGCTCTTAGATTCAGGCAGCTTTGGGATTTGTTTTTGCTTTTGCTAAACATTATTTAGAGGAAAATGTTCTGGACTATATAATTATAGTTGATAAATCAAAAAGCTCAGTAGCTGTGTTTAGTAATGGGAAATAACTAAGTGTTAAAAGCAAAAAAAACAACAATGTTTGCATAACACAGAAAGGCTATTTTCCATTGCATATGACAGAACTAGTAACAAAAGTTCCGTTTTAAGCTCAATTACACAAGCAAAAATCAAACCTAATTGTACTGTCACATTGTCATCCAGTTATAAAGTCTCCTATTATAAATCTTTAAAGGATAAAATTATCCTTCAGACAAAGAATCTTGGTTTTCTATACGTATGATCCCACCAGAGTTTGACCATATTTCAGCTGCTCCAGTCTCATCCCCCCTTTGTCCATGAGCCTTTTTGTCTGAAAATAACCCCCACCTCCCTTCTCCAAAAGAAAAAAAAGCAGATGGCTCCATCTCTAAATAGAAAGCCAAGGCAACACACAGTAGGTCTGCCACAGATAATAGCAGCATGCTTAATCAAGCAATAACATTAAAGGTTTAACTTGCTCACTTTAAATCATGGTTGAGTTATGTTAGGTAGGTGGTCCAAACGGTCCCTGAAACAGGAGCAGTTGCCTAATCCTAAATCCAGACACAGAAGACATCTTCTCCGAGTCCATGCTTTGACTAGTGGGCACCCTGTATTGTTAAACATTAGATATTTACTTATATTGAGAGGTCTGGAAATCAGTGTTTTGTCTTTTGAAACCAAGAAAACTAGAGCAGCTGAGCTGAAAGTGGGTCATCCATGTTTAGCATGTTTACATAGAAATCTTTGGGTTCAAAGCCTTGTTACATACATGCCAGGAAGGTGGGGACGTTTGAGGTGGCTGATGTAGTTCAAGAGACATTTATACTAAGGTTATGTATTATACAAGAAGCGCTGTAAACAGATTTAAAGGCACTTGATTTGTTGGTGGTTTGAACTCGTAATCATTCCTGAGAGCAGTAAAGGCTTGCTGTGTGTATTGAACTGCTCACCAAGTGTTTTATCTACACTATAAACGCTGGTATTTTTAATTTTTCACCATATAGAGAGTCAGATCAGAGACAGTCACAGATATCAGAAGGATTTCTTTATGTGCGAAGTGTAATAATAGTGCACAGGAGTTGTTTTGGTGATGTGCAAGAAGATTAACCATCATCTTCACTTTTACTGCCTACATTCACAGCATTTCTCGTCCTCAAAGATCGAAAAGAACCACAGAGGGGTTCCTCACTTTGAATAAACCACAGCCAATGAAGCCACTCAAAGAGCTGGGAATACTTAGGGAATAATTCTCCAATTGCTCATGGTTTCTTAGAGGGAAGGGCACACTTCTGGTGTGTGTGACCTATTTTTCCAAACCCCTCTGTCGAATTGCAGCGTTGCAGCTGGTGGTTCAGAGTTCCCTTTTTGTGTTTTTAAAAGTCCCTGTCACTCATGCAAATCAGTGGCACATTTTCCTGGGGCATTTCTCTTGGCTCCTCTGCTTTTGGCAATGGTTTCTCTTTTAAAGAAAAAAATACATCGAACAAACAACATTGCAAACAGGGAGCATAGTTGTATGTCTGGAAAGCCAAGACATTCTTGACAGCACTGAAGTTGTAGTGGTGGTATCTCTCCCAGAGCTCTGGTTCAGGGCTCCCACTAAAAACAGAGCTTTAAGCCCTGAGAGCTGGGAGGGAGAGGGAGGCCCCTGGATGAAGGGGAGGGCAGGGACGCTGGTTAACCACAGAGTGAAGCATGCTGCTCGAGGCTGAGGCCAGGCGGCACGACATCACAAGGAAAGAAAAGGCCCGCCCGCAGAACATCACTGTTTCAGTTCCAATGGCAAGCTTCCCCAGCAGTAAGAGCCTGTGCATATATCCATGAGGAGAGCTTGGCTGACCAAATTACACCCTCAACAGCATGGAAACACAGTCACTGTGTCACTGCTGTGGTTTCACCATCCAGTCAGCAGTTCATCTGCTCGGCAGAGTGTCACTGCCACGGCTCAGATATGTATCAAAGACAGCCTATGTTCCTATTTTTGAGGGTTATAACTTCCAGTGAATCATGTTGTAACTCAAGGATGTCACAACATGCAGTCCCATACATTTAGGGAGTATATATTTCAGTTTCTGCTTTCTAGTGAATTTCTTTGCAGACCTTTTTAAGACAGAAATAAACACGAAAGAAAGTCCTTTTGAGTGGAGGAAAAGCTAGATTGTGTTTATATTAATTATGTTATAAATTCTGCACATAGGAAATAGCACATTAAGTGTATTACTGTTGGAATGCATTGCTTATAATGAAGAAATTAAACATTTTCCAAAAATAAAAAATCTAAGAACCACCAACCTTTACTTTTTCACCACACAGGTTCACTTGGAGAATTCCTAAATGTCACTAGAAAAACAAACACTGTAATTAAACCAGTGTTGGCAGAGCTGTGATCTTGAATTCTTGTCATTTAATTCTACTGCTAGACTTGACTCAGGGACTGTTTTGTGTGCTCTGTGTGTTAATGGTGTTTTTAATGTGACAATAAAGCATCTTTAACATGAGATGATCAAAAAACCTTTTCTTTTATTGCTTTCTAACAAAGAACACTCATTAGTTCAAGAGTTTTCCTTCCTTTTCAAAAGTGACACCACGCTTCCTGTTTACTGTAGCTCCTTCCATCAGGTCGAGTTTTTGTTCTGCAAAATAGGCCTTTCTCTGTTCCTGAGCCGAGGCATCATTGCTGCTGATGACAGCTCTACAAAGGAATCAGGTTTCTCTCGTGGGTTCTCACTGGCATGAAGGATCTGTAGCAGCTATCTGGCGGCATTAGTTTCCTCTCAGGCAGAAATGTTACTCTATTACTCGATCCAAGTGAGGGAGTGCATTAGATTCTCATTAAGTCAGTTTGATCTCACAGTACGTCCAGAGTGTAGACACTTATGAGAGGTCATACACACAGGTCATCTTACTGGCTTGGCAAGGAGCCTCAATGGTCATTCTCACTCTCAGCTAGAGACTTTATGGTTGCTGCCAGTCTGAAGAAGTGTTATGAAATGGCTTAGACAAGTAAAAGAAAAACATCTGATGGTTGTTGTGTACACCAAATTATAAAAAAGATTACAGATGATTCATTTTCTCTATCCACTTTGCTGCTGTAACATTGGAATTTCCCCATTGTGGGACAAATAAAGGAATATCTTATCTTATCTTATCTTATCTTTATCATCCCTGCTTGGCTTGTGTTAGAGGGCTTTGGGAACATGTTGCTCTTTACATATTTCCTGTAAAATATTATTAGCACACAATATGGGTACTGCAAAATCCTATCTTAAATGGTAAGATAGGATGGCATTTGCTGGTCATCATATTAAATCGTTGATTTTTGCGCCTGGAGTATTTTCTTTCCATTTCTGTTTGTTTTAGTGGCTGATACTGGCTGAAATATCCCCTGTAACACCCAGAATCCTGTTGATAATCATCCTCATTACTGTGGCAATGCAGAAACTGAAGTTAGTGTACTGAAGATGGATACCTGAGAAATATGCTCTGTAGGGCAAATAATAATAATGTAATACACAAGCAGTGCTTGACATTTTCGTGACATTTTTGACCAAGACATGTTGTGACAGCAGTGTAAACAGATGACTCATACCATTTTTGTCTGGTGTTTTGATGGACAGAGATCCGTAACCAGCTGGTGGAGCAGTTCAAATGCTTGGAGCAACAGTCTGAGTCTCGTATTCAGCTGCTTCAGGACCTGCAGGAGTTCTTCCGCCGCAAATCAGAGATTCAGCTGGAATACTCCCGCAGCTTAGAGAAACTGTCCGAGAGGTTCTCCTCTAAGATCCGCAGCTCCAGGGAACACCAACAGTTCAAGTGAGTTCCCCTCCCTGCAGAGTGATGATTAATGATATTTCCTATAATTTATGTATATCTACAGTATGCTTTCCAAATGAACATAGAAGAACATTGGAATGCTGACCTCATTCTGTATGATAGATAAATATTGAATGTGCATGATATTTACTAAAATAGAGCACTGTCGTTTACTGTCTTATCTACAATTAAATATGTGATTGATGTTCAATTATATTTTTAGGATAAAAAATAAAGTGTAAGAACTGTAGATTGTTTGTTTAAACACAAAAAAAGGGCAGATAGGTTTGCTGTATTTTTTCATCCCGGAGTAGTGGTTCTCTCAGGGTGCAGGTATAAATTCAATCAATATCAAAGGGCTGGGCAGTAGCCTGAGAGGTGAAAACCCAGGGCAAAATAAAGTCCACTGTTAACCGATAAGCATTGCTCGTTAAGTTGATTACTACTAGAACACTGTAATAACTGAAGCCTGCATATCAGCGTTTTTATCACCTCTCATCTGGATTTCGATGGCTGGACAGTAACAATATATTGTTTAGAGAGATCTAACTGAGGAAATATAACTTAAACTAGGAAACTGGATTTTGAAAAATGAGAGGCAAAGGTCTCCCTCATCCTTGGTGGAAATTATGCCCCTAGTTTGTGCGTTGTTGTTTGAAAGAAGCAGCATTTTCATATTTGCTTTCCTTAATGTTATTTACTTTAACGCAAGTGCTTTTTGTTCAGTTTGAATGTATTTTTTGTAAAGTAAATGCCCCTTTTCTCCTTCAGTATGAACCCAGAGCACAGTATGCCAAGTGACTTTATCCTCCTCTGAACACTATTTATAACCTGACCATAAGACCCAGCCCTATAGTGCCTTCTTTGATTACAGTGCAGAACTAAACAACAAAACACTCCATTATCATTATGCACTGTGAAGGAATATCTATTATTACTGTCAAGATCTTTATGACGTCTTCAAATGTCAGCTGGTTCTGGCATGATGATGGTGATGATGATGAGAATGCAGTTCATTAAAGAAGTTAAAGACGGTTGAGGGGTGGACATAACAAATCCAGTGCACTCGTGACACTGTAATTTAGCACTTAACTCTATGGAAGAATGCTTTGAGCAAAGGTTTATGCTTCATTATACATCCATTATGTACAAATATGGCATACTCTCAACAAGCTCTGCCTCAGACAGAAACCTGTGGGTTGCAGCAGAATCAGCGTGGAGGTTGATATTAAATTAAAAACCATGTAATTATCCAACATAGATTAGTACAGGTACCGCACAGTGTTATTGGTATTGAGTTTTCTACATTGTTGGCTAGATTAACCTCTATAGTAGGACTTTAACTTTAACTTTAAAATGACAGAATAACAGAATTACATTTAAGTTATAATATTGCAATTATAGCGTGAATAATTTCCTTTTTGTTTTGCATGTAATATCTTATTGAAATAAACACTGTTTCGAAGAGAAAGGTTAAGCCGATGGCAGAGTACAAAGGCAGGAGGCATACATTTTAGGCATGAAGGAAACAATGAATAAGGAAGACCACTGAATGTCACCAGATCAAAATCATGCCACCCGTAGCCTTGACCCATTTAGACTTAACACTGAAATGTACGCTGGTAAAAAAAAGAGGGATCGTTTGCACAGAAACCACCACTAACACATTGGTACATGACTCACGCAGGGCATGAAATTAAGCGCTGCCGCTCCCAAAATCAAGCACCTCGGGCGAGCAGACAAGATTAGTTGAGTCTGGAAATGGGACACTAACCCAGCTGTGATCTGGCAGAAGATCTCAGACATAAATCTACACCAACACACGGTGTATGCAGTCTAACCCCAGCCATGATTCTTACAAATGGAAACAGGAGGACTGCATTCTTAACATTTTCATATTTTAAATCTTACTTTCAAGTTGTAATGTGTAACATGAAGAGGCCAGAATACAGAAAATAGATTGACTCCATATACTTTACATATACTATATATACAGTTAATACATTAAATACAATTGATACATTTAATCGCACAGTAATGTTGACTTCTGCACATGCATATATAGTAGTGCAACATTAAAAATACATAGTGTGTGCATACAGTACTTTTCTGCTCTTATTTGGGCAGTTTGGACAATGTAAACTTCCATCAGGTTCACCTTCCCTCTTGGTCAGCCAATATTAGTTATTATTGGATATACCTGCTCTTCCTGCCTTTGTGATTTTATTGGTCACAAATTAACAGTAGACACACAATGTGGGTCAGAAAATCAAAGTACTTTTTCTTCAGTCACATATTCTTCACACAGAATATGATCATGTAGAAGTGTGTGCATACGTACTGAGAGCAGTGTGTGTGAAATGGAGGAGGATTTGATAGGATAATTGAATCCAGCTGTGGTAGAGGAGGCATGATTCACTCTGGCTGATAGTAGACAGAACTGTGCTGTTGCTGCTGAGACACAGTGGCTTAACCTTTGGACTGTACAGTTGGTCTCTCCCACACATCGAGGGACAGGTGTTTGCAAAAACACCTGATCCTCAGACACATGTTCTAATAATATTTCACTTGCACACTGCCAAGATCATGGAGTAAAAGCCTGAAGCCAACAAATGTCTCAGTGCAGCGTCACACACTCACTCATCTCTCACACACACATACACACACACACACACACACACACACACACACACACACACACACACACCTAAATCGACATACGGGTATGACACTTTTTTAAATGCATGTTACTTGCTTTATTTAAACTAAATTAAAAAAAAAAGTGATACAACCTAATAACAAGAGTGACAGACCACAGAGGAAGTGTAGGTGGGAGGCTACTACCTATGCATCTTCCTATAGAGGATGTCATTTTCAATCTTCACTTTTCACACTGAAAGTCTGCTAGTCGACATACAAACCACACAAACTCGTATTAAAATGAAAAGTCTTCATTTTTCCTGCTTAAAGAATATACAGTGTCCATTAAATTCAAACTGGCCACTATCTTCCAAAATGTGTTTATGCTTTTGGTGAAGCCACAAAAAGGCTTATAACATAACCTTGTGCCATGCACTCCTTGCCTGAGCATGCAGGCAACCACCAATCCTGGTAATCAGCTGTGACACGCCCTTTACTGTGTCTTTCCTTCCACTTTAGTGTAGTTAAATTCATGGCCAGCCACCAAAACACCAAATAGGCCTAGGCAAGAAAACACTTGTGTGTGTGTCCAGTAAAAACACTTCGGTGGCATAAAGCCCAACCGTGCACTATCAAAAATAGGGAAAACTGTTCAGTTTTGGACACAAATACGAACCAGGGACCAGGAGACAGAAGTTTAGGTAAGTTATTGTCACAAAAGTTGAAGATGGATCTGAAGGTTTAGCTGGGGGTTTTCTTAGAGTGTAGTGGGGTACTAGGGATCATAGCAGGCAAGAGTGTTGTGGATCTATTGTCCAAACTGGCAGACAGAAGACAAGGACATGGCTGGACATGGCAGGTATTTAGGCACCTGAGACACAGGCAGAGCACAGGATTAGAAGAAAAGATCAGGAGAGCACAAAAAACAAACTAGCAAGGATGAGTACTGAGCTGTTATGTCTGTACGACTGTGGAGACGGTCTGGTGAAGTCTAGGTTTAGTACTGCACAGGCTTGTAGAGTCGATTAACTGATCAGCTGCAGGTAGAACGACAGGAGAGAGGGACCACGCCCAGCAGACGCACATGGGAGAGGCACGGCTGACACCCTAACAAAACATTTTATACCCTTAAGCCTCTTTATTTTGTATACACAATTAGCTGCTTTTGGTTTTGTCTGTGTTCCCGACACCCTTCAGCATGCATGTATCTTTCAGTAAATGTATTTATTTTTTTTTTTAAAGTGTGCTCTGTAAACTCTGCATCATACTGCAGAGGACTACTTCAGAAGCAGCCTTGTATCTTGTGCCTAGTTATACCTTTATATTTTTGATCAAAACAGAGCAGTAAAATTGAGTCATATTGACCTGGACGGACTTCCATATGTGCTGGATCACAGCCTACAGTCTGTTGGCTGAACCCTTCCAGTGCAGATTCATTAGCAAGCTGAATGCCACTGTGATTTACAGCTACTGCAGCTACAGCTACACCGCAGCAACCCGACCAACGATAATTTTGCTCTTCTACTTTACCTCATTTGCCACAGTGAAAAGACACACTCAAGGGTTACTTAGCTGCTTCATACTGGAGTTGCTTTGCCAGATAGTGCACCACTTCCTTTTTTTCTTACCGGTTCACAGTTCCTGAGAGACAATGGCTAACTTGATTTTAATTATGGACCAGACGTTTCAGGGTATATCATGAATGGGATATTAAATGTAGCTCATCAAATTAGAGACAATCGGTATCGTCTGCCTGTCATACAGACAGATATAACATAGCACCATTAGAAAGGCAACTCATGCAATATTGATATAGAAAATAACCTGTCTGGGAAAGATAAGACAGGGCTTGTAGTGGTGTCCAAATTGGT
Organism: Dicentrarchus labrax; assembly: GCF_905237075.1. Classification (NCBI taxonomy): domain Eukaryota; kingdom Metazoa; phylum Chordata; class Actinopteri; family Moronidae; genus Dicentrarchus; species Dicentrarchus labrax. The sequence goes on along the minus strand of NW_026136711.1, from coordinate 19,661,312 downwards.
GTGTGTGTGTGTGTGTGTGTGTGTGTGTGTGTGTGGGTTAATCTCTTTGTGTGTATCCAAGCGATTGGTTTGGGAGGAGCTGGGGGAGAAAAGTGTTTGGTATCTTTACAGCACCAGATCTTTGTGGAGTATATTTGAGTTATTTTAGTTTGTTCTAGCTCATTTCCAAGTGATGTCTCTGTTGATTTCATGGTCAGCAAGGCACAGCTTTGAAAATGTATCAATGGATATTCCAGCATGTGTAGTGTAGCCAGAACACGTCGATCTTTAAAAAGCCCCTATGAAACAGTGTGATGCAATGCTTTAGTTATGATATAATTATGAAGAATGATGTCTGCTGCTGTAGGATAGTACCAGATGCTTTTTAGGCTTTGCGCACTGGCATTAAACGACAGCTAGCTGTAGTCTCATTTTGTGTAGCTATGTTGTTGAGCCATAGCTGGGTAAGGGTAAAAGGTTAAACCGTATCCGTCCAGGCTTGAATTGTTTGAACACAGCAGTCAAACCCCTGCTCTTGTCAGGTTGACAAGTCAAGCTGGTGGAAGTCAGCATGTACAACATCAATAGATTAGCTGGTTTGCAGTTTGTTTTTCAGATCTTGTCAAACCCTTGCCTCCTCTTCATTGACGCTGCACTGTGCTCTGCTCCGGTCCGGCCCCTGTGTCTGTGCAGCTGTGCATTATCAAATGTTGGCACTGTCCTCTCAAAAAAAAAAAGACCCTGCTACATGATGTGCAAATCAGCAATGTAGCATTTTGAAGCCCTGCTTGAAAACGGGGGCAAAGAAAATTTGAATGGCAAAGCTGGCGGCATGTGCCCACGTGCCCCTTGTCTTTTGAAACTGTGTTTGGCTCTGTCTCCTTTTCCTTGGCTGTTTCATTGATAAGCAGCAGGCAGGCAGTGTGGAGGGGATTAAAGGCCTTCACAGAGCCGAGTCCTGGTTTGATAAATACACACTTCCTTCTGGAAATCCTGGCTCAGACACATCATAGGCTCTGGGTGATTAGATGGTGGCATCCAGTGCAGCCGTGACTAAAGCACATGCACTGTTCTACACAATGCTTACTTCTTCGGTGTATGGATGTTATGGTGACAGCTTGCCATCAGTTTATCCTTGAATCAAAGGATTATTGCAATATTCTATACTCTTTGTTTCTTTATTCACTTCCACTGTCTCTGTGTCTGATCTTCTTCACGCTCTCCCATGCATTCACAGATTATACTGCATGTATGTATCTGCCTCACAGGGGCAGTGAGGCAATGCAGACCTTGTAAAAAAAACATGGAGACAGCCAGGCAGTGCTTTGCAGAATGAGACAGATGTAATAGGATGCCAGAAAGCTGCACTTGTCTCTCCTCCTCCTCTTCCTTCTCAGTTCTCTAGAGACTCTCAGAGCTCATCGTTTGCCTTCTGCATGTTAATGATATCCTGTGTATAAATACCGAGGGCATGGAGCCATCCAAAGCCAACCTATTCAAAGCCCCTTTAGATTAATTGACCCACAGGCTCTCGACTGATACTCAGCCTTTTTACGGGAAATCAGCGAGCAGAAGTAGGTACGGCGTAGAGATGGGAGAATGAGTTTTGCTGCATGCTGAAGTCGAACCTTTGTGATAGATAGGCCTGTATAAGAGCCGGTATAGAAAGGGTAGTGCCTCTGTCCCATAAAACAAGTCAAGGAGCTACATTTATTACTGTGTTAAAATACTCAGCTCCCAGAGATGCAGCTGGCACAGGCCTAATTATCGACCTTCTGCTCCTAATTCCTGTGAAATGAGGACAGCGACTAGGGGAAAAGAGATCTTGTGTCCTTTGTCTGTTTCTCTCTTCAAGGCTTTAACCCTGAACATTAAGAACATATACCTGGTCACTTCCACACCTTCCTATTCATTCATTTACAGATTTTTTTGACCAAATAATAATAGTTTTTCTGTCAAAATTTCTTTTCAAATTCAGTAGTTGATGAGAATAGTTAGTGAGACCTCTGTTGATAAGTGTCTGTAATTAAATGGATTGTCATGCAAGTTTGTACAGACAGTCATGGATTGAAACCTACTGACTTTGACTTTTTCATTAAGCAACACCAGCAGCTCAACTGGTCGACTGAAAGATCTCCATATCTACTTGATGGATTTCCAAACTTTTGTACAGATAGGTAAACGTGATGAGGATGCATTTTAATAATGTTGGTGATACTCTGGGTCATGTAGTGCTATCATCAGTTCTAAATCTTAATTTGCCCAATAGCCTACTAATGATGTTCCCATCATCCTTAGCTTTTTTTGTATTTAGTGCTAATTAGCAAGTTAGCATGCAAACATGTCAAACTAAAAACATGATAAACCTTATACCTGCTAAACGTCAGCATGTTGGCATTGTTATTGTGAACATGTTAGCATGCTGACATTAGCATTTAGCTCAGGCACTACCATGCCTATAGACATATATTCTTGCAGAGCAAAAATACCTTTAAGTCTAATAAATTCCTTAATTGTCGGTTAAATTCTAATATTATTGGTGTGTCATGAAAAGTAAATAACCAGGTAATCAAATGAAACATCTAATGTAAAAGGAAAAAGTGACTCAAGCTGCAGATTTAGCAACAATATTATATTGGGGACGACAGATCCACAAGCACTTTAGCCATCAAAAAGGCAAAAAGGCCAGGATTTGGGCGCCCACATAGCTCAGTGGGTAGAGCTGGCGACCCATGTAGTGAGGCTGAGTCCTTTCTGCAGCGGCCCAGGGTTCAAATCCAACCTGCGGCTCTCTGATGCATGTCATCCCCTCTCTCTCTGCCCCCCCTGTCTATCTTCAGCTGTCACTGTAATAAAGGCAATAAAAGTCCAAAAAATATACTTTAACCTGATTTACCTGTAGTGCACAGAGACCAGTGTTTTAGGGGGAAAGCTGAGGGACTTAAAAAGGGACTAAAATGCAAGGTTGGTTGTGCTGAGGGGTGCGATGAAGCATCTCTGACCACTTTTAGGGATTAGCAGAGAGTAGAGGTGCTTGTTCCCTAAACCTCTCAACCAAAAACAGCAATTATACACCAAGGAGTTGCATCCCTTACAGGCAGATAGGTCAGTCAAGCGGAACTGGCACAAAATTAGGTGAGACAGTAGAAATAGGCCATCCCAGTGGAGTGAAGGATAATATGGTCCACATTAGGTCCTCTATTGTTAGTAAAACCTAAAATCCTACCCAATGTCTACAAAGTCTGTCAGTCAGGTCATTTTGATACGGCAAATTAATGTCCAGTTTAATCAGTTTTTATTATTACTTTTTGATTGCGAGAGTGAAATGTGGAGTGGACTGATGACTGGATTTTCTCAGCTCTTTCAAATTACCATTACATTTCTGTAATCGCGAATTAATTGACTCCCCTTTCAGACGTAGTGCATCGCAGGACACCATTCTCAATCTAACAGTGAAGAAGCAGGCCCAGTAATAGATGGATGAAGTTTACTACACATGCCATTTTGTTTTCTGATGGTATGAGAACTAGCACAAGAATGTGCTGGTGTCCTGTCAGCGTGATGTAAGTGTGTTCAGGGCCAGAGTTAAGTAAAGGAATAATGGGGAAAGCACTCTGTGTAGCTAGATATCAACTTCATTAGATGTGATTAGCATTATGGAAGCTCTCTGAAGGGGGGCTCTTTGATGTTGGTGCTGCTCATCCCTTTTTTCTGCTCCACAGTGAAACCTTATCCCCCACCCTGCTCTGGCTCTCTCCCTCCTTTGCTCTCATTTCCCTCTCTCTCTCTTTGTCTCTTCCTCGGGGTTGGTTGATTGATTAATACTCCGATAGGATCCAGACAAGGGTATGGGTTTGAAGGGATTGCGTCTGTGTGCCTGCGTCCGGTTCAATGTCTATGTGGTTGTGCCTTGGTGGTTCTATTTGAAAGCACCTGAGGCGGTTTTATGGTTTAAACTGATTATGCAGCAATCAGGGTCCATGACTCTCTGGATCATTATGGTCACCAGTATTGTGCATTTAACAAGTTGATGCCTCACTAGACCTTAGCATTGTTTGGAGTGTGATGGAAGAGAGAATGGAAATGATGGCGTAAGGGAGGAAGACATTCAGAAAGAAGCAAACATTGTATTGTATTGTATTTATTTTTATTTCACAACGGTTGTCTTGTCTTAGCAGATCATATCTTTAGTTATATTGTTTACTGTAACAATAACTTCAAATGCTTTCATCTTTAATTTGTTCAATATCCATCTAGTTATTAGAATAGATAAAAATTCTGAATATTTTTTTAGCGTTGCTCTTGGGATGGCAATTTATTTGATGTATTGCCATGCAAGTTTGTGCAGACATTTGTGATCCCCAGAGGACATGATCATGACCACTGTGAACTGGACATTTGTGCTTTTCTGTACAGCTATTTGGTAAATACACATAGAATTTGGTACAGATATTCATGTCCCCTCAAGGGTGTAATAACTCTGTTGATCCCTTCATTTTTTTATCCGACGCCGTCATCTGGTTAAAATTTGACTTTGTCCAATACTCTGGTTTATGACCAAATAGCTTCAAAACTTGTGACATTCCTACCAGCCTCAGATCTACTTTATGTTAAGTGCTAATCAGGTAATAAGCATAAACAAAAATTTTATCTGACAAACATTAGCGCACTACCTTTGTGATTGTGAGCATGGTCGCATTTTGACACAAGCATTTAGCTAAAAGCGCCAGTAGCCACTCACAGTTGTTATTCCTAATGTATTTAATGACCATAAAAATACATTACCAGCTATCCATATTATCCTGGCTAATAATCCTATACCCCTCTATTTTTTTCAGGAAGGACCAGCACCTGCTGTCCTCAGTAAACTGCTGGTACCTGGTGCTGAACCAGACGAGGCGAGAGAGCCGTGACCATGCCACCCTCAGCGACATCTACACCAACAATGTCATCCTTCGCTTGGCCCAGATCAGCGAGGACGTCATCCGCCTGTTCAAGAAGGTCAGTGAGACTATCACCCTCCCCTTTTTACTACTACTCTCTCATCACCAGTGCACAAAATATCCAGTCCAGGAGTCCAAAACACAATAACCAAGCAATTAGCTTTAAGCTTTTATTTGCTGAGTTCATTCTTGTGCCTCCATGTTACTACAAAGTTGAACTAGCAAGTTACAATTCGCAGCAGCTGAAATTAGTTCAGTTTGGCCGTAGCATTCAGACTGATGGTAGCCGAAACAAACGTGGTGCTTTCACTCAGCATACATGGAGTTTATAGAAGGTGTAGAAGTTCTGTCAAAATATGGGAATGGGAAAAGTGAAGCTGAGACCCCCTGGCCCAAGACTGGTCCAACACCCTGCAGGCCCGACTAGTGTGAGCAACGTTTGGCGCGCTGTCAGCACATAGCAGAGATGATTGAGGTCTTATCCAAACATTGGAACCGTGTTTTCACCTTGCAGGCCTTCCTGTAGGTGAGCTACACTCTACTTACTAGGCTCCATTCACATATGACTCTGTACGTGTGTGTGGATGCTTGTGTTTGTCAGAAAATGTGCCAAAGCTGAAAAGGGAGAAACATTCCATCCTTTTTAAGTCAGGTGCCCTCAGGAAGCGTTTTCTATATTTGAAGGAATGAATGGATGGCTCTGCTGCTGCTTGCTGGCAGACATATTGGGAGGTATAAATAATGTATCAAAAATGTCATGGAGCACTGGAGAAAATTAAAACTGAAATGAATGAAAGAGCTTTGGATGATTGACTGTCGGACATGACAAGGTGATCAAGGACAAAAAGTACAGCTGTTGACAAAAACTTCATCAAGGGCTTGTCTAACATAAAAAACGACCAAAACTGTGACTTATAGTGGGAATATTGGTGATAGATTGTAATTTATATACTATATATATATATATATATGTTTATATACATATATAAATCATCGGTTTTCTGTCATTGCTTACATAAAATATCTGTTTTATCATCTTAAAAAATGTTTTCAGTGATGCTATTACTGTTCATTTATTTATTGATTGATTAATAGTTTTTCTCTTGGTTGTGTCTAGTCTAAGGTTGTCATAATTTTCTGTGTTATTTAGTTGTAGTATATTTTTTTTATGTCTGAGAATAACAACAAGGAAAGCTGTCAAATAATGCAATTACAGCAGAAGTGGCAAAAGTGAATGAACAGAAGGCAGTTTCCCTGCTGTCTGCTCAATACTCCGTGACTCTCTGTATAAATTAATTGCAAAGAGAATAAATTAATAAACTACATCGGATGCAACTGTGCTACTTTTTGCCTTTCATAAAGGGAAGATTTTCCGAATGTATAGTCACAAGCGTTACTATAAGGGCTGTTACAATATGACCTGCCACAGATCTTACATTGTGTTGCATCACAGTTGTTCACTCGCTGGTTGAACCCTCCCTGCTCCCCCTGAGCCTCTGCAGTACATGCTGCAGTCTGTCTCACTTCAGAGCCACTGATGCATACAGATGCCATTCACCAGCTGCTGGAGCCCTCTGAGGATTTTCCCCATTTATCACGTTCTGTCCGACGCTTGCTTGAGTAGGACTCAATGCCTGCACTCCAGATAAAAACAAAGTTAAAACAATATATCCCGTCTATTTTACTATGGTTATTTTTGTTTTTATCTCCTCTGGGTACATTTCATAATCTAGTTTAGTGCGCTGTTGGAGCAAGATGTTTTTGTGTTTTTTTCCCTCTCTGATGATTAGTTGTGTCTCTGACTCACCAGTAGCAAGTTTTTTCAAGCACAGTTATTATAGCCGAGCAGGGTGTGGACAAAAATGTTAACTTTCATCTGTCTATGAATCCTTCTGAACGGGTGGTTAGGAATGGTTTTATTTGGGATGTGTGTGTGTGGGGGGGGTGTGGGTGTGTTCATAAAAGAAGTGCATGAGTACCTGCCCTGTCTCTGTTCCGTTAGTCATTGTCTATACTGTGAAAGGTGCAGTGGGGTTTTCTTTCAGCACAGCAGCTCCTCCTTGTTATATTGATCTTTCAGAAAATGATACGTCTCATAATGATTCATATGTGCGATGGCTATTATGCGTCTTGCTGAGTCACTGTGTTGCAACAGAATTAATGAGTCAGTTGTTGACACTGTTGAAAGAAGTGCCTAATATTAGTTAGAGAGCACAGGGGGTGTACAGAAAATGTTCTGCTATTTTAGATATTATTACCATATTTGACAGGAAACCACATGCTGAGCACCTTTTGCAGCATTGTAGACATCGACTATTGTTAGCCGCAAACCAACAGCCCACCTGTCTAACCTAATTAACTGTATGGTCAATCTCCAAATTTAATTTTTTGACTCACCAACATGGCCTTTATTTTATTGACCTTTTCACTTTTCACAGTTGTTCCTCTTAAAGGAATAGTGTGTAGGATTCAGTGGAATCTAGTGGTGAAGCTGCAGACTGCATCCATTTGAATACAGCTAACCTAGCTAACCTTCTAAGCGTGCAGGAAAAACAACAGTGGCGGTTCAAAATGGCGGACTCCGTAGAAGAGGACCCACTCTCTCTGTAGATAAAAATGGCATCAACACAAAAAACACAACTATTTCTCTCTCTCTATAAATATATATAATAAAAACATACTTATGAACATTACGTTCAATTTCTGCCAATAGATCCTACATAATTTTACACACTGGACTTTTAAAAGTTGACTGGCAAGGTGTATCTGTTTTGATGTTTTAGTCTCATTTTTATTCCCTATAAGTCAGCTTTCATGTTTTCTACTATAGTGTTTCACATTACTTACTCTCGTTCCTCACAGCAGCCAGGCTTTGTGAAAGTTTGTTGTATGTAGCCATGTACTTTTCTTGCTATTACCTGCACAGCAATAATAACCAACAGTTACAGGGGTGGCTCTGTGGTGGCCTGTTCTTTCAAACTTAGATAGCTCAATTTATTGACTAACACATGGAAAAACCCAAATCACAATGCCACAGTTGCAGATACTGTTTTATTTTTCTCTTTTAGCAAACCAGAAACAAGGCAACATTGCTGGCCTCCTCTACCGGTTAAAGCAAACTCTCCCCCGCCTCTTCCTTCTACAGCATGTGGTTGTCATCATCTACATGAACTACATTAGATCCAAAAATGTACACAAATAAGATTGTTATTATTTGATAAATCATAGAAAATGTAACTTTCATTTTGGTAATGTGGCATATTGTGAAAACATTGTGACCAATACAAAAACTGGCTCTAACGTGTGTTCTCAGCTTTGATGACAGAAGAAAAAAAATGCCAAACATCAGAATATGGGATTAGATGGTGGAATTAAACCAAGCTGCTGCAGCTGGCAGGAGAACACTTGGTTATATGGCCGACATTACAGACATTGCATCTACAGTATGTCTAAATACACGAGGCTACAAATTGGCAAATGGAAAAGTCTGAATTAAAATATTAATGTAGTTTAGAACCAAGTGTAGTGAAATTAGCAGGGAGACAGTTTTTTGTTTGTGAGTGAACTGAAGTTCTTTTTTGTATCACTCTTTCTCAAACACAACATCTTTCTATAACTTTCCGACAGAAGAATTTTGGTTTCTGTTTATTTTTTTCAATGTGTTTTTCAAACTGAAGCTGTTGGTGTATTTTCTCACCTTGAATGCTTTAAATAAAGGCTTTATGCTTCTCTCCCACACAAACAGATGTTATTACATTCACTCTGTCAGTTCTTCTTCTTCCAGTCCAGGTGTGTCCCCTGTTTTTGATCACAAGCTGTGCAGTGTGACTCGAAAAAGTCGAGGTGGATGTGCATTAAAAGCTGTGAGAGAGATTTGACTGTGCAGCTGCAGGAGGTGTTCACTGTATCTCTGACAGTTTCTTAAGTGAGATCCCCAACAAAACAAATTAGAGAGAAATGGTGGCTTGAGCAATATTTTCACTGTTAAAATAAAGATATGAACCTGGAAACAGGACTTGTTGTTCCTCTTGAGATATTATTGATTTTTATCATGTCTGCAGAGCACATTGAAACATCAATAGACAGTGTTTTTTCTTGTCAGAGGATGTCACACATTGTCTTGACGCACTTCACACACACTCACTCATACACACACAGAGAGAGGTAACAGAAGACAAACATGCAACTTTTCAAAAGCCTAAATAAGAAGTGCAATGTAACGTGCAATAATCGCAGGAAACTAAATGTGAATGTGGCATCACTCACTGTTACATGTCTTAAAATCAACTGCTATTGCAATTGAAGGCCTAAGGGGACCAGGTTTATCCACTGGTAAGCATTAAAGGATCAGTCAATGCTTTTAAAGACATCTTTCCATGAATTTAAGTGTGGGAAGTTCTGAGTTGTTGGTGAAAAGTCATCAGGATGCATCCTCTGATTTCCTTAAATATCTATACCAATTTCTGTGCCAATCCATCCAGTAGTTGTCGAGATATTTCTCGGTGACTCACCAAAGTCATAGTGTCAGCATAACCAACTGAGTTTGTTCCAGCAGGTCACAGCTGAAGGCTCAAACATTATTTGTTTTCTCACCTCGGTTCTTTCTGCTCGCTATGTTTCAGAGCAAGGACATTGGGATCCAGATGCACGAGGAGCTGGTGAAGGTGACAAATGAACTTTACACTGTAAGTAATATACCATATTTCCTACAGATCGATCCCTCACACCATATCTCATCACTGAACTCATCCAGTTCTTTTTCCTCTCTCTGTCTTTCTGACATTTTATTTCATGTCCTTTCTTTTTTGTTGTTGTTTTATCACCTTTCTTTGTTCAATCTACAGTACAAAATACATGTGCTTTCTTTTCTTAAGTTCTATTGGGAAATTGTATTAGTCTTTAAAAGTGTCTACTAAAAATGTTTCACTTTGCCCAAGTGTACACACCAAGTTAAGCAAATACTAGTCCCACTGTTGTGACCATGTTGGCTGTGTTGAGAACTGGAAACCCCAGCAGGGCTGGAGTTAATTTGATTATGTCCTTATTATAGCATGATTGCCATTAGCCCACCTATGTCTATTATATACTCAGCTACCAGTTCATTATATACAGCTAGCTTAATCTAATGCACAGCCATGATATACCTTCTTGAAAGTTATAATGTTCAGCTTTTGTCGAAAGATGAAAGAGGTGTTGATTCAAGTTCATGGTCATTTTGGAGGATGTAATTTGGGGTGCTCTTGAATTGAATTACATTATGGTGTTTCTATTATTTATTCTCTCATTGATTTAAATGGATGGACATAATATAAGAAACCTCTCAGTTCGATGCAAGATGACTGCACCACAAACTGCAGCTTCAACACTTCAAAAACTGAACATTGTAAGCTTCACAGAGGACTGTTTATTGTAGTGCTGTTGTATTATACATGTATATATTATTAGTTTTGGTTAGGTGTAGATTAAAGGATGGTGAATTTGCCTTCCAAAAAGCTCACGATAATGTGCTACAGAATCTGAATCAGAAATACTTTATTGATCAGTAAATACATAAAGTAATAAACAATTGATGTTTGATTTGGTTTGGTCAAATTGGAAAAATATTCAGGGTGTATTTTTAAATGGTCAGATTATTGATTCATTACTCAATCATTTGTTTTATTTATTACATACCTTCCTAGTACAAATGGGATTACGATGATTGATGACAACAAGTCAGAGGAAGAGTGGGGCAGTTGTAAATGACGAAGTGGAACACTACATTTCTCTCCAAGTCGGACAGTTTCTGGGCTCAAAGCACTTTCACATCTGGTGGCTCCTTCAGCACTGGTCTTGCTCAGGGGTCACATCACCGGTTGTCTCAGTGGAAACCTGCAACACATGACTGTATCATTCGTTAGAGAGGTAGAAAGCTTTTGAGGAGAATCAGTGAGTAGATTACATAATGTGTGTCTTGTGTTCATAACAATGGACACACCTGTTCCAGCTCAGTTGCTTTGTTGTATCTGCTGCCACCAATTTGCTTTGCAGTACTACTGGTACAATATGTTCTCTCTACCTTTGTTGTTGTGTTGTAATGGTCTTCTGCTTCATTTTGATTTGTCTGTTGAGAAAAAGGTAGTCACCATCACTCACTTTATATATTTCTTTTTTTTTTTCTCAGCTTTTGCCAGCCCTAAATATCATTTTTTTGTTCTCTTTTTTTTCTTTTAACGATCAGCTCTCAGGCATCCTGCAGCTGCTGCCCATATGTTTTAATATGAAAAAAGGTGCTTAATGGATGTATGTTTCCTCACATAGCCAATATGTTTGGTTTTAGCCCAGAAAATCACACAGAATTAATATTTTATTCTATTTATGAATTCTATTTGGATTTAACTGTCAACTGAGTTTTTACAGTCAAAAATCAGTATAACATAATTAAAGTGAAGTATTAATAGAGGCAGCACGTCTCCCAAGCCCACATTTTCTCAGTTGTATTTTCAAATGGGCTGTGAGTATATCAGACTGTGTTATTATAACACTGGCAGATAACATGAGCAATAATGTTGCACAAGTTATGATAAATGTTTCTAATTAACATTGTTGTATCTGCGGGTGATTTTTCCTTTTTCCTTTTGTCTTCACTATTTGTTGTATTGTATTTGTTCTACAATGGTCAAAACTGGAAGAACTGAATTGTTATTAGTATGATTTTCTGCAGCAAACCCTGCAGGTAGATGAGCGTATGTCAGGGATAAGGACATGCTGTATTGGTGCCGCACTGTTACAGAGACGGGTTCTTATTGAGGGAGGCTTAGTGCCCAAAACTGGACGAGCTCCAGGCAACTTCAGCAATCTTATGCCCCCTGAGGTGAAACAGAAGAGATGGCAGAGCTTCCTTATATGACTTATTCATCTGTGCAATGTGATGAGAGTCAAACTACCAAAGGGCAGAGCTGGCAGCTCTCCCTGATCCTGCCATCTGTACATTTGGATGCTGAAACAGGCTAGTGTTATGGGGAGCATGTGATAATCAAAAGTGCATACATCTTAATTACTGGAATATGCATTTTAAAATGTCTGTTTTTGATCAAACACCTTCAAAAACTGACCATGGCTGCGATACTTTACATTTTATTACTTTATGTTAATAACTGACAACACAATTATTGTTCCTCTTCAAAAGGTTATGCCTGCCGGCCATTTCCAGTTTCTGGTGTCAGGTTGTGTTTCAGGTTCACTGTAAAGTTCAGAAACACTTGGAAAAAGATCATTATTCTATACATTAATATGGTTTTACGATATATCTGTTCCACCCATTCTCCCCTCTCGATGCTGCATAATAAAGCTCAGATGGTCCCTCTCCTCATGCTCTACTTGGCCTCAGCTGCAGTCTGGCTGAAAATGAAAAATCCAAATGTTGACGCAGAGCCTCATTCTTTCTAAATATGAGAAGAGGATTGTGGGAGTTGTGTGAAACTTCACAGCTAAGGTGGAAAATGTATTGCTGCCACACACAAATATCCCTTCCTTTAAAATTAATGATTTCATGCTAGTCAATAAAGCACTTTCACACTTAATAATTGTTTTCTCACCTTATCCATCGCATGGCGACCATGCTTTTGTGTCAGTCAATCTCAGTGAAGGGTTGGCACATTCATTGTCCTCATAATGTTGCTATCATGAAGCTCTTTGGGACCAACTGTCATTAATGACTGTACAAATGAAGCTGACGTGGCATCATTTATATGAAAGGACTTTCCCAGATACCATCATAACCTATATGGGAAGGTCTGACAGTGCACTGACTGAAAGTTTTATCCTTCTGCAGGGAGTAACACTGTCTGCTGGAGGAAAACAAAGTTTTGTTTTTCATGACTGCACCCTTGTTAGTATTTAATTGTACAGAAATAGCTAAATCAATAGTGTGGCCACATGGTGATTGCCTTGTGGTATTTTCTAACAGTTTTCACTGGCTGCCAACAAAACAAATTTTGCTGAAAGAAAACTGTGAAATCCCATTTGGGTCCCTGGCTGCTCAGTGAGAGGTAAGGGAGAGATGTAAGACTGTGGGCTGAAGCTATTGTTCAAATATTGTTGAAAGTATGACGCTGCAGCAGGAATATTAGCAAGAGCGAGGATCCTGTTGCCTGTGGCTCGTCGTTGATACCAAACCTGAAATGAGAACTGGGAACAAAAAGCCAGAATGTATGAAGAGTCAGCAACGTATCTCTGTGAAATTCCATTTTCTTTGATTGAACCTGTTTTAATTTCCTGCTACCCCGACTTAATATCCCCACTGGGATCAATAAAGCTTCAGCTTATCTTATCTTTCTGATCCACCACCTTATGTCTGATGTCTGCTCTTTAGTCTCATACACGATTATTCTTTTGTTAACAGCAACACTGAAAATCTCTCTCTGAGGCTTGGGTGCTGGAGTAGCTTTCATTCATTCATGTATCCACTCGTAGTTCATTCATTCATTATTTTTATATTTTTTTATATATTTTTATTTAACAACATTTATTTTTTGCATGTTAATGCTGCAAAATAAATATCAAAATATTAAAGCTGCTGGATGTTTGGGAAAAAAACTGCATGATTTGTCTTTTTTAACCTCCTCAAAAATATCCATAATATCATTTGGCCTATTTAAATGTTGTATCAGGACCCTCTTGAAAGCAAGTTGTTGCATTCACTGGACTTATGTTTTAGTTAAACCTTTGCCCCACTTATATTTTACCATGATATTGCTACAATCCCTGTTTGACTTAGAATGTGGAAGATTTTAGAGATAATATTTAGATTTATGTTGAAAGGAAGTATCTACTTCTGGTCCTGCATTCATTATGAAAAACTCCAGCCCTCCTCTCAGTGTTGGGCTTCTTTCACCAGCTCAGAGACTCTGCTCAGGAGTTAAATAGCTCGAGGCTGTCATCAGAGGACTCAACTATACACACACCTCCTGCAGACACAGCTGAAGCTTAGTCTTCCTGCAAATTACTTTGTGTCTTTAGCTGGAGGTCCTGTAGTCAGATGGTTCAAAGTTGGCTGGAAATCTAGCACGTTTTCAGTAGAATTTGAAAGAAACTGTTTGACAGCCTGGGGAGGAACAGAGTGTTAGCCTAGTTTCTCTCCTCTTGGAGCAGCTACATCGATGTTGAGCTTTGTCACTCTGAGAATAGACTAGTAGCTTTTATTTGGTGTATTTATTTAACTCTCAGGTGTTTGCCTTACAGCTCTCTGTCACTCTGTTGTTCTTGTTGTTGTCTGAGACTGCCTGGAGAGGAGTAGTATTTATTCCAACACAGAGGTGAGAATAAATAGAGGCTTCAAGTGGCAGCACTGCATAACATTACTATCAGGGTTGGAGGTCAGTGAAAGATTATAGTCGCGAGTGACCCAACGGCAAACATGTGATGTTGATGAGAGGCTCTCGTGGAGATGAAAGGAACCCTACTCCTTAAGTTCGGCACCAAGTCAGCAGTACTTACTTGATCACAGGAAGCAAATAAATTACTGTTTATGTTGACTGTTAAACATCCCGAGGTGTTCATAGAAAAGTCTGAATGCTTGAGACATTTGAAGACGCAGCTCACATCTGGACGTTCCTTTACGAGGCTTAAAAATGGGCTTCCAAGAGGAGAGACTCTCTCAATGAGCACATGGGATGAGTTAAGACAGATTGAGGATGCTTCTGTCTTGTCTAACGAGGGTTTTCTGTCACTACAGTCTTGTCATCACCATGTTAGAGTGGGGTGTGTGGGGTGTGCGGGTGTCTAAGAAGAGATCAAAGTGAAGAGGTAACTGCAGAGAACACAGAAAACAATGGTGTCACTCTGCTGCACAAAAGAGCTGAAAACGAACAAGCCTGGGGTGATGAAGAGTTACTGTGGAAATGATGTAGAGGCCAGGAAAGCCACAGTGAGGAGGGGATGAGGGGGTGAGATTTGACAGCCAAGACTAAACCACGTACAACCCTGGGCCCCTGGATTCATTTAAAATATTCCACATGTAGTGACATCTGTGTTACTGCTGTATTGACGCCCAAATTGATCCACCAGGCCACCATGAAAAAGCTAAAATAAAACCAGATTTTGGAAGGAAATGACACTGAGGACTATGAAAGATGTGATCTTTCCTGTTTATTTCCTTATTGTTGATACATCTGGGTTAGCATATTGTAGTGTCAACACTATAGTACTGCTATTGCAAGTCAATGTACAGGTATGAGTAGTTGTATGAATGGGTACATGAGCACAAATGCACAAAATTGTCTTTGTGGTTTGCCTTTTTTCGCCTTTGGCCGAAAAAAGAAGCTTGTTAAACCGTCTATATGGCAATATTGGAGAAATAATCCCCTCTCAAGTTGATCCATCTTTAAAAACAGCCTCTTTTAAAGTTTCTGTGAGTGGACTGAACTGAATCCAGCCTTGTTTACTTGTCTTTTTACAATTCCCAGCAGTGGCCACTGCTACATATTTATAGCTGTTGATAAAAACACTAATGATGCCTTTCTACTGTAAGTTTCAATACTCCCTGCATTAGTGCAGAAAGTATGAGTCTAGTCACTATTAATATTTTATATTTGACTGCAACAATAAATATTTATTATTGATTAATCTGATGAATCATTTAGTCTATAATATGTTAATAAACTGTAAAAAAAACAGCCGTTCACAGTTTGATGACGTCTTCATTTTGCTTGTTTTCTCTAGCTAACAATCCAAATGCAAAAGATATTCAATTTACTGTCATATATGACAAAGATAAGCAGCAAATCTGAACATTTGAGAGGCTGTGACCAGATAATATTTGGTATTTTTTCTTGAAAAACAATTAATCAACTTATTGTAGCAGCTCAAATTTTTATATAATGCATTGATTTAAGCCGTGGCTACTGAATGTACTGTTGATAAAACCAAGGTATCCTCTTTGTCACTTGTTGAATATCTGTCATGCTTCTCCTACAGGTGATGAAAACATACCACATGTACCACACTGAGAGCATCAGCGCAGAGAGCAAGCTGAAGGATGCTGAAAAGCAGGAGGAGAAGCAGTTCAGTAAGTCCGGAGATCTCAACGTTAACCTCCTACGCCACGAGGACCGCCAACCGAGACGTGGCTTTGTCAGGAAAATTGAGAAGATGAAAGAGAAAGTGAGTATGCTCAAGGATGGATAGTGTTGTGGTTGTTTACACGTGTAGTGTCATTCAGTTTCAGTTGGGTATTTAGGCTAGCTTAGACATTTACAGCTGTTACAACCTCTGTTTTTATAATAACAATGTGCCATGTAAGAGGGGTCTAACTAGTGACAAACACACAAACAATTATTAAAATCTGCAGGTCCTGTCAGCTGTACAGAGCTTTATAGCTTCTTTTAGCTATTAATATAAACTTAATACAAACAGCAATAAACGTCAAACAGATAAAGTTAGTGACTAGCTGGTGAACATAGCAGCACCTTCAGCAGCTGGAGTCAGATATTTCCCTCAGGAGATAGTATAGACCAAGAACAGAGCTTAAAGGGGAGCGAATATTGGACTTGCATTCAGCAGGTGGTCAGAAATTGGACTCTAAATGAATGCTAATGTTGCTCCATGTCTACTGGATATGTAAAGTATGCCAACAAGTTGACAGCTGGTTTCCATCGCCCCAAGTGAACAAAAATCAGTTATTGCAGGTTAAGCAGCTTCTCCTCAAAGCTGAATGAGGAGGTTAGATGAGTCTAGTTCTGTAAATGTAGAATCAACTATATTTGTTTAAGTAACTACGGGAGACTGAGAGAGGGATGGACCAGTAGACAGACAGCAATATAGTGTCAGAGATTCTCAGGAGCATACTGTAAGTCTGCAGCCAGATACGCAGTGAGCAAACAGCAGTACTCCCGGCCAATAGCCTAACTCTCTTTCCATCTTATGCGGATTTCTAGTTTATGTAAAGTCTTCTCTGCCAGCAGTGTAGGGCTCTTGGTCTCTGGAGCACACTGTACTTTAAATGCACTTATGCATTTCTTCTTCTGGATCTTCTTCTGGAATTTCTCCATGCAAATGAAACTCCCATTATCTCTCAGGCGCAGGAAATCAAACGGCTGTCAGGACGACAGCGTTTCTCCCTCCTTAGGCTGGTTTCCTCAGAGATGTTGCTTGACTTGGAAACTGAACACTATTTATAACACAGCATGGCAATGAATATTCTTTTTTCCTGTGTCTTGTTTCTAAGCTTTTGTCTCATTACTCTGCCTACAAACAGGTTGGAGGAGGAAGAGGAAGAAATGAAAGTTAATCTTTTCCTCTAACCCACTGCTGCAATTTACATTATAATGGCTTTGTGAAATTGGAAGTAAAATGTCCATGTGTAGGGAAATGTACAAACAAACAAGTCAAATAATGAGCAAAGTGTCTCTGTGTAGAATTATGATGCTTTTGTTGTATTTCAAACAGCAGTAATGCTTTTCTGAGTTGTGTTTGAATCATTTTACTGCTAAAGTTAAACTACTTTGTCATTACACACATCTTACACGAGCATCAATGTGTTGTGTTTTGTCAGTATGTCATTTAATGGAAAATGCTGTTATTCTGTTTCTGTTTTAGTTTTTTATCTGTTCATATTTTTTATCTTTTGTTCTAAGTACAATTTATTTGTCTGAATATACACTGGAGATCAACTTTTATGATTGAACACAATGTCATGAAGGCTTCTAATATGCAGTCTGTGTAAATACTTTAACAAGTATATTTTTGGAAATATGCTTATTCACTTTCTTTTTGTACGTAATAAACAAATAAGATATAAAATGTTAAGTGTGAGGTGCTGCTAAGTGGACTTTGTTACCTTTGGACAGAGCTAGCTGCTGTCCTTATGCAAAACTAACTAAACTAAGCTAATTGGCTGCTGGCTCCAGCTATATATTTACTGTACAGACATGAGAGTGGTATTGATCTTCTCATCTAACTTTCTGCAAGAAAGCAAATACGTGTATAAAATTTCAAACTATTCCTTTAATGCTACATTTAACTAAACTGCTGAACACTTCATACAGATATATAAAATAAATACATTATAAAACTATGCAACTAACTAAAACTGGAGCCTTTTTAAGTTCTTGGGCATCCACATTCTGTAGCCTCTGGTGTTTAGAGACAGAACAATGACTAAATGCAAGCCTGGCTGTGCGATTTAACACGTTACCATCTAGAGGCAGCTCCTCTAGAGCCTGTTTTCCCCAAACTTTACCTGCCATCTCTACCTGTCCGATGGTCCCAAAGCTGCAGCTGCCTGAGCACACACACAGCAAACCCTCCCTACTGCTTGATATTCCTGCACTGATGGTTTTTCCCCTCATCTGCTCTGTCTCTTCTCTCCTCCCCAGAGGCAAGCCAAGTACTCAGAGAATAAGCTGAAATGCACAAAAGCCCGGAATGACTATTTGTTGAACCTGGCAGCAACAAATGCAGTTGTGGCAAAATATTACATCCATGACGTCTCTGATATGATTGATGTAAGTATGCGCTAGGCACATGTGTTTGTTTACATCTCTCAGCTGGGATTTCTGACTCTGCAGCACTGTCGCTTTTCTCACCATCTGTTCCTATGTCTCATTCACTCTCAGCCTGTTAGCTGTTTGTTTTCAAGCTGCTCTGTTGGTCCCAATAAATGTATTTGCCATCATTTTTTCATTATTCATTTCTGCATAACGAAGTTAACACTGATATACTGGTGACTGACTGCTGCTGACATGAATATTAGTTCAGCTATCTGTGGTATCATGCAGCTACAGAAGGATATTTTTGACTGATGATTTCAAGGGACTCCATCAGTGTTGACAGAATGAATATTTGCTCAGGCTCCCACTCTCCTCTTCATCGGTCGCGTCCTCATTCATTTGTTTTTGTTAACGCTGCTTTTGGGAGCTCTGCTGGGACAAACACAGCATGTCCTTGTGATCGTTTGCCTCTAACTGTCACCAAGTGAAAAACACGACCCAAGATGCACACTCGCTCTCCCTTTATAGTCTATCGTCTGTTCTTCTGTTGCCTCTCCTTTCATGGATCAGAGAAGGGAAAGCAGCCTTTATAACACTGACTCAAAGAGCTGTAGGTGAAGTGAAAACTCAAGCTCAGTGTATAATATTCCCTTCATTATTACCCACAATAATCCCTAGTTTGTATATCCCAAAGGCTTGCAACCAACACTTAAATATGAAGTCACTTTTATTCAAATTATGAACCAGTAGCACTGCTAGGATGTCTGATTACCAGAGTCTAAAAGGGTGACTTTGTTTAGCAAACCACTAATGGTTGGAAGTCGGTCAAAGTCAGCTGGTGAGCAGGGGCTCTGTTTAGGCAAGCATGAATGCGGTTAATGTGGTTGGCACTGGGCTCTCAGCCCCGGGTGACCTGCTACCAGTCAGACAAACAGATGATCATTAAAACGAAGAAGCCTTTATTGACCAATTTAGACATGATCATTGGAGAAATTCTCTATATATTCATTTTAACTGAGCAGACATATAGCTCCCTCTTCTGTGTGTTACATTTTTTTTGCTTTCTAACTTAATTTTCATTGTCTCTTTTGTTGTTTTCTTCCAGTTACACTTTTATACAGCCAACACAAAAGGGCATGAACTTTAAACTAGCTTTTTTTTTTTTTTACTTACTAAGATAGACATAGAAGGTCGCTAATGTCCTGCATAGTATATTAGGTAGTTGTGGTAGTAAGTTATTGCTGTCTTTTGTCTTTTATCTTATTTTTAAGTGTGTCGTCTTTCTTTCTTGGGTTTTACATTGTTGCATACTGTAATCAATTGTTTTGTTTTTGTGACTGTTGATAAGTAAAAAATGTATAGTAATACTTTGTTGCTAAGGCATGCTGTGTCACAGAGTTTATGTGACAAATGGCTCTGAATGTGAGTTTTGTGGTTGTTGATTTCAAACCAAAAACTTAAATATTAAAGTCAGATTTCTATCGGCAACGTCAGCCCTTCAACATGCCTGTGTGCTAATGGCCTGGTTGTCACATTTTTGCTTGAGGCCAGCCCACCATACGGCACTACATTAGCCACACGGATAGATACACATTTCCAGGTCAGGCATGCTAAGATATTATTTCAGTGAGATTTCTATAATATAATGAACATCACTTGCAATAAACAATTGCAGTTGAAATAGTACACACAGTATGTCTCTGCTATATGCATTGATATGTTAATGGTAGCTAGACATACTGAGAGCCTGATTCATAGCTATCTCTGCCTCTTTGCTGGGAAGCTTTGATGGATCCAGTGTCTTGAAACTGACAGGTCTCTGTCTTTCCAAATTCTGCTGAGCTGCAGGGAAATGGATTGTGAGCATGATTGGTTTGGCTGCCCCAAATGGGGCAGAGGAGAAAAAGGGGTCCGTTTAAAATGTCAGAGTAACTGCACACCACACATCAAACCAGACATTCATGCAGCAGGAGGTTAGCTTTGTCAGCATCAGTGACTTTGAACTGTTGAAGTGTAATTCTGAAGAACATGTTGAGTTTGCATCACTATAATGAAAAAAATGAGAACATAAAAAAACAGTATTTGTATTACAGAGTGTATCTAATATTCCTTTCCTCCGTTTATCTGCTCCTCCAGACTGCTGCTGCAAATATGAATGTATTCTCACTTGTTTGAAAAGAGATTCATTTTCTCTCTTTAGTCTTTAGTCTACTGAGCCACTTTGACTGAGTGGTGCAATGAGGCTTGTGCACCAAAGTAGAGACACTACTTCCTCAGTGCTAAAGAGTGCTAAAGAGCGTTTACTTAGTGATTCACAGAGCTGTCAGTTGCCTCAAGCTCCCTCTAAACCTCCTCACTACCATCCTCTGCTTAATTAGGTTACTTCATACAGCTCTGTGCGATAAGGCTCTGTAATTATCCCTGCTGTCCTACTGTGCTAGCTCCTGTAATTCTGTGAACTCTACTTCTATTTTTGAAAAGTAACCTGTAGCAGGAAGTAATTTGGGAATTAGTCCATTAAAGTGGTCTGAACATCACTGTAAGGTGCTCAAGTAACAGACTTTACCATATAAATTTGCACTTTCACGTTCCTCCACATTCGCTGATAAATTTATATTAATTCATCACATTAAAGGTGGTGTAACTTCCCATGTTGCTGCAGTGATGTGAAAGCGTTCTCCAGGGTGTGGTCAGTACACCATGACTTCACTGTTGGGTGTGGTTATAGGTGCAACCATCAATTGCACTGCGTGTGATTAGAGGTGTTAACTAACTTTTTAAGAATACATTACATATACATTATATTATACATATATTTTTCCTTATTTCCAATATGCCCTCACATCTACTACCACAAGTATTTTCCTGGTTATTTATCAGATATTTTATCTCCACAGTGCTGTGACCTGGGCTACCATGCTAGCTTGGCACGCACTTTCAGGACTTACTTATCTGCTGAGTACAACTTGGAGACATCTCGCCACGAGGGACTGGATATCATAGAGAATGCAGTGGACAACCTGGACTCCCGCAGTGACAAGCACAAGATCATGGATATGCATAACCAGGTGTTCTGCCCTCCAATGCGCTTTGAGTACCTGCCGCACATGGGAGATGAGGTTAGATGCTTTTAATGTTGCAGCTTTCATGCAAGATTTGTTTCACTTTAACTCTGGTGGATGTATTTTTCACAAAGTTACTATTAAAGCTTCAGATGGATCTGTTTTGTTTTTTCTAATCCATTTGTCCTCCTCCAGGTATGCCAGGTGAGCGCCCAGCAGCCTGTCCAGACTGAACTCTTGATGCGCTACCACCAACTGCAGTCTCGCTTAGCTACACTAAAGATTGAGAATGAGGAGGTGAGGATTTGTCATGGCTCTGTGTCCAGCCATTACCTTCAGCCCCATCCCCTAAAAACAGAAAGCTCTGTCTCATGTTCCCCTGAGCCAAGTAGGAGGGCCGCATCACCATCTGTTTTCATTGCAATTACCCTCCAATGACCCTTGCTCTGTGGGAGCCGGGAATATATTTAGATTGTCACAGTGCCAATGTTGTGTTTTCTATGAAGTTATATATGAAATTGTGACGAGGAAAGGACCTTCTCATCAAGAGCTGCAGACACAAAGGTGCAAATGGAGGTGATAATAACCAGGGCCTGTTAGATTCTCCTGTGCCAATGGCCCTGCCTCTTCCCTGTTTCCCCGTGTCTTGTGCTCTGCAGGATAATGGACGAGCCATGCCATTACTGGAAATGAGCTTGATCAATCTCAGCCCTAAACAAAAAGCCCCCTTCAGTAATTTCACCTGCAGGTTGCTCTGGACTGACATTCTGATGCTGCTTGGTGTCATTTCAATGCAATTCAAGGTCATATATTGTTCAGGGGTCAATTTGTCTTGGTTATAAATAGTGCTGTAAATCACTCACTCCCGCCCATTAGTTACTTCAGTTCCATCAAGGCTTGGGACTAAAATATGGCTAAGACTGAGTAAGATATAGTGCTTAAATTATCATCTTCTTTCCTTTCTATATTCCCCCATCTGTGCAGGTGAGAAAGACCTTGGATGCCACGATGCAAACGCTGCAGGACATGCTGACGGTAGAGGACTTTGACGTGTCGGATGCCTTCCAACACAGCCGCTCCACTGAATCCATTAAGTCTGTGGCCTCCGAGTCCTACATGAGCAAGCTGAATGTAGCTAAGAGGAGGGCGAACCAACAGGAGACTGAAATGTTCTACTTTTCAGTGAGTTCATGTCAATTTTGATCCATGTATCAGCCCAAACTGTTAATGGCTGCCGCCCTGCTATGAACTGTAGCTTTGCGCTGCTACTCAAAAGCAAGCCATCAGTCATCATTTCTGGAAATAGAATTTAAATTAAAACTAGAACAGATCAAATTTATGCTGATTTGTGCTACGCTGAATTGTTTGACTGGGCTCATGTTACACTGGATTAGTACTGCTCACTCATTGTTACCTCCATCTCTCTGTCTAGAAATTCAAGGAGTACCTGAACGGCAGTAACCTAATCATTAAGCTGCAGGCCAAGCATGACTTACTGAAGCAGACACTGGGTGAAGGTAAGGAGTCTTTTCTCTTCATCTGTCTTTCAATGTCGTGTGCCTGACCTAATGTTTTACCTGGTTATTATGACCCCGCCACAGCTCTGTAAAATTGCTGCCTTTAGGGTTATAGTGTGCAGGTTTTATCTAATAAGCAGCAGGGAGTGAGGTACAGGAGGCTTCAAAGACATAGCTTTTTTTCGGGAAGCAGGAAGAAAAGAGGAAATGAGAGTTAATATTCAAATGGAAAGAACGATCCGAAAGCAAAAGCAATCCACATCTACTATTTGGTGTCCAACCTTTCCACTCATCCAACTCAACTCAACTTTATTTATACAGCACCTTTCATACAAACATTCAGCCCAAAGTGGTTCACATAATAAACTGAAACAACAAATACAATAAAGATGACAATAAATAACATTTTGCCAGGCTTAAATGAATTCAACAAAAATAAAATGTAAAATAGAAAAATAAACACAATGGAGACAGGTAATGAAAAACCAATGATTAGAACTCAGTTGGTTCTATCTCCATTGGTTAGTATGGAGAAGTATTATCCAATTAGTCTCTATATGGTGTAGCCACAGGGAGGGTTTCCATTTCCAGGCTGGAAGAGAAAGGCTTACCTCGGCCCCTCCCTTCCCCACGGGTCCCCTTGTCACCTCAGCCGTGAACAGTTTACGCCCAATCAATCAGCAGGACCAGACCCAGGCCCATTTCTGCAGCTGCTCCTGCATTAGGGGTTTACCTAATAGAAAAGGGCATCAGGCGCAGACAGCTGAGGCCCTGCAACACACATGCATATTTTCAGATTTCACACCTTGGATTCATTAATTAATTAATTCAAATCTTACTTAATAATTTATTTTGCTCTGTCAAGCTTTCAGGACCCCAAAGGGTCCTTGTGATTCCCTCTGAACTCTGTGGCAAGCTTCATGCTTTTGCAGTCATAAACACAATATACAACATATATATACAATATAGTTCATATAAATGTCTGGACAGATCTGTATGTATGTCCACTGTGGAACAGCTGAGAGTGTATGAACACGACATATGGTGTTTCCAGGTACCACCCATGTTTAATTATTCAGATGATCAATCAGGGTTGCGTCGTTCTCATTAGCTCGTTGCTTCCCACCCAAGATAGTGTGTCTGCGTATGTGTGTGGTTGTTTGCGAGCCTGACAGAGGGAACAAAATGAGACTGGTGAGTGCCACATGGCATTTACATCTTGCTGCATGTATTAATAAAAACATGATGTCAAGCATTGGCACGAGGCAAGATGGCGCTAGGATATCTGCCAGCCCTTGTTTCCCAGATAAAGAGTCATCAATTCCCTTGTTCAGTCAATTTGATTTGTACTTGTCACATTTTATGTTTATAGAATACATAACTCTCTATCACTAAGGTACTTTTGGATATGAAATTAGAGGAAAATCAGCAAGAAACTTGCTTGAGAAACTGGGTGTAATTTTGAGGTTGGTTGGTCAGAAGTAGACAGGGCTATCACTCAGAGGAATGATGTCTGGGAAATGTGCTGTTGTTTCTTCACATGAATGCTCCAGAGACCATGTCCCATCTGCCAGAATGATGTGTTGAGAAATTGGTTAGCCTTTGCTCTTTCTGTCCATTGTTAGGTGGAGTAAAGAAATAATGCTGGAATGCTTTGGTGCCATTGTTGCCTTTTTTTGTACATTGACTCCTTTCCAGTTGATGATCCAGTCACTGGCAGACAAAGACTCATACTCAGTCTTAAAGCTGTCAAATTTCAATTAACTTGCTGTTGTGATTAGTTTTAAGGGTGTGCGTTATAGTATAGCTGAGTTTGAGGATGACTTTGCAGACTTGTGTTTTCTTTAAAAATGCTAAGTGTAGATGCCTATAACATGTGTGTGTTGTTGGAAACCCATAACAAAAGGCTCAGTGAACCAGCACAGACATTGCTCAGTGTCACCACTGATGGACCCCTCCCTCCCCAACATATACACAGAACAGTCGCCACCCCCCTTTTCTTTTGCTCTGAGCGAAGGTCTATAACCCCACAGGGTCCTCTGGGTCCCCTGAGGTTTCAGCAACGACTGTTCAATGGCTTTGTCCAATGAATGGTGTTAGCACTGCTCCATTCATCGCTCTCTCAATAGTCATGTTGTCTCTCATCAAACCCTTCAGTGACGATGGACACTGGAGTCAGTATAATATGTACCACAAAGATATAACATGTCCCTCTTGTGTTTTGTTCTTTCCACAGGGGAAAGAGCCGAGTGTGGAACTACAAGGTATGATGTCCTTTGAGATCCCTGTCTTTCAGCCATAAAGCATCTGCTTATACATTTTTTTCAGATTATTAGATTATGTTTAATTCATATATATATTATATATATAACTACCTTGCATGGCTTTTCAAATATTGCAGTCACTGAATGTCAAGCGGTGTCTAAACAAAGTCCATCTTGAGTTTTAGACATTAAACTAATGTTCCATCTATAAAAAACTATTAAACTTGGCCATGGTTTTGCAGATGCTATTGTCCTTTACAAAAATCACACTTCTGCTTGCAACATATTTGTATTGTGGTTTCTTTCATGAAGGATTGTCATAAATATAAAATTAACTGAAGAAATTGTGCTGGCATGTTTCTGTGTGGTTGTGACAGTATACATATGCACACATGATTTACAGTGTTTTTTAAATATCTATCATTAGTAGAATGGCATAATAATAATAATGATAATAATGATTATCATTATTATTATGATTATTAATATTATTACATTTGTATTTTGAGTAAGGAATTATGTAATAAAGTTCCAACATGTATCAATTTATGGTTTGTTTGCATTGCCAGTTAAATGCTGAACTTTTCTGTCTGACAACATGATACCAACTGGCGGGCTTGATTTCATTGGTCTTGTTGATAATGTTCATTAATGTGTGCTTTGTTTTTAGTAAGTCAAGAAGTGTTTTATTGAAGATCCGACCCACAGCCTTGTAAATCCCAACCCCTCTGTTGTAATTAAAAGGCAGACTTTTATCAGGCCTTAATGATAAAAGACCTCTCTAATGAATGTTTCTCTCAAACAAAGATTCTTCACTTTTTCCATTATTTTTCTTAAACAGAGGATTTTTTTACTGCCCCGTTTTAGTGACTGTTAAATACCTGTTTTTGAACCTTCATGTTCGGTTCTACAATTTTCACAGAATATGGTGTTTTTGTTTCCTTTGTCTATCATTTCCCAGGCCCCCCACCCTTCCCCCTAAACCACAGAAAATGCGGAAGCCTAGGCCACGCTCCATGTATAACCATAAGCTGTTTAACGGCAATATGGAGACCTTCATCAAGGTACCCTATGGTGGTGGTGTATGACTGAGCGGCCCTTGTGGAGCAGGAGAGGAAGGCAGCTAGAGCCTTCACTCTCATTCTCTTCCTCACTTTGGCCTTCTGTTCCTCCCTCTTCCAGCTGCCCTTGATCATATAACGCCTCTGTTTAACCTCTATTCCTCCTCCTCCTCCCTTCCATGCCCGTACAGACAGAGCGGCAGTCAGCTGTCTCTTTATTCCCCTCCAGAACAATTTACCATCTCTGGCTTTATTTCTAAATCCAGTCGCTTTTTAGACGACTGTGAGGTGGAAGACAGCAGTGGGTCTGCTTTGCCCCTCACTGCACCCAACCCATCACTGCATCTCTGTAGCTTTCCTATCGCCAGTCCCTGTGCTTAGCCTTCTTTAACCTCCAGAGGGGTCATTCGTCATCCAAGCTTTTCTAACTTTGTGCTTCTCTGCTTTCTTTTCCTCTGCTACTCTGTGCTTTGCTGCTTTCTGTCCCAGAGGAAGAAGGAATGCCCGTACCCGCATTCAGGTACCACTGTTGTTGGAGAGTATAGGTCAGGGCACAAGGGCAGTAAAGCACTAAAGCCCTTGAACAATAGTAGACATATACTGGCTCCTGCTCAGGCTACGCTTGCATGCTGCTGTATTCTGTGACATCAGGTTATTAACAGTTGCTTGTATTTTTTGTGTTTTTGTTTGCTTTACACTGCTCATGAGATTTGCTTAATTAAATGTTTCTGAAGCATCAAGATGTTTATGAGGCATTAGATTTGGTTGTGGTGAAATGGAGCATTAGACTTCTCCTGTCTTGCATATCTTTAATTAATGTAAACTAGAACAGGGGATTTGTTATTTGTATGGATTCAAAGGAGAATAGTTTGTTTATTTAGATGGTGGCACTGTATAAAAGTTACACAAAATACTATATATAATTTATTCTTTTAGTTATACATTCTTTTTTGCAAATTATTTGTGTTCTCTTGTCTGTATTTATTTAAATTTCTCATAATTTCATTTCAGGATTCAGGTCAACCAATCCCACTTGTTGTTGAAAGCTGTGTCAGATACATCAATCTATACGGTAAGTCTGGCATCGAGTTGCTGTTACTGCTCCTTCTGAGTGAAAGGGCAGGGAAAAAAAGCAAACTCTGAAGTCCTTCGAAAACTCCTTCAGCCTCATAAGAAGTGACAGCAGCTATTGGACGAAGCAATCTATTTCCCTGAATAGCCGCAGGTCCAGAGAGTGACCTGCTCTGCTCTCCACCTCAGTCTCTGAGGTGCTCAGCTGCCTGCCAGTGATTTGACAAGCTCATAACAATAGATCACACACGTAGAGTTATGAAAGTCCCATTGGTCTTTGTTTAGTCAGTTCAGCCACCCCCCTCTCTTTTATAGCTCCTCCCTGTCTACCTTCACATCTGTCTTCAGCTCATTGCTGTAGCTGCAGGCCTTTCCCCTGGATCTGGACCTAATGAAACTCCAGAAAACTGATTAGGAGCCCTCTAACTGAAACCATATGCTGCAGCCTCACTGAGGGGCCTTCTCATGGAAAAATACGCATCTCCTTTTCATTACCAGATTACATTTCCTGCTCTGTGTTATGTGTTTCCAGTGGGCTTTTATGAAGCTGGTACTGGGGTTTGGAGATAGTAGTAGCTAGCATAACTCTGAATCTCCAAATTCTGGGTTGTATTTCTTTCAGGCTTGCAGCAGCAGGGCATATTTCGCGTGCCAGGATCACAGGTGGAAGTCAATGATATTAAAAACTCATTTGAGAGAGGTGAGTCAAAGACAGATGGCATTATATTCCCCCTTTTCATGTCACAAATGCTTAAACAGGATAAACACCATCTTTTATCTCACCACTGAAAGCACATTTATTTTTCTCCATCAGGTGAAGATCCCTTGATTGATGACCAGAATGAGCATGATATCAACTCAGTGGCAGGGGTACTGAAGCTGTACTTCAGAGGACTCGAGAACCCTCTCTTTCCAAAGGAGCGATTCCTGGACTTCATCTCCACCATCAGTGAGTCACGCACAGCAGAAAATATTCAAAGTCATTACCGTCGTGAGTGGACACACCTTGCAGTTTCTTAAACGCAGCCTTACTGAAGAAGAGAAAGGCATGCAGTGTAGCACATGGAAGCAATCTTAACACCAGGACTGATATTTAGCAGAAAGCCAGTAGGAAGAGAAGAGTGTGGGCCACATCGGTCTGCCGTGTGCGAGTTCACCACAGAATCATTTCCCCGCTGTTTCGACAGTAATAGTTTGATCACTCAGCCTGCCTTAGGGGTCTGGTGAAAGGCAGGAGGGGGCATCTATTAAAGTGTCAAATAACAGCTTTCAGAGTCTTCTCTGGCTTTTGCTTTTGCACACTTTGATCAATTCTCCTTGCAAAGGTCTGGTTTATATTATATTTTAGTGGACAGTGTTGTTATAGGCTCAGTGCCTATATATATATATATATATATATATATATATATATATATATATATATAAATAAATATAAAAATTTAAAAGCTATATTTGTGTCTTGTGTATTGCAGTGTAAACCACTGTTGTAACACCTCTCTGTTTCTGTCCTTTGTGTTTCAGAGCTGGAATCTGGAGCTGAGAGAGCGCATCACATCCAGCAGATTGTTGTGACTCTTCCTCGCACCATCATAATCGTCATGAGATACCTGTTTGCTTTTCTCAACCAGTGAGTAAATACATCAGCCACAGGTCCTGGTGCATACCGAAGAGCATGTAGAGATTAGTTCATTCTTTGCACAGACATTAGTGATGTACCGTAATTTAATCTATTCTAGTGGGGAAAATCCATATTGAACAAACATAGAATAGCTACAGTCAGGGGAAAAGACAAGATCCAAATATATATATATATATATATATATATTGGAAAAAACATCCTGCTTCTTATGCCCACATCTGTCTGCAGTATTTTAGAAGTTATTTATGGGCTCGGAAACTCGTTCCTCACTGAAGTAGTATACCTGTCCTCCTATAATGGATGTTATCAATACTCCTTTTACTGGCTTTGCCTGCAGAACAAAGAGTTTGATTTCATACCCCAGGTCTCTGCTCTTCTGCCCTTTCATACCCTAACCCTGATTTAGACTTCCTCTTGCAGCACTGAATGATTTGGTTACCAAGAGTCGGTTGTGGCATGTGCTGTTGAAGGGTTCAGCTGATCACAGTGCTTTGCAATCAAGCATGTAATACTGCATGTCAAAACTGAGTTCAGTTGAATCCAGTGACTCTATAGCAGGTCTGTGCTACATAGTTCTTTTTCAGGCATTATGGGATTGTTATTTCATAACTTAATGCCGTTATAATCAATATTTTCATATTAACAATGGACCACGTAACTAGTTGCATGTGAACAGGGTCACAAATATTGATGAGAATTATCAACTGACTCAGTAATTCCCCTAAACTCTGGGTTTATGGCATATTTCAGCGTTTTGGTTTTCCAGCCTGCAATAGCCTATTCTGGTTTAAAAGAATATGAACATAGTGAAACATTTAGCAGCTAAAGAGACAGATAGATATTTACCTCAATAGTTATCTCAAATTTGCCATATCAACTTAAAAGGAGATAATATGTCAGTACTGAGTTCACCAATTGTTTCCACTGTTATTGCAGGTTTGACAATGTAGCAATCAATCTAATGATTTATTACATAATTTATTATCCAAATATAAATAAAAGCGTAGCCTAAGCACAAAAATACAAAACAGGATCTTAGCCTTATCGCTCCCACTTTCATTGACAGTTCTGTCAATACAAAGACTAACACTAGTCAACAACTCAGTCTATACATACAGTATCTGATGTTGTTAAAGGTTGTTTCAATATTATTTGTAGACAAAGGAAAAAACACACAATGTTCTGTCCCTCAGTCTCTCCCAGTACAGTGACGAGAACATGATGGATTCATACAATTTGGCAATCTGCTTTGGTCCAACCCTGATGCCCATCCCAGACGGCCAGGATCCTGTAGCGTGCCAGGCACATGTTAATGAGGTCATTAAGACCATCATTATCCACAATGAAGTCATCTTTCCCAGTCAACGTGAGCTGGATGGCCCAGTGTACGAAAAGTGCATGACTGGGGGGGAGGAGTACTGGTGAGTATTTGCTAGATGTGAACAAAGTAGAGTTATGTTGATACGACACTTCTGTCAACTCTTATCGGCTAAGCACTTGCGTAAACACGCTTATTGTTCATAAATCAAATATTTGTAAAGCTCCAATGTCTACATATGTGACATTTTGCATTTGCTCAAACAGTGACAGCCCCCACAGTGAACCAGGAACTATTGATGAGGCTGACAATGGAACTGAACCGCACACCAGTGATGAAGGTCAGTACATGTGTTTTTTTTTATGAAGCGGCTTTGTTATTACCCAGGTATGTCTTCAGCCTGGTCACATGGCTCAAGGGATGGCAGTGTTAGCCCTTCACTTTGGTCCAATATCTCATCAACAATTGGATTGCCATGCAATTTGGCACAGGCATATATGGTCCCTTGTGGATGAATTACACTGACTTTGGTGATTCCCTGAGATTACCTCGAGCACCACCAGCATGTTGACATTTTGAGTGAAATGTCCTGACAAGCTGAATTTGGTTCAGATATTCATGTCTCCCTCAGGGTAATGTGAGGATAACTTGATAACTTTGCTTTTAGTTCTAATTAGCCAATGTTAGCATCCTAACACGCTAAGATAGTGTACATGAAGCATTATACCTGCTAAACATCAGCATGTTAGCATACTGACCTTAGCATTTAGCTCAAAGCACAGCTGTTCCTAAATATAGCCTCAAGGAGCCGCAGCAAGGCTCTTGTTTCTTCACGCAGACCATTTTTCTTGATTTACTGCATCTAATGTTGGTAGTCTTGTGAACTGTGGGTCTTGCCTGTGTGCACTATAGTCAATATCAGAGCTAGGGGAATATGTTACCATTATGTTCTCTTATACTATAGTATACATTTAGACTTGTTATAACCATTTCAGTTGACTTTGCATTCAAAATATTGGCAGCACTTTTACAATATCTCAAGTTAAATCCCACTGCAGTTTCTCCTACACACTTCACAGCCCGTTCTCATTCCCAGGTCATCAAATACAGATGCGAGCAGTGTTCAGAGAGTTGCTGTTTCACCGCTAGATGCCACTAAATCCTACACACTGGTCCTTTATGGAGAAGCAAATTCTACAGTTGTGTTCAGAGACAAATATAAAATAGCTTTTTTTAAGATTTGACTAAGTTCACATCTTCAAAAATAGTATTATGGATTTCACATGAGAATATACGTGTATGTGATGTGATTTTAAGTAGTCTTTGTGGATAAGAAAGCCTCACGTATAGACTTCTTATTAAGTGCTTTTGACTGAGAGGTGAGTGAGGTTTGCTCTGCAACAGCTTATGATTGCAAAGGCTTATATGATGTTTTGGAGCTGAAGGCAAGTTGAGTAAACAGTGTTGGCATGCAGCACTGCCTCTTTGATCTGTCTTTCTGTGTGTATGTGCGTGTGTGAGTGTGTGTGTGTGTGTGAGAGAGAGAGAGAGTCTCTCTCCTCTCTCTCCTTCCCCCTCTCCCTCCTCCTCTGCTCACTCTTTGTTCAGTGTTAGTCAGCAATTCTCCTGGGACTTTCTCCTTTGTGCAGTATTTCCCCAATTCTCCTCTGAGCTTTGAATACATAACTGGGCCAGGCTCAAAAGCCAAAACACATATAACACACAAAATAATATCTCCTGTCTGTCTGTGCCATCAATGAGTAGTCAGAGGATGGGTCTATGAAGTATGGTGCGTGTTAGGTCAGACTGGGTTAACCCTATCTCGGAGCTTCATCTGCACTGTTAGCTGTGTTTGTTAGTGCTGACTCTTTCTCTTTTTTCTTGCTCTCACTTGGAGAAGACAACAAAGGCTGGCTGCCTGCTCTAGGGTCTGCTCATGTTGGCCTTAATACTCTTATGTGACGTTATGGGCTCTGGTTTTGCACTGTAGTTTCTGTAGTCGGTTCAGTTGGTGTCCTCTGGCAGCAGTTCAACTTTCATGGAGGAAAAACAAGCTGGTGCTAAACTGAACTAAGCAAGCAAGTTGTGATGACTGTACCTTTTCTATTCTATTACTTTGTAATTGAAACCAAATTTGAACAAAACTGCTTTCAGTCTTCATTCACTCCAACTATAAGGGTCTTTTCACCCTGGTGGTAGGTTTTTAAAAATAAAACCCATGATGATAATCATACAGTTAACTCTGACTGACCCCTGCTGGCTGGTCTGTTGAAAGACACTGCAGAGACAACTAGGTGTTCTTTACAGTAGTTGCTGTTTCTCATGTAGTTACTAGTTCAATAATTGTTTAAGCTGCAATTAAATTAAAATTGTGTTTGGTATTTTAGGTTTTAAGTATAATATGACTACACATACATTTGTTTTTGTTTTATTTTGTTTTATTTCAGCTTTGTATCTCTGTAGCATGTCTGAGGGATTTATAATGTAAACTGAGATGTACTGGGTTAATCTTTTGGAGATAACATCATAGCAATGATGTAAATGCAGTAAAAACTGTATTAGAAGCACCTATTCAAAGCTTGCTTGATTTTTTTTTATTGTTTGTTTTAGTACTACATAATAAAAGCCAGATTGTGAATAATCTTGTTGATCAAGTCAGGGAAAAAACAGCCTAGCCTTTCAAATCTGTACCTACAATGTGATCATTGCCATGTTGAGGCTATTAAGCAGTTTATTAAGCTTTTTGTTGATGTTTCTTTGCCTATTTATGTTTTCAGAGGTTGAACAGATTGAGGCCATCGCTAAGTTCGACTACGTGGGACGCACTCCCAGGGAGCTGTCCTTCAAGAAGGGAGCCTCTCTGCTTCTGTATCACAGAGCGTCTGAAGACTGGTGGGAGGGCCGCCACAATGGTGTGGACGGCCTCATCCCACATCAGTACATAGTAGTACAAGACCTGTGAGTAACAGCAGAATCTGTTTTAGTAGCTGTTGTTCGTCGAGTAATCCTCTCTATCTGTGAAGCTGTCAACCAACATTACTGTAATTACTGAAGGAATACATGTACTTCAGTGTGTGTACAATATGCTCACCACCAGTGCCTCTGTTCTTTCAGGGATGATGCTTTCTCAGATAACCTCAGCCAGAAAGCAGATAGTGAAGCAAGCAGTGGACCACTGCTGGATGATAAGAGTTCATCCAAAAATGATGCCCCATCACCATGTGAACAATCACCTGATTACAACTTTGGAGGAGTCATGGGGAGGTGGATATAATTAAGATAAACACCTTTTTTTTTGTTTAAAAGGTTCTGTTGAATACTATTTAGGAGTTTTTCTGTTTGACTGTTGGTCTGATCTGATCCCTCCCCACAGGGTAAGGTT
This sequence comes from Dicentrarchus labrax, assembly GCF_905237075.1. Taxonomy (NCBI): domain Eukaryota; kingdom Metazoa; phylum Chordata; class Actinopteri; family Moronidae; genus Dicentrarchus; species Dicentrarchus labrax. The sequence goes on along the minus strand of NW_026136711.1, from coordinate 19,627,607 downwards.
ACGGTCTGATGGAGCTGCAATCCCACGACGTCGGAGTGGCACAGACACTCACAGCCCAACCAGAGGGGCTGACACTCCGCCACGGGCTGCTGCGTGTCCCAGTAGCCCCCACAAGGTGTCCATCAGCAAAGGTCGTATAGAGAGCCCAGAAAAGAGGCGCCTTGGCACCTTTGGCAGTGCGGGAAGCATCAACTACCCAGACAGGAAGGCCTATCCTGAGGGTCACCCTCTGAGACCAGTGCCGGGAGCCACTCGTCACAGCAGCCTCGGGGACCACAAATCACTGGAGACTGAAGCTCTGGCTGAGGTAAGGATGGCAAATATCAGGTAGAGGCAAACTTATGGAAAAAAAATGACAAAAATTATACCAAGAAATAGAAGTAATCTCTTTTGGTTTATAATCTATTTTTGGCGGTTCTGTGGTGTCAGTGCCAGACTTATATGAAGTGTGAAGTTATTATTGTATGTAAGCAGATTGGAAAGGTTTGGTAGAACAGAGCCAGGCCCCCTGATGTAGCTGTCAATCTGAGAGCAGCAGCTGGGACCTGGAGTAAATGTCAGGGCCAGACTGCAGCTGGGAGATAGACACACCTCAAGGACACAGAAGCCTGGAACTGAATAACAAGCTAAAATGGCACTGAAGGTTCGGCACCAGATTCTCCTCATCAGCTAATGGCTGCAGCATATTAGATCAAAACATAATCGAACCATAAAATGTTCAGTTCAGTTCTTTAACTTGACTAGAACTGATGTTTTCTGATTGGTCATTTCTAAATGGTATACAGTAAATTTAATAAAAAGCTGTAAAAAAGTAACATAAGTAAAAAAGTACATTTTTCATTTCATATCTTTTCTCATTTTCAAAATGGTTTAACTGATAAAATTGCAGGCCCACACTAGTAGAAATGTGGATGTATTTTGTCCATAATTACAGGCACGCATTGTTTTGCATTAATTTCGGTATCATATAATAAAACGGTATGAAAATGCTACAATAATGTAACAGTGACAGAACACTGTATGGGTCAAATAAATTAATTGTAGGTAAGAAGCTAAAAAGCTAAATGCTAGATGTCTGACTGACCTGGCTGTTATTCTTGATTGTTTGTTTTCCTCATCTTCATCTCTCCTCTTCCAGGATATAGAGAAGACTATGACCACAGCACTCCATGAGCTACGTGAGCTAGAGCGACAGAACACCGTTAAGCAGGCTCCAGACGTGGTCCTGGACACCCTGGAGCCCATGAAGAACCCAGTCAGCTCCGAGCCCGGCAGTCCGCTGCATACCATTATGATCCGTGACCCGGATGCAGCCATGCGCCGCAGCAGCAGCTCCACCTCTGAGATGATGACCACCTTCAAACCAGCTCTGTCCGCCCGGCTGGCTGGAGCTCAGCTGCGCCCCCCGCCCATGAGGCCAGTGCGCCCTCCTACCACCCAGCACCGCTCGAGCAGCTCCAGCTCCTCAGGGGTTGGCAGCCCTGCTGTGACTCCCACTGAGAAGATGTTTCCAAGTAACAATACAGCTGCTGGTTCTAATATGAATACATCCGGTGATGCCGGGGATAAGTCTGGTACCATGTAGCAAAGGTGGAATCTGCTAGTTGGGCTGGTTGTAAAGCTTTCTAAATGAGGGGAAAGCTTATGGAAATGGGTGCTGATGTGTGAAAAGCAGATATGGATGTTTTCCTCTCTGTTTTCTGCCTGACTTAATTCATATATTCAGGAAGCTCCTGAAGCGAGCCTTCAGTATGTTACCATGGTGATAAAGCGGTGGAAGAAGCTGTAGAGGTGTGATAGTGAAAAGCTCAACTCTCTTTGAAACTTGATTTAACTACAGAAAATGTGTGTAAGAATACATGTATTTCAGTTTTACCTCAGTTTCAACAAACATCTGTGGCCATGTACAGTGAATGCAAGTGAAGCAATAGGCCTACTTGTGTGAAATTTGGTATTAGTTTCCACCCAGCACACGTTTTGCAGGGGATGTTTCAGTCACTCCTGCTGACGTGTATGAAACACCTCATCTGGACGGGTGTAAACATCCACGCTCAAATACCATGTCTGTTTACCGTTTAGGTCACAGGCCTATGGCTGTACATACAAACTTACTTGAAGTCGCCATGCTTTCTGTTTGTACTATAATACAGTGGATGTTCAGCAAAGTAACAACTTAGTGACATTATAAATGTCTGCATGCATGGTTTGGAGAAAATAAGGAAACATTTCAGACTTCATTCAGAGATTTGTAATAAAGTGGGATTTTCCCATATGGTCATTGTGAAGATAAAACAGTTAGAACCTTAATTTCCAAAGTAACAAAGTAATACATTTGGATCTTACAGTATTATATTTCAAATCTGCCATGTGTATGGCTATTGGTACTCTAGATGTTGTACCTTAAGATAAAAGCATCCTGGCATGAATATGATCTCTAAAGTCTTAGATTTTACTAATCGGAGCATTACAAAGCAAGTCATCCTCCTCCATCATGTATGGTTGGACAGTGGGCAGACTTAACGTGGCTGTTTCCATGTTCTTTTTCCTATGTCCTGTATCTGAAATGCAGAAAACTAATGCACCAACTAATGTAGGAATCCTGTGGTAAACTTGTATATAATATATAACTAGTAATTTTTTAAGTGTTAATCTTGTACAGGCTAATATGAAAAAGGCAAAGGGTTTGCTGTGAATGGCACTTCAGATCATAATCCACCCTTTTTTTTTATCATATTCAATAAACTGCAGAAATATTCTTTGGCTGTGTAAAATAGAGTTCAAATCATTTACTGTGTACTGTGTGCTTAGAGTGGTTTTGGTAATTGTACTGTAGAGAACTGATTGTTGAACAGACAACAAAGGCTGAATAAATGTGTTCTCTATTATGTTTTTGACACACCATTTTCACACTCAGTTCACAAAAGTTGAACTGTCGCCTCTTCAAGTCTAATTCGGGCCATTTTTATGATTGCATAAGATACATTGAAAAGTGCCCTCTGACAGTTCCTCTTTCCAACTTAAAATGTGATACTCATACAGAGGAACCTGAGAAGCAGATGTTGTCACATACTGATATCACAGCTGTTTCCTTCCTTCCTGTCCTTTTCTTATCCTTGTTGATAGATACAGTTATGATCTGACTGTAGAATATTCCTTTTTCTTTGGAAGAAAACTAAATAGAGAAAATTTCAGTGTTTATATCTACTGTACCTCTTGTCATTCTGACTGCTCTAGTCCACAGAGCCGCATCCCAAAGAGCTGGCTCTGTTCTGCATGTTTTGCGCTGTAATGCCTGACTCTTATTCTGGGACAGTTAAACAATGGCTGTATGTGGTGCCTTGCCTTGGTAAAACGCACACAAATTAATTCAATATTGGATGTTTTATTTCCTTAACTAATGGGCCTTAACAATTATGGCGATTGGGAATGATGAAATAAGCTGCTTGCTGCAGTTGCTAAACTAGAAGTGAAAGAGATTAATGCTTGATTGAGCAAAATAAACTTAAACATTAGCATGTGAACAAGTCACTGTCAGCTCTGCAGTCAGTCTGTACATTCTGCAGTATTACTGAGATACATGCTGTAAACTGAGCATAATTGCTTGTTGTCAATGTGTTGTTTGTAACAGATTTAAAAATGTCCAGGGTGGGAGAACAGAGAGCTCCTAACAGCCAGAGAAAGGCAATACAGCATTTAACGTCATAAAGTGCACTCACATCCTCTGCTGGCCCCTGCTAGTATTGCCTCTGTATACCATCAGCTTTTGTGGGCATTAAGAGTCTGACCTGGAGCTAATATTACAATCACTAAGCTCATCCATATTGGTCTGTCCTGGTTACAGTTTTGCACCTGTTGAAATCTATGAAGATATTGTTTATTGAAATAAGAAGAAAGCACACACATTTCAAAAGGTGAAATTATCATCATTATATTTAACTAGACTGTTTTTTTTTAATTTATAGACACTTGTGTAAGTGGACCAGGAAATTTGAGTGCCTTTTGTGCACAACATCAATTTTTATTGGACTTTTATATTTACTTTTTTAAATGTAATATGTTGTCTATTAGTTGTCACGTTTATTATAAACTGATGTTGCTTTTTTATCTTTTACTTTCTATTGCTACTTAGTCTTCAAACCACCATAAGGAATGCATTGTGTAAAGATATTCCTCTCATGAATCACAGAAGAATCATCATGAAATATCTGTGTTTGGGTGATTGTTGAAGAATAGGAGTTATAAAAACTACTGTATACACGATCTACTGGTGAAGTTCAGTAGAATCATCTCAGAATATTTCTTTCATCTTTTTGTTTTTATCTGTGTGAACTGTGCTGTGAGCCGTAACTTTCTCTCATTTTGCTCCTTCCCTTTCAAGGCAAAATCATTACAGTATTGTTGGAAACAGCGCGACTGATATGGACCCTCTCCTTGCAGAGGTTATAAGGCACTTGGTGCACTCTCCTTTTCCCTACATGTGCGGTTACATGGACGTTTTCTTTGCTGGAATGTGTGCTTAAATTGGTAACACTGTTTTTGTCTGCTGAGAAGATTTAATATTCAAAAAGGACATCACAGTGAGAGCAGACTGAGCGCCTGGTCATGTTGTAGGGGACCGGAGTGTGAGTTACTGTCACGCTGTTTACCTTCTCTTTAATTGTTTGTCTAGTGATGCTGTTTGTTGATGAGTGTCTGGTTGGTTGAAACCCTGTGATGTAATGTATACCATACCACTGAAAACCCCTGCGTCCAAATAAAACCATTATTGCTCTGTGATTTGGTTGTCATGAGTCAATTGTTTTTGATTTGTGGCGCTAAAAGGCAAATCAGGAATCAAGTTGTGAACGAATGGTGAACACATCATAAAGATCTAAAAAATAATAGATAAGGTCATAGAAGCCTTTTTCTGTAACATTAAATATTCATTATTAAATAAGCAGCAATGAAAGTAAGAGTTGGGGGGAAAAAAACATCCATAGTTATATATAATAAGTTTTATTATTAAAACCTAATTTAAAAAAAAACAAAAAAACAATTCAAACATTGTCACTCTGCATTGATCCATTGATGATAGTAAGACACGGACTGAGAAAAATGGGTTTTCAGACCCTTTCAAGGAGCAGTGTGTAGGATTTATTGGCATCTAGCAGTGTAGTTGCAGATAACGACCCTCCCATTTCAAGCATATACGAGAAACTACAGTGGCTCACTCACAAAACTCGCAAAAGGCCCAATCTAGAGCCAGTGTTTGGTTTGTCCATTCGTTTCTGTTACATGGCAGAATACAAAATTTAAAAAAGAATAATTGAATGCCCGAAATGCACGAGGGTCTGTAGTTCATTCTGTGGCCACATGATGGAGAAACTGCAGCAGAGAAAGTGTTTGATGAACATGAGGTTTACATGTAGAGTGTGTAGTCAGCACTATGTTGATTACTCTCTAAGGATTAGGAAGGAGCGTTGTGACGGCTACCGGAGAACAGAGTTTTGCATAAATTAGATGATTACATCTCCCTTTAAAATTGGCTTTCTAGTCCACTGGTCAGAGTGTGTTACACCAGCAGCTCACACTGCTGGTGCATAAACAAAATTCAATTTGTTCCACTTGAGAAACCTCTGCTCAACAAGAACATGTCAAACAAGCAACGGTGTTCACATTTTTCAGTAGTCTGGAAGGTATACTACTTAGTGACAAGAACAAGAAAATCTTTAAAAGAGCAGGACATTTTCTGTGTAGTGGCACATTAACATCTGACACATTATGTTGTAAAATAAGTCTGGGATCTCTATGTGTTCAAGATGTGAGGTCATGTTGACTGCAATTTTATTTTCTCAGATAGGATTTTAAGTCATAATAATTAATAGAACATTGTCTTTACCAACAAAGATGATCTAAGAGGTAAGGAAATACTATTAGAAAGGTTATTAGGATGACAAAAGATTTGTGTTAAATTACACTAAATACAATAACAGACACTGATGTGTCTGTTAGCAGAGTGACATGTATTTAGTATCAGTTTACATAATTATCACAACTAAGTATGTTGTTGAATTCCTTTGATTTGTGATTATGTTGCATAATAAACATTCAGGTTTTACAAGTGATTTTGTTCCTTTTTATGCCCCAAAACAGTGAACATCGTGGCACACATCCATGCTGATGAAGGATTTTATGCCTTGATAAGGTATGTCTAATAGACGTGTAAACTAGCATGCAAACTTATTATTTATTTAGAAGAAACAACAACAACAAACAAATTTACATTTACTTCCATTGGCATGGTAATTACTTTATGCCTCTCTAGAATGAGGTATGCATCATCAATGGAGACCAGATGTTACAGCTGGTTTGAAAAATAAGTTGCATAAGCACTCTCCAGTGGCCTAATTTGGCTTATCTTCCATTATAATTAATACGCAAATGAGAGAAAACTCTTCAATAACACATAATCTGTTTATGAGACTCGCAGCAGAACAAAATTATCATAGCTTCTTGTTTCAACCTTCACCCTCTCTGCCTGCAGCTTAGCTGAAATAAAATAATAAAAATAACGAATGACAAAGCAGTTACACTCTTCAATTAAAACCCCTTGAGGACCAGTGATGAGCTCTAGATCATTCATTTTCATAATCAGAATAAAACAATGCAAACGAATGGAAGTCATGTTTCATTTATTTCTAATGTCAGCAGGCAGTATGAATACAGTTTTTACTTTTTACCTGAAGCTATATCATATCAATTTACATGATGTGTGATGAATACTTAGTGTATTACATCATCTGTTGACTTAACATTGTTGTAAGAGAGCAGTTTAATTAAATTAGTTAAAATTAAATTGAATGTTTGTTTTATTATCAGCAAGAAGATTAAGAAAATAACCAAAGCACAAGACAATGGTCTGCTAATCTCCTTAATTATCTGGGAATTTGACCAAAGAATAAAAAAAAAAGTCTTATATTTATATTGAGGCAATAGCTTGGCAGTTACCACAAACGATGAGATGTCTTTTATAATTTTTTCGTGTTTGATAAATGATCAAAGATACTCATTCTCACTATCCTGAGCTGAATATGGCATTTACCACATTGTCATCTACACTTTCTTAATGTCACGTGACTCTTTTATCACAACATGGCCTCAATTGATAAGTTAAACTTACCCTGACAATGTACAGTGAGTAAGCAGGGGTTTGGTGCCCTGCTGAAACTTTGGTATGATACATAAAGGTTGGATCGATCAAACCAGGGACTTTACAGTTGAGCGACAGCCTAGACCAGATCAAGCTGTTGCTGGCAGGAAGGAGACAAAGAACTTTTCCGTGAAAAGATGAGAACATGAAGCGTGTTCATTTTTCATACTTTGCCTGTCTCAGTGTGTCAGAAAGACATCAGAGTGCTCCAGAAATCTCTCCGATACTTAATCCTTCATGCTGCAGGGCAATCAATAATTTTACTTTGATACATTTTCATAACAATTTCTGACCTCACTCAGAAATCAGAACATCTTATCAGTTTCTGTACATGTATGAAACAAGTCTCATCGTGACTTGCTTCATCAAGCATGAACGGAACGGAAGTGGAACGATCATCAGCATTTCAAGGTTATAGCATATGGCAAGACGTCTGAATCCACTGACATTTCTAGCTTTGGCTGTATCTTTGATGTGCAGGGATGCAGCGGGGTAGTGCATATAGAGCATGCATAATAAATTAAGCCCAAAGACACAGAGCAAGTCGGCCTGGTTGTTTTCATTGTTCATGCACAACCTTACAAGAAGACACGACATACCGCACATGCACAGACAAGATCAATTCACCTAACTCCTGATTATACGCTCTGACAACCAACACGTGCCCATGGATTGCTCATTAAAGCTCTGAGATCCTATCGTTGCTTGTTTATATTCATGATGTTTTTGCAGTGGCATGCCAAATGTGGCTTTGCAGTCATGACGGAACTTTGAAGTGAGGTTTTTGAAGAAAAGATATGAGGCCGAAGGCAGAGCTGACCCTGCATTACCAATGGTTCTTTCTTTGATAGCATATGTGTTCATTTGATGCAACTGGAAACAAGTGACTCAAACAATGTGATCAGTTGCAGTAAGCTTTTCATCTTACTGCTATTTGTGGGTGAGGGTTTCAGACTTATTTGATTCTCTAAGGTCATGCAAATGCACCTGGAAAGCAGACCATTAAAATGATCTCAACCCAGTTATGATTTAATAACCTTTTAGCTATACTGTGTCTTTGTGTTGTAGGCTACCTGGTTTTGTAAAATGCATGAATATTACTATTGTATAGCTTTTGAAATTCAAATTCTGTGTCCTTGTGACTGACTAGGACAAGGTACCATGAACTGACAACAAACATTATCGTCCTCACAGTAATTCCTTTCTCTCTGATCCTTTCTGTCTCTATTCGCTGTATACTCTCCAAGAAGAGATTCCAAAAACCCATCACAAATAAATAAAAACTGATCTCATGAGGTTGTAAAGTAAATGTCATGTCTAGTCCACTTAACAGTCCAGGGTTAACAACAAATTATAGAAGTTAATTCTAACAAAACTTCAATTAAGTGCCCCTGCACTTACAAAGGACATGGCTGCAGATAAGGACATCTTCCAGCTCAATAATCGAATGGACCTTTGTGTAGAATATTTGTGTAACCTGTATAATACATTATGCAAATATAGACTTTCTGATAAGGATATTAGCTTCTGTCAGTTAAAGTCATTTTGTCACAGGTGAGTAATTCAAGTCCAATTCAATTGAATAGCAAATAGAATTCACATCACATGTAATGAATAATGTGAGTACTTTTAATTACATAACAGGCTTTAGAATAAAATAGAATTTGTCCAAATACAGGACGTAAGACAGCCCCTTTACTAACTAAAACATCATGTAGTAAACACTGAAGCTATTACAAATAGCGTGAACAAACAAGAAAGGAATAGCCAAAATATTTCAGTCTTCATATTTATGTTGCTCAGGGTCTTTGCCCCCTGATAAATGAAACTGAAGGCTTAACAATTCAGAGGCAAGACACATATAACACATGAAAAATGAATCAAGAATTAATCACTAAAACAGAGCTCTGTCATCTGCATCTTCAAGGACAAGGCCGTCTGGCCTGTTTAAGTCCATTGTTTAACACTACACAGCTCCGGCTTCATATGTTTGCTTTCATTTCCCAGAGCTCCTGCCATTGTTAAGATCCCAGACAGGTCTGGACCTGTGCACTGGGTAACACAGGGCTGGATGACTCACTTGCAAAGGGCCTCATTAGATAGAAATATACATGATGTGGAGAATAGTTAACAGCATAACACTGATAAGGCAAAGCACAGTACAATCCTTTGACACAATGTATGTCAAAGTGCAGATGTTTCAGATTTTACATATGAACCTCAGATTTATTTAGCTTTGCAGTCTTATATTCCAGGATTTATGTTCACATGCAACTATTTTGCATTAACAAAAGCCTTTCAGGGGAAAACATAATGCTGCTTGGATTAAGTTTTGCATGAAGGCCCATATTTCCTTCAGCATTAAAAAGGTGTGTTTGTTGGAACTCGCTTTAGGCGCACATTTAAGTGAAAAGGGCATTACAGATTTTCTCACTGTGTATAGCTTCATGCTCTCATCATTTGAACCATATTTTTCAATAGCAGCAACAGGCCACTACAGAGCTGCATAAAACCATGAACCTTAAACCTCAGTTAAAGTTTCCCTTATGTATTTGTTGTGTGTTATGCTTTTTTTAATCCACATCAAAGAGCTACACAACATCACCAAAGAAAAGCTTGATGAGATTTACCCAGATGTCTCCCTCGTGTGACATGGCGCTTCTATGGTTCATGGTTCTACGTAACATCCATGAGTAGGGGTCTGCTGGATAGAGTTTGTCAACCAAAAATCAAACACATGATTTTGCTAAAAAAAAAGGCTTAAAATAACAAAGAATTTGCCTCTCATGTTCTGAAAGAAGCAAGATGTCCTCTTTGGAAATAATGATGGAAAGTCATCCCTGACCCGGCATTTGCTTGATATTTTCTGTCTCATGATAATGTTTTCTGCATGTGAGGAGAGAGCTGGAAAGAGGCCTTCGAAGGAATGAAAAAAGAGAGGTTCAGTCTAACAAAATATCAGAAAACATTTAATGTTCTGTGGATAATCCTTAAACACACAGAATCAGTAATACAACTCTGCAGTGAAAAGAACATTTAGAAATTCCAGACTTAAATAGACCCTGCGTTAAACACCTGGTAATGGGTTTAATCTGTAACATAATTCTTGAAAACCTGAAAGAGTTTCACAGGCATTCAGTACATCATGTCATCTTGCTAATATAAGCATATAATTACTGCTTGGCTGAGCATCTAGTGATCAAACATTCCCAGTTTCCAAACCCATCAGTATGTCTCAGCAGAGTGCTGGAAGAGGAGAGTAATTGGTCAAACTCCAGCTGAAATTATCTGATAAAAAGCAGACTGTTATATCATATGTAGCATCAGTATTTATTGTGCAGTTGTTCATAGTTTGTGGTGTTTTTAAACTGCTCAGTGTAGTTTACTCATTCACTGCAGGTCTACAAAATTCAAAGCATGAGGGCCATGCCTTTTGTTATTTAATTAGTAAGAATAAATTAAGCACTTGAATGTTAAAAAGGTATTCACATACACGCATGGACACACACACAAACACACAAACTTGCACAACTGAAGAAATTGTTCCAATGTAAGGACTTCAATCAGGAAAAGGCAAAGCAGAGCTGCATAACATTATCTTCAATTAATCCGACCTAACACAATAAATTGAAACCTGACATGCCTCGACATTTACTCCTGAAACATTTAGACTTTCTTGCATCCGAACGGTTGTGACACTGTTGACAAAAGAAATAATGAATGTTGAAAAAAAAACATTTAATGATTTTCCTCAAAGAGATGATGCTAGACAGCCTATTACAAAGGCGTGTCATTTTCTGTGACACATCATGTGATAAAGAACTGTACAAATTAAAGTAATCTCATCCGCCCCTGCAGGGAAAACCTTGTTACCAAATTGTTTGGTAATGCTACGGAGACCGTGTGGAAAGAGTCATTAATGCTTTGGCAACACTATGAAATTATTTAACTGGCCAAATGCTCTCGGGGTTTGTATCCTCCACACCACCAGGAAAAATCTAATTATATAAATGCCTCTGGATATTCATGTGACTGAATATTCTCATTCAAGTACACATGTGACATGGTCCAACATAAATACATTTGAATGATTTCAGAGACTACTGGGACACTGTAGAATTTTATAATTTGTAAAATAGAGTCATACATTCATTTTACATACATGCATATACAGTCTTAGATTTACATCTGAATATCTGTGATGCAATACCTACGCTACTCCTGGAAGGCTGAATAATTAGTTCAATGCTCCCGCAAGCAGAGAAGCATACTTTGCTCTAAATTCATCAAGGGTATAAAACTGCCAAGATTTTAAAATAATAATAATAAATACAATCATAGTGCACACCAAATTCCTGTGCATTTGTTGTAATTGTTAGGGGTAAGTAAAGCCGCAATATGCTCACTGTCTGTGAGGCCCCTCAAAAGCCTGTAAAGCATTTTCCGGTTCAAGGACAAGATGTTATTGTAACTCATTTTGCTTTAAATGTGGAGGGATAGTTTAGTTTAACTTTCCCATTAGTGACTAAGGACCGGAAAACAAAGTCAAAAGCCACACACAAAGGCATAATAATAATTTTCCAATGCTGCAATATTTTTCATACTTACACTTGTCATCCAGGATCACTTGTCCTGTTATCAAGTGTAATGAAGAGCAAGGCTGTCACAGTAGAGGCACCACAAGTAAGTCAGTTGTTATGGAATAACCATTTTCACTCTCAGATTTCCTTGGAGTCATGGTTAGATTTAAGAGTTTCAATTTTGAGGGGCCAACTTGGTCACTCAAAGGAATGCAAGCATCTGGTAAAGTCTTGAAGCTGTCTTTCCATCATTCAACCTAGTTCCCATCAGTTAATATGATGTATTTACAAAGTATTTATGGCTTTTGGATCATTCAGCTTAATTCTTTACTGAACTTGTCTCTGCTGTTTCTACTGCCATGCTGCTGAGGCAGAGACAGAATGAGCTATACCGAATAATCAATTAGATTGTACAACACTGACTCACTCTGAGTACTCACCATTAGAAATACATTAAAACAGTTAACATGTTCATCCTGTATAATTGAGTTTAACTACGCCACCACCTGTTATTAAAATGGCAAAACAATGCAATAATAAAAGTTGATTGACTTTTGATCATAATGAACATAAAAACAGACATGTAGACAAAACAAATGGAAAGCAGGAACAGGCTACAAAGTAAATATTTAAGACAGTACAGTAGAAAGGCTTTGATTGTTTTCATTTTGTGGCAATTCATCAAGCCAATAAAAAAAAACAATTTGAATAACGTAAGCTCAAACCTCAAGTATCTCTGTATTGTTTTCATATTTATGTAAATATAGAAAAGCATGTTTCTACAGAGAGTGAGGTTTTATAGGATCCAGGTCCACCACCAGCAGCACGCGGGAAACAGAGCTGGAACTCCAACTCAGCGGAAGTCGTCAAATGACGTAGAGGCGCGCAGCATCCCCTCGAGCGGGACTTTAGTTGCTGATTAATGAAACAAAAAGTTTTGTGACGTTCTCAAACAGCGTTTGTTACTTTTATTTACTACAAATGGCCCTTCAGATTGAAGCGGATTTTCCACCCGCCTTTGCATGTCTTAAAGTAAGTTGTATATGTTTTAAATGGTAACTGTTTTAACATGGCTACTGATGTTAGCTCTTAGTTAGCTTAATAAAAACCTAAATAAATAAAAAACAACTAACATTAGCTAGTCCTATCCATAAAGTAACGAGAAACGTTAAAGCAGTTTAACTTGGATTAAAACAACAACAACAACATGTTGAGCTAAATAGTATAAATCCTTTCTCTGCCACTGACTGATGTTAGCTACTAACTTAACATCAACGTTAGCTGACCTATAGCTGCGATGCTAACTAACGTTATGCTAATGTTTACTCACGTTAACTAATGTTGCATTGATCCTACAGTAACAGTGGACCCGGAATCAGTGAACTGTGAGCCTTTCTGTAGGAATGTGTTTGAAACTCCAGGCCAACTTCATGGCTAAGTGTCCGAAAGGAAAATCAACATTTTAGTTCTGTGTAACTCTGTCAGCACACATTATGATGATAAAAAAGGGTGTTTATAATTCTAAAATGTGTGTATACAATATATGATTAAAACATGCAACTACTCTATTACAGTAAGAATGTTTTAAACTAGCTTAGTTTCACCAAAAAAGTAATTATTCATCCTCTGTAACTGCATCCTGCAATGTTGCCAGATGTTGAATGTATTATTGCTTTTTTAGTTTTCTACACTTTCTGTGTCATATTTTGGTTGTTGCCAGGGAACGACAAGTTGATTTGTTTGACAAGTATGGTTTTTATCTTTTTTTTTTTTTTCATCTGCAGAATGTTGATGCCCTGCTTCGATGTCCCATTTGCTTTGACTTCCTCAATATTTCAATGATGACTAAATGCTCTCACAACTGTAAGTAACAAGAAGAGCAGCTTTTAAAGTAGCTACGGTGCTAATAACTGTAATGAGAAGTTTGCAAAAGCATTGAGCATAGGAAAGCAAATCCATTAAGAGACCTGTATCTACAAGCGAAATCCAGTCAAGATCTTTTTGAAGTGGAAATTGTACTTTTGCTTTCTTTGATGTTCTTTGAAATTGATTTCAAAGCAATAAGAGTTGAACATTTGAATGATAATGAATGTCTTGTCTTGTATGTGTGTTTGTATGTTTGCTACTTGCTACAAATAGAGCGTATGTTAGTTTTGTTATCGTTCTCACCATGAGCGAGAGAACTGTAGTCATCGTGACTGTCTGTCCCACTGGATCCTGCTGGTTTCTCTGTGTTTAATATCAAGTGAGTTCCTTGCTTAAGTTGAAGCAAGTTTATTTTAGGTTGCCTGCATCTGTTTTGTGTCTATAGACTTTGCATGCTTTTGAATCCTTTTGCTTCTGAATTTTGCTTTGTGTTTGAGTCTCCATAGACCACCGTCCTCATGTGGATTGTATACAGTTGTGCACTAGAGAGAACGAATCCAAATTATCACTAAATCAAAACTTTGAAAGAAAGGAAATTACCTACCTGCTGGCTAATTGATAATTACCTTTGTTTGCTTTTCATTTTACAGTTTGCTCCTTGTGCATCAGAAAATTTCTCTCTTATAAGTTGCAGTGTCCACTTTGCAATACAGTAAGTATGCACTTAACTCTTAATGCATAGTTATGTTCCCAAATTTCATTTGCATGATCTTTAACGTCATAACCTCAATAAAGATGTCTCAGTTGCAGGTCATCATCTCTAATTAATTGTATTAATTTGATTAAGGTGACAGATTTAATTCACAACCCTCTTCTTTCTCTTTTAGCAAGCAACAGAACAAGATCTAAGAAACAATCGTTTACTGGATGACTTGGTCGTAAACTTTCAATCTGCAAGGTAATGTTCAACACATTATAAATGGTTACAAGTAAACTGTCTGAAAGTATCAGAACGTTCTCTGTAAAAGGACCAGAGTGCATCCTGAATCACAAGTACATGTGTTTTATAAAACAGTATTATTATCAGGGTGAATGATAAATATAAAATATGAACCAACCTACATTGAATTCAGGGTACTACTGTCAATACAAGCAGTGAAAATTTGAAATACAATACTGCCCTAAACGCTAAAACAAGACTCCGTTTATATACCAGCAGCCTGCCCTAGTACATCTATGTATCAAAGACTGAATAATAAAATAAAGGCGTCAGTTGATCGGCTCTTCTGATCGCCGTTTATAGAGAACACTGATCAAACTAATTAGAGCGAATATCGGCCGATTACGATCTGTGACTGATCAGTCAGAGCACCCTTTAAGTACTATTAAATCCAAGTATATTTCCGTCCTTTTAAATAATTAATTTGATACTGTAGTCTGCAGCATACAAGAGTTTTTGTGTCATTATTTTGAATTATTTTGCCCCCAGAGATAGACCAACAGAATAATAAAAAGATCAGGAAATAAGACTTACACCACAATCCCTGTAAAACCTATTCGTCATGAACACGTGTGTCACCTGAGCCTCTCTCCAGTTTGTCTTATTATGGTTCTAAGAATTGAAGAGAGAAATAACTACCATGGTGATTCATGGGATCCTGTTGTTATTGACGAGATTACAGAATGTCTACAAGGGAAACGATTTACTTCAATTTCCCAGCATTAGAGAAACACTTGTAATTGCCTCCCAGTAATCTACTTCTGATTTTAGGATTTTCTGTAAATGAAATGGGGATATTGTTTTCATCAGCTGAGGTCATTCAAGGTTTTCCTTGTATTGCACTTCTTTTTGTTGTGTAGCTTCAGGGCTGATATTATTTTTTCATTACAACTGCATTGTAGGCGTAGGGAGCGGTGTCCCAGAGCTGTTCTAAAGGAAATGTTTTGGTAAATTTTTGTATTTTTTTTCTTTCTCTACCACTATTAATCACAGTGTAGGAAAATATTTCCTTTGACTTGAGTGTTCTGTTATTAGTAGCACTGGTCACATGGGTACAGCTAGCTTGCACTCTTTTGTTGTCTTAGGCAGACTGATACACGCTGCTTTTCTGCATTGTCACGTTAGGAGAAATAAACTGAAATGTACAATATCAAGATTCAATAGGTCACCCTAGCGTCTGGAATTATTTATCCCTTTTGGTTTAGGGACATATTTCTTATAATGTAATCCCCCACTTTGTGTTCTTACTAGTCTTTTATCTGTGCTAATGCAATAATGACGCAAACAAACAAGAACACACTTCTCCTTAGGTAGGGTAGGGTAGGGTATATATTTTGCTTTGCTCTTGCTGTTTTGGAAATGGAGACTGGAGTGTTATCCGTGTTTTAGAGTGTTTTATATCTGTCCATATCTATCCATTTCCCGAGGAAGAATAGATGAAAATAAGCCTGTCTAACTCTGACTCCTTTCCGATCATCAGTGGGCATTTTCCCTGGGAAAAAACAAACTCAAACTAAACTCATCAGAAGTGTTTCTTCAATGTCTGGGCTCATGTTGATATAATGTCCGAGCGCTGTTATCGGTCAATAAGCCATGATGTTTCTCCCTTTCATCAATCACCTCAATGTTATCAACGCTCTGAAAGGTCTCCCTTCTAACCGTAGACCTTCTGATTGTCATCACTGTTACGAAAGAGTGGCTTACGCAGCTGCTCTTTCCTACGTTTTTTAATTTCCTGTCGAGTGTCTGAAAAATGGGATTCCTTGATAGGTGACTCCGTCATAAAGTGTTGTTATGTAACAATATACTTGTCTCAAACAATTTAGTCTTGGATTAGTTCCTTTGCTTTGAAATAAATAAACATTTGAAGACTATTTCTGTTTAAGTTTCGATGTTGGGGTCTGTATAGAGTCATACAGGGAAATATACTTGAGTCCCTCTTGCATCTGAGCATGTGGTTGCTAAGTTTTCTGCTTTAGCAAGTGTTTGTGGATTGCTTCTGTCATTGGGTCACTCACATTTCTCCCTGTAACAGCACTGCACTGGGTAGCTGATGGCACTAATTTACTACCATTAAACCAGAGGCCTATTTCTCCAGCAAACCATTAGCTGTTATCACAGTGCCACACATTTATATTATCAGAGTAACCAGCTACATTGTAGTCTCTCTTCTCACTCTGTAAACTCATTTATTCAGGTAGAAATGGAGCTTGTACACATTAAAATGTCAGACAAATTATTGAATCTGCTCTTTTTTTGTTGTGAATACAGTGCACGTTGTTTCCTTCTCTCGTAATGGCCCATCTTCTGGAGAAGCTTTAGTCTATGGGTATTATTTGCTCTATTCATTTTTCAAGGGATACACCAATTATGAAATTCTGTGCAGAAAGCGATATTTCAAATAGCAATTTGGCCGATACCAATGTTTTTTGATAAGCATTTGTGCCTTGTTGCAGTTCAGTCTATTTCTCTCTCTCCCAATAAACCGTTGAGTAATTTTTATTATTAAAATGTTCTAATTTTTACATTTCATTTGTATGTGCTTTAAATACAGCCAGAACATCTTTTACATTTGTCATCGTCATTGAAGTACAGTATGTTTAAATGAAATTTTAGGGTTGAGTAATTATTAAGAATATTGTACATTGTGAGGGGTGTGAGAACTTTGGTCAAAAAATTATCATATTATGAAACTTGTGCGTCTCAGAGGGTTTCCAAATGAGTTTGGGTCAGCACACGGGCGTGTGTTTAAGGTCACTAGCATCCAGCTGCAATAGTAGATATTCTTGCAATTAACACTAATTTGTAATTACAAAAGGTTATTCTTCACATTGAAGAAGGAACAAGGACAATTTAAACTCAATTAGTATGTGTAATTAAGTAGATGGTATTGATTTGCTTTTGGCTCTTTTGGTCACTATAGGTCTAGGAAGATCAATGAGTCTTTAAGTAAATTGCCTTTTGAATTTTATTTTTGAAGAGGAGTAATAGAATCTGTCATCGTGCAAATGCTGGAATAAGGCAATAAAAATGGGAATAGGTACTCTGTTACTGTCTTCACTTACAATCCTAGAAATGGTTAAATGTTTTTATTTCCATTATCTGCCTGCTTGATAATGTTGAATATTTAAAGAGGTGTTTGTTTAGTGCTTCACAAAAGGCACTTTGAAGTCACTTGAAATTGAATTACCCTGGTGATCTTAAGAGTCCTTGTTTAGCTGATTGTTCCCACCATTTACAGACTATAGGGGAAACAGGAATTCACACATTAAAGGTAACAAAATTGTCATGCAGCTTTCTGAATAATGGTATTGAAATACTACCAGTCTGTCACGAAGTAATTATGGTGTAATCTTTGTTACTAATTTTGAACACGGTGCACTAAATATGTGCTAAATCTTCTAAAAATATAGTCTGATTAGCTCCCCTGGCTAGTGTGTTACCAGTGGCAACAGCCAGTAAACTGCTGCGGTACAGTTGTATTTAAGACCATCTGACATAATAAAGTGATGGAAAAAACCCTGTTTGCTCAAATGAGGCAGAAACAGTTACAACTAATGGCTATAATGTAAGGTGATATAAGGTGGTACATTTGAATTATACAAGTCGTGTTGAGTAACAGTGCCGTTAAGTAACAGTGCATGTATCTTTTAAAAGTATACAATAAGCTACAATTTTGGTAGGGACAATGTTAAATGTCCCTACTTGACCTGGAACCTTTCACTTTGTAACTTGTGGAGGTTTTGGTAATTTTTTATTTAAAGGGAAAAAAAAAAAAAGTCCTTACCTTCTCTAAATATACTACTTAGCTAGATCATTTTTCGCATTAGAAAGTTGAGCGGTTAAAATGTTTTGGTCAGATGTTTCCACATTTGTGCAAAGCGACTTTGGCAAGTGTGTGTGTGCGCGTGTGTGTGTGTGTGTGTGAATGTCTGTGAACCTGCTCTAATGGGGACAATAAGCACAAATAAGTTTTTAGATATGGAAAGCAGAACATCACACACCTCATTGGTTCCATTTTATTGCCAAGTAATGGCCCAGCTGCAATTTGTTTGCTTTCCACATTTCCAAGACTGTAGCCAAAGTGTCTACTTTTTCTCGCTCAGTAGAAAAGGAGCGAGATAATTGACCAGGTGCAGTTATTGTCAATGGGCTTACTTTACTGTCAACAGAATTTATTGGCACATACTTTTAAGGGGATCTTCAGTCTGTTATGCTATATAATATACTTTTTGTGAATATTATGTCGTGCTAATAAGTATTTTTTTAGGTAGATAATTTGTTGTTTTGTGAAAGAAGTGTGTGTATCAGAATGTTTTTTTAAGCTTTCGAAAAGGGAATAGTTACCTGCATGTCTAAATCATACACTACACACATTTTCACTTTGCCTTTCTTCTTTTTCCAGGCAGCAGTTGTCAGAAGCAAATTTTGACTCTCCTCCAATATCGCCAAAGACCCCAGCTTCAGCTGTCAAGTGCAAAACTCCCAGAGAGAAAGGCCAGAAGTGTAACATCTCTGTTATGAGTCAGTTTTTCCAAAAGAGGCCTAAACCATCCCCCACTAAAGAAACCCAGCAAGAAAGTTCTGTCGCTCAGTGTATTCAGCGGGGAAAAATAGAGACTGCACGGACCCACAATGCAAATGACGCTGACCTACATTCAGCAACCACTCAACTTCCAATAGTTGTGAAGGAAGAGCCGATGGATGTGGAGGAAGCATCTATCCAGGGTTTGATGTCCGTCAAACAGGAGGACAGAGGCTCACACAGTATCAGCACTTTGGTTGAGATGGCGCATTCCTCGTCACCATCACAAGACATAAAGCCTGTGCCCAAAGGTGAAGCTTTTCTCCCTCTAGTTTAAAAACGCTGCACCATCCCATCTAACTGGCCTATTAACTCACAATCAACAATTACGGTAACTGTGACCTGGAACCAATATGCTGATTCTTTAACTTTGCTTGGTATGGGAAATCCATTACACTAAGCCACCTTTAGTTTGTGTCAAAAGTAATTTTTGTGTCATAGTGATGCAGTTGTGAGCAGGAGCTAGTTTGAAAAAGGCCTGTTGGTACATTTAGGGTCGGTCGGATGCTACAAAGTTCTCATATGTAATAGGGATAAAAGACCCAGTATGTTCCCTAAAAGAAAGGTTAGCTTAAGGAGCAAAAAAGCAAAACATAAAATGGCCCTTAAGTAAAGGGTTTTTTTTTTTAATTTAAATTTTTTTTTATTTAAGCTGTTAATAATATCATCTTGTGTATCTTTTTGCAGTGGACTGCCCTGTGTGTTCTGTCAGTGTGTCCCAGCAGTTTATCAACAAGCACCTGGACACATGTCTTTCCAGAGGAGAGAAGAAGGAAAGCTTGCGGAGGTGAAATACCCACTTAACTGAACTACTTAAATAAAAGCTCTCTACTATTGTTTGCTCAAGCTGTTATGCTCTCTAGGGAGGTGGGATAAAAGTTAGACATTTAATAGATTTTCCAAAGATGAGAGGGATGAGAGAAGTGTGGCAATATGCACTGATCAAGGGTTCAAGCATTGTGTGTTTCTCTTTTTTTTTTTTTTTTTTTTTTTTAAAGAATGAAAAATGTAGGGATACGTAGAGGTTTTAAGAGCAGTTGTGTGCTGGGGCCATTTCTGAACCAACAACTGACAACTCTACATATAGGGTTGCCAAATCAAGATACAGATCTATGAAACTGAAAACCTATTTAAGATTTGTCTATGGGGTTTGTTGAATGTTCGGGATGAATCCACTTACATATGCAGTGGGTTTGGATTGCATGACAATGATATAAGAAGAACAAATATTTTTTTCAGGGTTGAGTTAGGCTAGTAATTTCTCCCCGTTTCCAATATTAGCTAGGATGCACTTTTGACTTTTTGACATGCACACTAAATGCCCTGAGTGCTAACAAGCTTACTTTGTTTGCTTACAATGGCAGAATTACTGCAACTCTTACTAGATTTGTAGTATTACTAACAGCCAGGCTGCCCTCCTGGGACCCAGCCCACTGACTTGTGTCCTCTGTAGTGGACATTTTGTTCACATGAATAACCTTATACTCTTGGAGCTACTCTAATCAATCCCTGTTGTACTGCAAACACGCTGGCTTTCTTTCTTTCTTTCTTTCTTTCTTTTCAAAATGGACGACATAGGAGCAAGCACATTTTATAGAAATAGGAGAGATAAATCCAATATTGTTTATCTGTTTGTTTTTTTTACTATGATAATCATATATGTTCTTGTTTATTAACATGTCAGGAATAATATATTTAGTTCTCAAATCAGTTAAATTGTCTTTGTTTTGAAATAATAGCTATTATGAATGTCAACTGGACACCAGGACTATCTTTATGTACTTAATGGCTCCACATTGTTGTAGGAGACGCAACTGAAACAGGAAGGACTCTTTACTAGATTAGTGTGGGAGATTCAGATGTGGACCCGTCAGATGATGACAGAGATGAGGATGAGTTTGAACCTGCGATAGAAGAATATGATGAGGAAGAGGAAGACGATGCAGGAGGCTCAGATGAGCCGACAGATACAGACACAGACAGGAAGAGGCTGAAAACAACATTGTCCTCTGTGGACCAGAAAATAACAATGTTTGTGTTATTTAGTTCCAGTTATACAAATTCTATTTTTTCAGTAAATGGGGTAATTCCATGTAATGTTACACCCACAAAATGTTTTCAGACACATTGGTACCCAATATTGGATTTCCCAAGTGGTGTCATGAAATATATGCAAATTGCCTCAAGAATACAAAGTTTGTACTTATGAGTATGGCAGGAGAACGTATGAGATTGCTGTTAAATTAGCAATTTATTAGTAAGGTGCTTCAAAACCTGCATCACCCTGTTGTGGTTTTATTTTGGACCAATGACTTTAAAACGCTTATATTTTTTATCTTCTAAGTTTGGATTATTTTTTCACCCTAAAATGATCCTGTGGTACACTACTATGGACATTCTACAAAACCTTTAAAAACAAATCTGAATAAGTCCCTAAAATCCTAAAAAGGTAGGAAATCACAAAAAACAAGAAATTACACCGATTTTCCTTGGTTCCTTGGAGGCTACATATCTTGCTGAAGACGCGGTCTGTGACATAACTTCAGAAAACTGAACCTTGTCAGTGGCCTTTGAAACTTAGTTTATCATTATGATTAATGACCCACGCAGCCGTTACGAAGTTCTGTTAATGATTGGTCATATTTGTGTAGCAGTGCAAAATCTTAATCTGGAGTAGACCTTGATGTCACAATGATGAATTGCAGAGGTTTTAATTCTGGCCTCATGTAGCCAGCCAGCACAAAGAATTGATCTTGCTACCAACCTTAATAACTAGAAAAATGGAAAAAAAGGCATATTTGACTGCCTTGTCTGATTATAACAGAACCGTGGCTCATCAGAGGTTTGTGCCTTCATCAGTCTGACAAATGGCAACTCCCATCAGTTAATATCAATGTATGAGCTCAGCTGATATGGCCACTGCGTCATCTATATGATAAAGTTGACATTTCCATAATAATAATTTTGTCAAGACTTTTATTTAGTACAGTCGTAGAAGTTTACAGCTGCGCTCAGAAATATCTCCATCAGGCATTATCAAGTAATATCTGGTGATTACTCAAATAAACTAGTCGACATGTCTGTTGCAGCTCCTTTGGCAAGGGGAGGCGTCCAATGGGGAGGTTGGTGTACAACTTGCTTTCCCTGCAGGAGCTGAAGAGGAGGCTGAAGGAGTGCCATCTCTCAGTGCGAGGTTCTCGAGACCAGCTGATCAAAAGACACCGGGAGTTTGTACACATCTACAATGCCGAGTGTGATTCCCTAAACCCAAGATCAGGTGAAGGCATTTAGTCTGTTATACCATGAGTGTGATACTTAATGTTTGCAGAAGATGGACTAATGTAACTTTTGCTACTGTTTTTGGTCTTAACGAAATGTATGTGTCGTCATTGATTTTCTTGGTTTTGGTATCTGTATTATATATCGGCAATTGGCGGCCCAGCTTTTTAATGCGATTTTTGGCCATTGAAATCCCATATTGGTCGACCGCTACCCATTGAAAGCAAATATGCACATGAATTTAGAAGGTGAATAAGAAAACCACCAAATTCATATTGAACCTATAGGTAAACATCCAGCTGGGAAGGTTCTCAGTCATTTTTTACACAGAAAATGTATGTACACATTTGATCTTACAGGTTATGTTTTTCTTTATTGGCTTACCTAGGTAGGCCTCAGTTTTGAACAGGGTCCTCATGGGTCAAAACCTTTTTATGTGTTCGGTAGCGCAATTCATATAACGGGCAATATTTGTGAACTCAAAAGTAATGAAGATTTTTCTTTCCTCTGTCAACAGCTGAAGATATTGCCAAAGAGCTGGAGGCCAATGAAAAGATGAGGAATCAAATGCAGGGGAAAGCCAAACCTGTACGTACTAACGGCTTGAACTGTTGTTTGTTTTGAGTAGAAACATGAAATGAAAAATAATCTAAAATCATGCTTAAATAGGGCAGTTGTTTTCTCATTGATGCACATTAATGCTAATGTAAATGTTTTTGTCAATTCAAATCTCTTGTAGGTCTTGGTGTTCTCAAAGAAACATACTGAGAAGGAGATTGATGAGATGCATTCAAATTATAGTAAGTGATTTTTTTCTTTTCTTTTCAGGACACTCACTATCAATTGGTCAACACCTTAGGGGTCTGACTCATAAAGCTGACGGCTAAAAAACGGTGGCAACACAAGTAAACTGATGAAACTGTTTTGCATAACCTCAACGAATTCTGTTAAAAGGTGCACTGAATACAGACTTGGCTGATGGCCAATATGCATATGCGGTCTACGCCGGCATGTGAGGAAATGACTAATCCTAATTTTACTAATTAAAAAACTGCAACAAACAGCTTTGCAGAAAGAGAAACAAACTAGCCAGCCATCTTTGATCACTGTTAAAAGGTTTGAAAAAAAAATATCTCAACAATATCAACAATGTTTTTGCCATGTGTACAAAATAACAAAAAGTACCAGGGAAAGTCAATAACTGTAATAGCTGTTACTGAAATTACAACCTCATGTCTCCTTTCCCCTCTTCCTATGCATAGCCAGGGTACAGACTAATTTCAAATAGTGCCTCAGGGTACACTCGGTTTAAATCTAGAACATTATTAGAAAAGGACGCATTTTATGATAATCACCTCCTGTTGGATAAAAAAAAAAAAAGTTTAAATGTTCCTGATATACATTTACACCATTACTGAAAAATAAGATTTTGATCACACTTTAACCCTCTGTGCTTTGTAGCTGAATGGCCAAAACTGTCCAACACTGTGTATGAGTTGAGTGAAAAATGAATGAATGCTGTTTTCTGTAGAAAAACATGACAAGCTGCAGTGAAACACACCTGAAATGCAAAATGTTGTTATCTCAGAGAGATGGACCACTTCTCTCCAGAATATAAATTTGGTTATGAATTCTGGTTGAATTGACCAATTTTGTGTTCACTGAAATGGTTCATAATGTTGCTTTCTCCTTTTTTTAACTGTCAACATATATTTTAATAGCACTTAAAAAACAAATATTAAACAATGCTTTGGTGTGATTTTTCCATTCTGCTGGAGTGATGCACACTACGGCTCCGTTGAGAAGGGCTCCTCTATCCAGTCCTCCTATTTGACTGAGGGTGAAGCTGTGAATCATATTGACTCTACTGCTTTTAAAGACAAGATTCGCCAATATAAGCAGGCAATGCATCTGTGCCTCAATGAGGGCAAGGCAGCATAACTAGAAAATAACTTTAAAGCTTTTCACTTTTGTTATACAGTATATCTGAATATTTAAGATATTCTCTATGAACTAGCTTCAAATATGGGTGTTTCATACAGAACCAAAATTAAGACCAAATAGACTTTATTAATCAGATATAAACACAATTTACAACTTTCTGCACTAACTCCATCTGCCTAGTACAACTTTCCTGAAACAACACTATAACGTTAACTTATTTAATTCTATTTCATCTTCTTGTGTTTCATTTTCCCTTTCATTGCCTTTTTAATTTATTCTATGTATTATGTGTTCTCCGGGAACTGCCTTTTGTTTGAAAGGTGCTGTACAAATAAAGCTGGCTTTGCCCCCACACGCATACCCATGAGACAAGGACAGGGATTGAAGGCAGCACCTCAGATTTGATCAAATGCTTCCCTCAGGAAATTTTTTAACCAAGGTGGAATACTGACTGTTATTTTTCTCTCTGAAGCTTTTTGTTTTATTACATAAAAGTGTAGTCATTTCGTCTGACGTTAGCGGTGACGGCCTTTATTTCAGGTGTGGCGGCCCACCTCTACTTTGTAATTCTTTTAGAATACCTCAAACTGTAACATGGCCTTTTTTTTTTTTTTTTTTTTTTAAAAGAAACCTCCCCTGAATTATTGCCCACAGAACAATGCAGGGCACAAGCTGTGGCCACAAAGGTTTTAGGAAACTTGTCTCAGAAATAGGTGTCTCAAACGAGGTTTTAGGATTAGATACACTTTGGATATCCTAATGACAGCCTGTGATGACCGTTTTCCAAAGCAGACCATAGGCTTTTAAACCGAACCTTATTTTTCCACCAGAGACCTGAATCTCGCTTGATAGGTAATTTGTCACAGAAACTGCAAGACATTTTTGTCATAGTTGAGTGATTGTTGCAGTGGAGAAGTAGAAACTGTTCCTCTGGAAACTGAAGAGGCAATATTCACAATATTGCGTACTTTTGTGTCTTCTAAAACATCATTAAGATATTGTGTATTCAATGTGTCACCCAGCCGTAATCTCAATCTTATTTTATTCAGTGTAGCAGTTCATATACCTTCCAGCGCATTATCGGCAACAGAAACCAGCAGGATTGCTGTCTCTTCAGTGAGTAATTTAGCAGCAAGGGGTGTAATGAAAATGTAAAACTAATGAGGTGACTTAGGTTTTTGCCATCCAGTGTTATTATGACTTGTAGGGTTACTTGGCTATTAAGTGCATGTCTAAGATTGTTTTCCATTTGCTATGAGCTCATAGCTAATCACTCAAACATACAGATACACAGAAATCTACACCAGGTCTGTGCTTTATCCTCAGAGCAGAGGTCAAGCAAGAACAGCAGCATCAGAGAACATTATCCGAAGTCATGTTGTCATGGTCGAACAAGATGAAAATCATGTTGGGAATAACTCTGTAGAGCTAACTTTAAAAGTGGTTGAAAAATGGATGTGACTCACAGGAGGTGGGTTCTATAAATAGCTGCACTGCTGTGATAACCTCTTGATTTATCAGAGGGGGATGTGGATGACTCACTCTGCCAGCATGAGGAATTGTGAATGAGCAGACAGGAAGGTGAAAGCATCACACGCGTCTGCACACACAACGAATCCACCGGGGCGCTGGCAGCCTTTTCTTCAGTGTGACAATATGTTCTTTTAGTGTTAATACAATCAGTAGCTGGTTGTTCAGACAAACATTCTCATAACTCAGAATAACCGAAAGGAAAAACCTGGAAATCCTGCTTCATGGGAGGAGCCCCTGAGTCGTTTTAGCTGTATATGTACTTCCCAACTGCATTCTTTGAAAACAAAAACAAAAAAACAATGTCCACTGTTGCACTTTATTCTGTAGTCTTGAGTCTGGATACATGACATTCAGTTTTACTTATATGTGGCTTAGATGATCATTTTTTAACCTGGCTGATTCATCATACTGGATAGTGCATTTTAAAGCTATGTGTACTAGTTCTGCTGCATCCCTTGTGAAATTAACGTGCATGAGATGTCACCGTGATTTGTAAGTCACAAAAGGCTTTCTCTACTCATTAATGCAATGGTAAAAAGTTAATTAGGTTTTCCATATGTGCATGCTAAAACAATGGGAGGGCTGGATTGCTATTTAAATATTCTTGCTCATAGTTACCAATAACAGCTTTAATGGATACATTTAAACACATATGGACCCCAGGAATATTAGTTGTTGCCAGGGTAACAACTCATAAGGATCATGATAAAAAATAACAATTTTTGCCTCCAAGTGAAATGAAACCTAATTGTTTACATATGAAATTCTGCCATTGTCAGTGGTTTCCCTAGAATTGTAACTTATAGCTTATGTTTGTGGCTTTTCCTTCAGTTTTATTTCTATCAACTTCAGATTTTGTTATTTAGTACTTCCTCTTGAAACTGTGACTTTTGTAAAACGGCAATCCTGAACTTAAAGTAGCAGTGGTGATATTTAGATCACACAATGCTCTGAATTTCTGTGGAAAGTGATTAAATCCTTTTTTTTATTTTTTTTTTTTGGATCACTTCCAAAACTGTTCTTCTTTTGTCCACTTCCATTCACAGTTGGCTGTAATTTCTTTGCAATGACGTTTTGGCCTCCTTTTATAGTAGAAAAAGGATGTTTTTCTTGCCACAGGGATCTCATCTTGGAGCTGGCATCTGTGGTGTTGAATAAAACCTTGTATTTTCCTAAATCTATACAACCTTTCAAGGTTGGGTCTTGCCATTTCAAAGTCAACATATTAATATGACTGGCTTGATGTGTTACAGATATTGAAGAAAAATGACTCTGCATTCCACATTCATTATAAATATTAATGTTTTCCCAAACATCATACTGTACAGAGTAGAGCATACCTCAGATACAGCAGGGAATTTAAAATTCTGTCCTTTACCTATTCCATTACATATGCTATTTTGCCTGCAGGGAAGCAGCACAGCAGTGACTTTTCCCGCCTCATCGCCCAGGTTAGGGGTCGCCTAGAGACCACCAGACAGACTTGTATCAAACAGGAAGTCATTGTGGAAGGAGAGGATGCACCAGATACACACTCTGCAGGTACTGCAACACTTATTACCTTTCTCGAGGAATAAAATATACTCTAACCACAGGAGTCTTTTAAGCCTCTCTTCAGTACAAGTCACCTGATCCCAATGGTAACCTGTTGCAAATTCCCGTTGTGTCTTTACAAAACAACATTTGCTATTGTAAAACGGTTACAAATGAATTGCTTTGTGATGATAAATTTTGTTAGAAAATGCTAAATGAGTCATGCAGTACAGCTTGATGGGGTTGTGACACTGGGTGTGTGTGTGTGGGTGAGTTTTGTGGGGGAAAAAAGTGCAAAAAATAAATTCACAAATTGTCAAATTCACAACATGACCATGTGCTCCATTGTTGTGCTCATCTGGCAAGAGTGGATAAAGATACAATATTCAATAACTGTAATCAGTGTTTGTGTGACTTGTTTTGGGAACAACTGCAAATGCAGCAAACAATTGACCAAATGTTAGAGGAAGTGCAGAGAAGGAAAGAGGGATTGTAAGGTGGAAAGACTTTCAACACTACCAAGGAACTTGAAATATTATTGTAGATTATTTCAGTCTAAAAATCTGTATTTTCTTTTCTAAAGTTTCTTTATTGAAGATTCTTTATTATTGATTTGAACAACTTAATATGTACATATACACACATATTAGTATATGTATAAATCTCTACACAGACACACAAAAATACAAGACACATAAAAATACAAGACACATGAACAAAATCTCAGTACAAACAACAAAATAGTCAAAACAAAAACGAATAAATAAAAGTGATGAAATGACGATTGTACTAGGGTAATACACTTTAGTTTAACTATGTCTTATATTAATGTACAAATGTTTATAACGAAAACACTGCATAGAGCTACTTGTATATCCCGAGATCATATGGGCAAAGTCTGTCATTCCTAGATAAAATACAAAGGCACCCCAGATGTCTTGAATGGGGGATTGATTACCCCGTAACAGCATATATAATATGCTATTAGATAGCATAGGAAATTCAGAAATCCATTTACCCGTACTCAACCCCCCCAAAAAAACAAGTCGATCATAGATTTGAGCATAATTACAAACAGCACGTATCACTTGCTTTCTCTAAATAA
Source organism: Dicentrarchus labrax (assembly GCF_905237075.1). NCBI lineage: Eukaryota > Metazoa > Chordata > Actinopteri > Moronidae > Dicentrarchus > Dicentrarchus labrax. Next base: position 19,598,993 of record NW_026136711.1, on the reverse strand, counting down.
GCCTAGCAGCCAAAACTCTACATGTGGGACTAAGAAACCAGACATGCTCCTTCACAGGACCATTGAAACTCATTGATAGCCTCTTGTCTGTGCTGTCAACAGCGTGCTGCAGGAATCCGGCAACTCTTCCTTTATAAAGTTAGTCAGAACAGAGGTTGTGACTTTAAGACCAAATCCCTGCACGTCTTTCTGCCTTGTTTGTCCATATCACAGATGGTGTTTTGGCTGTGCTGTTGGCACTTTATTTATTTATGTATGCATGCAGCTTGTTTTGACTGGATATTACAGGATTAAAAAGTGGCTCACTTTATTTAAAAAGCAGATGTAAACAGATAGTAGTGAATGTAAAAATGTAGAATCAAACCCTGCAGTATTGAGGTAGCCTGAGAGACTTTGTTTCTTGTTCTTATTTAAGCTTCAAGTTGGTCAAGGGAAATTGAGTTGTTGCACCACAGCTGTGCCCATCTTCTCAGGTATCACCAGTTAATTCAGGAAGTAGTTGCCCTTTGGCACATTGCAACTGTGGCAGTGAAATTGTCTTCCTAGTGGCAGCTGGATGGTTCAACAACAAATACAAGTTTAGAACTAAAACACTTGTCTCTAATGATGATTATCTTCAGCATATTTCATACTTTTATATCAAGACCCCTAAATTTGTCACAGTGCTTGTGGACAGTGGCTTTTATTGAAGGAGTCAAAGTATTTTAACCTCCAAGGCCAGCTATGTAGAGCTGCATGTAATACATTTAGGCCCAACCCCCACTATGATATATGAATTAAATAAGAACCAATTAAATAAGGACCAACAAGTTTCAGTTTATAGCAGGGGGGTGTTAAAAACACCAGCTGATGCTGTGTTAGCTGCTGAGCCTCACTGAATAAATTATGATATTAATTGTTCTTTTTTCGTCTGCACATTTAATTTCTTCCAATCCAATTTTTGAAGGAGCTAGCGGCCTCTGCATCTGAATGTGCAGCAATTGCCATAGTTAATGTCTCCTGGTCCTGTCGATTTGAGCAATTTTGCCTTAGCCCTTTTTAAAATCATATCCAATCACATTCAATAATGTTTCAGCAATAAAGCCGAAAAAAATACAGATTAAAAAAAAAATTTAGCAAGTTTGAAGAAGCTACCAGCCGCAGCATCTATATGCGCAGCTGTTGCCATGGCAAAAGTATGGGAACATAATTTACAAAAGGAACATCGTGCTGTATGGAAGAAGACTTGAAACTAGCAACTGAGACCAAAAAGTCATTAGGAAACTGTTTACTGAGTTTACTGAAGTAGGGTCATTTTCTATTACATTACATGAAACTTGGCTTCTCTTTGCTACTAATGGATCTGCACCCTGGTGGCGATTATAACTATACTGTTATGGTTTACTCTCGCCTCTCACATATAAATGTTTTTCGACACTGCAGAGAGCTGTTTTCTGCAACCAAAAAAAAAGTTCTAAAAACCCACGGTACGTTACCTACTCAGCAGCAAATAACAGACTGACAAAGTTAGCAACTACTTGGTTCACATAGTGGAGCTTTTAGCAGCTAAAGAGAGAGATATTTCCCTCAGGAGTTGGAACATAAATAGAGCTGAAAGATAGTGAATATTGGACTAACAATCACTATGTGGACAGAAGCACAACTCCAAATTAATGATCATGTTACACTATAACTGTTGAATGTGTAGACGAACAACTGTTTGCTAACAGGTTTGACTTATCAACTGAAAAGATGATTATATGTCCATGTTGTGTTCACAAATTCATACCCTCAAGTGGCCAAAAAGTCAGTTATTGCAGATTTAAATGAAGTGGGATTTATACTTACTAAATAAATGACTTAATGGTGCTGTATGTTTAATATTTTGTGCACATTATACAAATAAAAAGGCACAAAAGATTGCATGACTCCTCCCACTGTGTCAGAGACTAGGTATATGTGATTGTATCAACAGGACTGTTACGTTTGAGACTATGTAAAAAAATCTGGTGATCAAGGGAGACATGATTGTCCAGGGCATTCATTTTATGCATACCCCTTTTGACAGGTAATTTCCCCACTGTTTGATTCCCCCAGGATACTTGACATGATGATATATATTTTTGCCTCCTTTTTAGATCAAGTTGCAGAATCAAAAGGCTGCTCAGTGATAAAGGTAGAAGATGAAGAAGCCGACGCGGAGTCATCTGCAAGAAGGATTGAATTGTCAGCCAGCCCCACTTATAGTGACGTGTCCATTAGCAGGTGAGCCCTAGATATGGGACACATCCTGATTCACTTACAGTAGGTGACACCCTCAAAGCATGTTGACAAGGTTTAGTCATTTTCATGCCACCGTAAGGTGGTATCCTGATTTTTGACTACTTTTTCACAGTTTGAATATGACTAAATGTAATTTCACAGTGACAACGCTGCAAGATGGGTATGAACCTCTCTGATTTGTTTTGAAATAGCTATGCATGTCACTCGTGGAGTTCATGAATGCTTGAGCTTGTTACTGACTATCTTCATTTCAGAAATATGGTAGCATTTATTTTCATGCCCCTTATGTGGCGTTCACAGGACAGCATTGTAATGATCTGTGATTAATTTAATATTTAATTAGAATTTATTGTGAACTACAACATGGTATTGTCAATTATTGTGGTAACTCAATCTCAGTTAATTGCATTCAGACCTAAACAAATTAGGGTAAAATGGAGACGACAAGCTTTGCCTGGACAACAGAATGAACCAACACATAACATTTAAATACACTTCCTCATTAAAATTTTTACTTATGATATAGACTAAAAGTGAAAGTATTAATTAGCTGTTCTACTTACATAAACTACAAAAATGTAATGTTGCGGTATAGTAAATACACAATCACAACACATTCTAAATTTACACATAGGTGAAATGTTGTATCATGAGGTTCCTTCCAATTCCTGACCCTAAAGTCTGTATGTCATTCATGTAGCTGGTAACAAGCAAAAAAAATGCACTTTATGCCTTTTATTCACTTCCTTCAAAGTATTTACTACGTATGAGTCTGGACAGATGATCACATGAAGGGCATTCATGTGAAATCCTACAGGTGTACAGTCTAAGCTCAGTCATAGCTTGTGTCACTATAAACAGCAGAGATCCCTAGCTGTTTTTAAAAAGTAGAGCCTAGTAGCCAAAACTCTACATCTGGGACTCTTGATAGCCTCTTGTCTGTACATGTGGGACTAAGAAACCAGACATGCTCCTTCACTCGACCATTAAAACTCATATTGATAGCCTCTTGTCTGTGCTGTCAACAGAGTGCTGCAGGAATCAGGCAACTGTTCCTTTTTAAAGTTAGTCAGAACAGAGGTTGTGACTTTAAGACCAAATCCCTGCACGTCTTTCTGCCTTCTTTGTCCATATCACAGATGGTGATTTGGCTGTGCTGTTGACACTTTTTATTAATGTACACATGCAACTTGTTTGAACTGCATATTACAGGAATCCAATGTGTCACTTTTGAAAGTAGATCAACACAGATAATAGTGGATGGAAAAATACAGAATTAAGCCGTGCAGCATTGAGGTAGTTTGAGAGACTTTGTTTCTTGTCCGTATTTATTCAGCATCTTGCTTACTTTTATATCAAAGACCCCTAAATTTGTCACAGTGTTTGTGGACGGTGGCTTTTATTGTAGGACTCAAAGTATATTTTCAACGCATAAGGCCAGCTTTGAGGAGCTGCATGCGATACATTTAGGCACCCTGACTAAAATAAATGATATTGTGTTTACCTTCCACGAAAACACAATATCACAATTTGTTCTTTTTTTTTTTTTTTTTTACAGAATTGGTATAGTTATTTTCTCCCATATTTACTCAAAATCAGCAGAAATATGTTACTGATATAGTTGTTGTTTTTTACAGCAGTTTTGGTTCTCATATGTGCAGCAAGAAATCAGAGAACTTGTAGAAGTGATCTGTGGCAGTTCCAAATGGAAAACCCCAGTGTTTGCTAATGGTGTGTTAGACCAACAGACAACCTTAAACTACAGCAGCTCTCAGATGAAAAAGCCCATCTCTCTCAGTTTATGACAGCCATTTGATTTAGTTTAATCTACTTTGTTTAATGTACATTCTTGAATGCCGCAGGTATATCTGTGTTTTCTGGCAGGGTCAAACTTCAAATATATCTCTTTCAAATAATTTCAGATGTCGCTTGAACTGCACATCTTTTTGTTTCTTGTGTTTTTTGGTCAGACCTTAATTTAGAGACTTTAACTTTATTGCTTGAGGGGAATAATGTTTTGTTATAATAATCTGAGGCTGGGGCCTTTCTGTATGGAGAGTCTGTTGTCCCCATGTCGGCATGGATTCTCTCCAGTTCTCCGGCCCACAGTCCAAAGACATGAAAGTTAATGGGTTAATTGGTGACTCTATGTGTGAATGTGAGCATAAATGGTTGTCTGTCTCCGTGTGAGCCTGTGATGAATTAGTGACCTGTCCAAGATGTACCCCGCCCAATGTCAGTCGAGATCAGCTCCGGCACCCCACAGCCCTGTAATGGATAAGTGGTTGTAGATAATGGAATGGATGGACACATCTTTCTCTCTACTGCACTTCAATAACCATAGTACTGACACCAGGATGGTGTGGGCTTTACTTGATATGCAAATAAAATACACATCAGTGATTCAAACAACCTCAAAATGTGCAAAAACAAGAATGTTCTTTGCTGCAACAATAGCTTGTTAAGGTTGCTATATAGAGATGATAGTAACAGAAGAAGCCATAAACTATATGTTTGTGCCAGAGGAGAACCTAAACAGTTCAGATGAGCTGGTGTAACAACTGCAGAACAGCCATGTCATATTTAAGTAACAACAGCATACGTACATTTACATACTTAAATTTCACTTATAATAAGTTTTGAATTTCTGAGAATGTCCTTAATTAATTACTCCACAGACTTTAAACAATATGTCAAGTCCTAATTTGTCAAGACAAATTTAATGATATGCTATTGAACCCACTCCAGTGTTGATTTGACAAAAAAATTAATCATACATCAAGGACTTTTCAACAGGTCATAATATAGTCTAAATTTAATACTGATGTCTCTATATGACCTACATTAACAAAGAAGACCATCAGCGAAAAGATTAGCTATTTCTTTATAGTTATCCTTAATGCCTGTCATTGGGTTGGGTTCAGTCTCGCTCCCCTCAAAATAGGGCTGGGAACTATGAGGGGAATAGTCGTATCTCAATTTAACAATTCAACCATTTTTTCCCCATTGTTTTAAAAATCTCGATTTTACTCCTTTTAAAATAACCTCCTGGGCCATAACATATTTCATCTTGTCTGTGCCATGGCCTTTCCACTCACAGTTGATACAGTGTGATACATAAAAACACCTGCTCAAATTAGTCTCAAACAATACGTGTCATTTATAAACTGCAGATCATCAGTCTATTTACAAAGGGCTTGCTTTCAGGGGAGTTACTCAGGTACAAACCAGTGCACAGGGTTGGTTTATTGAAACAGCAATATCCTGTATCGGTTAAACTTTTTTATTCTCTCTCTTTCTTTCTCTACTCTCCCTTTTTTCCCATTTCAGTTCTATTTCAGACATCTTTGGTCCAGAACCTGCCAGAAACCTTGAGTAAGTGGTTCTGCTGTCATAGTTACTGTCAAGAAAAGTAATGTCATTTTAGTTTTTTACTGACACCCATTAATGCTAGGAATGTCTATTTTCCATTACAAGTAATTGCATGTTTGTGTTGATGTATAGATTAGATGTCAACACATTGTTGCTGTCCTTTCTGCAAGTTGATAAACAATATACATGAGACATACACTACCACACCACCTTACCACCTTTGTGCCACTTGATGCCACTTGAAACCCACGCCTTACACTTAAATTCTACCTTTTGTTTTTCTACTTGTAATTCATTAAAAAAAATAAAAAAACATTGGCTCATGGGTTATACGATGTGCTAAAGTGTAATTTAAAAGAAAAGGTCATATTGTATTTGTATTATATAATTGTAGTGTTGCTTAAGCGGTGAGCATATATTATCAAATCCTTTGTTTTCTGGGTATGGTCACATATCTGCCAAGAAGATGTTGCTTTGGCCTGGTCAGTGTCAAGGAGCGCACTTACTGATGCCGTTTCAAATGAGTTAGCATTTTTGATGTTGCCATTTAATATCGTTTCAACATTACCCAAATAAGGTTGATCGGTGTCAAAATACAGTTTCCATCTAAACTGCTATTTCTTGAGTTGCTTGAGTTCTGGGAAAACATAATGCTGCCACACAGAGGATGTAAATGACACCTTAAGCCATATCATGATGCAAGCTGTGGTCTGAAATGGACTATGCAACTAGCTACTGTCTAGATAAGTCTGAAAATTAAATGGATATTTGATGCATTTTTGGATATTACCAAAATCTGGATCTCAGTATAATAATACCTTGACATTCCTCGTCTGTCACTGTTTTTGACCAAGCCTACGATTATTTAGTTGAGAAGCACTTAATTGTAGCCTGCAAGCCACAATAAGACTAAAAGAGCAGATCATGTCTGCAGTACTGTATGTTCTTAAGCCTGCTTTTGTCGACGCTGCTCTTCACTCACAGCTTAACGTTTTCCTTGTGTACGTTTGGGAAATTCACTTGTTATCAGAAGCAGCAAGATAGCACTGCTCATCAAGTTATTCTTATAAATAGTTGACAGTTTTTCTTGAGTTAGTGTCCCTGAGCTTGTGGTGATTGTTTAGACAGCTTAACATCCCTGGAAAAATGATTTTATCTAATTAAACTGTTTTTCAGAAACGGAGTTATGTCAGCAATGAATTTAATTGTCCAGGGATAGGGTGGTCATATTTCTAACCAATTACAGCTGTGACAAGTGGGCTGAATATTGTGACTTTATATATACGGTTTTTGTAAATCTGCTTTCTGTATTCTGTTTATCATCTTACTATTAGCTATTACTGCTGTCATCTCTGTCAAAGGGTTTTGACAGTGCAATAAGCCAGCACCACACAGCTCTTCACCCTCGAGAACTCACATAAACAACTGCAGTGACCCGCTGCTCATTTACTTGCACACTGTGCACTAAGATGGAGGATCATAGCTTTTAGTTACAGAAAGTGGTCCCACATTGCCTATGCAACATTGCTTCTTCTCTTTGTCATGTTTTGCTGGTGGTGTAGCCTTGTGCTGCTAAATTAACCCTGGTCATTGGTAGGACAACTACAAATAACAGTCTAAAGTCAATGATTATAAATGCATTCTAGCATTCCTAACGCATTCAGATGACAGCCTGTCCTCGTCTAGTTCATCAGTATGCCCACAAATGCATATATTTTGTTGGAAGAAAAATGTAGATTATAAAATTAAAGGGAGAATATTTTTCACACACAAAACCACCAAAGCACATGCATCGGGAATGTGATTTCACCTTGTGCTTGTGGATAATCAAAATTGTTTCATTTCTTTCTGAATCACTTTGAAGCAAAGTCCAAACCTGCCAGTGTTTAATTCTAATGTCATCCCTCCACACATTTCTCTGTATGTACACCCGTAGCGTTGGGCCTTGGAATGCCTCCTCTGTTCAATGTGCAGAAGCCGAGTCTGTACGTGTAGTTAGTGTGAAAGGAAATTCTATTTCCATCAGGCAAGGCTTTATCTCTGTCCTCCAGCCATTGTCAGACTTTGGCAGTGATGAGGAGTTAACTGTTGATTGTTTTAGTTCTGATCCACATTGCACAGAGGCCAACTGCCTGCTTACCAGTAATCCACTATACTTAGATGTCTCCCCATCCTTGTACTGCCCACATGCGGACTTCTGACCCAAATTCCAATGCTGGAATTTTGTTTTTCTAGTCTGTACAATACATACGATGAAGAGGCTCTGGACCTTGTCATTGGCTGGAGGGTGATATACATCTGAAGTATGATCAGCTGAAGACAGCCCTTCATGTGAAGCTGTAAGTGTTTCCACATGTGGTTTCAGGGCTCCCCTTTGGCTTCTAAGCCATGTTATCTGAACATTTGTTAAGGAAGAGATTTCGGTGTCCACCAGTTTAAGTCAGAGGCGATTCAGTATTGCGGCTGTAACCTAACACTGCATGCTGAGCTGTGGAGCCCAGTGGAGCTCACATGGAAGCAAGAAATATTGATGTGGCTGTAGGTAATCCATAAGAGAAAACAGCTTATTTAGAGTCATGGAGCGCTCGTTCCAGATGTGTTACTCTGACAACAGGTTTCATTCACAATAAAAACAGACTTGTAATAGTGCATTTTCTTTTTATACCAACTGAATCAATGAACAAATTTTAAAAATGGCCTAAATTAGTCAAATAAAGTCTTCCAACTCCTGTTTACTGAAAGTAGGTTGCACTGAGTGTGTCAGTAGGGTGCACTGCATTTCCCACTCATACATTTTATGGAAAACAACTGTATTTTGGCAATTCTGTTTCCTTCAGTGCTTAGTAGTTTAGGAAAGGGATACAATTTTTGTCCATATGTGACAGTTTTCACCTAAATATTCAAAATTGCATTTTAAAAATGCAAAGTTTACACTTTTATTCAAATTACTGTATGTTTAAGTGAACATTAACCTGATATGTCCCCAAATTGTATGTAGTCTAACACTGGGACTGATTTAATTAAGATTCAACTCGTCATGAGAGGCGCTAGAAACTTAATTAAAATCATGAGCTGTAGTTCAGTCAGGACCACTTTTGTGTAAAGAAATCTTTATTTCCAAATGCAGTATGGCTCTGTGCTGGGACCTCCCTTTCCTTCTACGTGCACATGCAGAAAGCCTAAGGCAGGGAGCGCACAACTACCTGCCCTTCCACGTGCATACATAGAACGCCTAAGGTGGAGAGAGTAGCAGCAAAGACCCCATAGGGTACAGAACAGAGCAGGCATCAATGACAACAGAAATGACATTGTTTAAATCAGATGCAGTATAACAGGAGGACCTGGGTTGTAGACAGGTTGCAAAGCAGCTTGCAGAGGAAGCAGCGAGGGTAGACGGGCTAAAGCAACTTAAATATAGCGCCCAGTGTTACATATGCCAGTTGGACACTTGAAGGGAATCAGTTGAGCCATCGGCCGGTGGACATTGTATGGATTAGGCCAGACTTTTACCACAAATTGTTTGCCCCCAAATTGCCATAAAGAAAACTACCTTTTCTCTTTATTGTCAACATTCCTAAGGCGGTAATTGTCTTTGATTAACTTTTTACGATCAGGGGTTTCAATTCAGAATGAGTAGAGATGGGAATTGAGAATCAGTTCCAAATTGTCCGATCAATGCCATTGATCCACAGTGTGAACATAGCAGTCATACATTTTGGCTGTGTGCAGAAAGACAAATTTGATTCAGAAAAAACACGACATAGAACAGTTTACTTTGCATGTCTGAGAAAGAGAATCATTTTTTCTGGTAAGAAATCTGTCTTTTAATCTGCCCAAAAATGGAAACGTTTTGCCTGTCACTTTGTTGGATGGACAGCCACTAATGTAAGAGCTTTGTTTTAGCATAAACATTGATTTCCCCTTTTTAATTGGAGACTTAAGATTACACCTAAGTGATTTTTACTGGTGTGAGCAACCACTTAATCCATTGTAACGTATTTGCTGGATGGATGACGCACACTGTAGCTCAGGATGGAGCCAAAATATTTTTTCTATCACTTTAGCTGCATGATAATCAAATATGAATGCACTCAGCCAATTCACCTCCCTCCATTTCCTGTTAGTTGATTGCAAGTCTGCAGAATTTATTGCATTTCCTCTGCAGTAGTTGGTCAAAGTAATTGGGCTTTGGGTGTTAATTGACTTTGTGAACTGCTGGTTACATAGAGGCAAGCAACTGCTTGCAAATAGGCATTCATTTTACCTTCTCATTTAACACATACAGTACATTATGGCTATTTTTGAAGCCTTGATAGACTTGATCCACATAACGGTAATGGTTAAAGTAATCATGTTTGCGGATGCCTGGCTGGAAAATAACTTAATCTCTGAAGTGATTAAATTGTAAGCTTGTTCCCACACTATGAAGTGTGTCTTTTTTCAAGATACACACCCAGGTATGATGGTGGATGACAGGAGAGAAGAGGGCAGGTTTTCACCGTTACTACTGTAGATGGATTCAAATGATGCATGGTCTTTATGACTTTAAGACTGTCTTCTGGGGCCCATAGCTGATACATATTTCAGAAATGAGCATCATAGTTAGTGTAATTTACTGGTGTAAGCTTTTTTGGGACTGATGGATTGTGTGCAGGAGCCAAGCAGCTGGTGTATAGTAAATGTATATGATTAGTGCTCAGCCGTGTGCCAAAATGGGACACAGTGCACCTGTTTAGATTTACTTACGTGTCAGTGTAGTGTGTTTTACTTTTCATATTTGTAGCTTCAACAAAATGTTCTGGACATGAAAGTCTACTAATGATACAACCTTTATCTTTCTTTTCAGTAATTTAGCATTTTTCCTATCTCCTGCATTTACAAAAGACTAAAAGGTCATCTCTGAAAATGTTTGTTTTTTAGAGACACGGAGGGCACCTCAGTCCAAAAGCGGAGATCCAGCTCGAGAGGAGACGATGCAGATTCTTCTCCCGTCCTTGGAAAACGACGGCGTAAAACGTAAGGAGAGATGGAAGAACGGGAAGGAGGGAGAGCAAAAGATTTTCACTGGATCAAATCGATACCAATACATTTTTGACTTACTTTCAATCATGTTAAGAAGTCACTTTGATGCACATTCCTGTCTGGCATTTCACAGTATTTTTTGAAGTTGCACTTTTCACTTAACTGTGTCATGGTTCAAATAAATGTTTTGTATTTTAACATATTTTGTAGTCTTGTTGTCCATGATGAGCTGAATTTCATCAGGTTACTTTAGGAGTAAGACTATGACATCAATACTTGAATCTATCCCAACACTATTTTGCGTGATAAAGATTTAGTTTCTGTGTTAGAAAGTAGACAATTTTTGTTTAACAGTAGGCATACGAAGGCAGAAACATAGGTTTTTTTATATCCAATTTGTAGCCAGGCAATATCCCATTTTCTATCGCTGCTTGTAATTGTAATTTTAATTTTAATTATGTTGTTTTTCATGTTTTTATTTTCTTAATGTTATCGTTTTCTTTGCTACATATTTTAATGTGGTATGCAGTTTAAACTGAAATAAAAGAGGCATTCGGTTGTTTTGCATGTCAACGGTTTTAAATAATTTACATAAAAGGTTACAGAATAGATTTATCTTCCGACAGTATCCTCCCATGTAGTCATAAATAGATGTTGAACTTTTTGTCTGCTGTCTGCCGAGCTAAAACCTTTGGATTTAGTCGCTTTGAAAATTATCCCCTAAAATTATTTCTGTCTTTCTGTTGGCTAACCTATCACCTCCATCGTCAAATCTACCCTTGTATTTGGGTCACTTGTTTGCCAACTCAGATTAGGAGCTCAGTCGCATGGGATTCATCTGTCATTTGTAATTTGAAAGTGTGCAGCAAATCTGTAGCTTTGAGATTGCTTGTTTTCTTTAAAAAAAAAGTAACCGGGGTCAGTTTAATTCAATCTACCCCGATGCCTGTGGAACCCCGAGGTCAAAGCGACAGGGAGTGTAAACACTTAACATGGGGAGGTGGTGTTTATGTATACGTGCACGGGAGAGTGAGCAGGGAACACATTTGGGAGCTGATCTTGATTGAAAACAGAGCTTGCCTGGAGTCAGAAACATGGTGCTTCTGACTCTGTTGTCTCCCTCCTCAGACAAGGCGGGGGACGCACTGATGGACATTGCTTGACTCGTATCGATGTGGCATGCTCATCATACCACACGCGTCTGACCCCATTGCATCTTTACCTCTTTCGATGGATGCTGTTTGTTTCTGGCTTCATTAGCAGGGATGTTGCTCTTGTTTGAAGCCGCAGGAGAGGACTGAGTGGCTCCTGATCCCTGCCTCGATTTGGGAAGCGGTGAAGCAGGCAGTGAGATCACTGATTCCGTACACACACACTCCGCAGAGACTGTACCTCTCCAGTAGAGATCACAGTCACCTTATTTGTCTGTGTCTGGGTGGTAATGTTAAAGTAGGGTATTTGTCATCTGTCATACACAAGGTGAAACAGGTTTTAAATATCATAAATCTGTCCTAATTATAGCTCATAACAGTGTTTATATCACACACACTCATGTCCTTATCTACCTTTGCTCATACTCTGAATTCCTTGTACACCCATGACAGCCTTTTGTAACCATCTGAACCTCCTAAGAAAGGATAACCAATGTGAATGTCATGGTGAGGGGTCAGATTCTTTCAAGAAGGCAGAGTAGCAGACCTTCAGGGGCACCTTCACCCGAGGACTGTGTGTTATGCACAAACTTCTCTGCCCCTGACTACAGCTCTCATTAAGCTGAGCCTCGAGGACAAAATATGGCAGCAGCGTTAACAGCCCTCTTCTGCCCCCCCCCTCCACTAAAAGAGTTGAAAGACTCTGCCAATGGAGTAACTAATTTCTCTTGATCCAGAAATTACCCAGAGGCAAGCTTGAAGGGGTGCCCACACTAATAGGAATATGTTGGTGTCAGAAGAGATTTCCATTTGACCACGGACTTTTTCGTGATTTGTTTCAGGAAAGTCAGCCATGCAATAACCTGGAAAATGACCAATTATTTTAGTCTGCTTCATTTTCTTGCATTTTGTGGGAATTATAGAAATAACTTAAAATATTTTGATTGTGCCTAAATCAATAAAACAGACAACATAGAGGAACCCTAGGAGACTCCTAAAAATGTTTTAATAAGCAAGCCATGGATAGCATATAAATGATAGTAAGTTTTCTGTATTTTGGAGTCTATTTTGTCTTTTCTTTTATTAGGTAGTGCTTCTATAAACAAATTCTTTGGCATCAGCATTTCCTTCCTTTTGTACTTTGTCACATCTGCATTTAAAAACAGTTCCAAAACAACTTCTGTCCATGCTTTGATAGATCGATGTGGCTGCCAAGTTTCTTGAAACGAGGCAAAAGGAAGCACAAGATGCCGGTGTAATAAAAATGAAGTTTAACTTTGGTTAAAATAAATAATTGATTAGAAATTTGATCACCGAGGAGTAGAGTTTGTTGAAATAGGGCGAACAGTTGTAGGAGCTGGGAGAAGCATGATACTATTAGTCAAGTTTGTAGCTCTCAATTATAGTCTCAGCAGGCCTCATGATTCCCACGTTATGAGATAGTTAATGAAAACCTCTCTACCCAAACAATGACCCTCAGAGTAAAAACTCCCATGAAGATGCCATAAAGAAAAACAAAACGCTAGAGCCTCTCTGGTTTTACAGTACAGCACTGGAACAGGCAGCGTTTAAGGATGCATAACTAAATGGAACATGGTGCAAATTATAAATACAGCAATGTTGAGCTGGAAGGTTTATGTTTTACTTTGGAAATAGTAGCTTGACTATAAAATACTTCCACGCAAGCTCCACCTACTTTGTGTTTCCAGGGATTTCACCTATATCTCGTGGCTGTCCTCGGTGGACGGAGTGCTTTCAACCATAAACTAAACCATGTTCTCCATGACATCACACTCGTGTGCGTTTTTAGTAATTTTCTTGACATTGTCTTGCACGTTTCTTTATAAAAGACTCGAAGATCAGCATAATCTGATGTGGTGGTGTATAAAGTAGTTCAAATAAGCTGAACTCTAATGAATTACACTTTCACAGCACCTGTGAGGAAATACTTATTACCCCAGAAGATAAACTTGTTATACAGCCAGCAGTAACCGCATAACTATCAGTGAAAAAGTAAACTAACTGAACAGCATACAGTATAAAATCACATTAAGTTATATAAAAGGCCAGTGACAACAGGAACACATTGGTTTCTAAGGTCCTGCATCTTAGTAGAATGTACCTGCAGCCAGACAGAAGCAACTTGAACTCCTTAGATGGGGCGGCTACAATCAGCCAGCATTGACCTCACATGAAGAAGGTCATGCCTGCATTTTTGCTGCACACGGTGATGATACCCTGAAATCTGTTTCTGTTTTTGAGAGTTATTAACGTGTTCCAGCTGACAGTGTAGTCTAGTGTCATTTGTAAATGAAGTCTTATTAAAGTCAGACCACATAATACAGGGACTTAAATTTGTCCCATTAACAATGACCATAAGCTGATCTGGTTAAAATATGTCTTATTGTCTTATTAAATTCATTTTTGCTGTAATGGACTCTATTTTCCCCAGACCTCAGCAGTGACACCAATGATTAAAATCATAACAGATAGGAATGATCCAGGCAATTTTCCATGTAGAGATGTATTTTCAGGTCACTGATTACATCAGCACTTCAGTATTACTTTTAAACTTGTGACACATCCAAGCCCTCACTTTGTAGAAAAATCTAATCTGATCAGGATGAGGGGCTGTGTGTGACTCTTTTCCTTCAAACGTATTAAACTTTGGTTACATAATAATCATTTACTTCAGGATGAAATTTAATTGAATTTGTGGGGTTCTAGTAAAGCAGTTCCCAACAACAGGGCTGTGATTGTTTTCTTCCTTGCAATCAAAAAGGACATGATTAAGACCCTATGCCTAATTAATGCAATTAACTACCTGGGCAGATGAAACACCAGCAGCACCAGCGAGTTCATAGAATAGCCTCAAAGTTGCAGTAGGCGACAAAGACGGAGTTCATAGAGATGAACCAAACTCTATACCTAACAAAATCTCCCCAGACAGTATGTCCATAATAAACACTAGCAGACTTGTTATTTAAGAGAGCAAATTGATCTGTTTACAGTCCTGTTTCTTCCTGTATTTTTTCTTTGACGTCTCATTATTTTGGAAGGACCCACAGTTCCTTTAGTGTGCTGACTTTGGCCATTATTGAGCTATTTGACTACTCCCGGCATCCTGGAGGAGTTCTCAAAGAGGTTGAAGGTTGAAAATTACATTGATATGCAGAACACTTTCATGCTTAACTCAACCTGCTTTACTTTGTGCCGTTGTTAACTTTATTAAATGTCCTTGATCAGTTGCAAAGGATGCAAAACAATGAAGCTCTTGAGAGTGCTTTGTCTTTTCTTATCTTTAAGCAGTTTGAAAGAGAGATGTAAATCCTCTTCAATCCCTCATTTTCTTGTCCGGAACAACAACAGCAGGATGAAACTAGGATTCAACACATTGCTGTTGAAAGGATAAAAAAAAAAGTATTGAATCACACTGACAGGCTAAATTACAGTCATTTACTCTATCAAATACTTTCTTTGATACTTAAACTGGCAAGAATCTATTCTTAATAAACTGTAGATACAGCACAGACTTACTTGCAACTACAGGTCTCATTTGCCACAAAAGATAAAACATCAGCTGTGTTTTGTATTTAAGCCCAGTGAGAGTGTTAATCTGTGCTGTATAGTGTTTCTATTTAAATCTGTACTTTTATTCAAGAATGCATATTTTAAAGCATATTCTAAAGGGGATGAATTCACAAGAATTCACTGGTATCTTTTTGTCAAAGCTTAATAGGCTACTCTCCTGAGTTTAGTTTTTGAGTTGATTCCACTTAGAACTCTAAGGTATGTCAAACTAAGACATCAAAACAGTGTAATGCATTGTAAGGTACTTGATATAGTTATAGAGCTTGGTCAAAATCAAACACTTCATTCAGATGAAAATAAAAACAATCACCTTAAATAGTTTTGACCTGGCCACCTCGCTAAAGGATCTAACCTTTTGAAAATTCCGATGATTTTTGTCTTCACAGTTTGATATTAAATCGCTAATTGCAGCACACAACTTGAATCTGTGCATTTCATTACCATACCAGATGGGAGTGTGGCAATTTAGGTGATTGTTCCCAAGGTAAGAAGAGACTGCCATGACTTGTGCTGCACACAAGCATGTTCAAATGATTTAATGTGGGCTGACAGATGCTGAATTC
Organism: Dicentrarchus labrax; assembly: GCF_905237075.1. Lineage (NCBI taxonomy): Eukaryota > Metazoa > Chordata > Actinopteri > Moronidae > Dicentrarchus > Dicentrarchus labrax. The sequence continues at coordinate 19,583,032 of NW_026136711.1, read as the reverse complement.
AAACAAAATGTTGAACAAACACACGATATGTCCAGAATATGGTTGAATTCAAGCTGTTGTTGCAGGTTCAAAAGGAAGGCACTCACACATTTCAGCAAAGATGTGCACCTTTTATCTAAAGTGCCTTCTAGCATAAAATGCCATACTGTAACTATGCATGGCTAAAAACATACCATATGTAGGATGCCTATACAGGTTAAACAGAGTGTAAATGCCTGTTTGCACAGAAACATTTAGCTCTATGTAATATTCAGGCTTCTTTTTGTGGATTTGAGCAGATGATCCAGTCTCAATAGCAAGTGTCATGTTCAGAGATTTGTGGGGGGTTTGCAACAAAACGACCATTGTACCCCCAAAAGTATTGAGTCTCTGAAAAAGAGATGTGTATAAATTCACCAGATCTGTGCCATTTGTGTTTATCTTAAGCGATGATTGAAGTGACGTTCATTTAGCATTAGATGTGATTATTTTCTGTATAATCTTTTTCACACACTTAAGTTCACTGAGATAAAGCAGGGATTCAGTAGCATTTGGGTATGTCACTGAATGCCAAAACTGTGCTCACAGTGATATTACATCACCTAACTATTAATTTTGTTAAATAGAATTACGACTTTGGTATCATTTAAGTTTTTTCTTGGCAGTTCAAACCTATAGTTTTTCCAAGCCCTGTTGGTATATTTTTGTAATATTCTGTATCTGCTGCCTAGTTTTGTGATTTTTGCCCAATGGCTGCCCAGAATCTAATTACTCCTCTAGGAGAAGTAAAAGTTTGCTGAATTGAATTACGAAGCCATATTTTTCTTTATGGCTTCTTTGACTTTGAGAGACGTGAATGGGTCACTCAGCAGCAGGTTGTGTAATGACTTGAGAGACCTCTTTTTTTGGCTTGAAAGGTGAATGCAAACATCTTGCAGCACTCAAGTGTCATCAGGGAAGACACTAAATACCCATCTGCACCAGTTCTGTTTGGGCCTTGACCTCCCTGTGGAGAAAAGCAAGCAAAAGGAGACATTTAAGAGATCAATAGACTACAAAAACAGATCACTTCCCTTTGGTATATTTATGCCTGGAGTGTTAAAGCAGTATAGCGTGACCCCACATGTAAACCCAGTTTTTGTGGTTTTAACTCCCAATACAGTTTCAACAATTCTTCAACCACAGGAATATTTTTTACTTTTAATCATCTCCTCTGGGGCAATTTCCCAGTTACTCTCTGTCAGTGCTTGTTACCATGTTTAATATCATGTTGAGAGACTTCCGCAGAAGAAGGCATAATGAGGCAGACAAGAGGTTAATTAGAGGTGAAATACATTTTCATTAAGGGGTTTTTTTTTTATCATTGGAGCATGATGAGTTTTTACCTCTTGTTATCATAATTTTTTTTTTCAAGTGTTGAGCCGCTGGATTTAACCATACAGCACATGACACCCTATCTGCTTCTGGACAAGTGGTGTAAAGTTCACATCAAGTGCAATTAAAGCTGCTCATTAGTAAGACATCACTTTCCTATACGTCTCCAGACATAATTTCATTAGCCTGGTTTTTAGATTGTTTATCTTAAAGGGGAACGCCGCTTATTTTTTAAAGCTGTTTACAGGTCTTGGAGAGTACTACTGCTTATGTGAAAAAAAATGTATAAAGCCTTTTGTGGCTTCAGAGAGAATAGACTGATAGGATGCATCAAGTGATGTCACTTGACTCAGCATCAGTTATGTCTGAAGACTACAAGTTTAAAAATTAAAAAATCTGACCGAACTGAAGTTACCAGACCTCTGTAGATGCTCCTCATCTCTGCTTGAGGCTAGCAGCTCGAGGCTACATTAGCCGTTACTGACATAACACACCCGCATCTCTGATCTCTGTTGGTAGCTGTGTTGCACTATGAGTAATGTAGGAAGCAGATATTGATGAAGAAGAATGTATGTAATAAAAAATATGGTTCTGCTGCATGGATTTTGATCCATTTTGTTTTAAACTGTCCCTCACAAGTCTGTTAGTTATTGGAGTGCAATGCTAAATCATCAAGTACTCTTTTAAGAAGTTTGAGGACTTTCTCAACTAATAAAGGAAGACTTAGTCCTTCAGTTTATCCAACAAAATTTAAATAAACAAATTATGAGATTGATGGTTTTCACTGGACAAGACTAAATTATTTAATTTCTGCTGCTTACTTACATGTGAACACAATAAACACAATATTTGGTTATAATTGTATTCTGTTTGTTCCAATGACTGGTGCAAAACAGTTATGATAACTGCAGAATCACACCAAAGCAGTTATTTGGGTTATTGATGAAATAGAGTATATTTGGTGTGGCACTGGACATTACCATAGAAAATAAATTATAGCAATAAACTTAATACATGTAACAACTTAACTAAAATACCAGTGTGTAAGATTTAGTGGCAGTGAAGTTGCAGATTGAAACATGGCGGTGGTGCCTCATTCTAAGGCAACGAAAACAATTATTTTATTTAGGTGATTATATACAAATAAGAACTTACTTATGAATATCATATTCCATTTCTGCCAATAGATTCTCCTAAATGGTACATACTGGACCTTTAACTATGTTACAACCTGAACCTTTTGAAAAAAAGACACTTACAATCTAATACCACCCCCTAACGCCACACACCACCAACAACACTGGAAGTGAAATGACACAGACAGACGTAACAATTTCCACTGGAGAACATTTACAATTACAAACCCCCATCCATTTTTTTTTCTTCAAGCAGCTGAACAGCACAAACTGTAATTTGTCACACTGTTGGTGTTCTCCATTATCTTCCTTTTCACTTTTGCCTGAATCATCTCTATTTTCAATGTGAGCTATCACAGCACTCCAAATCCACTTGTGCACTGTGATTGTGGTCTAATAAATAACAAAAAAATAAACTTCTCATTGTGGGAACTATATGTACTTTCTACAGCCATGTGCATAAAGACTTCAGCAGTATGTCACGAGGTGTGTTATAAAACAGGCAATAACACAGTGTTTTCAGATTTTGCAGATAATAAAATAATCAGATAAAAATAAATAAATACAAGTTCAACATACTGTATGTCTATGCTCCAGAGAGTAAAATTATGCCCTGCTATACCACCACTTTGAAATATGCATTATGTGCCTGCAGCATTGACATCATGCTTCAAATGTGCGGACTTAAAGCTGCAGTTGTCGTCACTCTCTAGCTCATCAATTTATCAGCTCTTTAATTATTTAACAGAACCTTCATTCTGTCTTCATATTTGGAGTGAAATTCAATGATTTTCTTATTATCTTAGGTCACATCACATCCTGGTTATTTGAGCTGGTTATTTAAGTTAGTGTGATGATAACTTGGAACAGAGTGCACAGAGCCATACAAGGCAGTGAAGCAGGTCTGCAGTGTCTCCTGTGTTAAATTCTTGTAGTCTTATCTCATCAAGATGGAAAACATCCACAAAGGAGGTTAACTGGAGGGAAAACTGGTTTTCCAATTGATTTATTATTTGTGACACTGTCTGAAAAAATCTTGTTGAGTTTTCTTTGTGTACTTATTGAAGCATTAATTGTTTTGCGGTGTTTATCCCCCTGAGCAAGTTAGAAGGTTAACCCTACCTGTCATCATAGGCCCCATCAACCTGCCGATAATCTGTGATGCTACTGCAAACACCTTGATTGAATTGTTAACATAAAACAAAACATGTATTTGTGTTTTAAACCAAATTACTGTTCCAGCCACGTGTGCCTGCAAGGGTGCTGTTGAGTGGCTTGATGTTTATCAGGTTTATCACTAATGTTCCCTATTCTTCCTATAGAACACGCCACATCATTACAAATCACATCAGACTGCTGGAACATCTGCCTGAAAATATCTCTTAGCCACTCCCAGTTCCAGTTTGCGGCTCACAGTGACTGAACTGGGTTTCAAAAGACTCTGGAATTGGACAATTTTATTTCTATCTCTGCCTTCCAGGTCTCTATTTCAGAGACATCTTCTGGCATACATGCAACTGTTTCTCAGCAAACATGCCTCTGCCAGAGCTTTGCCACTGTAGGTTTCTCTTTTCCCTTTTTCTTCCCTGCTATCACATCAACATGATTTGACTCTTTGGTGGCTGTCAGAACCTGTTCTTAGTGCATTTGTCTGGTATTATGCAAAGGTTAAGTAGAAATAGAGGTTAAATCAAAATAAATATTGGGAAAGCCAGCAGGAAATTGAAAACACCAGAGCAATCATGCATGCCTTTCAGTGCTGAACCCCTTCTGGGTGAATTTCATGGGATAATTTTTGTCCCTCAGTTTCACTTACTGACTAAACCCTGTCCATTGTTGTCTGTTACCTTGGTGGGTAGTTATACAGTGACACACACAAAAAAAAACATAATCTTGCATACATGTGTAGGATTAGAATCAATTGATATTTATCAAGGTAATGGTAGTATTGCTATGGGGGAAAAAAAAAAAACACACACACCTAAAATGACAGAATCCTTTAGATATTTGTATTGTTTATTGTTGGTTAAACCTTTGCTGATAACCAGAGACACTATGGTATTGTTGTATTCCACTTCTCAAAGATCACTTCACAGTCACACATTGTGAGGAGTCTTTGTTCTTGATACATTTTCTAAAGCTCCAGCCTCAACATTTATCAGGCATGGTGGATACTGCTGCTCATGATAACAGCTCAGTTATTTCTATTTATTCTAAACCAAGTGTTGTTGCAGCTGAGCATGTTGTACTTCCTGTGTCTGATTTTTGCTTGGATTAGAATTAGTTGCTGTGTGTTTCAAAGAGTAAATGTTACATTTTAGGTTGAAACATTGGTATTTGTTACTGTATCAATCATCAAATGAGAGCAGCATAACAATGACATTCATATAAGAATGTCACAGGTTATTCCTCTTCTTCCACGACTTATACTGCATATGAAGGGTGGAAACCACTGTGATAAAAGGAGATTTAACAGCTCAACAGGAGAGATATGGGTGATGTGTCATAGCTGGATTTCCACCCATGTTGTTGTTGTTAAATTGTCACTTTAAATTGAAGATATTTAATGATGTTTCAGTTAGAAACTCTGGTGACTCATCTTTAATGTATTTTTTTTGTCATAATGTCAGTAATTAATAATGAACAAGCTTTGAATTTTTAAATGGGAACTTAAATTGGAATATGTCTTTGAATTCATTCTTCTCATGTGCTTTGTCACAGTCTGTCTTGTTAAAGGTCAGAGAAACAATTTCTTTAAGAGAAGCGGTGGTCTCCGCTGGAAGAGGTTCTCTCTTAGTACTTGTCCTCCCAGTACTTTTGTTTGTTTTTCTTACATACTCCAGCAGTGAAATCCCTGTCTGTCACATTATTGTAGGGATAAAGACCTGTGGTGAGGCATGCTATGCCTACCGATGTGGCCCCCGCATTTACAAAACACCAGAAGGCAGCTTTGCCCTAGCAAGAAACGCAGTCCTTCCAGAGGGCAACATTTTATTTGCTTTCCTCTCATCTGCCGATATGCCACAAACAATTGGATTTGTTATTGTCGCCATTCGGTTGAGGCTCGGCAGGGTGCAGGAGTGATCCATCTTTTAGATGCTGTGGAAGGATGCAGTGACATTTATAAAAATAAATAAATAAAACTCCACAGAACATCAACATTTCGGGAGGATTTGAATATACAATCAAATTAATTCAATAAATAGAATTAAGTGTGAATGCTTGTGAGGTTTTCCAACAGGTAAAAAGAGTGAGAGCGGTCATGAGCTCACTGTAGGTTTGTCTTTGTAAACAATCTAACTCAATCACTGCGCAGTGTTTCCCAGGCTGCTGACATTTTGACTAAGTTGATTTTATTAACTCATGCACTGCCTTTTTCATGAATCTTCTGCTTAAGGCGTACGGTCTAGACCTACTCTATTTGAAAAGTATCTAGAGATAACTTTTGTTATGAGTTGGAGCTATACAAATAAAATCAAACTGAATTGAATTTAATTGTGTTTCCCTGATGTGCCACCGATTGATTACTGTCAGAGCGTGAAATGGAGAAAGAATGAAATGTGTTTTAATAGAGCCGGATCACAGCACTTTCAGTTGTCAAATACAATTGGGTTGGGGTGGAGGAAAACACCAGCTCTGTCTTAATAGGTTCAGAACATTGTGCATGTAATCAATTCAACGGCTTGTAAATTAAATGGTTCCTTGGAGACAGCACACAGTGTTCATGTTGTCAAATCTATTATCTGACAGAGGCTTGTCACTGGGGGCTATCTACATAATCCTGTGTGCTATGACATTGCAACTGTCCACAGTTGCCTCGTGTGTTGTTGACTGTACTCTCTGTGCTATCTGCTGTGCTTCATCATGCTGTAGGTCACATTTAAGCATGACATATTCTTTATTGCCTGTACTGACGGACGCTCCAGGGTGACAGATGTCATTTAGATTCATAAACCCTCACTCACTGGGCCTGCTGCATTAAACTGACTATATCATTCTTCATATGATGCTGCACATACATTTATTCACTAACGTCAGTGTCTTCCTTTCCATATGTGGAAAATAGAAGTGTGGAATTTCCACTTAGATCATTTCTGTGCTACATGAGCCTCAACTTAATTGCTGCAGACAGTGCATACATAATGCATGCTTCTGAGATATAAAGTCCACAGTTGCATGGTCAGACATCAATTGGTTTGAAACTTCATAAAACTTTATTAAACACATCCTCTTTAATGTGACGCCAAAATACAAATCTGGAACTGAGAAATTATTCTTATTCCTTTACTGTTCCTAAAACTTGTATAACCTACATCAGGTTTTGCAGTTTAAAAAGCTCATACAGCAGAAACACTATAGTCTTATTGATATCTGTTAAATGCTGTTTTATACATTTTGTGTTGGCATTACAATGTGACCATAAAAAGACACCAAATGTGGACATCAAATTGGAAAATGGCTATACAAAATTAAAGCATTAAATCCTTATTTTGCCTTTCATGTTGTTGCTGTAATTCCTACAAACAGGGCTAAAGCAGTCTCCCCAGAGTAGGTTGGCTGCAACATTTCAATTAAGGTGCAATGGTATGCCGTGCTTTGGGATTTCTGGATGGACTGAACCACAGGGGTAATTTATTGTCTGACTTCCTGCTCTATGATATGTCCCTCTCTTTTCCAAGGAGCCTCTGAACTGAGAGACACAGCGTGAATAGAAAAGAGCCTGCACGTACACAGTTTGCCATACAATGCAGGAAACACTTCAGTAACTAAACGTCCTGCCCGTCAGGCTGTGTATCAACCAGTGAATACTAACAGGACTAATTATAGGAGGGCAGTTGTTTGTTAAAGCTACTAAATCTGATCCCTAAGGAAGGAACAATCTTGAAAAATATTCCCTAAACCTCTACTATTTATTTGTGTTTGTATGCAGCTCTCTGTTTGTGTAAAGTTGTGCTTATTAAAAACACAGACCCCAGGGTCCATCCTGCCACTCATTCCTGTGACATGAAGATCTGCACCAATCTCTGTTTTTAAAATTCACAGCAGTTAAAATTCAATTTATCAATTTGTGTGAGTTAAACAGAACAGAGCACTGAGTCCTCAAGGACTGTTTGACAGATGTTGTCAGTTCCCTTCATCTTGTTTGGTTTGTGTAATATTTTGGAAAATAGAGTAAGTTTCTGAAAATTTTATATGTTTTTAAGCAGTTTTTTAAAAAAAGAAAGGTTAATAAATGCAGAATTTAAATAAATAAATAAAGTAATGAGGCTAAAAATCCATTCGGAGCAGGACACTCAGAAAATAATGATTTTCTAACCTGCTATCTGCTCTCCACAGTTGACAGTATCTTAACCTCGGTGGAACTAATTAGGACCCCACATTATATATATATATATATATATATATATGCCTGGCAGTATTTCTATTCCCAAGTGGCAACTCAAAACGTCTGCAAGTCAAACATATACACCAAACAGCCAAGACAGTCACACAATCTGACAGCGCAACTGGCACACAGAATTTTTAGGGGAAATCTTCTGTAACGGCAGCACTGTCATGTTATTTGCGCTGTCTGCGGAGATGCAGTGCATATTTAGGTGGCACAGATGGCTCGGTTTCTGTCTCACTTTAGATGTACACTTTCTTTTAGGATTCATGTCTGTGTGCAGAGGCATTTATGCTAGAATTAATTGTTTACATGCTCATGATGGATGATAGCAACCCTCCTTTGCTCAGTCTTACAGGCCCAGCACCACTGAGACACAGTAATAGCTTAGAAATTAGCCGTCCTCATCCATCACAGCAGGCTCAGGTGGAATGTCATGACCTTACTATCTTCAGTAAAATGAATGACCAGTTATGCCTTAAAGGTCCTTGTCATCCATATGAGGAAGTAATATATATATATTTTTTATTAATATTCTTGTCTTGTCTTCAGTGTTTAATGGACAACTCACTGAAACCTCCTATGTCCCTCTGGCTATTGTTGTTCTGTGTCACAATTTCACATGTAAAGCTTGATGTTGCATACTGGATGAAAAGAATCAATTACAGTCGTGGCACTAGGTTGAAGTTCTTCTCACTGAGTATTTTTTTCACACAATATTGGAATTAGAAACTTTTCTGCATTTCTGTCACTTTTTGTGTAATTTAATTTGATCAGTTGTGTTGAAGTACGCTTTGATGGCATGTCAAAACATGTTTAATTATTACTTCCCAGTACGCAAACAGTGTCTTGAGGAAGAAATATTTTCCACATATTATAATGGCAGCTTGAACAAGTTCTGAACCGTACAAAAGTTCTTTATGCAAAGATTTATGTGACTATTCTCCTTTTATTCTCTATTGTTCTCTATCACCTAGCCTGATGACGTGTTATCATTTATATCTGTGATGATGTGTGTCATTTGTATGTTAAATTTTGTCAGGATCATTACTTTTTCAACATATCTCAAGGTTGTGTTTCAGAGACATTATTACAGTTTTCCCGGAATTAATTATCACCCAATTTAATAATATGTAATCTCATTTAAGACATAGTTCACCGTGACACAGTGACTTAATTTACCTTTACAAGCCACAAATTGGATAAAAGATCAAGATGCTTTATGAAATCATTAGGAAGAAATCTACTTTGTGGCTTCCCACAGGGCTTCAGTAATATAGTTAGTTGAATAATATGGAGACCATCTGTTGATAGAGATCACACCTCTACATTCAACTTTTAAATTAAAAGTTTAAGATGGGATAACAATGCTCCAATCAAACTCTGTAAAAAATGTTCCTCGTGACCATTTAATGCTGATAAATACAAGGGGTCACACTTTTATAAATGACATCTCTAATTGAAGTCTCTGTCATGGTCAATGTGTTTATTGCCATCTGTTATTTCCTCCTTTCAACTTTAATTAGTTGGACTCATATTATTGGCAATCATTTTAATCAGTCCAGTGATGCATGTTCATTGCAGCTGTGGCTGACATCAAACATTGTTTGTAATGATACTTAGCATGGATAAGACAGGAAATGGTCTAACAAATAAAATTACATCCAGTTGCTGCTCTGGCAGAGGGAGGAGACATTCATCAGTCAGCATGAGAAAACCAAGAAAACCAAGCAGAGCTGCTTTGGAGCTTGACATACTTTATTCAACAGACCTTGACGGGGTCGCATACTGTACGTTTTTCTTTCCTCCTGTGTGTGTGTGTAGTGGTTGAGAGGCTTCATTTACATGAGGAAAATTGTGTGATAAAGCATCTGTCACCCTTCAGTGGGAGTATTGGTAGCAAGTTTACTCAAAATGAATGTGAACAACATGTGGGCAATGGTGTGCTCTTGCCGAAAGAAGAGTGGTTGATACATTGCTGATCACCTTATGACCAGAACCTGTCCCATTTCTTTTAGTAACATCGAGGATCTCCAACTTGGATACCAAATGTTTGCCCTAATCATTATTAATAGTAATAATGGGCCAATTAGCATCATGCCCGATTGTCAACTCCTTGAGGGCCCACAAGTTGTTTTTAGAGGAACGGGTACATAACTGGTTTCTGATCCAAGACTTTAATGGCATGATTAATTGACCCTTCCCAAGTCCCCCCCCTTTATGCTCGAAGCTCCAATAACGCAGGAGCGCAGAACATTGTCCTTTATTAGAAAGGCTTGTCTATTTGTCTATATTAAAAACACAACCACATTTTGAAAATGATTAAAAGATAAAAACTATATATATAGCCACATCTTAAGTTAGCAAATGCTAGCAAAACATTAGCTAACTAGCAAACTAATGATTGATATAAATCAGCTAGCTAGTCAGTTAGCATTTTGCTAACATTAGCTTTTAGGAGGCTAGCAGATGTAATTAGCTAAAGAACAGTTGTAGATTAGCTACCTTAAGATCTATATATGTTGCTTTTACCTTTAAACCATCTTCAATTGTCTTTTCAACATAGATGACCCTAGCTTTGCGAATGTACACACAAGGCACAGCAGCGTATTCACAGATTATTTAAAACTCCCGCCGACACACCAACAGAATCAGTCAGGATTTAAAGTTAATAACTGTTCTGTGTTTTTCTACACATCCAAAAGGTCACACACACACACACACACACACACACACACAGTCCAGGTTCATACAGTGATTTTCTTTTGGAGTAAAACAGCCGTCCTGCTCCTGGTGATTCAGTTTCCTCTGTCCTGTCCTCTTTATAACTACAGTTTTTACTCTTGCTGCTTCAATATTAACCATATTTGCTGCAGTGACTTTCCTGCATGCATGGAAACCTTTAAGATAATTGAAAGTGTAAGCAGACTATTCTTTAACAAGTAAGTTGTTAAAGAAAACACTCAATACAACACAAGAAATCACCTGGAAAGTTCACGCTGGTCGACATCATTTAAAAGGAAATTATCCTGCAGGGATTGGTAGAGGTGGAGTGAAATGTCCCTCATATCTTGTCGTGGCGGGGGCATTCAGCCATTTGGCCTATGTATGGTTAAGTTCAAGCTAAGTTATATATTCAAACCAATATAAACTAGCCTGTTAGGCTGTTTCTTGCAGGTGTTAAAGAAAGATTTATAGAATAATTATGAACCTTAATTAAACAATTTAACTTAACTTGAACTGCATTTGCAGGAATATTTGAGTAAATTTTTTTTTTATCAAGTAGTGCATATTTGATATTTTCACTGTCTTGTCTTTTCCTCTTCCTCATGCTGACACATACGGGATTCGATTATACAGAACAAAAGAAAAGGTTAAATGCTAATTTAACAGTAATAAATCCCACTGACAGTAACACGGGTCAATTATGCCAAGAGCTTTCACACTTTCTTTCATGCTTGACAAGTCTACAAAGCAAAGTAAACGTCAAGGTAAAAGCACAGAAGAGGATGTGAAGGACGATTGGCTTAAGTAGCTTTAAGAGTCCTGTATCTGCTCCCTATAGTTTCTTCTTTGTGTTACTGATTATAAAAGATTTGAACACAGGTTGCACATAATAATTCTGTGTGGGAAAATAATGAACTTACTTAATTGTGTCCTTGTAGTGGCATCAATCACTACTAAATGCAAGGTCCAAACTTGATACAAATGTCTGCAAACTTTTCTGACAGTCAAACTGTACTTAGCACAGATAAAAACTGAGTTCAGCATAGAATGTTGCACTGAAACGCTCCACTGAGGAAAGTGTTGAGTGTTTAGATGCAGATACAACTAAAGCTGTGCTTGGTTACTAGATGGAAATCCTACAGAGTAGCTAGGACTTAAGTAAGACTGATGAAAGAAGCCCATCAAGTGAAACATTTTCTGTAACAGTGATTGTCCAGACATAACTTAGCAACTGTGACTAGTTTGGTAGTGAATGTTTTGATATTTTAGTGTTTTACAGATACTCAGGACAGCTGGCTTGAAACTGGGACAATCCCACAAACTGACGTCTGGTCACTGTTCTGTCGTAAGATGGATGGGTTTCTTTATTTCCCCCTTCTCAAAACTAAAAAAACAAAATCTTTATAATCTCTGGATGAACAGTGTGTTCATCTGCTCCTATATGAGCTGCAAACGTTAGCACGTCTGGCTAACTTGAACAAAGTTTAGGCTAACGTAAGCTGCTCTGTCCTGCTTGGATTTGAAAATGTTTCACTCCAGCAAGTCAAATTTGTTATCTGGGACGATATTATGTTGGCCAAATAGATTGAGGTTGGATTGGTTAGTCTTACAGTCTTGAAATTGTCAGAATGTCGGCGACTGACATGAAAAAATGTTAATGCTTTTCATGAAGGATGTCTCTGGAGACTATGAGACAAATTACTAAACAAATTGTCTCAATGTGGTTTTGGAAATTAAACATTGACGGCTCTGGTGGCTCGGACACATCCTCAAATTGGACATGGACTGCATACCTAAATGTAGCCTAGAATACATTTAATGTCGAAAGTAATGTCAAAGTACAAAAGCTAAGATGCTGCAGTGTTATGTTGAAATGAAATACAAGTCTGACCTTACATTTTCCCTTATCATACTTACTTTGTAACACTAGCACTGACTAGCTTTACACTGCATTACAAGATTATGTTGCTCCTGTCTTATAAACAGATCATCTGCTGGTGAGGATGATGACTTTTTGTCTGGGACATACATCTTTAGACTCACTCTTTTAACACGATATCATAAAGCTGGCCCATACAAAGGCTTTACAGGATTCTTGTTTAAAAACAATTCAGCTGGAAACATTTTAAATATATATATATATATATATATATATTTAAAATGCCTGTAGATCTCTGTACATGTATATGTATATATGTACAGGGATAACAAATAGTTCAAACTCTGCAGAGCCTATTAAAAAAACTCAATATCAAAATACATTCTGCAACTTCACCACCATCCTTCTCACTCAGAAAAATGTACCTTTAATCTATGTATAATATTAAAGGGATTATGTTGGACCAACATATCGTGAGTGATAGTTTTTCATTCATCCTGACAGTGACAGTAAAATGGTTACTTTAGATCAGGGGTATCAAACTCAAATTGGTTTTGGGGCCACTGCTGTTATTGTCATCTCATAGGAGGGCCACTTTAATGTACTACAACAAAGCACAATATTCTGAAAATATTTCCATTACTACGCATTACTTGAAAATGAAAATGGCAGTTTCTATACATTTTATATCACCATTTTATGTCATTTTTATGTCTGGCTCTGTGAGAGGGAGGAGAGACAAAGAGAAATCTTCACAGAGTCAGTTATCAGTTATAGTGTCTTGAGTTTCCCTCACCCTCATCAGAGGTATACATCCCAAAAAAGACTTTCCTCCAGATTATGGTATGGCATCGAGACACCAACAACTTGAGACACATTCGGTGTTTCCCTATAGAAGGCCGTGTTGTCGAGCATAGCATGCACATTATTATTCCAAACAACAACCAATCAGCCTTTTAAGCCACATGAGGCGACTCACTATTCCACTAAAATTTGATTTGTAATTTGTTTGAGCCCATTTGTGCTTTGTATTTTCTCATATGCATTAGAACATAATGAAGGAGAAATTATGGGAAATTCACCACAGGCACAGTGGACCCTTGGCTACTTGGACTAAATGGAAAACTTGACACTAATGCAGACTGAGCATAATCCTCAGTATCCTCCTTAATGGGGTGATAGAGGACTGACTAAGAAGCTAGATTTCACTTGCTAAGAGGATTATGTTTTGTTTCAACTAAATAAGATTATTAATCACTGATTCCATACTCTTTGGTGTTGGGTAAGATCATGAGCAGAAGTTCACTTTCATGATTGTCACCCACTGTCTAACAATAACTTCATTATTCCTCAGACTACTGTTGGAGCATGAAGTTGGAAACCTGTATGAATAGTTGGTGCAGTAACAAACTCTTTGTAGGACAGTTACATAACCATCAACATAAATCTAACAAGTAAAACCCTCTTATTTCCTGATAAGTCTCAAATCAATAGTCTGCTAGATTTGAGGAGTTTTGCAGTGAATACGCTTTACACTACCTCTTTGAATACAGTATACAATACATATGTACTATAAACCTTCTGGTCTCTTGTCTGGTGTATTGAAACAGTTTGGTGATTGTTTCTCTCCTATACACAAAGCCTGCTGTCAGATTTAAATTTGGAAAATGTATAGTTAAAGCTGCACTAAAGTAATTTTTCATATCAACAATGGTTTAAATTACTGTGTTTAAACTTAAAGGGGCCATTTGTAGGGCTGCAGCTATTGATTAATTAAGTAATTGAATATTATACCACTTATTCCATTGATTAATTGAGTAACCTGATAAGAAATACTTTTTCTTTATTAAATAAACTGTAGCAATGTAGCAATAGTATATATACATTATAGAAAATAACACAGATCTTCTAAATTGGATTGACTGTTTCCTCTAGGATTTTTTTCAGCAGGAGGGGGCAGGTCATACCCTTCACTCTACTTGTATTGGATTATTTTCAAAGAGGGGTATTAGTACTTTTACTAATAGCTCCAATAGCTCCACCCCCGTAACTACCGAGTAGTTACGGGGGTGGGCACTAGGTGTGATGGAGCGAGAACATTGGTGCCATAGAGGTTAGCGTACATAGATGCTGCTAGCATCCGTTATGTCATTAATCGAGAGTATTTCTTCATTGAAAGAAGAGTGAAGAACGGCACTGGCTTTTCTCAACAGATTTCTGACAGATTTCAGTAAGACTTATGTTATATGACTCAGTGATCTGATTGGTGGAACTTTGCCCATGATAGATGATTTTAGACAGATGGTTCATTCAGACACCTGCCAAGTATTTTAAGGTTCCTGCCCTATTCCTAAAGTTTCCAATAACAACTTCCCAGATGGTTCGTACCAATACATACATGTAGGTGAAAGGGGGAAATGTATGAAGTTAGGAAGTATGGAAGTAACAGTCTGGAAACCTAAAGAGAGTTAAGAGAAGTATTTTTAACTATGAGGTATTTATTCAAATATTTCACACACTAAAATTACACTGTAAATTGAGAAGAATTACACTGTAGAGGAATTGCAAGCATATAAAGGGTGTTATAATACATTCAGAACCACTAGCTGTAGTGCTATAGAGCACCAGACTCTCAGACCAAAACAAATGGATGCCTTAGCCTATATTTATGTTAAACATATTATATATATAACCTTTAAACATCGGAAAAACATTATTATAACTCAAAAAGGTCGTACTGATATGACCACAAGGGCTAATACAGACCACAAACCTCAGCTGACCCTGTCAAGTTATAACAAGTTAAAGATTTCCCACAGGGCAATGTGGTTTTATGGTATAACTAACTATTTGCATTTATTTCATCAGGATATTGATTTGCTTGCTTTGCTGCTTTGATATACGTTCACCACTGTATTTCTACATTGATAGTGTTGTTCAAACTGTATTAAAAATGTTTTTTTTGTAAGAGCAGGAAGGTGTACACTTCACTTAAAAGACTTTAAAATGCACAGGCACATTCTCCAGACATGAGCACGCCGGGTTTACTGATGGCAGCTTTCTAAGTGGTTTTTGAAATCACTGTGACTTAGTGGCTGGTGGCAGAATTAATCTGACATGAATTATATTTGAAAGAGAGCCACAGGCGTACTGCTGGACAGATATTAGAGCTATGAATGTAGTTTTTCAGGTGTATGTTATGGCACCATAGATTAAAAAATCCCAGAGCTAACCTCACACAGCAACGCAAGCACACACACACACACACACACACAAACACACACACACACACACACACACACACACACACACACGTAAGCAGGATGACAAACAGTCCAATGGCCAGCAGCTAACTGGTATATTTGGAGGTAATGATCCGAGAAAGGGGACCTACCAGTATTTCAAAGAGCTCTGATTATCCTCCCTCACGCACAGCTCTGTGCCAAGTCTGCTTGTCTTGATCAAATTTAAAGTCCAGTACGCAAGTATCCCTTATCATTCTGTGTCTGAGGTAGTATGATAACTTTAAAAGCAACACTTACTTCAATCCAAGCTCACACAAGCCACACCTTGTTCAGTTTTCAAACACATCACAGCAGTCAATTTCTAAGGCTTTTTAATGGAGCAAACACAGATAATATCAAACCCGTTTATTTAAGTCCTGCACACACAAAAAAAAGTACCTAGCGTTTGAATCATATATTCACATCCTTATCATAGAACCAAAGTCATTACTTTAGCCATTATCAATATACCGCAGGGGTATTTTTGTGAATTTAAATCCCTATCTTGGTTGCACACAAATATTGCAAAGGCCTCATTTTTAAAAGATTCACCACAAATTGAGTATAAACAGAACCTGTGTTAGACCCGTAGAGCAAAATAAGCTTCTTTTTTTTTCTGACCCTTTCGTATATTGTATAATGAATCATCAATTTTTCTGCCCCAGACAAAACTTTCAAAATTCAAGATTTAGTGTTACCTCTTCCCTTTGTGGAATGTGTTCCAGTTGTGCAAAATAAATCTTTTTCTCCTCTTCATCCACCTTTTCCTTATAAATCACATGACAAACCATGAAACACTATGATACAAAATGAAAGATTTTCTTAATGTGCTTAGATGGACTAGGTAGGTTCCTTAAAGCCAATGATTTCTCCTCCATTATATCTACTACAATGTGTCTTATGATTACAGCAACAGTTTCATGATAGCATAGTCAGAGGGGAGGACATTGTACTTTATTTTAATTAAATACTTTTTCTATGTATCTGTTTCAACTTAATCTTATGCAGTAAGATCTATCAGGAGCAGTTTCACATCTGTGTCCGGTATTTATTTTGTTTGCTTAGTGCATGCTTGCTGCTTTCAGCACACAGTATACATGCAGTAAAAGCTGTCTTTGCTTTATCTCAAAAGCATCACGGTACACTGAGTTATGAGCAAGGACATGATTTGTGAGGCATGCTTGTGTTCTGGTGGCATGACAGGTGTATGTGTCAGGTCAGAATGTTTGAGAAGCATGACTCATACTCTGCTCCATATACCCAATAGAGGCTCTTAACAATGTCACATTGAGGCTCTAATATATTGTCGATGAGTCCACCGCCCTAACAGTGATGTCCTTGGCTGGGTGCTTATACACTTTCAAGTATACAAACAAACCGCGGCGCTGCCTATTAGCCAATATCAAATATCCTTTTTTCTCTGTTCTCCTTGAATTTCCATTTGTTTCAAAGTCACAAAGGAAATGGTTGTGTTCTATTAATTGTGTCTTTCATGATCCTTATTTGCAGTACTGGATTGATATTGGACCTATGCTTACCAATTACTTAGGGGGAAAAGTATAAAATGTACCATAACGTTGATATAAACACTCTAAGGGTGGGGTAAATGATCACGTAATTTGAATATCCAATGCAATTTAATGCTTCACCAAATCATGCAAAAACAGAGGCAGAATAATCAAACAACTTTACAGTAGTAGAAGAGACAGTAGTATTTCTGGTGAATATAAATTCATATAATCTGGACAATGGAATAGGATTCTTAAAATCGTATTTACTAAGACTAAGACTTTTTTAATATTTTTGTCTCACTGCATGCAACACATTTTTGAGTCCTTAATTTAGCTGTATGTACACTAGCCATAGTGGCTCTGTGTTAAGGACATGTTAATGTAGAGTGTTAAGATTCAGTTAGTGAAGCTAAAGCTGATGGGAGTGCCATTAGTTTTGCAAGTATTTAGTCTAATTAACTGACTAATTAACATGTTATCCTGATGATGGCTCTATGGCTATATGAAAAATCAGAGTATCTCCAAAGTGGTAACCCATCCAATAGTTGTCAGAACATTACACTAAATGGCAAAAACTGGTGGTGCTAAAGAAATTGTCATTTCCAAACAATGTTTCCTACTGACTTTTGTGATCACAAAAGTCAGTAGGAAACATTGTTTGGAAATGTTTTTTACAAAATTGTGTCCCAACCCATCCAGTTGTAGTTGAGATATTTCAATCTGGACCAAAGTGGTGGACCAACACACAGACAGACAGACCTTCATTGCCATCCCTAGAGCCATGCTGCTAACTTGGCCAAAAATGGCTAGGTTGCTTTAGACTTTAGACAACTCATCTCAGTGGTATTTACATCTCTACAATTAGTTGATTTATCAAGTTACTCATTAATATACATTAGATGTCAATTTTACAACACACTTGTGTTGCTCTCCCACAGCAGCAGCACAGCATGATGTGTTGATATGATGAAAAGGAGAGTATAATGAACAAAGTGTTCTTCATAATGAGGATAGCCTTGATTTATCACACAAATAAACGCCACAAAAGGAGGAATACAATTTATTGGTCATTAAGTACAATGTCCCTGCTTTTATAAGGCATTGTGAATGTGGAAAACTCAATGATGTTAGCTTATAATGAAAAGTGATTCACAGTAACACATTTCTAATCGCTGTGTTCTACCAAGTATCCAATCCCGTTTGTGGCATGAGTCATCTATAGCCACCCATTTATTAAATTATCTTTTTTTTTTCTTTTGAGAAAACAGACCAAATTATATTTATGGGTTGCACCACCTCAAACAGCATGTGTTCTGTCCCATAAAACTGGCATTAGGTAAGGGGTATTGTTGAGTTGTTTGCTTTGCGTCCATTCAAGATCCACTGCCACTTCCTGTAAATGCCCTTCAGAGTGGCCAAACCCAAATATAAGCAATTTTTCCAGATGCACGACAGGAGGCCTTATCCTGTTATTGTTTTGGAAGCAGATGTCTTAGATCCTGACTTTAAAGAAAGCCTAAGGCAGAAACTCAGGAAGCTCCTGTAATGAAGTAGGACATTCTCTCAGAAGTGGGGCCCACTTGAAAGACCCTGCATGCAATATTGTCTAACACATTTGCAAATTACCACTCTTGCAACTCCAAGCTTGAGTGAGATATGTGTCGAGCTGGTGTGATGTATGACTTAACTTCACTTGTTTACACTCAATCTTACACACCTCTGAAACATGTGGCTATAATCTCAGAAATAACTAACACCTTCTCCTCTATGGAGCTAATGGATCACCATAGGGCTCTAAGTGATATTAGCATGTAGAAGATATCATGCACCCACTGAGCCAAGAGTGACAGCATCCCTCTGCACCCTACTGTGTGCTGGTCTTTCTTTTTTTCTTCTTTTTTTTTTGTACATGCACCTCATGTCACGCGTTCACCCAGAGGAAAATGGTAGGCTGAGAACCTCATGTACTGAGTGATTACATAAGCAGCAGGAGCCAGAAGTATTAGAGTGTATTATCCTTTGTATTTTACTTCATCAGAGGCTTGGGCCTGAACCTTGTCTCTAATTAGATCTGTCAACTCAAAGCCCAATATCTGTGGGAATGGCACAGAGAACTGCTGAGCAACTGGGACCAACCCAGTGGAGAATGGGATAGAGTTGCTGCACAGGTTTCCATGGCTGGAGAAGTAAGGGAAAATATTTATTTCAGTAATACTGGATGTGATCACCAGCAAAGCAAGCAAAGTTATCAGTGTTTAAAACAAGCACTTTGCCAGTTGTTACTTTAATATCCACAGCCATTAGTTAATTTAACCCTTTATATAGTTTTTACAGAAGCTGTCCCAGTGCCATATCAGCTGTATGACTGGACAAACAGAAAACATCTGTCAACACACAATAACTTAACAAAAAAAAACTTGCGGTGTAGGTATTAGCTGCCAGTCGTGTTGCCAGTCATGTCTTTTGTATTTTACGATAAGATAAGACTTTATTTATCCCTGAGGGGAAATTCTCATGTTACAGCATCACAGAGATTGACTGAGCTTAAAAACAGATAAAGAACTATTTTAATGAAATAAATAAAATATAAAAAGAGAACTAAGAAATTAAGAAATTAGAAAGATTAAGAAGCATTAAAATACCATCATGAAGTGAATTATGCAAATATTTGTGCAAAAGGAGTCGAGTAGTGCAACTCCAGCTGCAATGATGTGTGAATTCTATATATAGCTAGAGTACATATGTATGCATAATCAGTACAGTAAACAGTACATAATAATACACACAATATGCACACACACACACACACACACACACACACACACACACACACACACACACACACACACACTATACTATACAGTAATAATACAATACTATGAAGTACATACATGTATAATAGAAATTAAAGATACTCTGATATAGAGTATAATATTACAATATAAAAGCACAGAAATAGCAACATAGTATCTATCTTTTTATAGTGACATATGTCCCCATATTGTCTTTTTCATGTTCACTGGAGTCATTCTGAATTATAACACTACATGTGTGCAGATTCAATTTACCATCTTCTCCTTCATCACTCTGAGCTGGGTCTGACATTATATGAATCCCTTTCAATACGTTTTGAAGATTTTCGCCGGCAGCGTCATTAATATCAGGAAATCCTGGAGCATCATTTTTTCCATCTGCAATCTGTCTTACTTTCACTCTATTTCCATGATAGTTTATGCTCACCACAAGGAACCATGGACATCTCTCAGCCTTGTCATCTTAATTTGCTCTCTTCATGGCAAGAAGAAGCTCTCCTTTATGCTCCTCTTATGTCTTATGCTGCTTCAGCATTCAAGTCTTCTTGGCTTCAACTGTCACAGCTTTCTATCCTTTAAATCCATCAGCAGAAATATCAAGCCAGACCTCACACTGTTTACCTGTTCACCTGAATTCACAATGCCTCACATGCAGTTACATCCATCTGCAACACTATAAAACTTTTTTCCGTTATTAAATCTATAAACCACACCCTAATCCAACTCTATACCTGTGTCTAGTTTCAGAAGCTGGATCTTTAGAAGGATACGGTCCTGACAGAGGTTATCCTCAAAACTGGGCGTTCAGGCATTCCTCATCAACTCCTGAAATCAGACGTTTAGACAGATTAGGATGACTTTTACAGTACAAATGATGCCGTTCAACTTAAACACATGATAGATAATTGATAAATTGTCCACCACATTGATCATAAATACCTATATATTTTTCTGTAAGGACCCTGATTTCGAACATACCCAGGCTGTCAACAATAGCTAATGTCTGATGTCCATTATCCACATCTTGGAGTGGCTTTTTTACAGTGCAGTTTGTTACAGTGTGTGTCTACCGGTGACTGACCACCTGAGCTTGAATACCTGGCAAATGTGATGTGGTCAGCTGATATTTCTGGACTTCATGAGTTGATGAACAACACCTGAATACTCCATTAAACAATTTAGCAGCACACTGTGGATTGTGGGATACCTGCGGTAGGGCTGAGAAGCAAACATAGGTTGTATGCTCCAAATTCAGACTTCAGGCTGTGCTTGGAGGAATCTTTCAAATGGGACAGACTTTGCCAACACGTTATGACACAGTCTAGAAAAGCAGACTTTGGAAGATGCAGCCCCTGAAATGGAACACACAGATTGTTTTTTATTTTCCCCAACCCTATAACCTAAGTCTAAAACACTTAGAGGGAAAATTGCTAAAAAGCTTTATTGTCACAGGAAGTTGAGTATCAACAGACTGATCTTCAATCTATGGAAAACACACACACACACACACACACACACACACACACACACACACACACACACACACACACACACGTATATATATTCCACATATACGACTTCACTCCACTAATTACTTTCTGCTGAGCTGTGGCAATGCTAGCCGAACCAAACTTTCCAATTCTCAGCGCTGACTTTGTTACATTGGGGCAATTGCACTTGTTATTTTGTTGTTGTTTTCAGACTTTATCCAGTTTCATTACTCACATGCTGGCTCATTTCAAGTGGCTCACCAAATTTATTTAGTGAGGTTATTAAATATTTTCATTCCAAACTCACAAGTCACATCATTAGATTTAATGTACCATCATTCTTCTTTTTCTTTGTCCTTTCAATTTCCAGTCCGTGCTAAATCATCTTCAGTCTTCAAGTTACTGCTTTGAAATTCCTGTGGATGTGCCATTTTCCAAAACCCATAACCACAAAAAGAGGGAACATCTCTCTGGCATTGATAGAACCAGAGGCTCGGAAATTTAAAGAGCTACACAGTGGCATACAAATCCCGCTTTTCAGTACTTCTATCTCTGTTAGCTTTGGTGTAAGTGTGTTTCATAAATCATGTAATCCAGCATTTTCTTACATTTAAAAAAAACGTGTTTTAAAAAGGGAGTCAGTGTTAACTTACTAGTGGTCAACTACAGTATTTGGCTTCACAACATTTGTGGTTTATATTATTTCTGTACTACAAGGTACTAAAACATAATTTAGGTGGAGATTAATACAAATGTGCCTGTTACAAGCTTGCTCATCCATCCAGTTTAATTAATTCAAGACATTTCTGCATTGTGCTTTTTCTTGATTTTCATGATAAAATTCTTGACTGATGTACTTCACTATCATCAATAAAGTAATAATTGTGTTTGTGTTTGAGGGGAACAGGTTATCATTGTCACTTGTTGTCTTTTATAATAAATTAAAACCATTAAAACAAAATCAACTAAAAACATAAATTATGTTATTCCTGTCATCTTGAAAGGTTTGCTTGGATCATCAGTACATCAACAGGGTCCCCCCAAAGCGTACAAAGCAGCCGAGTCATGAATCCAGTCTAACAGGCCTTTTGATACGAACAATAAAAAACACATGTTGACAGCACCTAGTGTGACTTTCTAGGAACATGTGTGCAGAGCTTTCTCAGACCTTAGTGCCTCTACTGAAAAATCCTGTGCCTCAAAACGTTTACGTGGGTTAGGGTCCTGCCATTGAGTAAAGATGTCACAAAACCGAGTCCATTCACTTTTAAATTGTGGTTTATAAGATAACTGTTTGATATTACGTCTTATCTGCTAAGAGGGTTTTAATTCCTTTTGGGTTTTAATTCCATGTGATTAAAGTGTCTTTCACAAGCATTTTAACAATAATTCTTGCGTCTAACCTTTGATTGATTTAAATAGAAAACTATTCCTGCAATACACAATTCAAATACAGTCCCTGTCGTCTCACCACAGAAACCTGAACCATGTTATTAGAACACTGAATGACAGGTCTTAAACTAGATAACTAGTTAATCTGATATTTTTCTGATGCTGTGGAATGCCGAGCAGGAAAAACAGACTTTTTTTGTTGTTATTTGTTTAATAAAAGAGCTGTTTACAATCCCTAAACTAAAGTTTAAGCCTAAGGACCAATTTTTGTCTGAAAACATCTTATAATGGCATGGATGCTTTCTCATGCTTCACTGCGCAGCCATCATCAACACAGTATGGACAGCTTTGTAGTTCCACATCAAGTCACACAGTATCTGACAACAAAAACCTTCTTGGTTAAAATAAAATGAAACCCTGAGTCAGAGATCTTCATTCCCCCGAACAGCTCCACAGCTGCAGAGCAGGACAGGGAGGGTACTGATGAATGACTCACATCTCCACCTTGTGGTAGTGATGGGTACGACTGTTTACTGGTTTTACTGAACCGGGGACAGATATAACAAGGGCTTATGTGCTGTAGTGCTGGTCATTCCGACTCTTGCCAGAGATGAGGATGGAGCTTTCCATTCCTGCTGCATTTTTTTCTAGTAATATTTTAATTTACAGATTTAAATTTTAATTTCTAAAGTTCATATATATTTATATATGTATATATTTTCTATATTTCCATAAGGCATTTCTTTGGATTTACTCAGAGTATGATTTTGGAGAATTACCTATTAGGAGTGAGGTTTACTGATCACGTATTTTAGACCCTACTTTTGCTGTCCACATTGTAATTTCTGTACCCTTAGATTACCTTTCTCTTGGCGTCCACAATTTGTCACATGTTTCATATTATTTAGATAAGTGGAAAGATTCTCTCCTCTCAAGCGGTTTGAGTTTTTTTTTTTTTTTTTTTTTCTCCAGAAAGTATGGGTGATTGAGGTTCAACCAATCCTTGTTGATCACTTCAGAAATATGTTTTGAGCCTCACGCTTCGTCTTGTCACCTGTGAGGACGCAAGGAAGACTTTGCCATTTAAGACCCCTTCAGGTGACTCCTTCAGCCATTGCATGACTGCACAACCCTGACGCATCTGCAGAGGACAAGACTGCGGCAATGGAAAGTATTTCAAATGAAAGTGACTTTTGGCAATTTAACGAATCCTGGCGAAACTCAAGTCTCGTTAACGGGACCGGTTTGTTGAATCAGACGAACCCTTTGAAGCGGAATGAAGAGGTGGCGAAGGTGGAGGTGACTGTGCTCGCCCTGGTGCTGTTTCTGGCGCTGGCGGGGAACCTGTGCGTCCTGCTGGCCATCCACACCACCAAGCACAGCCAGTCCCGCATGTATTACTTCATGAAGCACCTGAGCATCGCTGATCTAGTTGTGGCGATATTTCAAGTTCTTCCTCAACTTATCTGGGACATTACATTTCGGTTCTATGGACCGGACATTTTGTGCAGGTTGGTGAAATACCTACAGGTCGTTGGGATGTTCGCCTCCACTTACATGTTAGTTTTGATGTCTGTCGACAGGTGTTTGGCAATCTGTCAGCCTCTTCGTTCTTTACACAGGAGAAAAGACCGTTTCTATGTCATATTTTCCTGGGTCCTGAGCCTGCTCTTCAGTGTCCCGCAGATGTTCATTTTTTCCCTGAGAGAGGTTGGCTCGGCCGGATCAGGAGTGTATGACTGCTGGGGCGACTTCGTGAAGCCTTGGGGAGCCAAAGCTTACATCACATGGATCAGCCTCACTATATATATCATCCCGGTGGCAATTCTGAGCATCTGCTATGGGCTCATAAGCTTCAAAATATGGCAAAACTTTAAACTGAAAACCAGGCGGGAGCAGTGCATAAGCCTGACGCCCAAAACCTCCAAAGGCAACACGCTGGCCCGCGTGAGCAGCGTCAAGCTCATCTCCAAGGCAAAGATAACCACAGTGAAAATGACTTTTGTGATCGTCCTAGCTTATATCGTCTGCTGGACCCCCTTTTTCTCTGTTCAGATGTGGTCTGCGTGGGATCCAGCAGCGCCCCGTGAAGGTAGGTTTAATAAAGTTTAATAGTATACAGAGTGCGCGCCAGTTTTGCGTAATTGTTGATTTACTCAAAATGTCATTACGCCTCTGAAGCATTTTGAAACACTTAACAGACTACCCATCTTTTGCCTCCTTTCGCATATTCTCCGGACAATATTGACCAGAGGAAATGGATGGAGAGTCCTTCTTGCTGTGCGCATCAGTGCTCTTTACGCACGAGGATGCCGGCGCTTGCTTTCCCAAATGGAACAAAAAGAGGCAACAAAAACGCAATTTTGAGATGTGTTTATTCTGTTTTCCCCTTTAAAGTGGGTTGGGCACTGGAGTTTTATGGCTTACTCATGTTTAGTATCCAGTGAGGGTGCGGTGCGGAGTGAACACAGTGCAGGTTTGACACTAGGATGGAACAAAAACAAAAAATTTAGATTTTTATTTTACTATTTCATGTGTCTGCTGAAAGGACAAATGTCTGGACTTGCATACATATGTGACATTTGGGTGCTGCGATTTTAACAGAAAACTACCCCTGCAGTAAACTGTTCAAATACAGTCCACATTATTAGTGTGAAACACATTATTGGAACATGCTGTCATTTTCCCACTGAATGACAGGTGTTACAGTAGATAACTAGTCTATTCGGATCTTTCTGATGTTTGTTTACATTAGGAAAAAATAGTCCTATATTTTGTTTTCTTATATATTCTTAGAATATATACAATAATGAACCTGCCCCGTGGTAAGAAAAATAGTGATAAAGCCTTCAAAGTGAAAGAACTACATACAAAATTTTTCCAAGTTTCCTCTGACCCAGCTCACGCGGCAGAGACCGACTGACGGTTAATCATTAATCAAATTAGTGTGCGCCACCACGCGCCAAGCAGCTTGTATTTGTGCCTGTGGGGCACGTTGAAGTGCGTCGTTGACATTTAACCACAATAGGCCAATAAGCAGCCATCTACTGTATGTGGTCCCTATATTTATCGATCCGTTAGGCCATGGCCACACCCATATAACAACAGACTGAAAAAGATTAGAAAGATTTAATGAGCCAATTAAACTTCACAATGTAGCCTATTTGCCCAGAGGCTCCTTTCATTGTTTCGTTACAGTTATGTAGCGCTAAATAAAAAATTTAAGTAATAGCTTTTGTGAAAAGTAAAGATTTAACAGGGCTGTAATTTGTTTATTTGGTTTAGGGACATTTGTTGTACTGAAAAAAGTGAAAGGTAAAGGGAGATAGAAGGGTAGAAGACTGCAGAATAATATATCCCTATTCAATATGTGAATGAAAAGAAACAATTACCCCCAAAACAATGCAAAACTTGTTTTCCTATCAGTTTCCATCCATTATAACTATAAGACAGTGATATCAGTTTCTTGATGAGAGAACAGATGTTGGTGTTTCAGGCCTCGGTTCTTTTTTTGTTTTGTTTTGCTCTTGTGTGTTTGTGTAAAAGGTTCCAGCTGACTGGTTGTATATCGCTGTCATCCTCCTCAAGTTGCATTGTTTACGCCGGCTATCTTCACTTGGAGCTTAACTGTTGCTCAATACACCTAGCTGTCATCCAGCTCTCCAACACAGAGGAAGCATATTGCACCGATGAAATGGCAGTATTGTCTCTGACGCTACTGTACATTTCATGAAGATAAAGTTACAGTAGCCAGAACAGAGCAGCAAATGTGCTCCTGCCTTTGGAAATGGAAAAGAAAGAAATTCATTCATTTTCTGTTGCAGAGCCTTGATCAGTGCAGGGAGGAAGCTGATGTCTGATGGCTTTCCTCCACATGAACAGCACTCAGAAAGACCAGAACTGGCAGTGACACGTGCCAATGTTTGTGTACAAAAGATAGGCCGGAATATCACCTGTGTGTGTGTATAGATAAAGTGTCCATTAGAGCCATACTCACAGCTAAGTGAGGCTAGAAACAGAACAGAGAGCCCTCCATATAACCACCTTTATTATTTTAACATGGAATTTCTCCAGAACAGGCATGGAAATTGATTATTTTCACTGGTGGACATTTTTCTGCGGTGCAATAAACGATTAACACAGTTTCCTCTGAGCTTCACCTAATAAAGACATCTATTTGTTCCATTTTCACCATCAATCAAACTGACTCTTCAACATAAATGGAGATTTACTACTTATAGGTTGCTGTCTGTCTTTAAAAGGCCACTCTTAACAGAAACAAGATTTACAAGCAGCAGTTTCTTTGTCTGAATCTATATGCAGACTCCCACACTTTCTACACCCTGGCCCGTTGATAAAGTAATCATCTCTTCTGCTGATGATTCAGAAATCCCTTGAGAGAATAAACAACCAGATGCACAATTTGTCCAAGTTCATAGTTTGACATTTTGGGAAAATATGCTTATTCGCTCGCTTGTCAAGAGTTAGATAAGAAGCTAGTTGCCTGACTAAGAAACAGTCCAGCACAAAGCCCCCACATAAAATGGCAAA
Source organism: Dicentrarchus labrax (assembly GCF_905237075.1). NCBI lineage: Eukaryota > Metazoa > Chordata > Actinopteri > Moronidae > Dicentrarchus > Dicentrarchus labrax. The sequence continues at coordinate 19,555,510 of NW_026136711.1, read as the reverse complement.
TTATCACTGTTACACAAACAGTTTTGTACAGATTAAAGAAATGAAATATGCCAAGTTAAACTAACCGATGGCTGGCTGAAGCGTCATATTTGTTCTAAAGATGTGCTTTCAATCTCATCAACTAATTCTCATCATGAAAGCGAATAAGCATATTTCCCAAAATGATGAACAATTAATTTAGTTAAATTTGGACCAGTGGTGTAGCACACACACACACACACACACACACACACACACACACACACACACACACACACACACACACACACTCTTTTGTTGTATGTCCCTTAGAAATGTTCAAGCCAACCAGTGTAATTTTTTAGATGCATGAAAAAAGAGCCAAATTGCATTATCCCTAAAAATTCCACCAAAACGACTGAGATATTTAGATTTAATACAATTTCCAAGTTGGAATTACTGTGAAGGAGCCAGGACCTTTCGCAGATAGGAAGTTTACCAGTTTTAGCACCCCATTACGCTTATCAATACAATTTTTGGAAATGTCAGGAGACGGTAAATTGTCCGATTCCTCTAAGCTTTGTGAGAGTGACATCACTGTGATTTCACAGTTAACAGACAGATTTCATTATGTAGAGGACAAAAACACCTTAAGGTTAAACCCTGACTCAGACACTCACACAAGCTCCCAAAAAATCTGTAAGCACAAACATCTTCCCCTGCTGAGTCTGGTGCCCTCGGACGCTGACTCACACTCTGTGTGCTATTGATTTGCATTAAGTGCTTGATGGACACAAAGCCCAGTGTTCCCTCTCCAAGTGTTAATTTTTTTTTTTTCTATAAAGGTCAGTTCCTATATAGTCACTTTAAAAGCAGTGGGGAAAACAAATTGATGTCATAAAAGAACACTTTAGCAATTTAACTTAAATATCACTTAATGTAAAAAGTTAAAAGTAGATTACTGCTAATGCTTGTTTCCTTCAGGGAACCAGAATCAGTATTAAGAGTTCTCATTAATGGATCACAGAAGAGTCTTTTGGGCTGCCCAGTGTAAGCTCTGACAATGAGACAGATGTACCACCCAGGGGATGATTGCTCTGCCTTTTCATTCACTGTGTGATTTATCATTCTCTTGTGAGAGACACTGTGAGCTAATTCACTAAAGACTCTTTTATGATAGTTCGCCCCATTATTCAAATTAGATCCAGGCTCTGTTCTCATCCACCCTGATAAGAATGCTTGATAACCACCAGTTGGTATTTCTGCATTGTCTCCAGTGTATTCCTTCATCTACGGCAGCAGCATTATAGTCTATATTAGAAGAAGCTGACACAGGGATTGTAAAGTTTGTTGTACAGTTGTGTCGTATCAGCTGGTAAATTAACACTTTCTTGCATTTTTGTATTGTAGTTTCAGTATTTATTACAAATTTTTCTCATTTTCGTTTGTACATCAGAAAGATTACATTGCAGCACTTAATTAAAAGAAGATTATAAAACCTTGGACAAAGAAGGGTAATTAAATGATCTACACTCAGTTAAACTCATGTTTTAGTCTCATAAATCAAACCCTTAGTGGCTGATGATCAATTGTTATTAATCTTGTGTGTGACTTTCGTGCCCTTCCAGAGATCATTTGCGCTGAACAATTTTCGTTTGAGCTCAGGGACTGTCATTAGAGACAACATGAGAATAGCGGGAGCACAGGCAGGCTGAGAGAAAGATTAGCAATCAGTAAAAAGAGGTTAAATATGGGATACGAGCCAATTACATGAATCAGAAACTCATTTGCCAAATGTCAGTTGGATGGTGGAGCCGACGTAGCATAAATGTCATCCAACGTGCCACTGCAGGTTACTTTTCGTGATGTATCTCACCACAACGTTGTGTGAGGAACATTTCTGCCTCGCTGTCCATTGTGTTTTTCCAGGAATTTACTTGGTGTTTGAACGGGTCATCATTTTAATTCTTTTGTGTTATTTCTCATTTTTAAGCTGCAAGTATTATGAAACTCTCTCCTTCCTCAGGGATCTCTGATTTAAAGTACTGAGAATCCCTCCGGCTATATATTCAATCATACAGTTGTAACTGTACGGTTAAAACTTCTAATTGAACTTGAGCATTGGCAGTAAATAGCAAATTTGTGAAAGGAAACAAAACTATATGAGTGTACAGCAATGCTAGCTGCTCTGTGAGGTTGTACTAACTGCTCGCACGCTGAGCTAACGTTATCACTCTAACATGCTTGCAATGCATTTGTTTTGGTCATAAACTAAAGTATTGGACAATTCAAAATGTTGACCCAATATTCTGCTTGATTAAAAGTAGAGAATTACCAAAGTGGTAACAATTCATCTAAAGGGTGGATTTAAGGTAATCTATTCATTATTTATCGAGAAAATTCACTCAAAACCACAAAACGGTGGAAGATGACTGCCAAATTTTTTAAGATTCATCCACTGGGGATATATGTGCCATAATTCATGTCAATTCAGACTATTAGATAATTTGAGATATCGCAGTCTGACCAAAGTGATGGACCGACTGATCATCCAACATCACCAAGTGTACAACCAAATAAACTTTCAGCCTGCCACTATCACCTTGACTTTCACAGCGGAAAAAAAAAACTGCTGGTTCATTTTTTGTTGTCACAGCACACTAACTCTCTGTCTCATCTCCTGTAGCCATGCCCTTCATCATCTCCATGCTGCTGGCCAGCCTCAACAGCTGCTGTAACCCCTGGATCTACATGTGCTTCGCCGGGCATCTGTTCCAGGATCTTAGGCAGAACTTTCTCTGCTGTTCTACTCGCTACCTCAAGTCATCCCAGTGCCGCTGTGAGCGTGACTTTGACTCTAGTCACAAGAGCAACTCCTCAACCTTTGCCATTAAGAGCACTAGCAGTCAGAGGAGCATCACACAGACTTCCACCACATAAGCACCCGCCCTCCCTTCCCTTTCTCAAGCTGCCCACCATGCCTTTCATCACACGCTGTCGGCCATAAAATATCAGTTCAGCTCCTTCTGGTACCTCTCACCCTGAGGCTTGCTGTTCAAGATTGTAAGGGACAAACAACAAAAGTCTTAATCTTTTATTTACAGTACTTCAGCGTGTAACATGTAAATGGAATTGTGAAACAGAAAAAATTTAAAGAATATTATTTTGTTCATAAAAGCTTACGAGATAATCATGGACCAAGCTGAGCAATCACCTGAATCCTTTTGTTTTTGATGTACAGAATATATATTTACATATTTGCAGTGCAGAGAAAGTATAGGAAGAAGAAGAGAATATTTGAATCAGTGATTTTTGTAAGCAACCATATTATAGATTCAGTTGTTGTCACCAGCAAAGCTTATGGATCTTGTTTGTCTGTGTTATGATGAAATTGCTCACCTGTTATATATATTGTGTTCGATGTTGTTCACTTTGTTACATTTGCAGTGGGTTGCATACATGTAAACTGTTACTTGAGATATTGTTAGATGTGAGATGTCATGGCTGTCACTGGTAAAGGTTTTTAAAAAGTTTAAAAAAGAAATAAAGAAAGAAAGCAGCGAATATGCACTGACTTTATTATTTACACCTAGCTAATACTCATTAGAGCTCCCTTTGTGTCCTGAAATGGCTGAAAAAAATCCTCGGCTTGGTATTCTGGAGGGATGTTTGTCCGTGCTGAATCAATAACGACCTTGAATTCCTTCAAATTTTTGGCAGCACATCGAAACTTTTAACATCCTGTTCACCTCAGTCCCAAAATGCATTATTTTGTTGAGATGTGGGGACTGTGCTGACCACTGGGGTGAACTAAAGTGACTCATGTTTGTGGAGGTGTCTTGAGGCAACAATTGCTGAGTGACATGGTGCATTATTCTGCAGGAAGAGACAACAAAGGTACACTTGCATTCATTGTTGCAAAGCTAAGTCTAAGGCTGTTGTTTAGTCAGTTGTATTTATATTCAATGTAAATGTGTCAAGTATTTGAGCACTCTAGAATGTGTTATTTTAATTACAGCACATCAATTATCATTGCCTATAATGAGGAGTGGCCTGAATAAAAAAAAAAAGCTGCCAACCCAATATCTCTACAATGAATACTAACCATGTGAAGTCTATAATGTTCAGTTTAAGTTGAGACACTGTAAGACAGGTATTGATTCAGCTTTCAACTCTATTATTCAGCTCATTTTGACATCTCTCTCCCACCTTGAACTGTACTGACAATATAACGTAACAAAGCACAACATCACAAACTACAGATCATTACAGATCACTCTCAATACAAGCTTTATACATATTAGTTATTGCAGGAATATTCAACTGCATGATACAACTGCTTTGATTTTATTATTGTGTGGATAACAGGATTCATTAATGAAGTGCCAAATTACACTTTTTCAGTAATATAACTGCACTGCCACTGTATACTACATTGTTTTATTTTTCTGTTATATTTAGGAGGAGTATACTTCCCCTGTAGCCTTAATAATGTGAACAATGCAATTAAGACTTAACAGACCGCATCAAACCCCTTTGAAATGAATTATATGATGAAAGATTCTAAGTAATTGTTCCATCCTCAAAGATGCCCATAAGTTTGGAGGGCAGTTTATGTGTACAGTATGTCTGTAATTATACAAGTTCAATAAATCATTTGCAGAAGGCAAATATATAAATAAATGCATAAATAAATTCATGAGATCTGTATTTGTGGAGAATTTGTTGTATTTTGGTTACACCAAACATATTTATGTATTCTACATACTTAATGTCTCTCTACAGTTTTGTCTAATAAATTACTCTTGCTCATTAATTACACTGGGTTATACAGTCCATTAATCAGAATAATTCTTTATCACAGTGTGTTGTTTATGCTCATATAAAATGTATGCGTTGTCTAGCACAATACAGGACTGCAAAGAATCGACAAGAAGAAACACACTGAGGTTATGAACAAAGAAACATCAATATTGAATCTCAGACACAGAAGAGAAGCATATTAACAGAAACCTGTAGTGACTGAAGTTATCAAAAATATCACTAATACATGGTTAGGATGTTTGGTGAATCTTAAAAATGTATTTCTTTAAGCCTCTCAGAATGATTTGAAACAATACACATATACTTCTATTATAAGGATACGATCATTAATTGTAAAGTTTCAGCCCGTTTGCACAATAGCAGCAAAGCAAATTATACTTTTATACATATATCTTCTTTTCTAATCAAAATAATGCTATGGAACATTACAGGTTTTTACTTTACTGCATCGGTAGTTATGTCCATACTTGTTTACACATACTTGACTGAATTACGCAAATAAGCAAGTTTAATATTCCACTCATCATGGTTTGATAAAAGGAAGTAGATTTTCTGCATGGTTGGTTCCAAACATATTTCATACATCTGCAAGTCTCCAAACAGTTTGTTAGTCACTGTAGAGTCATCACAAATTAAGACGGGAAAGATATCAGAATACCTTTTTACAAACTATGAAGAAATCGGACAAAATAATTATGTAGAGAAAACATTTTCAATTCCTATCTTTTGGTTAGAGTTTTTCTAATAATGTTACATATATATTTCTCAAATTCAATTCAGTCAGTGTAAAGTTATACAATGGCAGGCACAGCAACATACAGCATCACTATAACTTTTAAGAATGGCCAAATGTAATGCATACATGCAGCACTGTCCGCAGGTGCAGCAGTGGCGGGGAGTTTGTTTCATTTGTTGTGAATGAGTAGCTTCTGTCTTTGCTTAATAAATGAAGGCAGACAGATCCTTCTCATGGCAAGCGGCCCTCTTCTCCCCCCAGTGAGGAGCACTGAGCCCTCCAGGAGTGCCAGAGCTGTCACAGAACCACACTGCCTGCTGCAGCTGTCACAGAGCTTCTGGTGGCAAAAGGCACAGTGGGTATGTCAGGACTCAGAGCAGGGAACTTGAGGGTGGGGAGCAGCATGTGAGGGAGGGAGGGAGGGAGGAGGAGTATCAGGGAGTAAGCGAGAGGCCAGGACTGATCTTCTGGTGTATAAAAAGGTACCGCACTTCTTCCGATCATACTATAAACACTATTGTGTGAGTACTTAGACTTCTTTGCGCAGTGCAACGCGCACACTGCTGAAGATCTTGCCCAGGGCTTCAAAGAAGGGATCGCAGAAGGTCTGAATGCAGAGAGAGTAGATGCGGCTGATGCACTGCGACTCAATCAGACAGCTCTTGATGCAGGGAACCACAGCCCAGATGTGGCAGAAGGAGATACATGCAAACAGGAAGCCCCAAAGGAGAGCTACAGGGATCCCGAAGACAGCAGACAAGATGCGGTAGCACCAGTACTTGGACACCGTGAAGGTGGTGTAGCTGAGCTTCCACACACCATCCAGGCTGTGTGTACCATCAGGCTCTGCAATGACATCCTCAAACTCCACCTAATAAGAAATATAAAAGAGGCTTTCATTAATACACATCCCTGAGCCTGCTTTGCTTTTATCCATCTCCCTTACCAGACCTCTGTGGGTTTAAGGTAATATGCACATGTTGAGTGTGAAGATTATAATTATGAAAGCTGTAGAGTGTTTGGGTCAAAATTATGCAGAGAAACCAATTTTTTTCTACTTCATAGAAGAAAAAAACAAACAAAAACCTTCAATGTAGTGGCAGACAGGAAAAGTTGTGGAGTGGCTTTTAATGCTCAAACCAAATCCGTCTAAAAGCTCTATTCCAACACATTTTTTTGTAACTGAAGTTCCCCTCATGTAAAATGCATGAGAGCAACTGTACGATGGTCCAATTTGTTTTCAGTATGTACCACCTGGTATTTTGGCCGTGTCTTATTCTGAGATACAACTCAGCTATAAAATGTTAATTAACTTGTCTGTAATCGTGGCAGGCAAACGCACCACACACATCTAAAACCTTTTCTTCCAGACCACTACAAAGGATCAGTATGGGAAGTAACAAGTCCGCTGTCCACTTCCCACAGAGATAGCAGCCTGAGATCATCCACTGAATGAATGGCTGGACATGCTCTGTTTTATATTTTCTCTGCAAGGCCTATTTTAGGGATTGCTAGAGTCAAATTCAGGATTCAGGAAAGGAACAACGGGTGTCCTTTAGAAACAATAGATGACAGTGTGTTCCAAAGTTGATAAATCTGATTACACAGAAGATAAGATTCCCTGACTAATAAGAGACACTCTTTCAATAGATTTTACTGATCCACTTTAAATTAAGGACCGGAAATGTTATGGATTAGAAATATAAGTGCTAATTCATCACTTACTGTAGCTCCTTGACCAGACTATTGCAAGTAAGGTTAACAAACCGTTCAGTTTAAAGATGCATCATCTTTATCAACTTCTTGTTGTCTGAACAGACATGAGCAGACATGTAAATCATTGCAAACTGAGCCATGCAGGCACTAAACATATGCTCTACTCATAACTCGTGATTTATTATATTCATTGACCATGTTTACACAAACACCTTCCAGTAAAACAAAATATAATCTCAAAGTATATCTGGCCCGGTCCTTACAAAAAATATTTTGTGGTAATAACATGGCAACAATCACAGGATAAACAGCAGTCAACTCCAGTGTATCAGTTTCACACTCAATTCCCAAAATAAACTTCATGTTCTGCTCAGGCAACAGGAATAGCTCTTGGTCTATTTAGGGATTTTACAGACAGTATAATAACCTGTTCTCTTGTCTTTGTTACTGTAAGCCACTTTATTCTTTTTTTTTTTCTTTACATGCTTCCACACATGCCAAGACAGGGGTAACATTCCCAATCCTTTCTGTGACAGGGTACTGTTTCCAAGCTGCACAAACCTTCACCACGTCCTCATTGATCTGCTTGGGGTCTCTGTTAATTAGATCGATCTCCTTGGTGTGGCTGTCCTTTACAATCTTCTCCTCGTTGGTGTTGTACTGGTACTGATCCGCCATGGTGGGGCTGCAGGTCCTCGACAGGCCGGAGACGGTTAGAGTAAACCTTCCTTGATCAAACGCCTCAGTTCTCTTCTGAACCCCTGTATCACCACTGTGACACTCCCTCTGGCATGTCAGTGGACAGCTGCTGCAGACGTCCTGGTAAAAATGGAGGCCTGACCCCCACCCATAGGCACCCACACACACACACACACACACACACACACACACACACACACACACACACACACACACACACACACACCCTACACACACAGAAAGTGTTCACACACACAATGTAATGCACATAGACAGAAAAGGCATGCCTTAAAGGAGAACCCAGGGTTGTGTCACATTTCACATTGGGTTGTGGGGCTAACTGGGCAGGGTTTGCACAGTGGCACGAACTTCCACCACAGAGTGAGGCAGCAGGCACAAACACACCCTCCTGCTCTGCTCTGTGTCCTAATACTGAACTTAATTTGAAAAGAAATTGAGTTGTATGTTAATTTTCAAAATAGACTCAGTGTCACCATGAGTACAAAGATTACACTGTATTACTATAAGTTATTATTCAGAAGGAAGAATATGATACACATTAAAATACGGTGTTGAGGTGACTATTGTCATACTGTGGTTCTGCACTATATGATATATTATCAGTGTTTTGGTTCTGTGGTATTTTGGTGTTTGACTTGGAGGACTTGTATATGTGTAAATGAGCAGAATGGACATAAAATAAAATGTATTTCGGTCATTGGGACTCAATGAGAGAAGGTGAGAAATTAAAATACATTATTTGCTATCATATTCTAATCAACATGTTTGCCCTCACATGATCACAATCATAACAATAAAGTGTTTTGGGCATTTAAATTATTTCACAGTCTCAGTGGGGCAGAATAGACTTCACGCAAGGTAGGTCCTGAGTGTCTTATTCCAGATATGTCTGATTGCAGCAAGGCCCAATACATAAAATTCAATAGTCCCCCGAAATAAAACTCTGATTCAGTCTTCCTTAAGCTGTGCAGTTGTTGCTATCAGTCATGGCTTTCTATATCAGCGTGTTGCATAAACAAACTCCAAAAAGAGGGGGAAGAGGAGGAGGCGCCTATGAAAACTGGTACAAGGACTCATAGCACCCCCAGCTCTCTGTTGCTATTTAGCATAGTCAGTGGGGTGTAAGAACAGTACAGGAAGTGTGAATTCGGCATATGTATTGGCACTCCCTGCCCGGTTCCCTGGTGGTAGAGACAGAGACGAGGAGGGAGGGAAGGAATGGGATGAGAGCGCATGTGATCGGGAGCCAACCCAATTAGAGGAGTATTCTTGGCGTGGCAATGGAGAGAGAAGAGGCCAGTTAGGCATGGAGGCAGAGGGACAGAAATAGCTTAGCAGAGAGTCATGGTGGGCATACCTTTGCCTCTATGGGTGTCAATGCAATCAGCTGAGACTGCACCGGCTCCTGTCTTCCATTTAATGTAGACAGACATGCCAGGCTCTCAGACCTATATTTAGAGTCATATTGTATGTAATGGTAAGGGTGGGTATCAGTAACCCTGGTTACTTTACAAATATTGGAGGTGCTTCTATTGAAATGAACAGAGCTGTGTGTGTTACTTACAACTACTTTTTATTAAATACACATAAATAGGCTAATGTTCTTAATATCCTTAATGTCACCCTGTTCTAACCTGCAAAACTCAGCAAATTAAATAAATTGTTCCACATTTTGGGAAATAAACTTTCTTGTCAAGAGTTAAATGACAAAATTGATAAGACTCTCGGGTCTGTCAGTTCAATATGATGCTTTACCGCCAGCAGCCAGTTGGCTTAGCTTAGCATAAAGACTGGAAAGATGGAGGAAAGCTACCCTGGGTCTGTCCGAATGGTAGAAAAATAACTGACTTCCTGGACTCTCCATTACCTCCCTGCTAAGAAATAGTCCCGAACATAACCCCCCAATAAAACCTGTCGGTAAGAAAGTGAAGTTGTCAAACTATTCCATTAAGTGACTCACCTGTGCATCATCAGAGAGACCAAATATTGATTAGCTTGTCTTTCTTTAGTCTTTCTAAAATCAAAGTAATGTGAAAACCTCACTGAACAAAAGCACTGTTTTATTGTCTTTTAATACTTGATTTACTTTATTTTTTCTCTATAAAGCACTTTGTCTTTCAAAACTACATAATGTAAATAAAGATACTGCCTAACCTAACTTGATGACTAGATTCCAGTGACATGATTGTTGCACAGTGGCAGCACTTTACATTTATCTTATTGAAATTCAACATTTGATGCTGTTTGCATTGAGGTCACACATATATGTAAGGTAATTAGGTTTTATTTAAGGGACAGAAAAATGTTGTTTTATCTGCATAAATGTGCCGCATCCATGTGCTTACTGGTTTGATATGAACTGGATCTGATTTAAATTTGTGGGCCCTTTTACATCTTTTTTAGTACCATTATTTGGTCTGTGGCTCCTGATTAACTTGGTCAGATGACATCTGACGCACCCCTAATGCAAAATAATGTTGCAGCAGTCCTCAAATATATGTTTTAATCCAATTTAACCAAACAATTTTCATTATGTCAACTCATCTCCAAACAGGACAGAAAAGGACAATATAAGAAAGACTAAACATTTATAAGAATTCATGAATGCAATTTCATTCAACGTATTTACAATTTCAATGTCAGTATTATTAATGTAATAATTTAGCCTTTCTCAAAAATACACACTTTCAGAGACAATTTAATAGCTCTCAACAATCATCATCTCTAAATGCTTTTTGGTCTCTTTTGCTTTACAGGCCAAAATATGTGGGTTTAGATCATTTTGTAATTTAATTGCATTACACATTTACTGCTATTTTCTGTAATTGTGCATTTCATTGTTTTAGTACCATTTACCCTACATTCAATCAACACATACCTGTTAAGGTCTGGAGTTACAAAAGGGACAACTTGACATGTATGTCAGCATGCCAAATATCATGACAGGTGAGCAAAAACACAAAATAATCAATTATGATGCTGATTATAATTTTGCTGTAAGGAATTAGTATGCAATCTTTTTTCCATATACTCTGTTCATAACCACACATTTATACACTGTGTTTTTCTATCTGTCTTCATCTTTTGCCAGATAGATGGTGATTCGACTGCAGCATTTTGCAATACTGGTGAAGACAGGGCTGATGAGAATGTTCAGTATACTGCCCCACACAGTCTGGACCCAGTGCATGTTGATAAGAAGGAGCTGCACACAAGGCATGATCAACCTGGAGAGATACAGGGAAGTGGACAAAACATGAGCTCATCTCATCGATAAAAATAGAAATCTTCCATACCCCTAAAAAAGGACAGTAAATAGTCCTACCAGATGTGAAGGCAGCTGAGCACAGCAAAGAGGAGCCCTGCTACCAGTGAGACCGGCACAGCCAGGAGAAGGGATATGAAGCGGTAGCACCATAGTCTGGACACCTCAAACAGGGCGTGACTCCACAGCCACACTTTATCAAAGCTCCTCACCGAGGGAGGCTCTGCAATCACATCCTCAAACGTGACCTCAAGACACACACAGAGACACTGTAAGTGATTTCTAAGGACAGTTTCCCAGAGAATGTGAAATATAATACTGAGAACTGGGGTCTTGGATTTGTTGTAGGCCTGGAAGCAAAATCTTGACATGCAGAATGAGGATGATACACACAAATGTACTGAACTGAGCTGTTTTTAATGGCAAACAATGTCAGGTTTAATTATTTATACGTTGCAGTTTATCTTATAGGCAGAAAATAGAATTGTGTTTATGATCATGTCCACATGAGGTCAGTATTATGCAGCATATTGGTATTTAACACATTTAAATGGTAGTCTTATATTACCTGAAAACAAGTAATTGGCCTATAAACAAAAAATAAATCAATGTCACACTAAAACCATACGTATATTTCTGCTTTACTTCAGCTTTGCATGATCAGTGTTACATCTGGTTCAGTAGTGACTGGAGGAGAAGTACAGTATGCAGTGCATGTACAGCGGGTTTGTTTATTCTACTGACCTGTCAAGTTCTAGACAGTTTCCCTAGACAGAAATGACATACCTCAGTTTGAGGCCTGTGCTCTGTGTCCTCTGTAAATGTTTTTATGTGTTTTGTGTTGATTAAATCTCTGTGACAGCGCACATTAGTTACCTTAAGACTCTTGTTGATTCTTTTGGGATCCCTGTCGTGAATCAGAGGCCTTGTGTCTCTGTGGGTGGAATTCAGATCTTCAGATTGCACATCCACTTTGACTTCCATGAGTTCCTCTGCTTGTCTCTTGTCTTTTGATCTCTCGTCCTCCATTTCCACTGAGTTGAGCTGTGTCTCAGCTTGGTCGACTGCTGTGGTCATGTAATTGAAAATATGGAGGATGAGCGGGGCGTAGCAGGAGGATGCCTTACCACTCTAACCTCTGCAGACTTGTCACTGACACCCAGGTGGAACATAGTGGACTGCTGACTGCCTTGCTTCTTGTTGAGGAATGCCTTTATTGGCTTTTAAAGGCCTGTCTTAAGAGACATTTTCCATGTGACATACTACATGGAAAGTCTCATTTAGATGTGCATGAGAAATATCCAGTGGCCATCGCTAATAACACAAAATCAGCCATCACTTCCTCCTTAAATATTGATGGATTTATTAGAGTTATTATGATAAGTGGTCAGTATTTTTGGCACTGTCGTGGTTATAAATCATCCTCTTTACATCATGAAAGCAGAGTTGGCACTCTTGGTCCAGTCCATTAAGAACAGACTTCTCTACACTTCAACAGCTTCTTGGCAAGAGCTGTCCTTCTAATCATCCATCCGAGCAGGAACTTTGCTCTTCCACTGACACTGACCCTCAGAAACCCACTGCCCCTCATGTGTTACTGTCGAGTTTGGCACTACACACACAGTAATGCCTGTGTGTGGGGTCTGTGAGCACTCATCATTATCTGGTGCAGTTTGTATAACTTGCTGTTTGTAGGCTGCAGACAGTTTGCAGCAAAACCCAACCCCCTCTAGACTCTTCACACTTCCCTCAGGAACTAAATACTCAACAGAGTATGAAACAACAGGCTATTACACATATATTTCAAACAAACAACTCAATATACTGTAAATACCTCTCAGAATATTGGTGTGGTACTTGTAGCTGATGATACATGCCCACATTCACCTGTAGTGTTAAGATTAAATGTCATGGCATTTGTACTCGAATGCAGGTTAATACAGCCATGTACTTATGGATGTATCAACCTGCTAAGGTACCCGGGGGCAAAAATGAGTTGTGACCCACTGTCGGCCTGCCTGCTCTCACTCTTTGTGTAAATATCCTGTGGCCTTCAAGTGCCCATCAGATACAGAGCACTCAGCAGAGAAAATGCTGAAGTACTACTTGGATGCAGGTCATTAAAGTGAATTTATTAAGTATTATGAATATGATCAACAACATGATCACCAACATCCTAAATAAAGACAACATCAACCAATCTGATAGAGATCTTAAGTTCCATTAATTAATTTTCTTCCCGCCGGGATACAGCATTTAGTTGCTTATTTACACATCCAGCAGATACAAAGCAATATTAGCATTCATTTGGACTTTCTAGCAACCTGATGAATGTAAGTCTAGTATTCACTCCCCTTTTGGCTCTGTTTTCTATACTACCAACTGAATGAAATATCTGACTCTTTAGCTACTAAATACTCCACAGTTTTCACCAGCCTGTTGCTAACTTTGTTTGCGTGCTGTCAGGTACTGAGCAGGTGGGTTTTTAACCCCAAAACAGTTGCCTGCTGTAGCCAAAAGCACTGCTATGAAAGCAGTGAGAGTGAACCAAATTAGTGATGATTCTCTGTGAGTTTGTCGCTGCAAGCTACCCCTTTGACATGTGTGATCTATTAATAAAAATGTTATTAAAAATCTTGAATTTTAATTCAGCTGATAGTTTGCCTTACACAGCCTTGTACCTATGTTTGTGTACATGTAGTCCACTTTCTGTTACACCTCCAGCACTGCATTTATTAAAGACTCTAATTTTCCACTGTATGAGCAAGATGAATAAGTGTATGTTACACTGCATTACCAACTGTTTCCAGGTTTTATATTCTCCTCACCTCTGTAACCAGTGTACTGTTGGTTACTTTTTAGTGCACACGTTATATCATCAAATTGCTTCAGATATTCTGTGACACCAGGAGGGTTTCTTTCTGTCCCTCAGCAGCCACGCAATCATACAGGAAACCGTCTATTCTAACCTATGAATATGAATATCTGCCCCCTTACCCAGTCATCATATGAAACTTCTCATTTTCCTGCATAACTGAAAAATGTATCTGACCATCCACACTGCATATTTCAAATGCCTCTAGTTTATAAATTGTGCCTGATAACACACTGTTTATTGACACTGATGATGGACATTCTATAGAAAGAGAGCAATCTGTCTCCAATATCTTATGTACATTGAGACGTCCTTCACATTTAGAAAAAAGCTTGAGCAGACGCTTGGCAGACACATATCACTGTTTGTTGAAAATTCCTAGAAGCCTTCTTGGCAGAGATGTCCAAACAAAGAGGAAGGAGGGGAATTCACTGGTATATAGCGCACTCTGTCGGCCATGGTTTGTCTTTGTAGTGTTTTAAAAATAGATCTCCATTATCTATCACTGACGATAAAATCAGCTACATTTTCCACTCACCCATGCCAAAATAGCTCATTTTGTCTCAGTGTTTGCAATAATACCAAAATACTTGTTTTCCTAATCACAGCCGCACTGCAGTGGTAGTGGAGGCAGGCAGGGTTTGATTAGCAGTTGATTAATGGTGTGTGTGTGTGTGTGTGTGTGTGTGTGTGTGTGTGTGTGTGTGTGGGAAACCATGGTGATGGAAGAGCCCTCAATATTGTGTTGTGATTGTGTCTGAGGTCTGTAGATGCTCTGCTCAACATATGCTAATTTAGATACATCTGGTACATCTCTGGGTTGGTGTGTAAATAATCATTTTAATCAAAAATGGTTTTCAATAAGATTGTCCTTTGCTGTTACCTGACTAACAACATAAATCTCCTTTGCTCTTCCATGTAACGTTCCTTAATCCACATGTCTCACACAAACCTTCATGACTTTTTATTTTCTTGCCAACTGCAGGAGACATCAAAGTGTGTATGCTGCCATGTATAAATCTGTATTGTCTTACATTAGTTCAGCCTAGATTAAGCCCTTTGACTTTGGAGTGAATGCTCTTTCCTTTGCAGTTATTCAGCCTGATAAGATTACAGTACTTGTGTAACACCACTTTACAGAAAACCATCAGCAATTCCTGGCTCAGTAGGTGATCTTTGCTCTTGCCGTCTTCTCTTATTCATACTGTGTATAAACCATACTCAGGACCTAGACATCTGGAATTAAATTTCCAGACTGAGACATTTTGAACATCAGCAAAACATGAAAAAAGACCCAAAACAAAAAAACAACAACACATTAGATTTGAGAAGAGAGATCAAAATGCTGAGCTCCAGTAGTCACACCTGCTCTTTCAGATGTTTCTGGAACAACATGTCGTTCTAATCAGTTTTAATTAAAATCATGTCTAAATACAGAGTTCTGAGTGTGATGTGATGGATAGTGACTCAGAAGTTGTTCAGACAGGTCATAATAAGACATCCAGACTGTGTACGAATTTGTATTTGTTGATATTTGGTTTCCAGATCCAGATGATGTTTCGTTTCTACTATTTTTATCATTGTGTGCACACAAGGATTCATGAAATTCAAATCTCTGCATGCACATTGTACATTTTTTTCCCCCCATATGTTGTCAGCAGCTGTCATTGTGTTTGGATAAATAATGTAAATGTGCCCTGCTGGTCTCATTACTGAATGGCTAGACACTTGTGAGGAGAAAATAACTGAGAGGAGACAAAGAAAAGAAACAGACAGAAATATATATCAATCAGGATGTTATCCATAAAAGTCTCCCAGCATGTTTCTGTGCTGTGTGTGTTTATGCAGCACCCACATCCACCTGGTGAGAGAGCTAATGCAGTGTGCGCCTAAATGTATTAAATATACAACCACAGTTATGTAAGAGTGTGTATACTCCAGTTAGTGATGCTATACAGCAAAATGGTGTTTGCCATTATTTGCTTTGACCACACTGTTCTTCTTTATCTGTCGTTTCTGCTGTTTGTGAAAGACTAATACAAACAGCAAAGGCCATAAAATAGCACTTTGTTACCACTCTTAGAGCATTATCAATGGCCAGTAATGATTTCCATTGTAAATTCACTATCTCTACCTCACCGTACCCATGTCACTACTATAGCAGTCCATATTCGCAGGGAGTTGTGCCTTACCCTCAGGCTCTATCCACATGTTAACGAGCCTCCATCTGAACTTATAGGCTGTGTGTGTGTGTGTGTGTGTGTGTGTGTGTGTGTGTGTGTGTGTGTGTGTGCGTGTGTCAGTCGGCATGAACCAGAATTAGTGGACTCCAATCAGGATCTAAAGCTAAAGCATACATCCAGCCGAAAGGTCCTCGTTGCTATGTGAGTCACAGGCTCACTCAATTTCCATGACGACAGATGACATTCACTGACGATCAGCATATCTGTTGCACACAGGAACTCCAAGGTATTGTCCCTCAGATTCATTAGAGCTCCTCACACCGCAGAGGCCACTGTGTTTGTGCTCTGAAAGGATAATTTGGTGATATGTGGGACTCACTCCATGCTGCTGTTTATCAAGTTATTCCTTACATTTACATCATCAAATACTTTACAAAGTTCAAAAGAGTCAGTCACTGATATACATTTTGTTATTGACATGAAAAAATGACAGTGGAACCAACCCATATTCATATGGTATATAAATGGTTCCTTATTAAATACAATATTACATTTAAACATCCATTCAATCATGTCCTTGTTATTGTAATTACACTCGAGACTTTTTACATTTATAAACATAATAAAACATTTCTACAAACATCATTAAAAGCAGGTCAACTGTAATATCGTAAGGAAAGTATGCACATTTTTTTTTCTGTATTTCACGTTACAGTACAGCCCCTTGACCTAAAATGAAAAGGCCTACCTGAATTAGACAATAAAAGGCACTGGGTATTGAATATGTACTTAAAAGATAGGCACACATTTTTCAAGCTCACCCTAAAACAATACAAACATGTCCTTAAGTAAATTAGAAGGATTATTGGTTGCTGTAATTGTTCCTCTTGTCATACTGGCCACAAAGAGATACCTTTGTGTCAGGAGACAAAATCCACTGTTATTGTTTCCTGCAAAGAAAAAAAATCCTTAAATTCAGCTGAAGATAATACAAGGCTGAGTTATCCAAATCAGGTGGGGATTTTTGCATTGGACAATGACTGTAGAATTTGTACCCCATCACTGACATTGAATTTTCTTTAAATTATTTTTCTTGTTGCCTGAACAGCAGGAATAATTACAGCAGTCAATGATTGTTTCTGTGTATATATGGACAGTCAGTATTGTTTTACGGTATACAGTAAAATGTGAGTGTATCCCTTAAAAAGAAATGGTCCACAAACTGTCATGGCCCATATATTAGCACTGTAGTCCAAAACTCATGTTGGTCAAGGTCTAAGCATGCTCCTCGGGTATTTGTCCAGGGATCTTTATCCCCTGGTCTGTAGTGTTTCTGGGATGGGAGTTAGCACATCCGGATAGGGTTTCAGCTGTGCTACTGGTTCTCTGGATGAACTGGAGGAAGTTCTCCTGGAGGGAACCCTCATGGCTGGATGCCCCAAACTCCGCCGGCTGGGTTAAGCAGCAGCGTCTAAACTTTACTAACTCTTCTCTGATTTGCCTGTTCAACAGGCCGTAGAAGAACGGATTAACTGCAAAGGAGGAGTAGGCCAGCCAGGTAACTGCCTCCTCTAAGTCCCCAGGGCTCTGCATGGAGCCAGTCAGCGACATTTGCAGGTGAAAGATGAAGAAGGGCAACCAGCAAACCAAGAACTGACCCACAATGAACACCAAAGTAAGGGCAGCCTTGCCTCCACTGAAGGCCCTCTCTGGAGAAAGTCTCTGGGGCAGAGTACGGGTGGTGGTGATCATGGTGGTCTGGCTGTTGATGGAATCTGAGCGATCTTTAGCAGGGCTTGCATTAGCCCACGTTGGCACAGCAGGGACCTGCTGCAGGGCTGCAGAACGAGCTACCTTATACACGGCACAGTAAACAGCAAAGATAACCACCGCAGGAACCAGGAAACAGACCACAGTGAAGAGCACAGCAAACACACTTCTTAGACGACTGTGGCTCGCGTGGAGAGAGCAGTGAGCTGCAGCTATTGAGCTCTGATGTCCATAAGCTGGCCATCCAAACAGCGTGACCAAAGCTAACAGGACTGACTTCACCCAAATTAGGACCATGACAACAATAGCAAGGTTGATGGTCATCTTGACCTCATAACGCAT
Source organism: Dicentrarchus labrax (assembly GCF_905237075.1). Lineage (NCBI taxonomy): Eukaryota > Metazoa > Chordata > Actinopteri > Moronidae > Dicentrarchus > Dicentrarchus labrax. The sequence goes on along the minus strand of NW_026136711.1, from coordinate 19,537,121 downwards.
GGGGTGTACGATATAGAAGTAACGCTCCACACTGATGGCTGTGATGGTTAGAATGGACAGACAGATGAGGAAAACATTGAGAAAGATGTAAACCTGACACTCCAGAACAGTAAACACCACAGTGCCAAAGAACGGTGAGCTGGATATGATACCCAAAGGCATGAGGAGGATGGCACACAGTAGGTCCACTGCACAAAGGTGACACACAAAAGCAAACCTCTTCAGGTGAGGAGCACGGGCAATGGCCACCATCACACCAGTGTTGGCCAACAAAGCAATGAGGTTAAGCGTCACCATGCAGAACAACCCAAAAAGGTCTTTGATCTGTGACTGGGAGCTCGTGACGACGCCCACAGCGGCAGGAACCGTAGGATTGGGCTCCCATAGGGCAGTGGTGAGATTGGTCACTGGGTGATTTGGAACAGAAGCTATCATGGGACCAGTCTTGTCGGCCATTATTCATTTACAACTTCCTCCATTTGGATTTCAGGTGTCTTCATATGTGGATATCCTGTGCTGAGAAGACATAAAAAACAGTTATTTCCAAATATAAATAATACCCATATAAAGCATGTTCAGACCATGGACCATCCATCCTTCTGTATATATGTTTTCCCCTCTACCCATATAACATGTAGGAATAACAATGGGAATACTGATTCAGGATGAGGTTTGATTATTTAACATCATGTTAACAATTTTGCTGAGCATTCATCTCTAATTTTGAAACATGAAACACTTACATGTTTCAAGTGTAAACAGATACAATTTAAATTGGAAATTGTAAAATACAGAAATGGCAGATTCTTCAGTTCAGTCTAGACCTGCTCTATTTGAAAAGTGTCCTGAGACAACCTCTGTTATGAATTGGCGCTATACAAATAAAATTGAATTGAATTTATGCAAAATCAGTATTAGCTCCGTTGAGGGCAATTCCACACAGCTTTTAAAGATAAGAGTTATGAGGACAATAGGCAGAGAGCTGTTTGCAGTGATCTTAATTAAGGTTTTCCAGAATGCCTTTGTTTTAGGTCCAACTTGAGTCTATTATATATTTACATATCTATATTTATTGGTTTAACATTACATCTGTTGATCCTCTTTCACTCTCAAATGCCTTTGACTCTTTACTTTTATCTCAGAAATGAGAATCTGTGAAAATGGATTAACAAACTCACGTGATATACTAGACTATCATATACAACCAAAGGACAGAGTTCATGAGTAAACAAAAGCTAATGTATATGTGAGGTTTTGTTGTTATGATATTATAAATCCATTAATATAGGAGAATGTAAGTCTGTCCTTTCTGTCCGACTGTCAATTGCTAACAAGAAAAAAGGCAATCAAAACTTTCGCATGCTCTGTCTTTAAAAGCTATGAACATGCTGTGTATGCAGTTCTAAAGACTTTTACTCCTTTGCTTTGGAATACACGGTATATGTGTATTGGTATAGTTAAATCAATTTATATTTAGTTTTTGTCTATTTAGACACGTGATTTGGAAAAGTATAAGTACGTCACATTTATTCTATCTGCAGTATGCACATGTGTGCTGATAGTAAATCTATGAAAAATATGTTTAAATACCAATACCTCATTGTGTGGTAAAACATTCTGATTTCTTCAAAGGAAATTTCCATCTAGATTTTTATCACCAAAAATAAAAACACATATAGCACTTACTTACCCATGATCCACTCTCCGTTTGTGTGGTTCAGTCAGTTCAGACCAAACAGGTTAACCCAGCGTCTGACTTGAAGAAGCTCCTGTTGAAATCCCACATATGTTTTTTGTGACCAAAAAAAGAGGAAGCCCAGCTGTACTTTTTCAAAAGGTAAAATAGTCAGTCCTGAAACTGAAAATCCATGTAATGAAATTGAGTTAACTCAACACACTGTCTGTGGTTTGGTTCTTCTGTAAAGAGGCTCCAGAGGTCCAGACTTATCGCACATGTATATCTCCAATTAAAGAAGTGCTGATCACCGATTCCATGATGCTATAAGATGGTGAATTATGCTTCCTCTCTCTCCTTTAGTAACACTCTCATTCCTGTCCTATTCTGTGTATGGCAGTGACTGTCACACATTGTATTGTGTAGTGTTTTTTTTTTTTTTTTTGCTTTCAAATAGACACACACTCCACTGTCCCACTTCCAGAGGCCAGACTTCCCTGGGTCCTAATTTCCACCGGTTTAAGGGGGAAAGTCATGTTTTTTATTTAAATCAGAGACTACTGTAACATTACTAGAGAATGTAACTGCTCCACTGATAATAAATAAGGGATTTACTTCTGAAGTGACAAAAATAAAATGCACTACAACAACATGCATCTCTATAGAGGTGGGTTTCTTTACAGTCCAATCACATGTATTCCATAGTAGTGGTTCACTAAAATTTCTATAGTGATCGCAAAAAGTCTGTCTTCATATGACTACATCCCAAGTACTGTACCGGCATATTTTTCCTTATTAAATTTGTCTCAGAGTAGAGGTATAATACAAGGCAACAGTACACATTTCATCCATCCCAAAAAGTCTTCATTTAGGTTAAATTAACCAGTATGCCTGGTCTGTAACTGTAGCAGCCTTCTTGAGCTAATCGTGCAAGATTAACTTAATCCTGTCTATATTGATAACATTTTACAATAAAATTTGAAATCAGAATAATTAAAAATAACAGGCACCAAATAAAGGGTGCACATTTATTTATATATGTCTATACTTTTTTTTGTCATTATTATTTTTTAGTGGGTGTTTTGCTGTGTTTTTTTAATGTATTGATGCCATTGTGTTTCCTGTTTTCCTTTTCTTTGCAATTTAACTTGGTTACATATCACAATGTAGACTCACATTGTAAAAAATTACAAGCAAAATATATACATAATTTTCTCTGGGAGACCTTCAAACAGACATTTCTCTTTTTTTTTTTTTGAAGAGCCAGAGAACAGAGAACGCTAGAAAGATATTGTCATGTATTGTATTTGCATTTTAATGCAAATACATGTGCTCCAAGAACCAGAAATCATTTTCAGTGTTATAAAATAAGATTAGCTTGTATAAGACAAATTTGTAATTACAGGACTATCTCTCAAAGACTATCCATGTTATTTAATTTGTTCTCAATGTATTACCAACGTACAAACAAAGTCCAGCATACTGAAAATGTCTTGCATCAAAAACATTATTAGTTATCAATATCAAACATATCAGCTCTAAGACTGGAAAACACCTAAAATAACAAGTATGCAAGTAAGTCTTAAAGCTCAAATTCCAAAAAGGAAAAACATTGCAACATATTTGAGGAGAACTTCAGTTTATTAACTAATCACTGAATCAAGTGATGTCTTAGTGCAAAAATGTTAAGGCAATTGCATAACAAAGAGAGTTGCTCATTACTGACACCATGTGGTGATATATGTAATGATGCTAGAAGACCTATTAGAAGACCTACTAGGCTATTCATGACGTACATGTTACATTACTTTGCATTGCAGATGCACTTTCAGAGTATTTCTTAACAGCTGAATTAGATTTGTACCAGTGCTTGAACATCAGCCACAAATTGCACTTTATCCATCTGCCTGTAAACCTATCTCTGCATACTGTATATTTTTTTACTTCTGGTCTACCACATAACATGATTAAAAATTACAATATAACTGCAAAAGCATGCGGCAAATTACTCCTACATATCAGCAACATTTTCTCTCTGAGCGACAGGTTACTCAAACCACAACTGAGATACGAAATAGAAAACAAGGGGAAGCATGTGACTTAAAAAGAAAACTGTGCAAATAGCTTGAGGTCTGTTAAATATTTAAAAATTACAATCTAGTAAGAAGTGAAAAAGAGATTTTTTTTCATTGTAGTGGGAAAAGTAAATACAGTATTTGTTATAACGGATAAGTCTGGTCTATCACACTCAAGCCACTTTTACAGTGTGCAAAATATAAGGCACAAGGAAGTATGAGTTTTTTATGCATCATGGAACAAAGACAATAACCATATGGTTATGAGAGAAGAGCATAGCCAAGCTTATTAGGAAGCACCTTATACAGTATTGAGGGAATGAGGAACCTTTAAAAGACCTGCTTCTTTCCTTGAGTTGAATTAGTGCACCGTGTTCACATGTTCAGCTCCAGCAGGTAGCGAAGGCGACACTGGTTCTCTCTGTAGATGAGATATTCACTGTTGCTGAAGTGGCTATCTGTGAACTGGGCCTGTTTTATGGCCTTACCCTGAGGCACAGCAACCGTCTTGCCCTCCAGGGTGATGAAGACGTCCTTGGATGGATCTGAAAGCACAAGTTAACAGCTTTATTAAGCAAAAATGCAACATGATATCATAGTAGTTCTCAAAAGCTTTCATTTTTAGCAATATTGTGGAAATGAGTAACAGAATGAGTACAGTAGGATTTTTATTGAACATGATCTGGAACATAAACAGTGTTTCATGTTTCTTCTTGAGTTGCTGTTTAAAAAATGCAACTCTAACTTTGTGTTTTTAGACACAAAAAGCATTTTGCTCTCTCAATATACTGGTTTATTTTACCATATAAATAAAACTGAGGAAGTATTGTACCTGGTTCGACGCTTCCTCGTGCCACCACACTATCATATCCTGCGGGAGCCTTTCTCAAAGAAGAGTCATCTTTGGTGATGGTCTTTTCTTTGCCGAGGGCCACCTCACTCAGAAACATCACTCCAGTGTTTTTAGAGGTACGCACTACAAGTCCATGGCAGAAAAATTTGATTTTCAAACACCTTATTATTCTTATGATTGAAGTGTTATTATTATTATCTCATTCAATCCGTCTTTTCATACAGCCTCACCGTAAGCTGCAGATTTGCAGTTCTCAGATGCAAAATAGATACCGCGACCAACGCGGCCTCCTGAATGGGGCATTATCCTTAGACCACTCTTCAGGATGGCTGCCACCACCGCTATGTTTGTACCATGCCAAAGCAGACGCCGGTTCTCCAGATTGTCATTCTCACTAAACCGCTCTCCCTGCAATGTGCATTGTATGTGTTAGGTCACCAGACTTCAGCCTTCTGTATCACATGAAACAAGACTGACTGTAGTTCCTACCTCTTTCTCTCGATCAACTTCCCAAACATTGACAATTTTCGGCTTACGATAGGCACCTGAAGTCACTGTCAGGTATTTTTCTATCATCTTTAAAAGCAAAAAAAAAAAAAAAGTTAATATTGGTGGACAGGAGGACAACATGAATGAAAGATGATTTGATATCAGTCATGACAAGTACAAGTGCTACTGAACGTTATTATTGCTTATGACACAGTACCTTGAATATATCGGAACCCTTGTCCATTAGATCAAGCCTGCACTTAAGAGAATTGTAGTCCTGGTCTAGAGGATGAGGAACTGTCTCTATCATCTCTTCCTGAGCCTTCTCAGTCTCTGACTTCAGAGTCTGGGCAAGCTCGATGTCAGCCAGCACCTTTACAGAGCATGTGAAAGGAGAAAGACTTTAGGAAAACATACAAAGACAGCTCATTCCAACATATAATCTAAAAAACAAATCCCACCATAAGCATCTCTTTCTTTTGCTCCACGATCTCTTTGGTATTGATGGTTGGCGGTCTGTTCCGGCCAAAGTTGTGTGGGACTGTGGTGAAGAACTTTGAGGAAAGTTCTTCCAGAGACTTGCCTGCTTTTTTTTTTTGGTTCATGGCTGCCTCAATCTCCTCCAGCACTTCAAAGCCCTTTGCAATCTGCATCTTACTGAGTTTGCCCAAAGGCATCTTCTTGATGTCTGTATAACATTAACACACACAAACATATACATACACACATAAAAAAAACACACCCAACCCAACTGTTTTTGCTAAGAAGAGGCACACTGTATTTTGCACATTTTATGGTGCAAATTGTTACTTCAATTACTTCCAAAAGTTAGAAAGAAACATGGAAAAACAATGATCTTCTTAGCAAAGCCCAAGACACTTATCAGACACGGTATGTTCAAAATTAGATAAAGTGCTGTGTAAATGCAGACTTCACCCTTTGGTCAATCATTTACATGTCAAATTCTGCACTCTTTGATGTCCTAAGGTTCCTACATTTGTATGGAAATTGGCTTCCCATTTAGAGCAACAGGCACTATTTCAACAGGTATGTGACAGAGCAGGTACTTATGCACACTGAACTTCTGTAGGCTCCACGAACCTGTTTGTATTAAAGAGTTGGTAAACTGAGACACACCCACCTAAGTTCATGCATTCCATCGCCTCCTTGAACATGTCATTGCTGAAGATGAGCTTGATGAGGCTCTCTGTAGCCTCATCGAGGGTGCAGGGTAGGACATTTTTAGACATTCTGACAGTTTTTCCATCAACACTATCCACCTGTAAGTACAGCCAGTCAGATTTCATTTAGGCTTATATGGAATTGTAAAGATTTTAAATATTTGGAACACCTCCGACAAGTTAATTATTGAAGTCTGCTTCTAGGTTTCATACCTTGACCTCTGCATCCTGGTCTCCATCCACTTCGATCAGGGTATACTTCCCAGGGTGAGACACAAAATTAGACCGATCGCACCAGTTGTTCTTTGTCTTGTCCTTGAACTTTTTCTCAAAGTCCTTGACAGCTTTCTCAGGCTTATCAAACTCGTTAAGTTTGCACTGTCCCGTTTCCCCCTGAATTTAGATCAAAGATGAGGCAATCGGAGGCAATATGCTTTATATAACAAAATGAACACACTAACATGCGCTGTACCAGCTGTCAATAGCCCTGATTATTACCACAGTGTTGTAAACATCAACAGTTATACTAATGGTACATTGATTAAAATAATTAATATATTCATTAGCAAATACTATTACAGTCAACACACTTCTATTCACATAACATGTGCAGTAAAAATCTGATTGATCTAATTAAGGATCCGCTCAAGACATTAGTTTCAATAGGCCCTTCGGAGCACAGAAAGAGCACATATACAATAAAACATCAGGAAAATGTGACTCCAATAGATGTTTCCAAGTGCAGTAGTGGCTAATATTTAAAGAAATGTAAGAGATTTATGAGCAAAGCGTAATAAAGTACAGTTAGTACGACTGTGTTGCGGGACAAACTTACCACTCTGCCCCATCTGTTCCATGTGTAGTAATCTTTGCCTGCTGCAATAACTTGAATGACATAAAACTTATTGTTGTTATGGCCGATGTTTGTTTGATTGAGCATGCAGTCATAGTCTTCATATATCTGGTGGAGACAACACAGAACATTTTTAACAATGTATTTAGAGAAAAGTGCATAAAATTCAGGTATTTGCACTGTTGCTCTCTCTTACCTCTCCAGTGTCATACAGTTCGCACTGCTCATCCACCTTCCTCTTGCCTTTCACCTGTGGCCCTGCAGCCAGAAGGGCCTCTTTTGCAGAGGTGAAGGCATCCTTGATCTTTGGTGTCTCCTGCTTTGCTTTCTTGCCACCTGCCTTGGCAGCGGAGGCAGCTCTTCTCTTTGGTGGCATGATCCTGGCTGAAAAACCCTGCACAGAAACTTGCCACATTCGTGATCTGATCTGGGCAAGCTGCCTGGACAAGCTCAGACATGCCTACACTAACCAGCTAATCCTCTGTATGCACCAAAACAAATCAATGAAGCCCCCATGCATGTACTTACTGAGTAATAACCAGATACTATATAGATACAGATGTATACAACCATAACTAACAGCAATTCACTACTACCACTGGGTTGCTACTACACAACAGTAGTGTTGATGTGTTCTGATCGAGGCCGCCGGAGAGCCTCACTGCTTTTATTTTTATTCCGAAGACGACCTGAATCTTCCTCAGCTGGGAACTCACCTTTTAACTTTAAATGGTGTCAGTCGGGCTGGGAGACAGGAGGGCAGACGGACGGACGGACAGACAGAGTGTCGATGCGCTGCACAGTGATTTTCGGGAAGTTTACCTTCACTTTAATACAGTCATAGAGGAAGAGGCGGAGCTCCACTGTATTTTCCCTGCTTGCTGCTGTCGGGGTGGAGACCGGGGACCGGCAGAGCTAACGTTAACTAACGGCGGTACCGCCACCCAGCGTATCCCGATGTGTTACTGCCCCTTCATACAGCTGCTGTTTGATTAATATTAACCGGGTTAAAGACGGGAAATACCATCTTGTTCAAGGTTAACGTCCACTGTTATCTTCTGTTAACATATGGAGACACTATAGTTTCACTGTTGGTACGCATATTTGTTACACACATGTAGTTATAATATTACTGTGTTAAATTCACACATATTACTAAAGTTAAGTTAACATGTTAGAGACAAGTTCATAGTTCAATATACTTTGATTTAATAAGTGGTTCTCAACCTGGGGTATTTTCATTTCATTATAATTTAATTGACTAGGAGTTATCTATGGAAGCCCATTCCTGCCAATGTGATAGGAAAAAAAGATTTTGTAAGTCATTATAATGAGAAACTCTATCAAAATATTGATATTAGTATCTTAATATTTTGACTTAGTATCTTAATAATTTGTCTTAGTATCTCAAAAATAATGAGAAACGTTCTCAATGTTTTGAATTAATATCTCAATATTTGACTTAGTGTCTCAAAATAATCAGAAAGTTTCTAATTTTGAGATACTAAGTCATTATTTTATATTTAACGTTTCTCATTATAATGACTAACACAATCCTTTTTGCCCAGTGAGACGATGTATGAGAATGTAAATTCTGTTTTCACACTTTACTGTAAACTGCCGATTAGACTGTGAACACTGAGACTTGATGAGGCCTGATGTCTATCAATTTGGGGGTCCTTGACTCCAGAAGGGTTGAGAAGCTTCATCTTGCCAGTAAAATATAACTAACAATTACGGTCAAGTTTTTAAAAACGTATTCTTCAGCTTCATTTGTTGTGAAATTTAACATAAAAGGGGAAGAGGTTTTTGAGTCTGGAGTATATTTAGTCCCAAAAGAAAGAAGAAAGAAAAGAAATGTCATCCACATTTTCTCTTTTCCTTTCCATTTTCACATTCACTGTTAATTTAGGTATAAAATGAGTTCCCTTTATAGTACATCTTCTCTAATAATTAATGTGCAGCTTTTGTCTGCTAAATTCACAAAAAACATACATCAGAGGACTCCTCTGATATATGATGTATAGTATTGCACAGCTGGGTAGTGTGTGTGTTTAGAAATTAAATTAATTTTATAATAAGGTTGTCCTGAAGAATCAACTTGATAATGACTATTAAAATGTGTACACATTTTAGTAAATGTTATCATGCATGGTGTTGTTGGCAACAATGCTGATTGCAGTCTGCTGTGTTTAATCATGACACTGCACTCTCCCTTTTAGGAAATGATAATTATATAACATTTACACTGTGGATTTGTCTGATGCAGATGACTCTCAACAAATAAGTTCACCATGACTGCTGTTATCAACTCTGTTATACAATCAGGTAATACTGTAAAATAATAAATTATTTCCTAATTGTGCATCTAAATATTTAGCTTAACAGTGCTTTTTCTTTGAACGTTACACACAGGTTTAGTTTTCCTTTCTTGTTCTTACAGCAAGGAGTTGTTGCAGTACATGCTGTACCTGGTTTATATATCCACAGTAATTTGATGATGGCTACTAAGCAGATCTAATAAAGCAAGACAGCACTCTGATTATCTGTCCACTTCCTCCATATGCAAATACTCTGTTTACTGCAAGCCCGAGGGCTGCCTGCATGTTGCAGTGTGCGAGATTAGATCAAACAACGCGGACGCAAGATGGCAGTGTTAAATCACAGATACTGTATGGGTCTATTTTCCAAAGTATCTGCCTCATGTACACAGAGGTACTGACTGCTGTGTGTATTCGTAGGACAGCTTTGGTGGATTTTATCCCATATCAGCAGATGATGATGTTTGTGCTGGTAATTTTCATGTAGATACTGTTTGGTCTTGGCAGATGGTATCTATTGAAGCTGATAAATAGACAGCTCAGATTTCAAATCCAGACTGAGCTCAAATTTCCAATGTACTAACATCATCATATATTTTAAATAATGAAGAACTTGGATCTGAATTGCAGTTCCTCAACAAATTAATACATGGATTTCTTTTAGGTCTGTGGCTCAGGAGGTAGAGGAGGATGCACGTTCATCACACGGTTGATGGTTTGATCCCTAACCCCATCTGTCCACAAGTATCGTTGAGGAAGACTCTGAGCCGATGTATGGCTGCTCTATCAACATCAACATCATGACGTGCAAAGTTCTTTGTCCAAGACGGTTGAAAAACACTTTTATGTGCAGTTCATTTAGCATATTATAGATATTTATCTTTTAAGGCACGGGTGTAAATGACATGTAACAATGTGGAATGACAGCAGGCAGCATGCAAAGAAATAGACTATAAGTCATCTTGGTATTAATAAAAAACACATTTTATTTACATAAATTACAAGAAAGCACAAACTGGTTCACCAAAATCTACATTAAAAACGTCTTGTATATATTACATTTAACAGATTTACTATAATTTACTCCATTGTTGCAAGTAGAATCTTCAATAAAAACAAGGGCTATCGGCATCTCATTTAAAATCGCTACGAGTCAAAGAACAAAATAAAATTATTGGGACATTGTACTCACAGCACTTTGAGGACAACAAAGTCAGGACGATCTTCTGTGTTACCTCTTTAATATCTGAGACACCTGATTCAGGACTAGTGATTATATAACTGTTTACAATGCTTGGCAAAGGAACTGAGCTAATCTTCACAAGGAGGACGTTGTGGAGTCCACCACCTCTCGCCCGTTACACACTGTTGGAACAACATTGGAGGCTGATGCTGCAAAACATAAAAACAATAACTCTAAGTTCTTTTGTACTACACAAACAATACAGATAGAGTGTGTTACATATACCACATGCCCCCCGCCGCCATTCCTTTTTCACTGAGCTACAGTGCTGTAAACAGCCAGGATGTTCTTACAAATGAATTAGCAGCATGCTAATCAAGTAATGAAATCTGGTGATTTGCACTGCAGTTATGTGTTATTATCACATTTTAAATTAATTATCCAGAAACAGTGGGTGCCCCCTGTCCTCAAATTACTGATTTCTAGACAGGACAGAAATGTTCTGTATTTTGTTTGGTTTTAACTGTTAGTTTAATGGAACAAAAGAACCTTTGAGAAACTGTTAAAGCTTTTTGCCTTGCCTGACCTGAACAGCCAATATTAATGGTGTGACAGAAAGGTGGCCTCATATAATGATAAAGCAATTATGAATAATGTAATAACGTCACATTTCAGTACAGTTATTATCAGTAATAATACCTGGAATATACTGTTTTTCCTACTGAGCTTAGCAAACGCCACCGTGATGTTGTTGTATATCAGGTGGTACCTTGAGAGAAACTGGAGCCTGGGCCGGTGGTGACGCTGAAGCGGGTGGTGGCCACTCTGAGAGTGCTGACATTCTTCTGCGGCTGGAACAGGATGATGTGGACCTTGGGAGCAAAGAGGCAGCCTAACACCACCGACCCACTCAAACTGACAGAGATGCACATGGTGGTGGTCTGAACCTGGAGGAGGAGAGAGAGGTGAGAAATTCACGCTCTAAAAACAAAACCAGAGACTACAAATAGGTTGTCTGGCATCAAGCTTTTACTGTATATATCACAGATATTACTCAGTGATACCTTGAGTTTACTTGTATGCAACAGAAAAAGTGAACTCCCGTTTCTAGATAAATGTCAAGAGAATACACCCCATCGTAAGTGCCAATCTTAATTTCACATCAGTTCCAGTATTAATGTTCACACACAGCCCCAAGCCCCGGTGCGAATGTTGATACTTTCAGTGACATTTCTTTGATATTAAAACATGTTTATTCAAATATTTGCTGATCCATATAGTTGATATGCCTCTGAGGGGAAGGCTAAAAACAACCAGAAAGTGGGTAATGAGTAAGAGATTCAGAAGTCAAAAAAGAAATGCTAAAGACATCTTTTATAATCCAGAATCAAAGCCAGGTGCAACGGAGGAGAAAAGAGGATGCTATCAACTGGGAATGCTAAAGAGAGGTGTTAAGAGATCTGTTTATTTGCTTGTCAATCAACTGCTTAACCCTCGCTCCTTTTCCCCCTCACCCTGCCCACATCTTGCTATGTATGTGTCATCGGTCTGTTCCTTCATTTCCAATCTCCTCGCAGCTTTCTTTTCGTTTTTTTTCCCTGGATAACAGGAAACAGCCAAGCGTCGTGTGGTGTGTGGCAGGTGCATCCCATTTTCACAAGACACAGCAGGTGTCTGTCATCACCCTGAATGCTAATGTTGGTATTAAAATAATGTGGGCTCCAAGTATTGCACTGTGCACACACTGTTCTGCAACAAAGATAACAAACAAAGATAACATGAAAATAGCAAATAAACAACATTCATTAGTTTAGACAGACTGATACAAAATCCGTTTTTTATTTATTTTAATCCTCTTACTTAAATGTTTAATTACTAATTACAGTATTCATCAATTGATAATCAATTATATTAAGATAGGAACTAATTGATAAAATAACAGACAGTTTGCAACATAGTGGTAACTGACTAAAAGTCATAGTGTAATGAATCACTGAATTTATCTCTGTATTTTGAGATGTATTGCAGGTTGCCACGTGCAATGAATTCAACATTAAGATTCACCTCATGCCACCTGTGAAATACAGTACACATACTGAGCTCAGGTCTTGGGTTGAGATGTAAATTTGCAAAAAAAAAAAAACATACTAACATACAAAAGGCAAGGTGACCGATTATACATAATAATCTCAGCTATAATGAAGTGCACAGAGGCTAAATTTACTTCAGAAATAGTTTTGAATAAAACCGAGGACAGTACTGCATAGGAATGACCTGTTAAGTGGTTTTAATAATTCACAAGATGTTGCTTTGGAAGAGCAGAGGACAAGGAATCTGCCTTTGCAGTAATATATTTTCAGATGTCTTCTGCTCGAGTGAGGAGAACAGGATGTAGAGCATGGCTACTATGTTTTCTGCTTGTCTCTGTTCGCTGTTATTTTTACTGTATTTAGCCTTTAAAGGTATTATTTTATTTCACGAATACAGCACTGCTGCCTCAGATATAAATAATGTCTGCTGTGTTCAGGTAGCTTTATTCCTCCAGAGAACCTCACAGTGGAGATGAGATTCCTCTTTTTATTGGGCTTCGTGCTGTACATTTATTGGAAAGCTTTATTGGATCAACCAGCCACAAGCCAGTCTTTGTAGGCTGGCATGGAGGTTGAACTGGCAAAACCCACAAGTATTTCACTGATGGAGACCAACGCGTGATTTGTTGAGATTTCAGAAGTGGAATGATGTTAATCTCTTTTGTTATTTTAATCTGCTGTAATTAGACATAACATATGAGTTAATGAGCATTTATTGTAAATACACCAACAAATATATATATATATATATGACCTCATCCTCACTGGTCTCATCAGCTGATCTAGATAGTGTACTACTGTAAATGTATATCCTCTACTAATTCTGCATTGCAAGATCTATTCCTGTATTTCCTCTAAGAGGCACTTCCTGGTTCAACTCTTCTGTTGAACACTATGGGAGCTCATACTCCCACTATGTTCAGTATGTGTGAGACAACACCATTAATAGGCTCTATAGTGATCTAGAGCCAAAAATAGGGATGCACAATAATTATCAGGACAGATAAATTATGGGCTGAAAATGGGAAATATATATTATTATTGAATTCTTATGCAAACGGGTATCATGTTCTATGATTACCAAAGTATGTTTGTGAAGTATTTGATGTGCTTAATTAGAAAAAATATATGAAAATTAAAAAAAGTCCGAACTGTTGTTGTGTAAGATTCTGTTAGGTCAGAGCTAGGGCTGTAACAATATACTCAACTCAAGATTCATTACCATTCACGATACTGGGTTCACAATACAATTTCCTCAACAACAACAATCAGATTGAAGACAAATTATGACAGAAAAAGATTATTTTATTTCTAAGACAGAAATATTCTCCTCTAATTTCTTATAAAGAATATTTTTTTATTTTTAAGATAGGTGCAAAACAATGCATATTTTGGGAGATCAAAAAGCTGCCACACCTCCAATCTTAAACAGGATGGTGCTCAGTTTTCACCTGCAGCCGCCATGTCTTTGCACCTCCATACAGCTACTGACACTAGTGACAAAGGGCGTCGAACAAGCAAAATCAAAAGTAGATAGTGCCCTCTTCTGTAAAAAAAGAGTATCACGTGACGAAAGCTGCCACCACATATGTCACCTGCCTCCAGATGAGCCATTACTAATCAACCACAATACTAAATACCCATATACATATATGGTTTTCAGTTTTGGTTATTCTTTAATGATCCGTTAATGTGGTTGTTAAAATCAATGGCAATACTTTTTTGTCTTTTTTTGCAGCCTTCTGTGTTTTCATGGAAGTGCTGTGACTTTTGACAGCAGTGGCTGTTTAATCAGTTGTGTTTGCTGCTGAGATGAAATGACCAGCACTGGCATATGAGGAGAGCCCTCTCCCTCAGGGTGCGGAGAGCATCTTCAATATTTTATATGATAATCAAATGTGTTATTCATGGCTCAGTAGACTGTATTTAGTTTACTTTAACATTTCATGACAGACCACGATCAAATCTGTATTTGTTATTCAGCTGGAGATTTGCATCGGGCTGTGACAACAATTTGAGAAGCGGTGTAAAACCATGAAAACACTAGTAATATGTCCCTGCCTGTGAAAAACTAGAGACACTGTGCCAACTCAGTTGCTTCAGTAATTATTCATCGGTCAAAGGGGAGTTTTGCGTCTATCTGATGAGCCCGTTCTGGCTGTGAATTGCTCGTGTTGCCTTAAGGGCCTGGAGGAAGGGTTCCTCTGAGCCTCGCTGGAGTCCCAGGACAGAGGGCACAGCTGGGACTCAGCATCCCAGTCTGTCACGCTCCATTCCACACAGCTACGCACAGGGACACACAGGGACGTTCAGTTCCCTTTAAGCCCTCATGGTCTTGCTTGCCTTCTCCATGTTTCTGCAGAGGCCGCTGTGTCTGGGGATTCCTCTTGTCTGTTTCTCCCTTCTGCCTCTCTCAGTCTCTCTCACTGTTCAGATCTCAGAGGAATAAAACCCCACAGCTCAGGCTACCCTTTTCTCTGAAGTTCTATCAATTCAGTGTACAGTATGTTCCCGTGTCTACAGATGACCATCAGCATTCATTCAGCACGTAAGGTCAGAAACTGAACACTATTTATCTTGTCGGTCCACAATTTATGCATATTACACATGCACATCTATCTATCTATAATTTTATTCCTCATGATGTATGAAATAAATGGACTGAGTGCCTGACTCACTGGGGGGGCTACCTTCAAAGTAGAGACAGTGTTGTATATAAGGTAGTTTAAAACCTTCTTTTTGGGTGGGCTAGGTTTAGTTGTGGAAATGGTGGGGGTGGAGCCATAAATGACTTCCTGCAATAAACTTAGAAGCGATGTGAAGGAGTTGCTGTGTCTTCCGTCCATTTCACTTGTGAATTTTAGCCACTGTATATTTTTCGTTCTCAGAAAACCTAGAATACTTCTTGACAAAATGCTATGTAAGTTACACCAACGTAGAACTAGGGTTTTGTTGTGGGAAGACTACGATATTTGTCAGCCTGTTACACCTCTCCATGACTTGAGCATCCATATTTTATCATTTACTCTCACTTCATTCATATTTAAACCTCAAAGGTAAAATAAGGCTGTTAAAGTTCTTGTCTTAGAGAGCACCTGACAATCTTAAGTATGCAGCTAATTATGAAGAATGCTGTAATAAAGATTATATATTCCTAAGAGCCATGGGCAACACAGACACGGCTGACTGCTGAATCAATACTAGCTGACATTAGTTTCTGATTTCATGTATATGAAATCCAAATTCAACCCCAGTCATTATTTGCTAGGATGTATTCTGCTCAGATTGAGACCCTAAAGCCATCTGAACAAATAATTTAAATACAAATCATTACCACAGCATGTTTCATCTTGGAAAGAATAAAGTAATATTTCATTATTAGAAACATGTATAATAATTATTTTGATTGTGCTTTATTCTCATGAAGCATGTATAACCATAACTCACCCTGTAGTCACTGGCAGTAACGTAGAAAATAGGCTGGAAAGCAAGCCAGATGATGCAGGTGGTGTACATGGTGAACCCGATAAACTTGGCCTCGTTGAAGTTCTCGGGGCATTTTCGGGTCTTGAAGGCGTAGACCGTGCAGAGGATAATGAGGATGCAGTTGTAGGTGAGAGACATGAGCATGCTGGAGTCCTTGCTGTTACACTTGAGGGTGACCACGTCTCTCCTCTCTGGGCTCACTTCTTTTCTTACTCCTGGGGCCTCCACCAGCAGCCAGACCACCACCACTACCAGCTGGCATGAGATCAGTGCACCACAGATGGCAACCTGGGAGGCTGGGCTGATGAATCGAGGCCGCTGGGCTCCATCCTTCACCCCGCTAAAGATCCGAGCGATGCGATTGGTCTTGGTTAGGAGGGCTGAGTAGCACACAGCAAAGGAGGTGCCTAAGCCTAGCCGGCGCAGTGTACAGACTGCCGTGGACGGTTTGGCGATGTAGATGAAGGTCATGCTATAACACATCAACACTCCCAGCAGAAGAATGTAGGAGAGCTCACGTCCACTGGCCTTCACTACGGGTGTCTCATTGTGTTTAAGGAAGAGGCCAATGACAAAGAGCGTACACATCATCCCTAGACAGGAAATGGTGACAGGTCCAATCGCCCAGGCATCTTCCCAGCGGATGTACTCCTCTGGCAGATCATAACAGCCTGTGAGGTTGGCCAGGGGCCACTGTCCAAAGCTGCAATCAGCACAGGTGAACTCATCCTGCAAATACTGGTAGAGCTGACAGGGGATACAGATCCAGCAGCACACATCTCCAGGCTGCATACTCTTCACTTCGTTCTTCCTGCAGGGGTCACTACACTGGGAGGTTGGTGCAACCTGGCCAGCCCAGGGGATCAGGCTGGTGTTCAGGGTCAGACTCTGAGCCCAGTAGCCGACCTTCTGGTAGACATAGCGTCCATCTTCTTTGTGGTAGTGGAAAATGTTGTAACGGCCAAGGCTGTCCCCAAAGGCATCAAAGCGGACTACATTCTCTGTGTCTGGTGGACGAAATGGTGCTGAAGATGAAAAGAAAACAAGGTAAAAAAAAAAAGGTATAAGAAAGTCAGTGTATAGTGGGTGGAACTACAATATGGAACCTGTCAAGGTGAAGTCAAAGCATACATATCAACATTTGTTTATTCATATTTTGACAGTTGAAATCAGGACCGATGACTGGAACAGATGGCACATTACATAAAATAATGTTAAATTTTCCTCATGAAATCAAAGCTGAAATAATCCTCAATTTTAAATTTTTTAGAAATCAACTGTCAATGAATTGACTTTGATAGTAGCTGCGAAAGATTTCTGCGAATAATCTGCAGAATATTCCCTCAATTAATTGATTAATAACTTAATTTAGGAAAACAGTGAAAAATGTATAGTTAGTGGTCCACCTGTTTCTGTGTGTTTTCTTCCTGTTTTCTTAGGGCATTGTAGCGCCTGCAGGGACTGACTAATTTAAGGCCTCTCGTGCAATCCAGTCTCTGGATAGTAAAATCCTTTGGGTATTTTTTTCACATATTGTAAAAAGCAGAAAAGCACAGCTGGATAAGTTCACATCGCTCAGGCACTATCTCCCATCAATGGAAATGTCAGTATTTACATAAATCGAAGAGTATAAGACAATACAGCTCATTTAGGAAAGTAAGAGCATTTGAATTTTTGGGTCTGTCCTTTGTGATGTGTGGATGCGTCGATACGAATACTGTTACACATTTTGTGTTGCAGCTTTGTGTAGACAAGCTAAAAAAGTAATATTTGCATCATCACTGTCTGCAGTGTTCAAATTGGAGAGCTCTCTTATTCACATTGAAGCACGAAAAGAAAGAGCCTTCAAGCACAAGGGCGAGGAAATAGTTTCATCTCTGCAAATTGAATCATTACAGATCTTATCTGTAGCTGCAGTGTATAAATTACTCTTGCACTAATTCAACATTTTAAATGACTTGGTACGATGAATCTAAATTGATATAACCTAATTCGGCAGCATACACTATGCGCAGAGTGCACTTGAGGAAATTAAATGATATTATATTGAGGTTTTATACAGATGACAGAATAATGAGAAAAAGTTAGCTGCTTTACATCATGATAATTAATATCTGTTAAGCCACACTGTAATAATATTAGTTCATCAAGATTTTACTCACCATCAAACTTGACCTTGAGAATGTAGTCCCTGTAAAACTTTCTGCCATTGCCAGGTTTAAGAGCATCACACACCTTGGTGGAGTTGGGGCATAAGGCCTGCCTCATGTTATGTATGGCAGCAGCTATTGCATAGACAGCGTTGACCACAAACATGATCTTGGATTCTGGCTGAAATGGAGTCTCGCGGAGGGAGTGCTTCCCACAGCCCAGATCATGGAGGCTGCATTGGAACTGATTTTCCCAAAACTCTCTGAACCAGGGATTCCTGGTATTGTTGTATGGGTGCAGGCCAGTGAAGTAGTCATTAAACTGGGGGATCTGATAGGAAGCCAGTTCAATGGTGAACGCCCCGTCGGCCACAGCCTCACTGCCTCTGACTACGCTCTCCTGCGCTCCCCAGCCATCACTGGCCACCCAGGTGAAGGTGACGTTCATGCGGTTGGCTGCCACCAGCAGCTCGCGGGCGTCTTCACTGCGCGTGAACAAGATGACCACCTTGGCATTGGACTTCTGCTGCAGGGAGCGGATCACGTTCTCATAACTCCAGCGGCTCATGGAGCGGCTCACCTTGGCTGAAGTGGCAATGCAGATCTGGCGGGCTCGAGCCTCTTGCTGGAAGGCATCAATGCCAGTCTCTCCATAGTCACCTTCTGATGCCACTGTTGATACATACGTCCAGTTGAAGTAACGCAAGATCTCCACCATGGCCTTGGCCTGATAGAAGTCAGGGGGCACAGTGCGGGCAAAGTAGTCATACCGGGTTTTGTCGCTGAGCTTAGCACTGGTGGAAGCGTAGCTGATCTGAGGGATTTGGAAGAGTCGCAGCAGGTTGGCCACCTGGAATAAGCGAAGAACACCAGAATGATTATGTTTGTTGAATCAGTCCTAACACAATATCAATGAACCTTCACTGTAAGTATTATATTATATATAGTATTAATATAAATACTATTAAGATATATTAGTTGGTAATTAACTTACTACAGTTCACACAGAAAACATACACCTGCCAACTGTGGGAATTGGTTTAATTGCTCATCATTAAATTAATGAATGAAATTGCTACACTACATGGTTTCCCCCCTGCAGATGCAATTAGTCTCACCCCAATCAGTCACTAATTCTTTTTACTAGATACCTGCTGAGCCTTTCACAACTTAACTCCTACTGACTGAGTGGAGAAGTCCTGCATTTAACAATAATGGGGACTGTCTGTCTATCTCATCTCTGCTTATCTGTAGTTAACCAAAATATATGTATGGAGGACTGCGCGGCCACAGGTGATAGTCACAGTGGATATAATTTATTGCACTACAAAAACAAACATGTTTTCAGAAAGTTTCTGCTCTGTTTTGGAGAGAAGAGAGAAGCAGACGGGGAGAGACAGAGAGGTTGGAGGCAGGGATTGTGAAGTGAAAGGGAGTCAAAGTATTAAGGAATCCTGAAACTTTGCGTTTTCTCTGTAATAGGTTTTGTCAGTATCGTGACACTGTGCGCAGTGCGCAGAAGTAGCTACTGACTAGCTTTTGCTTCAGGCACTTCTGTGGAAGCCTAAGGGGAGCTGGTCTGATCAGTCAAAAGAATGCCAACCTAAATCTGGATGTCTTTAATGCCGGCTTTCACAACCAGCACACTCATGGCACAACATCTTGAATGCCAATGAATCATTCCTGAAAAAGTCAGGAGAGGAAATTCATATTCAGCTGCATTCACTTAATGTAATTTATCATTCCTATATTGTCAGATTGTGGCTGTATTAGAATAAACATGTCACATTACAAATACTATAGAACTGTGTGCTTTTATATGGGTGAAAGTGAAGGTTTATAAGTATGATTAAAAAAAAAGAAAAAATCGC
This sequence comes from Dicentrarchus labrax, assembly GCF_905237075.1. Lineage (NCBI taxonomy): Eukaryota > Metazoa > Chordata > Actinopteri > Moronidae > Dicentrarchus > Dicentrarchus labrax. The sequence goes on along the minus strand of NW_026136711.1, from coordinate 19,516,894 downwards.
CTCTCGTTTACCCATACCCATACACATTTACCCAAATATAGTAACCGTCATACTATTATATCTACAAATGATGCTGTTGTCGTTGGAGAAGAGTCCCTACATAAACAAATAGCCCTTTTGTTTTAAGCCAAATCATATATATATTATAAACAATATTATATTATCTTAACTGAATATAAGTCTGAGTGAAAATTGGCCAGTAGTTCTTACATGTGATTGCATTTTTGGCAATAATGTTACTTTGATATCTCATGGAAAACTTTTTCTGTGATGTAACTCGTAATCACATTTAAAGGCATGCACTCAGAAGAACCATAGGTTGGGTATTTAGTATGATGAGGTCAGTATTCGGCTCTTTAAAGGTCCAGTGTGCAACATTTAGGGGGATCTATTTGCAGAAATAGAATATAATATTCACAGATAGGTTGTTTTCATTGGTGTATAACCACCTGAAAATAAGAATTGTTGTGTTTTTGTTACCTTAGAATGAGCTGTTTTTATCTACAGAGTGAGTGGGTCCTCTCCTATGGAATCTGTCATGCTGAACTGCCATGTTTCTACAGTAGCCCAGAATGAAATACTGGCTCTACATATGACCTTTCACAATTTTTTTTGGCAGCCCCTGTAGTTTCTCCTACCCACTTGGAATGGGAGGATGAGGCGAGGGGGCTGTAATCTGTGACTACAAGCCTCTCAATTCTACACACTGGACCTTTAAAGAGTTTCTTCCTGAATGTAAATTTCTTCCAGTATGCAAATTTCAGGTGTATTGATCACAAAAATTAAGATCAGATTTGGATGGAGAACGGTCTAACAGCCAACATATTCATACATCAAATGTGCCAGCACAGATGAACAGACAGGTCAAGAATAATGAGATATACAGACTCTTCATTGATTAGTATGTATCCCCACTGAAAAATAGGGAGTGCACTGAGACATTACAATAAATCTAGTGTGATGTGCCTCAATGGATTTTAATCATGGGATCTTTGTTATTCTGCAGGATCAGAGAAATAAATATTAAATGAGCCAATGGCAGTCATTTCCAGACCACTAGCTTCATTGGAATTAATGAGAGAAAGGGAAAAATGAAATGCAACAGCATAAACAAAAGTGACTGGACTACCACCACCCAAACGTTGTCATACAGAGGCAATGCTGAGCAGATTTACCAGTCTGACATTAGAGCTATTTCTGACTCGTCTGTGGTGTAGCGACTGAAAAAACGAAATGAAAATCTAGATTGTTGAAACACATGAGTGAGCACTTCATATCAGTTCAAAGGTTGTTTTTTCCAGATCACATGGAGAAACCCTGATTATGCAGACAGGCTAATAATCACATTTCTATGTAAAATCCTCTCTCTTCTTAAACTACCTTTACAGCCTTTCTCAACATGTGGTGAAACAGCTGGCAGCAGCGTGCTTGCTCTCCTAGGAAGAAATCAGAGTATGATCTAAAGTGGCAAGTGACACGTGAACACTATCAGATTAATCATTTCACATCACTCAATTCTGTATTCTGTAACAGCAGAACCCATTCCCATTATGATAAATTCTCACGAGGGTCTTACTCTGTAATTGCATATGAATACTTCTTGGATTTGTTGTGTGAACTTTGAATGAACTGACCTAGTCTTTGCTTTCAGCCCCCACAAAAATATCACATAACAAAGCAATGAACAACTCTCAGCTTTATTTCCAGTCCACAAGGGGACTTAAGCATGTTGGTGCCACATTCGTACTCCCCTAACAGAACATGAAAAAGAACACTTGCTAATTGTAGACACTGTAATAGATGAATAGATCATTCATTTTTATCTACAGAAAATGTTTCAAATCCAGAGCCTTAATGCAGTCTAAATACAATATTTTCCCTGAAAGAAAGGAAACCCCTGACTAGATTGTTCAGCCATTAATATTGTTGTTATATCATCACTCAAAAAACTCTCTGAGGCTCCTTCATCATGTGCTCAGGGGATACAAAGCTGTATGTTTGAGGACTGCTGCCTGGATACTTGCAGTAAGAATTTAAAACAGTAAACAATAAATACCTTTCTTTTTGAACGATACTTGTATTTTTGGACATGCATCTCTGATGTAAAGTCAAAATCTGTGCAGAAACCAGCAGCAAGAAAAGAAAACATGCACTAATGCATGAATAGGTCTGTAGATGTTATAGATAATTTAAAGCCTGATATATTTGCTTCAGGGTGATTAGTGAGATAGATGCTGACTGAACAGTGAGAGATTTTAAATAAGTAACTTCATAAAATTGCTGATAGACATTTTTGTTCACTTTAAGGAACGTGGACACACTCTAGTTCCCATTGGTATGTTTTAACACAAAGGAGGTCGGAAAGGCTGAGAGGGTTCCTGTAGGTAAGATACAGGAGGTTCTGGTGGGATTTGAATCCAGGCCAGTAAGACTGCATGTAATTCTTAAGCTGAGGGTCTTAACCATCTCTGACAAAGAACGCATGTTGAAGATGCATTAACATATTGGCACATATTTACGACATTCAGAGCAGAAGTAGGCCAAGATGAACAGCAGCCAATTTAAACCTTCACCTGCTCCTTAGAATTAATTTATTAGCTAGTCAAACATTTAATAAAGAAAGATGTTTTCTTTTTTCTTTGCTGAACCTGTGTCTGTACATTAATATATAATTTAATAGAAGTAATACTTAAAGGTCCAGTTTGTAGGATTTAGTGGCATCTAGTGGTGAAGTTGCAGATTGCGACTCCCTCGCTTCACCCTCCTCTCCGAAGTGTGTAGGAGAAACTACAGTGGTAGCGAAGCATGCAAAAAGCGCAAATGGTTAGATCTACAGCCAGTATTTGGTTTGTCAATTCTGGGCTACTGTAGAAACATGTCAAGAAGGTGACCTGCAGAGTCTGTAGAAAAAAACGACTCATTCTAAGGTAATGAAAACACAACAATTCCTATATTCAGGTGATTAAACACCAATGAAAACATACCTATGAATAATATTATGTTGCACAGATCCTCCTAAATTTTACACACTGGACCTTTAACCTATAGGCTAATATAAAGACATTGCATCTGTATTGGGCACCTGGTATAGTTGTGTTAATGTGATTATCTTTTTCCAACACAGGTATGGTACGCATCCATTCTGCTGATATTTGGCTATGCTTGTGGTAGTGAATGAGTAATTTCTCTGCAGGGTATTAAATGGAGCTCTATGCCAGTTAAGTAATCCACTTACATGTGGCTTATGGAGGTGATAAAGCACAGTGCCAGATGTGTCACCAATACAATGGGCTTATTGGAAATCATTATATAGATGTTCACATAGCTTATATTAAAAGCCAAGACTCCTCCACCTGCCAAAGCCTGTGACTGACACATTGTGAGTGTAGAGACCTTTGGTCGATATCAGGAGGCACAGAATTATAAAGATCTGGAAGACCAAGATAGTGACCATGTTCCTCCTTTTGAGTCTTTATATGATCATATATGAGCTTTGTCATTTTGACAGGAGTGGAGCACCTTTACCCAGTCCCCACCCTGCAACGATCTGCAACTGCACAAGGATTCTCACTCAAGAATCTCAATGTAATGGGTTCAAAGGAACACAAAAGTCCTGGAGCTTAAGATACCAGAGGCCAAGAAGAGCAGTTGAGAAGAGCTGTGGGTATAAGTTGCATGACACCATAAAAGCTGAGCCAGGGCCAGAGAGATGTGCAGTGCATTAAAGTCTTCTATAGCAAGTTTATATCCAGCAGACATTGTTGTTCAGCAAATTGAGCTTGGAGGGTGTTGTGTCTTCCTGCCTACAGATGCAAGTTTTGAGGGGGCTGTGATAATGTTTCCTGAGTTGCAAACATACTTTAGTATGTGCACAAAGCAACATTTCCAACATACTGTAGGCAGGCCTGCATGAGCCTTGTTGTCTCTGCTGTGTGTCAATGTCTTACAATATTAGTTACTACAAAAGTCACTTATATGACATGTATGCTGTAATTATTCCACTGTAGGTAACCTGTAACATCTTTTAATTAATAGTTACATAAGATGTCAGTAACATAATGGTTACAGCCGCAGGTGTATTTTGGTGTTTCAGTGTCAAAATATGTATGATGTGTGTCAGGTGTGAGTGTGTGTCCATGAGCCAAGTGATTGGCTCCCTCTGGATGATGATCCCATTATATAAGGTGCCAAGATGGCCGGTGGCAGTGGTGTAAGGTAGTTACGACGGGCTGCAGTGCAAGCTGTAATGATTGGCCATCGTATATTGTAACGTCTTGTCAGCCTGTCCTTGCTCATATTTATTTAGACACAAGGGAGGACAGGAGGGTTAATACGAAATCTCAGAGTTTAAGTCACAACACTGAAAATCTTGTTCCACCCTATAGGAATTGTTGCTAGCATCCAAAGTAGATCCTTCATAAGACTAAACTGCAAGTATATAATAAATTGTTATCATTATTTCTTAACTGCCTGAGATTTTAGCCACAAGGTATAGTTTACGGACTCTCACTTTCAGCTACAGGGATCATCGTTCATCGGACAGCACCTTATTTAATTAAGAAACTTAAGAAGTGGCCCAGTGTGGCTTTGCACCGGAGGGACTGAGCAGATTGCTGTGAAAATGGTTTCCTCCCAAGCAATAAGAGCATACAGGACCTGGTAGCTGCATTTGACACAGAGACACCGAGTAACAGGATTGCTCTTTTCATTTGTCGTATATGGTTTCCATAGAGATACCCCTACCAGCGAACACCATGAGCTAGAATTATTATGCCCATGTTCAAAATACAGTGGTATAAAACAGCATAAAAGCTATTTATAAATGAAAAAAACTTGATTGTTTATTTAAAAAAATGCGTTGCCTTTACAAACGCTGTGTAGTAGAAATATAGAATTAACTTGTATAGTTAATTAAAAATTAAAAATATTAATAAAATAGAAACGCAGTTTCTTTTTGCAGCACATTTCACATACAGCACTTATTTTGATTTGTTTCTGCATTAAAGAGAAAGAAATAAGTAAGGTATGTGAGAAGGGACACAGTTGGGGCAATGGTCAAATAACAGAGCTAGAGACATACAGGGACACAGCAATAAGAGACTGAGAGAGTGTCCTGGTCCAGGAAATATCAGGCCTACTTTGTAGAGATGTCATGATTTTTTCTACATGAAAAGCCCATCTGCTCTTCCCAGAAGACTGTCTCAATGTGCTTCTACAGCAATAACACTGTATTCCCAGAGCAGCAGTCCTTAACTCCACTCAGTATCACACATATACAGCCCACTGCAGCGCTCTGAAACACACACATGCAAACACATACACGAGGAGCGGACATGCATGCACATACAGTGTACGCATAGTGTATAATGGATCATTATTAGTTTATTTCTTATGATTTAGTTGCTTGGCAACAGAGTTAACAGGGTGGAAATATGAACTGTTAAGATACCTAGAGCAAGGATGTTTTTTGATCCGGTCCTGCCCCCTCATCCTGCTGGATAATATGAATCTCCTTTGTGCTGCAAAAGTCTTTTAAAGCCCCCAGAGTCCTGCAACAATTCAGACTACACCACATGTTAAGATATGTACGTGCTTCCATTCATTTACAATGTCAGTAACTCAGCTTTACAACTGGGTCTGTTCTGTCATACATCACAAACATGCTCAGTGCAACCAGCAGGAAAGTTAAGTTCAACAAAAAAATCCCGACAAACCAAATTGGGGCTGATTTTACACCACCTTGTCATTCATATCTGATATCAGGAAGTTTGTGCGGTGGACATTATATGTATTACAACTGCACAAATAGTGCGTTCTGCCAAGCCACTGAATAATCCAATCACATGTGAATTATTTACGATTTTGGGAGCACGGTCTTTACTTTTACCCATGAATAATGCATTTTCACTGCCTGGCTTTACTGATACGTTTCATCCTTATTGTTCTCTCTGGCATGAATTCTGTCATGTGTGTATCCATGTTTAAATCCTTTGTATGACTCATGAATGCTCCAGAGATTGGCACTGTCTACCTGCAGATGAAGACAATTCTATAAATAGGGTTGTTTGTGGATAATAAAAAAAGAGATTCTGCTCGTATATTTGCTCTGTTATTCCATTCAGGTTAGTCTGCAAATGTCAAGCAGTGTGTTCATATCACAATCTATATCTTTAAATTTGAGCATGCATCCTTTTTAATGTGCCTTCTCCTGTCTCATTAATCAGTCAAAATGACCACATCTCAGACGCACTGCTAAAATATTCCAATTAATTCACAAAGGTACCATTACACAATAAGAGCTTTCATCCAAATACCTTGGACCAAGGCAGGTCTCTACATCCAGACTGCGATTTTTCTGCACTGCTCTGAAGGATCAGAGTAGGTCATTTTTCATTGTTTGCAGATTGGTTCCAGAAATTTCATCTATCTGTGTTCATGTCTGAGAATAATTCTTTAGTGCGTGTTTGAGTATTTGACATTCCCGAGGTGTTGTTCCTCTAATGCGCCCTGGTGATTATGATGTTTTTCCTGGGGGATGCTCTCTTACCAATGAGTCATATTTAGCTGCACAGACTGCTGTCGGGGTAACGAAAGTGGAGTCCCTTCCATGTATTAATCAGAAGCCAGCCCTGAGGCTAGATGTTCCTGGACTGTAATTGTAGAATATAATACATCTCTGATTGACCCATGCCTTTAGGATACTGAGGAGTAATGAGGCTGTTTCCTCTATAAAGCAGCTATATCCAGAAAAAAATCATATACTGGATGCAGACTTGCAGTGTTTTGTAGACTCTTTATAATTAAAGCATTTTTACTTTCAGTATGCTACAATAATACTAGTATCTTGTACTATATCTTGTCAGCGTTGCAGCTCTTCACACTTGAATGAAGATGCTGAATGTACTGAACATGTCATCACAAGGTCATTACTCACCTTGCACTGATAACCTGCTGTCTAGATAGACCACAGGGGAAATGTTCATGGCTAAACACTTGAATCACATAATATTTCTACAAGTAGATTCATTCAAATTGTCCAGATGGCATCACAGACTTCCCCCTTGTGTGTTTAAGACAGAGGCTTTTTGATTCTCAACATGATGCCATGTGACTCACTCCATCACCCAACCTCACCTCAACCCCCCACTGTGATCATATCTGCCTGTCACTGTCTCAGTGTTTCTGTGAAACATGATCACTTATTCAATCCCTCTACATCCTCTGTGCAGCAGGCACACCTCTGCCAAACCACCAGACAGCCCGGCAGCAACCACAGATGGGGAAGACAGGACCTAGCCTGCAAGAGCGTCATAGAACTTCGCCTCCACACTTAACTCAATCTGTGCCCATGTAACGCCAGCATGGCTAGGCCTCCAGCCAGATCCGCCCCCATATCTGCGACTGTCTCACCACAACACCAGCCGCACAGCAACACGCTCCTTCATTGTGACAGATTTAGACAGCACTCAGCGTTCTCACCACCTGTCAGTTCACCATGTTCCACCACGTCGCCATGGCGATAAGGGTCTTATACTAATATTGTTAGTTGTCCTGTAACTGCACTTGCCTTTGGGGTGAAATACACACATCTGACCTAACCGCATTCTGTTCACGCAGAAGGGCAGGCAAGGTAGCCTTTCACACAGCCAAAGCTGGTTCACTCAAAGGTCTGACTGGCTATAGATTATGCACAAACGAGGCAGCTACAAAGGACATTATGTAGAGATGGTATCTGCAGAGCAACAACCAGCGGCAGCACATAAATGCCACACATTCACACGCCCCAAATGCATATCTTTGTGTAATAACATTGTTCCCGAAAATACAGACGCACATGTAAATAGATACATCTTGTCTTGTTTTCAAAGAGCAGATGTATTTATATTTTATGATGATAATAAGTATACTATTTAAAACATCAGAAAGATTACATGAAAAATCTGCTGTTCCAGCGACTGTGAGTGTGGCTGCTCATCAACCAGCCAAGAGAAATAGCAAGAGTTAGCAGACCTCATAACTGAACCACATTACATTATAGAGGGTTATTCATGGCAAGAAAGGGAACTGTTTCCTGTGGTGCAGTCCTACTGATGAGGAAGATTCAGAGAAGCTAGGGCAGACCTCAGACCTCAGGCTTGTAATAGTACATCCATAAATTACCCCAAGACAAGGGCACTCTCTGAGGAGCCCCAGATGCCGGATTTCACTAAAATTACAGCTCGTTTATCAAATCCTTTATTTCCAAACTGTCTTTTTTACCAGGAATCCCAATATAGGTGCTCTGAATCCTCCTCTTGCGTCATTTCGCAGGAGCTCTCTACCTGTATAATATATCATTGTACTGTACTGTATGTTTGGCACTGTGTTTTGTCAGCAGGGAGAACAAAATATTTGTTTTGGAACTACAGAAAACAGAGTTCTTGTACAATTGGGAAATATAAAACCCAACATACTTTTAAAAGTAGCATGTACTCATTCGAATAAAAGAAGATATTTATTTTCAACACACTGCTTTTAACTTGTCTACAAAATATAAACAGGGTTTTTACATGCCCCCTTAAGGAGACAGACTCTAGCTATTTCACTGTGATTAATTTATCGCTGGTATATCCATGCTGACAAGTCTACTGCTGGCCCTATTGTCTACAAATCATGACTAAAAAGTATGGAAGGATGCCACCACCAGCCGATTGTCCTGAAGTACCCATTGGGGAAAGCTGCTAACAGCAGACGACCACTGGCAGTGCTTCCTAATGTTTATCAATCATCTGAAGCCAATTATTATTTCTGGATGGGCAGGAGAGTGTTCCTTTCTTCAAACAATCAGATATGTGGAACACAAGGCTGTGGGTCTCCAGTGAGGTGAACCATACTCTTCAGCCAAGACAGCAGACACGCTCCTCTGGCTGACTGAGCCAGGATGATGAGTTTAAGTTAATGCTTTAAGGCATGTATATTTGTGGATATTTACAAATTTCAGTTCCATGTGACACACTTATCTCTTTTCACAATGACTGGAAATTACACTGATGTGGCAGCCATACTTCAGCTGAAGATTTGGAGACCCAATTAGCAGAGCTTTCATCACATCAGCTTGAGTGAGCCGAAAGGAGCGCTGCTGCTGAGAGTAATCATGCCGTCACTAGTCATCCTGTCAGCCCGTCCCGAGCGCAACATCTGTAGCATGTCTGCCTCTGACAGGACCGCAGCTGAAGTGTGAATTACCGGGAAAGAGAAAGAGATCTTCTAAATTAGATCAGCCAAGCATATGGGCACACAGGTAAACAGATCCTCCTTGCGGAACCGATACTCATTAAGTCCCTGTGTTAACATCTCGCAAGGGGTAATTGCACATGGTACTTAAGTCTAAATGGACAGTTATATGACTATCCATCACACTCTCGCTCTTGCTTGCACTTCCTTCTCTCTCTCTCTCTCTCTCTCTCTCTCTCTCTCTCTCTCTCTCTCTCAAACCCACAGAAGCTGCTGATGGTTAAATACACCTTCTGTAATTGCACTGTCTGACAAAATTAATGTAGCTTTTGACCAACTCATTTCATGACATTAAACAAAGATGAGCTTCAGCACAGCAAATTGAAAATTAATTATTCTATTGCAGATACAATGTTGACAGCCCCACCCACTCAGTTGCTGTGTATTCATTAGTTCCTACCTGAATAGAGACATCGCTGTAGGAGCCTCCTATCACCCCAGAGATTGCCAGAGGGACGTCATCGTGGATGGCATAGGAGCCATCGGGGCATGTGTACTCACTGTCATCCACTTTGGTGAGGGAGGCCCGGACAAACTCCAGAGACTGCTCCAGAGCGTAGGTGTCCTTAGAGCAAGTGTCCAGTATATGAGCTCCCAGTCTGATCCCAGGCAGGATGCGCTCGTCCTTGTTGATTTCATCTAGTGCCAGCAGCATGGCCTCCAGTCTCTGGATCCCCCTCTGAGCATTGATCTTCCCACAGTCCTCTGCCCCCTCACCCTTCTGGTGCACAGGAAACAGGCCACCAATCATCAGATCTCCGTCCAGCGTGATCTCCCTCTTGGTGTCAGTGTTATAACCTACCATAGGCAAACCCTGGGGAGCCTGGGCAAAGAGAGACACACATAAGCACAGCAGGCTGAGGTGGGACAGCCAGAGGGGTCGGGGCACAGGGCGCACCCCTAACACAGGGGATTTCCCCAATGACATATCCCTGGGCAAGACAAGGTCAACGTCCTGCCTGTGGTTTCTGGTCAGCCTCTGGTCAGCTTTGAAGAAAAGAACAGTAAGGCGCAGCAGCACCAGATCTCACAGCTCCAGTGTTTTTATTCTGACAGAGGCCATTTACAGCATCAGTGCCATCCTCTTCGTCCTTCTCTTCCTCAGAGTTTTTTGTAGATTACAGCCTGCAGATCAAACAGAGAGAAATTCAGTCACAGCCTTTGAGCTGGAGCACAATGATCCCTTTGTCTCACACACATTGTGTCTGCCAGGGACTGACTCGTCCCATGGAAATATTTGACATCTGTACAAGTGAGTAAATATTATTATCTTTTGATGCCTATTGATGATGGATGTGTTATGTAGGACAGATGCCACCACAGGTACCACTACGCTCAACTTTGACAAGACAATTCTTTCATTTGGTTTACAGAGAATACAAGGGCAATTACAATTTGAAAAGTTTGTTATGTAGAAGAAATCTTAAAGAGGTGTATGCTGTATACCATATAATATAGATGAAGCACACAGTCAAACCCGTCAGTGAGTGAGAGGCTTCATTCAGAATGTGTGTTTGTTTTATTTTGAAACTCCCTTTCTCCCCTCCTCCCTTTTCATTGCCTGTCTGACCTCAAGTTACTTCATACAACTCATGCACATGCTCCTGCACACTGAAAGTCTACAGAGATAACAAATTGTGTCCCCGAGGAATGTTTTGTCAAATCACATCAACTACTCAAAGACTCTTACAAAAACACAATTTATGCACAACAAAAGCAAAATCCACATGCAAATAAAAGGAGATAAAGTATTGAAATCTATTTCAAGCATACAAATTAATTTTGTTGCCAACTGATTGAATTAGTGTGATTTTATCTAGGGCTACACAAACTTATTCATTTGTTCTGCCGTTTGTAATGTACTACATAATTTATTTTCAGTACAAAGCGACATGCAACTCCAAAACAATGTGAGCATTTCTCATTCCCAGGTAAAAAAATATACTACGTTAGTAAAACAAATGTGACTCATATCGAGACAAGCAGTGCATTTGGGATTCGAGTGTTGTGAAAAACACTGCAGAGTCAAGTCCTGCCCTTGAATGAGGCATTTACAGTTTGTGTTTATTTAAAATAATACTAACATGATCTGCCAGGTCAGAGAGGATAGGGTCAGCTATAAAATGGATTCCTTGGAGCTAGAAGAAAAAAATTAAGTACAACTTCTGTGCTACAAAGTTACTGCAAAATACAACGGACAACAGATTACACTTCAAAGGAGCAGTGGATCTGTTCTGCAGTATTAGCAATCTATTCAAGGAATAATGTATTTCCTGAAATTTTAAATTATTCTTTTAAGTTAGATTAGTTTAAGCCCACATAAAACCCAAAGTGGTTCAGCCTCTATCCAGTTATTAGTTGTATGTTTTCCTATGCCTTAAATAGAAACATTATAGATCACTATAATAAATAAGAATTGCTTATTCCAGTTACTCAAATTTGTCATAAATCTGGCATCAACACTCTTTGCAATATAATGTGACTCTTCCATTTAAGGCGTTGGAGCTGATACAGTTCATGTATGGATTTGCAACAGAAAAGTCACAGGGTTATTCAGTCCTGGTGTCAGTCCCGACAAATCCCAGAGGCTTAATTAAGCAGAGTGTTGAGTGTGGGAGAAGTTTATCAGAGTAAATTATTGAGCTAGAATGATCTGTCTCATATCCACTGTCTCAACAAGTCAAGTAGGCTGACAAGCAGTAATTAACTGTATTGATGAGAGATTATGAGACCATGGCAGGGGGATATTAATACTCATATTTATGTCTTTCTATTTCAAACATTGACTTACCTATTAAAACAATGTATAGCTCTCAACAGGAGTCAGACTGCAGACCACATTCTTTGGGGTGGTTCTCTCGTCTTTCTCTCTATCGTGACTCTCTCTCTCCCTGTTGTTTCCATGGAAACTTGCCAGTAGATGTAGAGGGTGAAGAGGAAGTGGAAGACAGACCAGGACAAGCGGGCCAGTCTGACCATGCATGGTGTATGGTCAGACTGGTCCTGTGGGAGAACTGGGAAGCCTACACTGTGAACTGACCGAACTGATCCGACTCCAGTCAGAGTTTTTCATGTTCTGCCTTTTAAAAATCAACAGAGGAATAACAATAACAAGCCTCTGTTTCAAACCAGCGTTTAGATTTTGCTTTAATATATTATCTTTGATTCATCAGTATTCTTACTTGTCAAGAAGTAGTTTGATAAAGAATTACAGCTTCTGGTGCAAACACTGTCATCTTTTAATAAGAAATAAGACTGATAAAAGAGTGACATGTTGCTTTACATTTGGTGATCAGTGATATTTAAAGAGGCCCTTTTTATTGCACACAAAATATTCCATTTGCTCCCTCAGCGGCTTGTCAACAAAAAAAGTCCATTGCAACAGCCTGCGCATATGGGCTAAGTCACTGCTATTTCCCCTGAATACAAAGGCAACCGCAGACAAGCAGGAGTACAGTTGTGTTCAACAAGAACGTTTTAATGTTCGGTTAGTGTATTCTGGCTGTACTGTAGCTCTGCAGCGTGTGAAACATTGCCTCACAAGTCATAAATGCCCAAATGGCGAAAGAAACTACAAGTGCAGGCTGTTACCAAATGTGTTTATTTTGAATAGAATTATGCAGTGAAAGAAGTGCTGGCAATAACACCGGGGAAGTACTTAAGCACATGGAGAGTGGTGACAAAAGGATTTCTGGCTGACACATTGTCAGTCTCCACCCTTATCCTGCATTCCCACAGGAGGCCTCCATCTCACCAGTGGACTCATCAGAGTTTCTCTCCCTGTCTTTGTTCACTAAACTCCAATATCCAACCTATTATGATAGCGTACACATTCCCTTTGGAAAACCCATCTGTGAATATTCTGTCATTGCCTTGAGAAGTAAAGGTAATAGCCATATCTCCTCTACATGCTACAATGTTATTAAGAATGCATCTTAATCGTTTAGGCCAATTTACAATTCATTTGTAAAAGTTTGTCCTTACTTTAAGCCACTTCATTTGAAAAATCGTACTCATAGCATAGGATGGTTTGGTATTGTGGAAATGTGCCTGTTTGCTTTTTTCTGAGAATCAGATATTAGAAGAGAATATTCATCATGTCTGTCTGTTAAATATAAAGCTACCACCAGCGGCCAGTTTGTTTAGTTTAGTATAAAGACTGGAATTGGGCAAACAGCTAGCCTGGCTCTGTCCAAAAGTAACAAAATTAGCTCACATCTTTAAACCTCCCGTGTGAACACTTCTACCTTGTTTGTTTAATTTGTATAAAAACCTATGGGCAAAAAAGACATGTGATATTACAGGGGCTTATGTGTCAGAATATTTCAGTCACTTACTGGAGTCCTTTTCCCAGCCAAGGAAAAGTCCAACCCATTACCCCAGTAAAACCACAACACCTTGTTTTTATACTTTTGCCATTGTGGATTAAACAAATGAAACGTGTTCATTTGTGAGCTTTAGGGGTGCTAGTGTTACCTTTGGACAGAGCCAGACTAGGTCTTTCCCTCTGTTTCTAGTCTCTTTTTGTGTGGAGGGGGAGTCGTTGACAGAGAGTCTTGAGCAGGTCCTACAGACAGAGCTAATGGCAGATGTGAAGAGACCTAAGACAACGGAGGAATCTAAAAAGAGAGAAGGAGAGAGAAGCCACTGGACAAGAGTAAATGGGACTGGCTTTTAGCTTTTAGCTCTGTAAAATAAAAGGCTGCAGACAGACCACTGAGCTGGCCTTGTTGCCGTTGGACTATTAAGTAATATTAGCTGGCTGGCTATTTGTTGGTTGCAGTTGTTTGATGTTTGGCTGTGTTAGAAAAGTTGTCGACTCGCTAGTTTTCGATAATAAGGAATGTAATCATAAAAAATTAGTGTGTACAGCCGTCCATATTTCCGACAGTGGTATTGCAACTGGGGGTGCAAAACTGCAACAAATACCACATCTTACATAGTGTTGTTTTATATCTATCTATATATATACCTTTGATAAATGCATAGACGTTATCTTGTTGGCACAAGAATGGTTATAATATTTTATGGCTGTGGGTATTAATCTGTTTTTAGCTCATACTAGATCAGTGTAATGTGACCCCAAAATACTGTGTGTTTATGTGAATAACAGATGCTAAGAGTAATATTTACACTTGATGTTATATCCCACCCATGATTCTGTCTACATGTTAACTTCAAAGAAAAACTATGCCTCTCATTTTTCCTCTCTCCTCCTATGCAGCCATCTCTGTTTCCCTCTTCACCAGATGGCCTTTTTAATTCAAGAGCGTAAAGCCTGCCAGCCTCTTACACACTTCAAACCAGACTGTATGAAGGAATGGGAGGAGTGGATGGGGGCCGAAAAAAAAAAAAAAAATACAAGAAAGGATAGCAGATGCGAGAGGGCAGAACATTTTTTGAAAAATAGGAGTGGATGGCAGTGTGGGCAGAAGTGAAAGGGGGATGAGGGTAGGGTTTGAGAAAGATGCTATCCAGGCTGCGTTTTTTATGACACTCATTTGCCCTGGGAGTGGAGTGAAGCATTAATATGGTAATATCCCCTCAGGCAATAGCAAGTGTTGAAGAGTGGAGGTCATCTACTGTATTTGCAGCCCTAAGCCTGGGTGAGCAGGTTGGAGATCCCTGGTGGAATGACTTGGAGGCTGGCTAAGAGGAAGCAAAGGTAATGGGAGTCAGGCTTCCCTAAAATCACATTTCCAGCTGACAAAGAGAATGGTCCTAGGTGGGGGAAGACTGAAAATGGTTTGCTAATGGGAAAGAAGACTGCACACACACTTACACACTTACACACTTACACACACACACACACACACACACACAAACACACACACACACGCATGAAGCTTTAAATCCTGGTAGCACCTGTGACACATTAAACTATGCGATAGATTGCTCTTGACTATTTGATACTCGGTTGAATTTCTTGACACATATTAAAGGATAAGGCTGGTGATCCATCAAAAAGACCAAAATCAACAATGAATTGATCCTAATAACAAGTATTTACTGTATGGCTGATGCAGTTTATTACTCTGTGCCAAAGACCACCTTTGTTGCAAAATATATTAAAAACAGATCAGTGTTTTGTCACACTGTTGTGACATATTTCCTCATAACCATGAACATGTGCAATGTCTGTTTGTCTGAGTTGAACATAATCTTGTTGCTGTAAATACTCACTAGAGCACCAAAATGTCCATATATGAATCCACAGCTTAATATAATACCAAGCATATGCACAGTTTAGTAAGTGCCCTTTAGTTTCTATGAAAGTACTTTTTGGATTAATCTACATATTTCACTGGGTTCTTCAATAGGAATGAATGGGCTGTTGAGAATCATAGACAGGGTAAGAGAGTACTGACACCCTGCTTTTGGTCATTTTATGAGATGTGTTGATATAGGAAAATACAGAACAGCTCTAGCCTTATACTTTAAAGATATTTTTGATCAGATTTTTGCCAAACTAAGACATGCAAAGAATTTAGTATTGTAGCTAGTGATTAGAGAAAAACAGAAAATCCCCACTTTTGAAAGGCTGTGAGTAGCAAATCTTTGGTATTTTCGCTTAATAGATTTATTGATTCTAGATCATGTGGTTGTTTCTTTCATACCTGCTGTAACTTGTGTAATGTTTTAAAGGTCCAGTGTGTAACATTTAGGAGGATATAATGGCAGAGATGAAACATAATATTCATAGGTGTGTTTTCATTAGTGTATAATCACCTGAATATAGCAATTGTTGTGTTTTTGTTACCTCAGAATGAGCCGTTTTTATCTACAGACGCCACTTCCTCCTTCCATGGAGTCTGCCATGTTGAACCGACATGTTTCTACAGCAGCCCAGAACAGACAAACCAAACGGTGGCTCTGGTAGGGCCTTTCGCATTATTCACGAGTATCGCGACCAATGTAGTTTGCCCTACAACTGATTTCCTGTCGACCAATTTACCAATTAATGCTGTGTAACAAATATAGATTCTCTTTATACATCCTCACAAGACACATATAGCCCACATATATATATAGCCCTGACTCTGATCTCAATAATCTCCAGGTTCTCCATGTTTGTCATATTACATTGACAATCCAAACAGCTCCTGGAAGGTCTTCTACCAACAATTTAGAGGTTCTATTTTTCTCAATATTGGATGCATTTCCAACTATTATTAAAGTTTTTCTCACCCAGCCCCTGCGGAATTACTCATAATGACTCATTCAAACAGTAGCAACCATGTCTACTTCAAGCAGTGAAGTGCTTCAGTCTATTTAATCAGTAGCATGATCTATTGATTATAGTAATGGCAGACAAGATATTTACAGGAAATCCTACATGGATTATCTCTGACCACAACTCAGACACACCAGAGTATTTCAATTAATTTTAATTAATGTTGCGAGGAAGAGTGACTGGATCAATGACATCCACTGAAGTTACATCAGTAAAACAATAAAATGTCTCCTAAAAATACAACCGCTGACCTTTTCTAATAAGGTCATTTATACAATTAGCAATTAAAGAGTGAGGAAGTTCTTTCAAGCCGTTTTAGAGTAGCAGCTACTGCAATTAAGAAGAGATGAATCAATTCAGAGGCTCGCTGCATCACTGTAAGGGTTTACTGTAACACAGCGGTGCTTACATTCACTTGATACAGTCAGCAAAATCGAAAACGAAGCTCACATTCAGTTTCTGATTATGATACAATCCACCTTATTCTATGGATATTTTATGCTTCTGTTTTACAAACAACCCATCTTTCAAAGCTGACTGTACTGCACCTCCTTCCCATCCATCTCCTTCTCTCTCCACCTGTAAAGGGGGAATCCCATGCATGTGTTCAATGGTCTCTTTGCCTCCCAGGAGCCTCATTCTGCGTTCCTCATCAAACATTCATCCTCTCTCTTTGTCTCACAGAGATCATTACTGTCAGTCCTATGATTGGCCGGAACACAGTGATGGATGAATGGTGCTTTTGTTTCAGAGGTTTTTATTGTATCTTTGCATTATTCATCATCACACCACCACACTGTTAAAAGAAAGTGGCCTGAAACACAATGCTTTTTTTGGGGAATCATTAGAAGAGCTGCTCCTGGACTGACAATTGATATTAGTGAGGGGATTAAAGTTACATTATCTTAGATGTGACAAGATGAGGGCTCACATTTCCCTCCTCTATGTTTTTAAATTGCATCATTTATATAACTTACACTGGGGCAGTAAGGATTGTTTTTAAAAACACGCTTCAGTTTCTTTTAATTTAGTTCTTGCCTTGGCAAAATTTCATTTGCATTCAGACTGAGTCATAATATTTTGGGGGGAATTCCACCAAGATTACACAGTGGTATTTCTATCTTTATTTCAGAGAGTCATTGTATTCCCTCCCCTTTTTTTTTCAGGACATTATCTCATTTTAATTCAGCTATTCACATACAAATTTGGGCACTTAAATACTCTTGCAAATAGAGTGTGTATTCTTCAGATTCAATGCATTTCTCTTATTTCTTTTAGGGAGCTTTAGAGCTGCTGGTAAATGGATTTTGTTACCTTTGGACACAGCCAGGCTAGCTGTTTCCCCTGTTTCCAGTCTTTATGCTAAGCTAAGCTTACTAACTGCTGGTGGAAGCTTCATATTCAACAGATTAGAGCAATAGCAATCTTATCATCTAACTCTCCAAAACCAAACATTGGCCTTAGATAGGACATATTCCTGTGTTTCTCGGTTTTCACACTTGGAAGAGGAGTAGTTACAATCTGCAACTACAACGCTAGATGCCACTAAATCCTACACACTGGACCGTTAATGCAGTGGCTCCCATTGAAGGTTGGGACCCCCTACAAGGGGTCATGAGATTAATCTGGGGGCATACAAGATGATTCCCAAGACAGAATTTAGGAAACAAATTGAATCACAACATTCACAAATTATTTTAGACTTTTTTATAATCTTTCCTTTTTTCTTGGGTGATACTGAATTACCCTTTCGGGTTCCTCAAGATTATTAAAATATTGTCATTGACTGTGTACAAGTCACTCCATATGAGTTGCCCATGACTTGTAAACAACCAATCACAAGAGGTTGCAAGGAGAGTTCATTATTTGGTTATTATTAAGTGGTAGCTCACCAGGTAGAGCTGGTTCCCCATGCAGCAGCAATGGGTTCGACGCCGACCTGTGGCCCTTTGTTGTGTGTCATTCCCCCTCTCTGTCCCCCCTTTCCTGTCACTCTTCAACTATTAATTAAAGGCAATAAAAGCCCCAAAAATATTTTAAAAAGTTGTTAAGTGTCGTGAACCACTGCTTAAAGGTCCAGTGTGTAACATTTAGGAGGATCTATTGGCAGAAATGGAATATAATATTCATACTTATGTTTTCATTAGTGTATAGTCAGTGTATAATCACTGCCTATAAAGAGGACCTTTTGGTTTTTTTTCGTTAGTTTCACGGTCACCGTAGTTTTAGTTTCTCCTACACACTTCACAGCTTGTTCTCATTCTCAGGTCGTCAAATACACACGCAAGATGAGTCAATACAGAGTCTCAAAACACTCACAGCTGATACATTTAAATTCAAGTTCAAATTATCTCATTGACAGCAGATCAGCTGCCCCAACTTTTGATGGTTCAACACATTTTCTTTTAACACTTGCTGTATGAGAAGTAAAGGGATCTTAGGCTCCACTGATGTGACTGTCATAGTATAATCAAGCAACTGCCTGTCAGAAATTTATCCAAGACAGGGCCACAAAGACAATGGCAAATTCCTCAAGAGGAAATCACACATCCACGGAAGAAATCAACAACAGTTTATTATTATTCACAATTTAAATTATTGATGCAGCTGATGACCCAGAACTCACCTAGGCACCTCTCACACATACTCAAAGAATGTAAAATAGGAATGAGTCATTTGCAGTCAGTGCAGCAGTTAATTCTAATCTGAGTCATGCGCACATCATTAATTAATTGGAAGCTTCTCTATGCTTTCACTTGAGTAAATCCATGCTTAAATATTTCTACTTCAGTAGAAATCTACTGAAGATACAGCACTTTTTCTCAGATCAATGTGTAATTTAACCATGATTTTATCAGGACTGCATCATCAGCAAATGATGAGCAAACTCAATTAATGTGTATGTTTGAGCTGAAATTAAATTTATAAGAAAAATATGCATCCTTAAAACATGTCCATTCATTCTGTGCACCTAAAATTAGGGCCAGGACTGTTCTCTGTTATTTCTTATCCCTCATGGTCACTTTGCCTTTCACATTAGAAGATTATTAACACTAGTGCAGATTACAGGATACAAATCAGAACATAAATACCTACATTTACAACAGTGCAGAGGGACATTCAAATTTCCATTCATCAGATGTTATGGGTGTCTAGTGTACAATACAGACCAGGCTTTATGTGGATGATAGTGGCAGACATCCAACTGCCAACCTCACCTGCACATGCATGAGTGTGCTTGTGTGTGTGTGTGTGTGTGTGTGTGTGTGTGTGTGTGTGTGTGCACATGCGTGATAGAGTAAGTGCATGACCATAAGGAAGAGTAAGCCATTAAAGGTCCAGTGTGATAGATTTAGTGGCATCTAGCGGTGCAGATTGCAACTCACTTGCTTCACCTTCCCCTTCCAAGCATGAGGAAGAAACTATGGTGGCCACAAAAAATGTGAATGGCCCTATCTTGAGCCAATTTTGGGTTACTGTAGAAACATGGCGGTGGTGGCCTCCATGGAAGGAAACCTGCGGCAAATTATCATTCAAGGATAATGAAAACATGATTCTTATTTCCAGGTGATTATACAATATTGACAATTAACTATGAATATTACATTCAATTTCTGCCAATAGATCCTCCTAAATGTTACACACAGGACATCTAAGCTGTCCTCTTTGGTTAGTGATTCATCATACAGGAATTTAATCTCTGATAGCTTATATAACACGCATGCAGCCACTTTAAAGAGTTTTAAAGGGAGCTTGCTCTAATAAGACTTGCCATTCATGTACAAGAAAGCTCAGGCATTCATGAAGCTATTAAAGGGGATGTATTTGAGAAAAAAGCCTTTGCTGCTTTGGTTTCTCTTTGCAGATAATGAGTCATTTTTGCATTGTTTGATCCAAAAGTCTTATATGCCGCCACCCTGCTCTGGTTGTCCAGCACCCTAAGTAATTAACAGGGTTCCCCTGTCTTCATGTTACACCGGCAGTGAGTCCACCTCGGCATCAAGTCAAAAGTAACAGGTGAAGGAGACTGCATTCAGAACTGAGCTGTGAAAAGGGAGCACAGGTCAGACAGCCTCGCCTCTGGATTCAGATGATGGCAGTGGAGCATGGTCTTCTTCAGTCAGCCATGACCTGAATAATTTACTGTAATCAACATCTTCAGCTTTGAGCGCTGTGCTCGCACATCATTTCAGATACTCAGTCGTACAGGAGGAATATTTGCTATTATGCTTCAATCCGTTGTGTAAAAAATTCACAAATTAAACATGCATCTGATGAGCTAATTGCTGATTAAACACTTTACCAATGATTATTTTTTGTTTCTGTGTGAATCTGTGTGTTGAACTGATTGCACTGCATTTTGAGGGGGTTTCTATTGTGTTTTATCTGCTGAACATGCAGCACAGATGCCCCTGGGACTGGAGGAAGCATCCACAGTATATTTTGCTTCCCTTAATGACTTTGTCCAGTATTAGCGACGCAGCCTTTAAAAATGTGTGCCCTCGGATATTCATCTATATTCCTTGTGTTTAAAAAGGTATTTTAAACTCTTGATGACATGATAATCAAAAAAATACAAGGAATCCCTCTATCTATAGCCACACATACAGTATCTCACTGTTCTGGTGATAATTTACAACACTATGATGTTAACCTGGTTCTGCTATATCAGTTTGTATTTCGAGGGGAGAAAAAAAGACGATAATGACAGATAACTTTACATTTTCTGAGCATCCATCCGAAAATCTAACTATTGAGAAATGATTCCGAAAATAGAAACCAAACGTACATTTCTTTGTGCAGATCAGCATCATCTCTCCAACACCCCGTGGCACACAGACTGATTATCAAGTTTTTCACTTTTTAAATCGACTTTCTCAGCGATGTTTCGCACTTTTTTTTAATCATACAAACTGATTTTGCCAAATGAGCGAGATTGGAGACTCATGACGGTTGTTGTGTACTGCAGCGCCTGTTTAGTAGTTTGTCAGCAGCCTCGCACATGTGGAGGGTTGTGCAGCAAGTAGACATGGCTGTAGCCACATATGTAGTGGTCAACAAAAAGAAGGTTTAAAAATGTGCCAACCATACAGTAAACAATCGTCAGTAATAAACAATAATATTGCTAAATAATGACAATTTACGCACTCAATTATTCCTTCATCACCTTCATGTTTCGTTTTTTGATCGCACCAATGACAATACTTTCAGGATGCAAACTACAAAGATTTTGAGGTGAACTCACCAGCTCGCAGAAGTTAACAAAAAATGCGCCTTCAATGCACGAATGAGTCGAGACAAAAACACACGGGCAGCCTACACACACACACACACACACACACACACACACCTCTTACCTGTGCAGGGTTCCTCAGTTTCCAGCGCTGCCGTGCGATGAATGGACCGCTTAAACCTAACGCATATCCTTCTGCAGCCGTTTTCAAACCCGGTGCGGCTGCGGACTACAGCGGCGCGGCGGGAATGGATGAAGGAGGCAATAACAGAGTCGCAGCTTGAAGTTTGAACCGCGTGCAGCTGAGCCGCGCGCCAGCAGCTGTCCGAGGTGCTGAACAAAAAAAAAAACACAACTCCCCCCCCACCCACCCACCCCACCCCCAGACTAGCCGGATTCCTGGAGGTCTGATCCTGCTGACAGCGGCTCAGAAGTCACAATCTCCCCTTAACACACGCCTAAAACAAACGCAACGGACGCCCACTTCATTGTGCTGATGAAAACAATGCGTTTCACTATCTTCAGCATCAACTGTGAAGAAATGTCACAAATTTAAATGCGAATCTAGAATTAAAAAAATGTGGCGTTTGTGAGTCTGGTATATGATAATCTGCGTTAGCGCCTGAGCAATCCGGCAATCGGGAAAACAAAGTTTAAAATTCTACCTGTTACTCGAGTGAGCAATGCAAGATCTTCAGCAGCTGGCAACAATATTTCTCAAAAAATCTGATCTTTGCTGCAGACGAGCCACCAAACCCGGGAGAGCCTCAACTCTCACAAGGTTTGGACACTTGAACTAAGGCGCAGTAGCTCCCGCGCACGAACAGTCCTGGAGATAGTCTGTCTCATCGCAACTATGCCACATTAACATTATGTAATTTGGAGCGTGATGGAAACGATCTCTTTTCAGCCGCTTTGTTCTGGTAAGCTGCTGGATGTGGATACCGATGGGGAAGAAGGGTTTAAGAGTCGCCCCCTATTTGTTCAACCGGTCAGGAGGGGGTGGGTGGGTGGGTGAGGGGTTTGGGGGGGCAGTATATAAAAATAACGATTCTTTGGAGACTACTTATCTTGAGCGGTGGAAAAATTTTATTTGGGATCCGCAAACAAGTTGTGACACGGCACTGGTGTGAGGTCAGCCCCAGATGGCACCGTGAGGCGCGCAGGGAACATGCGCTCTGAGAGGGTGAGCTGCGACCCTTTCCTCTCTCCTGCCAAAAAGCAGCTTCAGACACGCAATGGTCGGCATCTAAATTTGTTTGTTGAGACATCTCACCCCCTATCTTTCTCTCTCTCTGTCTCTCTCTCTCTCTCTCTCTCTCTCTCTCTCTCTCTCTCTCTCTGCCACGTGCAGTGTAATGAGATTAATAATTAACATCATGGGAAGGCAATAATCTGCGTGCCCCGAAAGCTGCATGACACCCCTGTGGGTTTCACAATTAATTAAATCAGTTGTTGACCCAGTGTGTCATCGCAGTCTCTTCCAGACTGATTTTCATTTTTGCCTTTGGACAAAGGTTGCGGTGCCAGGATTAAAACTGAAAGTGCAACAGACGTGGTGAGGGCATCTGTCCCTGCAGACTGATCACACCTCTGTAGGCAGTATAGCTACTAATCTCATAATCACAAAACAAAATCTTGCCCACAGACTGTTAGGTGATATATTTAAAAACTCATCTCTCCCATGGTGTGAGAATGAACAACCTGGGCAATATGTTATGTAAATCAGATGGGCAACATGAGAGATGATGCTTCATTTCTACGTAATATGCAGGAGCAGAATAATATAAAGATAGGGAACAAATTAAAAGGTCAAACCAACATCAAGTCTTAATAAATTGTAAGAACAGATTCAGTGCTCCTTGGCTTAGATTCTCCAAGTCTCTGCAGGAGGGATTAACATCATTCTTCCAAAAGACTGGCATTTGGTGTTTTCATGATAGTGGACACGTCGCTCCAAAATCTCCCTTACTGGTTCAGCTGGGTTGATATTTGGTGAACTTGAAGGCCATAACATGTGATTCAAACAGTTGTGCCCTGTACAGTCGCATCATTATTTGTTATGTCTCTCCACTCATTTATTATTATTATTCAGGATTTTCCTTTGATTTGTTTCCCAGCTTCAGTGTTTCTATCTGGCTTAATGGATTGTGTTCTTTTCTGCACCTTGAGTCTACAATAGGCAGACCAATGTAGGACTTCTGACATAACGTTATTGACATTTGAGAAATGAAAATAATAATATATAGTAATGATATTTTGGTCAATACACATAACATAAATAAATCTCCAAAACTGCAGCTCTTGTGTGTGTTCCCAGTCTGCAGTGGTCAGTACCTATCCACTGTGCAATACACCAATATTCAGTTATACTGGCCTGACCAGGAACAACAGGTACATTTCTCTCTCTGTGGTTGATGGTGTATTAATCAGAAAATATACTGTTCCTATTATGGTGTTGGATTTAACTGAAAGCTTATGTACTTATAGGTCATGATGCTCATTAAGGACCACTGGCTAAAGAACACGTGTCCATCAAACATCAATAGTCTGCTGGAGCCTATTCTTCCTCTTCTGCTGTACACACAGCTGATTAAATAAATTGTGACACAAATGCCAAACCTCTCATTCAAATGCTGCTCAGATCAATGCAGCTCCTGGTAAGGTGACAGGATTCGGATACAATAACATTTTGAAATCATGTTTTTAAGGGTGTTTGTGCTTCCTAAAGGTACCCGAATTTGTATTATTTTGTACACATTTTTTAAAAAACATTTTAAGTGTGCCAGGGGAAAATCTTTCAACATCTCTGCTGAATTTTCTTAACTTGTACTGAAAAATACATCATGCCATTATTGGCTCTTTCTTGAGCGTTTTTCTTTAATTTAGCTTCTGAATTCCACGTCTGTGCCTTTCCAAAATAAGCGGCGGCACAGGCAGTCATTACAATATGAAACCATGAAAGTGGTTGGCATTTAAAAGAGAGCTTAATAAGTTATTAGGCACTTACTGCCTCATCAATAACTTCTGAACAACAATCTCTCAGTCCCTGTTCGGAAGCAGACAAATAAAAAGGGATTTCCTCATTTGGATTTTCAGTTATAAAACGTACAATTTAGGTCAGTTCTAACAGATATATGTACAGAATAAGGGTTATATAATTGTTTGTACAACAAAATCTCTGCACAACTGATTCCTGCCAACTGAACGTTTCATTTGAAAATTTTATTACAGACAGAAAGACACAACCATGGCAATGTGCTGGACATTATATTCAAAAGTCTCACAGCACCAACAACTTCAACCTACAAACATATCACAACTAGTCTCTGGAAGTGAGTGAATTTTGGCTACAAACAGAACTGTAGAGTGGTTTAACAAACCAGCTATAGAAGTGAACGTTACATTAAAAAACTAAAGCAATTATCTGTGCGCAGAGGGACAATAAAATGTTCTGTACAGTATCCAAGAGAAAAAGTCTACATCTCTGAATTGCATTTTAAATCCTAGTCCTGGTGACTCGGAGGCTTCGGTGGTGTTACTTTACTACTGAGAGTCCTCGCTGGTGTTGAGGAAAGTTTTTTTTCTCTCTGCCTCAGACTTCAGGATTCACCCTGTGTGATAAATATTCTCCCATAAGAATTGACAACACAATGAAATAGGTCCATCAAAATTTCTACGGCATTAGCTCCTGTACATTTTCACCCCATAAATCCTGTATATCAAGACACCAAAGTCGCACACAAACACGTGACAAAAAATCCCTCAGGAGATGACCTTGAAAGTGGGATACAATTTTAACGGTCATGGACTCTGCATGATGATCCAGGATAGCCAGAATCAGTGTCTTTCTTTGATATTAATCTTAAAATGAAGTGCCACTTCTAATCTGCACAGGAATGGTGGTGGTTCACATACAATTACTTTTTCAAATGAAATATAGGAATGAACAACTCTCGCCTCTCATTTGCTGCACATCACATGCAGAGAAACCTAGGTTTACTGAAGAAGACTTAACCCTATGTGGGGGGGGGGTCGTCTGTTGTTCTACCCTGACAGAGTTTAAATATAGAATCAGGATTAGTTTTAAAAAATGAGATTACAGTATAACAAAAGGTACAGGCTTTAAAAGGACGAATTAGAAGGCCCAGAAATACGGCATGTTGGTCATGGCATGAGCAGCTTTAGATCCACCAACAAGATTACATGACAGATAACCAGCAAGAGCAACAACAGAGAAACTCTCTAGCATGCCAGCATTACATGGCCTCATCCCTTATCTCTTCAGAATCCTCCCTTCTCTTCTCCATCTCCCAAGGGCTCCTTCTTCTCAGCCACCAGTTCAACTGCTTCTGTAGCTCCGTCTTCACCCTCGGGGGCCTCCTTCTTCTCCTCCTCCTCCTCCTCTCCATCTTCCTTCTCTTCCCTCACTTCTCCCTCCTCCTGCTCCTCCTGATCCATGTCAAGCTCTTCAAAGGACGAGCCGCTGCCCATAGACTCGTTCGAGCCTCTGTCGCTCTGGTCTCTTGGCTTAATGTCTTCGTTTGCATCCATTATGTCCCTCAGAGGCAGGGAAGAGGCCAGAGAGGCAGCCGTGGAAGCAGCCAGGGATGTCTCTCTGCTGTCCCAGGGCACACCGCCGCTCACTGAACTCACATCACTGTGGGAGTCTGCACCTGTACCAACATGAGTAAGAGACACAGATTAAAGAGGTTCTGTAAGAACGAGAAACTAATTTAACAAATTAATAAATATGATTGCAGGCAAGGACAACTCAATTAGAGTAAACAGGTGTTTGGGTGCAGATTTATTATGAGCTAATAGGTTGTACTTAATAGTGTAGGATTTCGCTGGATGGAACTGGAAAGAAGTAAATACCAACTTCACAATTCAGAAGAGCACACAGAAAAATAAAGGTTTAAATATCGTATAGTGCTTAGTGCACCTCCTTAATATTTACTGTACTCTATTTACCCCTATTAAATACACGTTTGGACATGAATATTAGGATATTTGGGTAAACCATGGCTGTGGTTGAAGAAGTTGCCATTAACCACTATAAATGTCAAAAGAGAAATTAGGGAGGAAGATGAAAATCTGAGGTCTAATAACCAAGTATTTTTTCAGTGAGGACAAACATACAATAATATGAGTCTGCAGCCATGCTAGAGACTCTGTGAGGTTGTACTTAGGAACATAGATATATGCTAACATCAGTATGCTTACAAGGAAAATACTAACATGCTGATGTAAGGTATAATGTTTACCATGTTCCCCATCTTAGTTTAGGGTGTTGACATGCTAACATTTGCTAATTTGCCCTAGAATGGTACAAATGGGGATGGTGTGTGAGAAAGTAATGATGATGGCGCTACAGTTGATGAACAGTCAGAGGATCACTAAAGTTATTACAATTTTGGATTTCTGGGGCCATGAATATCTGCACTAAATTTCCTTTCACAATTCATCTATAGACATTTTAATCAAAACCACAAATGTCAACCTCACAGTGGCGTTTAAGGAATAGTCAGAGAAACACTTAAGTCATTAAGATACATCGTCTTGGCACCACAAATGTCTTTACCAATCCACCTGGTAGATGTTGAGAGATGTAGCAGCATAAATGAAAACTGTGAGCCAGGGGATCACCAAAGTCATTAGGATTCCTCTGATACATGTCTATACATTCATTACATATAATCCATTCAATGGTTGTTGAGAGATTTCACAGAAAGACAAAAATGTCAACCTCATTGTTGAGATATTTGAATCTGGACCGTCAGGCAATTTTATATAGAAACAAAGGTTAATACATTAACTAAGATGATGCAAGGGCATTAAGATGTGTGTGTGTGTGTAAATGCATTTTTATTCTATGCAATCCTCTGATCATAACATTTCAGTTATGAAACGTCTGATTCACTGGTCACTTATAATTCAACAGATGGGTCTCAGAGAAATTTCAGCTAATACTTTATTATAATGACGCCAACCCCACTTCCTTCAGCTTGAACCTGGTTATTAAAGCTCATCAGGACTCTGTGAGTGAGCTAAGCTCAGAGGAACCAGATTATTATTGTTAAAGAGAGAGGAAAGATTGTTTATATAAATTCAAAGACCATTCATTACTTGTATCTAATTTCCTATATATGGTGCTACTATACACCTAACTATAGCTGCCGTATGAGGCACATAACACACATTTGAAATCGCCACGAAGAACGTCCATTAGCTTAATCGATGGAGATTTCCTCACCCACATGATCGGCTTGCTAATGCTTTCAGACTAAACCTGATTCTAACTGGTCTTTGATGTATGATTTTCTGTGAACCAATAGCCGTTCATTATCCTTACTACTGTCTGTGTGTTACTGAACCACAAGATAAACATTGTAACGTGCACAGTTCAGGAAAAGCAATATGAAAATCTTACAGGAAGATTGAAATGAATTGTGTCCAACAATCAAAGGTTCATAAAAGAAAAGAGCTGTGTGGGTCAAAGATAAAAACATGATAAACACAACTGACACGAGACAAATGAAAGATATTGTTGCCTAGAGAGCCTAAAATTACAAATAGGAAAATAAGAATCAAGACTTATAAATATGAGAGGCACATCACATCTCCCACCTACATAACAAATATTACTCAGTGAGCTTTCTGTCCACAGTTGGTCTTCCAGAAGAGACTTCAGAGGCAGAAGAAAAGAATGTGTGGGGGAAAAAAACATAATCATACCAGGAGCAAACCCCCACAAGTATAAATATAAAAATAATGTTTTGTTTTTCTAACAACTGTTAAAGCTGTGATCAAGTTAAAATGAATGACTCATCCTCTGAAACCTCTATGGCAAACAGACTCTTTAATTCTATAATTATGGCTTCAGGTTATTCCAATTTAGGACTATAAGTGTATCGTTTTGAGAATGTTGTCTCTGTACCTGTTATCATGTAATATATTAACACATTTATTATCAGATTAATATAATTATCTTAAATAAAACATCTTACTAGGTTTAAAATGAACAGCTTCAATATAAAATGTCTTCTGCAAATAAAATCGGTCTCGAGTTGGTTTGACTATCCCACAGGACACTAAAACACTATTGTCCGAGCTATTTTCCTGCTGCTTTCACACTCCAAATAAATCTCATCCACACATCAAAGTGTGTTTGCACTAAATGTGTCACCAGGGACCCAAATACAATAAACAGCGAGTCTCCGAGCTCCACGCTCAGGTCAGTCTTTCTTTTTCATTCATTTGAATCTCAACATCACTCAGCAATCTAATTATCACATCCAGCAGATCTAATCCTGTCTGCAGTGAAGAATATTATATATGGGAAGTCCATTTAGGGTATTTATAATATCTATTCATGGGACTGTTGATTAGCTAGCAGGTCCAAACAAAACCACCGGTCTTCAGCGGAACATGTCCGGTGTAAATGTGACAGAGACGTGTTGCTTTAAAATGCATACAGATGGAGCGTATGTAGTGATTTGTATTACATTTGCATGTTGCAGTAAAAGCACCTTTCCAGAGAGACTAGTTTTACAATACAAGGACTTTTACGGAAAATAATGGGTCTATTTAGGGTAATTGGGTGGACAGCCCCCCAAGGAAAAGCCTCAACACACTGGACAACTTTTACCCCCTCCACAACTGCATGCATGTCCTGAAATTGGTACCCTGGTTGAAGCCAGCCAGCTGTGCCTCTGAAAGTCTTTTAGATAACATTTGCCTAAATTAGTTGCTAAATTGGGCCCACTGGGATTATTAGCAAAGAATCAAGGTCTTGTTCTTCAAACTGTTTGAAACAGAGGAGAGGATTTTTTAAGGAGGTAATTAGACACAGGCAGGGCTGAGGCATGCTGAGAGTTTGGCGAATCGAGAGTGGATGGCAAGAAAAGTGTGACAATAAAATGCATCAACAGGAGTTAAGAAGTGATACACTAGATGGACCTTCTTGTTTACAAATCAGGGCTGCGAGGAAGGAGCATTTAAACAAACTCAGGCAATTTGAGTTGAGGATGCCATCTCCCTTGTTAGCAGAAGGACCAAAATGCATCCCCCTTGCCACCCCCCCCCATCCAAGCAGAGAATGCAGGGCAGAGGGGTTGTTTCGCTGAATATGTTAGTCTAGTCTGTCTGACCCATTGATCCTATATCTGACTGAGGTCTGTGTAAGCTACAATCCATAAGATATACCTTTATTAATCCCCCATAGGAGAAATTCAAGTTACACACAGCATTGGGGAATATAGTGCAAAAAAAAAAGGAAGTACAGTGTACATGCCCCCGACCGTGGCTCTGAAATATCAGTAGTCGGAGATATACTCGCTTTAACTACGTGTACACATGTGCGTGATGGCCACCTCACGTAGCCTGCGTCCGTTTGGACCATTGGTTCTACATACTACTGCAGCCGACATATTCTATACAGTTGCACTGTATATCAACAGGAGAGCAAGATTATCATAGAAACACAAGCTATACTGCAAATAAGCACGTTTTGTTGCAATAAATACAAAAAATAAATCCTTCAGTGGTCTCAGTGTACAGTTCTTGTTTATATAACAGTATGCAAGCTTCCATTCAAATTGAGTGCAAATTTTAACCAAATTCCCAGAAAAACAGCAGATGGAAATATGAATTAATGTGCATTCCTGTCCACTACTCTTACAGTATGTGAATAAATGGATATGAGTGCATTAAGATTAACAATCAGTGGCGTTAATTCTCCAGTCGGATGCTATCAAACCCTTGCAGAAGAAGAGAGTGCAATGAGATGATGTACTTAACCTCAAATAAACAAAAAACAAAACTTGTTGGAAATATGTCATGCTTGTTTCATATAGTAAATTGAGGAAGGTTACTGTCTCCTCATCAGTCCACACAGATCTGATGTTTTCTTCCCCTCCAGTTGAAGCCACATGTTTCACGTATCTTAGAAAATGTCATATTCTGACTTTTTATTTTATTTCTGGTGCATAAAAACAGGTTGGTAGAAAGATATTGTCTCATAGCAATTGATACCTCCCCATTTCTTTCAAGCATTATTACCTAATGATGTGTAATTATACACTTCATCATATATACATAAATATTAAATCATATATACAATTACCGCTTTCAAGTTTGTCCATAAGTTTAACAAGCCTACTATATTCTGTAATGTTTGTATCTTAGCTGGGTCCAATAATTCTCCAGTGATGTTTCTGTGAACATTTATCAATGGTATAAATGGTATAAAAATGAAGCCCGCTGGCCCGTTTTACACTGAGGCTGGTTTATGTCCTCAAAAGATTAACAAGTTTCTCACAGCACAAACAGTGGCCGCTGTGATCACCAGATTATCATAAAAGTGTTTTCATTTTGTTTGGGTGTTTACTGCTCCCAGTGTGCTGTGGTGGTGGAAGCAGGACAAATGTTCGAGGCACAGTCATTTTATGGTCAAGGCGGTCTATATAAAGTGGACAGTGGAGTTGAGGGATGAAAAGTCGAAGGCAATCTCCCAGGTGCTGGAGCAGGATTTCCACAGCTGGCTTGTCAGACAAAGCTTAGACTCCATTGATTGATCTGTCTCTCATTAAGACGCTCAGCTGTGTCTGGGGCCCAGCACATAAACACAAACACACACACACACACACACTTTATTTCGTACAGTCTACTTGTGACAGCAGCTACTGAGCCCTATAACTCATGAAATAGAGATACACAAGCCATAAAATGTGGACACTGCACACAAGTAGACAAGCATTCATGCACCCTCAACATCTGCCTTCTTCTTGTTGTATAACATACAATACATGTGCTGACTGTGCGAATAATGAACACTTTAGAAAATGCTCACCTCACCGAGAACATTTCTTCAGTTAAAATTAAATCTGATTTAAAAACATTCAACAAATCTTTCTGAAGAAACAACCAAGATTAGTTTACATTCCAGTTACAGGTGGGTTCTGCAAAAGCACAATATATAGCTAAATTCTGATAAAAGTAACACTTCACTTCGCAATAAAAAAATCTGTCATGTTTGAAAGTCCAATCACACAATAGCTCCTTCTCAGCCCTCCTGTGAACAATAAACTGGCCCTGTGTGTTGGATGCTACATGAGGGGAATAAATAAAAATCTGACATTCCTTTAAACCGTGCTATTAGACACACAGAAACTGCCCTATTTACTGGGAGAAATGCCCAAAAGTCAAATTAATGCAGCAAAATATGTCTCCTCATGCCACGAGCTGAGGACAACCAGTGGAAACTCTAACTAAACTAATTATATATATATATATATATACATATATATATATATATATACACATACACACACATATATATATATATTATTTTCATTTTCTAACTTTCTTTCATTTTTTTTGTTATTACTGTTATATTGACAACAGACTACTTGTTTTAACTGTAGCCTGTTACTTTACTACTGTTTTAATGACATTTTTAGTTGACACAAACTGATTGATTGATTGATTGATTGATTGATTGATTGATTCACCGTAATTCATTACTTATTGGCTGAGATTGATTGATTGTGACTGTGATTGAGTCAATCATAGTAACAGTATTACCAACAGTAGAGATTATAATTTATTTATTGTAAATATTGTTTTCCTTTATTGTTATTATTATTATTTTTAATTCCAAACGCTTGCTTTGGCACTATGTACAGTGTTATGTCATGCCAATAAAGCGATTTGAATTGAATTGTAGCAACCACCTGCAGTGTGATCCCAAAGGCTGATATTCATTTAACGCTCAAACTATTTGATTCAATGTGATAAACCTGACTTTTGCAATAAGATTTTAAACACTGCAGTAAATACCTAGCCAATATTGCCTGCCACAGTTAACTCTTCATGCTTACTGCAGCTCCACCTTTAGCTGCCACACCCAACTCCCTGTGTAGATACTCCCAGGAAGTTACTCCCACCAAACCACCTGAATGCTGAACAAAGAGACTCTCTATTCTCTATTATGATCTTGTTTAATGTTGTTTATATTTCTTTCTTTGTTTAATGGATTGTTTCGTATCACATTTGTGTCACATTGTCAAATTCTAATGATCTCATTTGTAATGGTTTCTTTGTAATGTATTCTTTTCATGTTTAGAAGAAATCAAAAATAAACAGTTGGAACTGGTTTTGGATCCCTGTGTTTCAAAGACACAACTGATCATTGCCAACGCTGTTCAGGATTACGCTGCATGAGTTGTTAGTATTCATATCCCACCCTTTCTGGAACTCAATCAGTAGTTATACTTCACTCTAATTTCTAGTATAATTTAGGTAATAAACATGCAGTCTCTTCTAATGAAATTTATGAGCTCATCTAAACAGCAACAACAATCATCATGTTGCTTGAAGCTCCACTTTGCTTGGAATCTTGAGGCAATCAACAAAATGTGTTCAACAATAGTTTATTGAATTTGCCAAATTCAAAAATATAGTTAAAAGCCATTTCAAATTGTATGGAGAAATTGCTTCGCTTCTTTATTTCAAAACAAGATTCAAAATGGAAAATGATGGTGGTTTAATAAAGGAGAGGGAAAACAACAATGTTGGAGATAGTGTGTTTATGTGTGTATGTGAGTAAGTGTGTATATACTGGGGGAGAAAGACACCATCATTAAAGGATTAAAAAACATGCAAGATGGATTTAATTTTATCCGAATTACCGTACTGAATGTTTTCTAGCACTTTAGTTTGTCTTATTAACTTTCTCATTTGTTAGAAAGGCAAGCAATAATCAAAACTTTGTCTCGGTCTGGTGAGGCTGACAAACTAATTTAAAGTTGTGAATAGCTTTGACTCTCAGTTCAGCAGAATATCACTGGCTCCACAGCCAACAAGCGATGTTTCTGTGCGGAGCAAGACCTTTACCTTTGTGAGGCAATGCATAGTGGCTTCTATGGGAACCCCAATCTAAACATCCCAAAATCCGTAACATGTAGGTCCTTCCTGATACATCTTCTATATTTAAGCTGTGTTTCCAACATGATCTAAGCTCAAAGTAGACAGGACCTGATGTACATCAGCCCACCTCCACCCACTCCGTCCCATCAACAATATCATTTTCTTTCTCTAGTGATTTGTACAATGACAAAGTCAATACTGCCATAGGTCCAGCCTACAGGTCGAGCAAGTTTGAAAGAGTAATAGCAGCAGAGAAGACATTGCGCTTGAAGAAACATACTTGCAGTGACAGGACAATTACAGAGTCTCATATATCACATGTCCTCAGTGATCAAGGACAGGAGGGGAGTGTCAGACAAAATAAAAGTTGCCACATATTTACAGCTTGTTTGCTTCTAACTGACACAAGATTTAGTCTCAACAGAGCAGAAACCTGTTTCCATCAACACACTTCATTAGACTACAATTAGATGACAAAACAAATACAAAAAACAATTACAATCTCATGAATCTGTTTTTCAAACTTTTTGTGGATGACGCTTGCAAGTATTTCCTAATGAGAGCTCAACAGTGAGGTAACAACAGTGTTGGATTGGAATTACCTGTAATATCAGTTCCTCTGTCTTCATCAGAGTCCTCTTCTTTAACATCAGTTTTAACCTCCTCCTTCATCTCTGGTACAAAGAAGTCTGTCTGGCGAGACAGTGGAACCATATAGTTGATGACATCTGAACTACAGATCTCAATAGTCGGAAAGGCACACAGCTTCCTCTCCTGTGAAAGAAACAGACACAACGTGGACAATTAGACGTATAACATGAGGCACTGTTATATGCTCTGAGGCTCGGTATGTACCGTATATCAGCATCAGCTGATGTTTGGACGATGCTACTTCACAAACTTTTACAGGTCCCTTTTATTAAGAAGTTTCGTTTTAATTAACAATTTATAAGCCTGTGAGTTATTACACTGCGACTAGCTTTCAGTTAAGAAAGAACAGATCAGACTGAACATTGTGTAAAAATTCGTGGCAGTCTGCTTATGAAAGGTCCAACAGTCAGTGTATCAAAATAACAATTCAGAATATCCAGTTTGGAACATTTACAGTACGCAGTGTATACAGTGTATCTATCAAACTATACTGGTTGTTGAGGTCATCTGTTCAGTATCGGTCCTGATTTCTTCCTATTTTTCAAATTATTTGTTTTATGGTACAGAAGTTTTGGGGCACAGTTTCAGAGTCTCAAAGACATCATAAAATTGACTGAAATACTCTGTGTCGACATCTTTCACATAAAACTTGAAATATGACCGCAGTAAAGAGTGCAAGAGGGTCGGAATAAAAACCACGGCAGATTGTAGACCAAATCTGCTAAAAACTAGGAATGAAAATGTGAATGTAGGGAAAGTGTGGAGTTCTTAGATGGGCAGAAAATATCAAGAGATACGTAGCTTTAAAAATGTCTTCACTTTGCTGATATGACTCTTTGTATTTGACACATTAACATGAACATGCCCACCCATGTGAGTCCATTAAAGTTGCATTACCACATCTATGTGTCTATATTTGTACCCTCCAGTAGTGTGTATAGAAAGTGGAGATTTTATAAACATGATATCATATTTCTCTTAAGAGGACATTAGTATTAGGTGAAATTTTGCCTTATGCTTTCAAATAGTTCTCAGGGGATTTCAGAGACGTGAGCTCTTCAATGGGCCATCAGAGTACAGCTGGAGGAGGTCATCAGTGATATCCTGCTCCGGCAGCTAGCCACGCTGTCTAACTAATGAATCTTCGCTCTGCGTGGCTAAAAGTTGAAGACTGATTGACAGGTGAATGGCACAACATTATTGGTTGAAAGTGGTTAGTTCATGCTTACGTAAGCACGTGTCACATTTCATTTCACCTGGACTTTGATATCTGTCAACAGTAGGATGCCAGCTAACATTAGCCTCAAGGGCTAAAAAGTTTGGCAACACCTCACATTAACTTACATACCGACTTAATCATTCAGATTTTAACTCTTAAATATCGCACATGTCCCGTTGAGTCTGTGAGCAGGTGGTTTGAATCTTTTGTGGTTTTTCGCTACATATCCTTTTCCACATGGACATGTCAACAGATAGATCACACCCTCTACACACTACTTCACAATATAACTCCCTTTATTTGAATCTATATGTTCACACTGGTCTGCCTCTTGCTGTGCGAATGTTCTCAGAATTTCAGAAATGTCTCGTCTATAAATTTAACTGAATGCACAGACTTGCAATGTTACCATGGTTGCAAGACAAATATGGCTATTCTGGGCTTTTCCAAGATAAAAGAAACATGGATGGTCTTGCAGCAGTCACTTGAATCATTTCCCTCTGGGTTAGGGTGATCTGGACTGATTGATTGGTTTTAATCTAATCTTCTGCAGAATAAGACTGTAGGAGCTGGTATGAATCACCTGGCTGCTACACACAGGGGTTTCAGCCCGGGGCTGCCTATGCAAATGAGTACCCATCTCCTTGAACCTGCTCTGATAATGAGGACGGAAATCGAGACAAAGACAGTTGAATATACTGTAGGCACACGCACACATACATGTCTCCAAGGAATACTGTCACAGATGAGAGAGAGAGAAAACAGCATGTAAGAAAGATGTGTACCATGTGTACATTACTGACAGTAACATTTACCTTGTTATAACAGTAACTTGTTCATAATTATCATACTCTCGCTGTGGAAGAGGTTTAAACCTCATACCAGGAAGGACAGCAGATTTTCATTTCTACCAGTGATTTTACACGCATCAGCCAGAGAGGAGGAACTCATCATGAAATCACCTCATATTATTTTTGGTTGAAAAATGAAACATCCCTTCATGACAGTATGAGACCTCGCTCCACTGTGTGTGTGTGTGTGTGTGTGTGTGTGTGTGTGTGTGTGTGTGTGTGTGTGTGTGTGTGTGTGTGTGTGTGTGTGTGTGTGTGTGTATTTTTGCCTTCAGCACAGGAAACGACAAACAAGACATTTTTCTACCAACTCAAAATATTTAGTTGTAGCCGTAGGTAATTAGTACTTTGACATTAGTAGAGCATGTTAAGATAAGCCGGCCGTCCAGTGAAAATATTTTGGATGACTGGATTATGCGTCATTCTGCTGCATACTTTGAGTAATTTAGTTTACAATATTCTTCAATGAGATCATTTTTATTGGACTACAATTTTTGATAAAATGTATAGTTCTGGTCCTGAGTTTGGGTCACGTTCCTTTCAAGAACGACAATATAAATGCTTAGTTTAAAAAAACAGCTATTTCTTCAGTGTGTGATTATTTTATATCAGTGGTGTATTGTGGCTTATTGCAGGCTTCTCACTTATTAGTACACTGACTGATGTATCAGCATAGGTCTTCTTTTCCGACAGAAACACGCTTGATGTATATTATCTTACCCATCTGAGACCTGTGCTAGGGACATATCTATGTTAATAATTGCTTTCATCTTGTTCTCACCATTATTCCAAAGATATGTATGATCTCCTATAGAGTCATAGCCCTGCCAGTAGAGAGAATGACACTTGTGAGGAGAGCTGTTGAGGTATTTTGCAATATCAAGTGGAGTTTAAAAAAATCTCATTCTCACCTTGTAACCAAACTCTCAACTGAGGTGTTTTATTAAATCGTGTCCCTCCCTGCAGGTATTTTCCCATGTTAATCTATAATTATATTATTAATTTTAGTTCCACTTTCTTTTGATATCCAGTGTGTTGCCCTTTGATGTATTTCAAAGAACTCTGTGACTCTGCGAGTGAATATTAGGTTCTTCCTTATCACTCCTTCTATTGGTAATATGTCCAATTGCTCCAAAATAGATGGTAATTTATACATACTTGACCCAACTCCAAATTTATTTGTAAACAGTGTCATTATTGCAAAAATGTACACAAAACATACACATATAAACCAAATTGCCATACAACCTCTTCAAATAATATTACAACTTTAATTAAGAACCCTAGTGTCTTATCTGTATCAGCCGACATTTATTAAAAATTACAGACAGAAAAAAAGATATTGAAGTAGGGACATTTAATTGTTTCCTTTCTTTTGAACGTACAAGCACATTTCATCCATTTCTTAGACGCATTGCAATTTCTCAAATGGCGTATTTGAGAAAGGCCATACTTTAAATGTACAGGCACAAATCACAGAATCATTAATTGGAAAATGTAATCAGTGTTATAACTTTTATTACAACTTACCTAACTTTAAAATCAAATCACATTTTTTTATGCCTACAAATTTCTATTAATATATAACATTGATAACTGCATACATACTGTGAGGGAGCAGACAGGCATAGCAACAGTAACTATGGGGATGGGGCTTAGTGATCTCATTTCAGAATAAAAGTTTATTACTATATGTTACACATGTTTGTAACCTTAATCACTGTCACATGTTGCTCTAAGCTTCAATAAAATATCACATATACTAAGCTCTTTCCAT
Organism: Dicentrarchus labrax; assembly: GCF_905237075.1. Taxonomy (NCBI): domain Eukaryota; kingdom Metazoa; phylum Chordata; class Actinopteri; family Moronidae; genus Dicentrarchus; species Dicentrarchus labrax. Next base: position 19,478,725 of record NW_026136711.1, on the reverse strand, counting down.
ATTAGAAATAATCAGTCTGATATTGATTATATATGTTTGTCTTTTTTATGTATCTTTTCTATTTTAATAATTACTGCTGTCTTATCTGACAAACAATAAACTACATACTTACTAACATCTATTATTAAACAATGATAAGCCAAAGCAGGTCTGATCTTTGGAAGGTACCTTTCACTGACCAGTAATCCATATTTTCTCCCACCAGGGAAATTAATAAAGAAATAGCAGATAGATTAACTGTCCCATCATAATCAAAACTCGCTCCTGGCTTGAATGTTTTAATTATACGACAAGCAAGATGTTCTACTTCCTCCCTGTGCCCTTTTCTGGTCTCAGCCTGCATGCCCGCTGTCTGATTGGGTGCCATCTATTTCCCTATAGTCTATCATGAAGTCAACATGCATCCACTTAACCTGTGTCTGTGTCTGGTAGCTGCTGGGATTGAAATGTGCTCTCCTGCAGGATACAGAGGCAGATGAGACTGAACCGTCTAAAAAACAGGTCAGTCGTTCCTCCATTCCGCCTCAGAGCAGACTCAACATTTATGATCATCACAGTCACACTTATTCTCTCAACACCGATCCATCATCCTAGACAAAGAGCCAGCAAGTGAACAACCAGTTGGTATCAGCACCACAAGACCAATATATTCCACAGACCATTACCTGTTCCTAATAATGGTTCTACAAAATAAGTCAGTCCTGGTCCTGCTCTCTATGTTATGCAACCAGGCTCTTTATAATGAATGACCTCGCAGCAGTCAAGTGTTTTGTCTATTAGACATGTTACATTTAAATTGTTGAAGGAAAGTGATGGTATTACTTTACAAAATACCCTTCACTTTTCTTGTGCACACTGCCTTTTATTTGAAGAGAATGTTCCCAAACCTATTGTGTTGCACTTGCAAAAAAAACCACAACAACCTTGCAGTGGAAAGAAATCAGAATATAATTCTGACAGAATAATATATATATATTTTTTAATGTGGTTACAGAGTTTAGTTGGAATGACAAACTGAATAATCTTGATGGTAAAACCACTGGAAATAACATTTATCCCCTTAGTATTATTTGGGCTATATGACAGGTATGACAATATATACCTTGAGACAACAGGTTCTGCTATAAAGTTCATATCTATATATTTTCTTTTAAGTTTGCTGGTTGTACGTGCTGGTCACGCTTTGATAGATACAATCAATATTGCACTATAAAAACACATACACTCTGAGAAATGGTTTTATCCATATCACCCTCCTCTACTCTTACACCTGTTCTTAAGTGTGTCACCCACAAGCATCATCAACATCCAGCACTGCCGAGTTTGTCAAAGTGATATACTCAAAAAATTACTCAAAAAGTAGAGCAACATGTCACATAGTGTATGACTTTCACACAGTATCATTCAATTCAATTAAATTTTATTTGTATAGCGCCAATTCATAACAGAAGTTATCTCAGGACACTTTTCAAATAGAGCAGGTCTAGACCGAACTCTTTAAAACATTAATTACAGAGACCCAACAGTACCACCATGAGCAAGCACTTGGCGACAAGGGCAAGGAAAAACTGCCTGTTAAAAGGCAGAAACCTAGGACAGATCCTCCGGCTCTAGGTGGGTGGTCGTCTGTCTCTACCAGTTGGGGTGAGAGAGAGAGAGAGAGAGAGAGAGAGAGAGAGAGAGAGAGAGAGAGAGAGAGAGAGAGAGAGAGAGAACAGACAGACAGGTGCACAGCAACAACAGTATTAGCAATGGCAATCTAGCAGGACCATGGCAGGAAGCAGGACCATGGCAGGAAGCATGAGTAAGAAAGGGAAACATGGCCCAAAATAGTTGACTAAACTAACTAACTTAATATCATAACTGTTTGACGACTAGTCAACTAATGGCTTAATCTAACAACTACTAGTCGACTTCCAAAATCAATAGTCGGGGACAGCCATAGAAACATTAAATGTGATAAGAAATGTTTTATTTGCTCTTTATATTCTAACATAACAATACAGTGGCTCACAACCTTTGTGGTTCAAGTTGATTTTTACTGCTATTCAAACAATGAGGCCACTTTCTTTTACTTATCTGTGTAGTAGCTTTGTAACAGACCTGAAAAATCATAAGAAATCTCCTTTGCTTTGGTTTAATTATGATATCTACAATCATGCCTAATTAAGAAACAAATAATCTATGATATCTGGCCTTATCCTCGGAGGGTTAGGTCTCCGAAAGAGGCAGTGAGAAAGATCTGTGAACATAATCAAGCAAGTAAATGAGCAGGAAAGTGACAAAGGCACCGGCAAGACCATGATTTAACAGATCGAAGGACACAGGTTTCAAGTGCCCTTGACCAAGACACTGAATCTCTTGCACCCCCAGGGTACTTATCTGTAGTTGACCTTATACCTTTATTGGTACAAGCAAGTAATTTTCCACTAAATCAATAGAAGTATCAGATATTTATTCTTATTGTTCACCAAGAACCCTCCCGGGAATAGTATAACTGCATCAAAATGAGCTTCATAATCTTCATGATTCTTCTCATGTGACAGAACTTAAACAGCATTTCACAAATCCAACCTAGTGAAACCACATTACTGTACTTTGGAGAAAGGTTAGAAAAAACAAGTTGCGCAAACTCATTGGTGTAAATAGTAATGTATCGATAATGTTCAACTCCTACCCAGACCAAATAGGATTTTCTGTCCACGAAATCGAACAATTTCAAGGAAGAAATCAGTGCTGTTGAAGCCACTTTATTTAATTGGGAAGTTCATTAAATGCTGATGTAACTAGACGTCGGAGTAAATCAGGAATAATTAGGATGATTGTCTGGGAGGAGGCGTACACTGAATGTGTTTGTGTTTGTGTGTGTGTGTGGGGGGGGGACACAGAAACATACAGATATAGGGAAGGGTCTCATGCGGTTTTGTATTGTCTTTTGACCTCCCTGCCAGCTGCTCTGTGAGTACACGGCATTCCTCCTCCAATAGAAATACCAATAAGAGGAAAGTAAACATAGTTAACAACACCCCTGAAGCTTGATTCACTGCATCACTTAACTAACTCTGAAAAATAAACATGGCCAAGGAGTAAGTGAGCCATAAGTATAGCGGAAGAGCTCAATACTGAAACCTTATATGGTATTTCAACCTTTCATATATGAAATGCATTCTGTCCTCTCAGGTCTGATGATTAACACTGACACAAACAATCTTCCAATTCCAGATGTGGCTTGAAAGACGCAACATCAAGGACTTGTTTTCAAAGATCTGTGCATTAGCTTCATTCTTTTTTATTCACGTCTCATCTCTCAACTCAGTGTTTGTTTTCAGCTCAGTGGCTCTTCTGGCTTATAGCCAAAAAAAAAAAAGACAGGAGACACATGAGAATCTCACTCTCAAGAGGCCAGCAGTCTCACAAAATCGAGGAGCAAACCACAAGCAAATATCAAGAGGTCTGACTGGAGATCTACCTGGATGAAGGGGGCATTTTTACCTTGCTCTGTTCTGTGTGTTTTCAGAGATGCACTGTGGTGTTTGCCTGAGGCATGGATAAAACTTAAACAGTGTATGCTGAGGGGAGGACGTGTTACTGTCAATGTACCCTGGATCCTTCTTCCCAAGTCCTTTTTTTTTTTTTTTGTCTTTACTCCTGGGTAGCAGTGGCCAAATGTAGATCTGAAGTGGCATCACATTAATAATATTTAAACAACAATAATGAGATCTAATTACAGAAATCTTTGAGCAATTTATGGTACGCATCAACATTTTGTGCCATTCTCTCAAAACGTAAGAACTACAAAGGGTAAACTACAGTTTAGAAGCCTCAAGTTTGGCATTATGGCCATCACCATCTTTGTTTTTGGGAATCAAAGGTGACCGTATTTGGACGAGAGTGTGGAGATGGGGTGGACAGGGATTGCTACACCTGAATCCTGATTGGACCTGACTGAGAAACAGTGGACATGCCATGGTAGCAACTTGTCAATTACAAGATAGCCATGCCCTAAAGCATACCCTGCTTTATGGCTTTTTGTTCCAAGTTGAAACACACCATCCTGCCATTACTTTCACTTCGGTTAAGTTCATTGCTCTTTCCACCGACACATAAAACTCAGCTGGATACTGACGGTCCTGTGGACATCTCTAGGAGACGTTAGAAGGTATTCTAGGAAATTCAGAAAATCACTAACTTAAATAGAAGCAGGCAAGACAGGCCGAGGAAACATTAACAAAAAGGGCAAATTGCAACACTTCATCACAGCCCCGGGATTCAGTGGACATCAACAATGCAGGATTTATATGAGAGAGCTGAGGCTGAATTGTAATTCAAAGACATGGTGGCATGAAGGGATGGTAGTTAGAGGTCCTGTTCCATACCCAAATGTGACAGATTTTATCTTCACAATGTCCATCAATGCCCACAAGCAAAGCAGTGACCTACTTCTATCTCCTTAATTGTACTGTTAGCCAACCTGAAAAAGAGCAACAACTAGTGTAAATGCAAGACGTTTAACACATCTATCTCTCTTTTGACACTGCCTAAAGCAAAGTCAGCAGAGCTTTATTCTTCATCTATGTCGAGGTGAAGGGTCACAAATTGATGAGGAAATCGAGCGACTGCTCTACCACAAAAAGGTTGTAGAGCCTTTACTTTTTACAATGGTAATAATTATAACTGGTAAAATAGTCAATGGCTGTATTTATCTGTACCGATGGACGTGAGCTACCATGCAGCTTGGTTAACTTTCACTGGCGAAGTCCCAGCCTCAACGAATAGCAAAGGCGTGTGCATTTGCCTCAGCAGGCGATGGTCACTCCCCTGCATTGGCATATATATGCTACTATATGCCTTAAACGTCTATATTTGAGTCACTCAAGTGATTGGATGCTCAAAGTCCTGTATGCTAACACTAAATCTGAGTGTTTGCCCTTTTCTTTTTTTTAGAATTCTTTACATTTACATTTTACAACCCACATTAAAACACCGCAAAGTTGTACCTACTGGTCATTTTGAAAGCATGATTACAAACTACTCCAGTCAGCTGTCACTATTTTAACTGTTCTGTTGTTGTCTGTTTTCTCTATTTATTCTGTTTTAATTCATCACTGAAAATGAGGGCTTGCCCTCAATGATTCCTCAAAATGTATATAAAGGTTTAATGAATGAATCACTTAAAGAAAAGGACGATGAGGCAGCTTGAAGGAAAATATGCACACTTGAAAATTAAATCAGAACTTTTCATCATAGGTTGATAATACCTAAAAGACCATCTAAGTGTTGATTTCTCCTTTAAACGTCCCTGACTTTCATTTGAAGAAACTACTGATCCTAAGACAGAAAAAGCTGTGTCTTGCAAGCAGTAAGAATCTGTGACAGCACACCTCCCCCCTCAGGGGACAGACGTGAGGTATGGCTCAGGGGCTGTGGTGAATAATGAAAGGAAGACAGAACGTTCATTCAGACCTGTATTCACAGTGACAGCCTCAAACTAGCATGGACCCTACGGCAAGATGGAGAAAGACCCTGGTCCCTAGCTATGGGTGTAAGCCATTTCATCACAATGGGTTCAGTTCAGATCACACACTTATCCATACACACACAAACGTATGGACACTCACACATATATTTGTAGGTGAGAAATAATCTCACCTTGGTCCCCTGACACACAAAAAGGAAAATTAATACAAAAGCCGAGCAACTCATGGTGACAATTGGTGACAGTCCCCTGAGTTTTCTCTCTCCCCTGGTCTATTTACTCCCACTGCACTATTACAGCCACATAGCCCACCCTCCTCACACCCACCATAACCTCCTCTTCCCCTTCCTATCTGTGGAAAGAGACAAAAACTCTACTTCACACCTCTGTAGAGGTGTCCAATTCAGACTGTCCCTTATGGTCACACACTTCCCCGGAACAGAGTATTTTCATTCTGCCTGCAGTGGGGCTATTTTCTGCATCCGTCTCAGCAAGCCCAGGCCTCCTCCTTCTTGCTTCCATGCCCTGGTGGAAGTGTGCAAAGATAGCTGTGGGTGGAGGGAGTGGAGATCTGAGGACTGAAAATGGCATTGCTATAAAGGCTGTGGAGCTGGAAGAGTGGAAGGGCGATGAGTTTGTTGCAACCTCTACATGCACCCGTGCAATCAATAAGCAGAAACACTGGATGAGCTACAAGTATAGTGACTCTGTCAGCAGCTGCTGTGGTCTCCAGAGCTCCTCCACAATTGATCTGGTGAGCTGGCAAGAGGTGAGAGGCAATAAGAGGTAGTAGAGCTAGTCTCCCAACAGTGGATTATAACCCCTCCCCACATACACACACACACACACACACACACACACACACACACTTCCTTTTCCTTCTTCATCACATGGGAGATTTTGGACGTGCAAGAAGATAAAAAAAAAAAAGAAAGCAGGCCAATTAAAAGTGAAAAAATATACAGTATGTGGTTCACAAATCACTGCTGGGCAAAGAATACTGTCAACATGAGTGTGGACTCAAATACAAAGCAGAAAAGAAACCAGGTTAAAAACCTATACTGTATATATACATGAAGTTGGTCTCTGACCATATGTTTTAGCCATGCTAGCTGCATGTCTCTATGGATGGCACTGACGGTTTGGTTTGGTTCAGATTATATATAGATATGGAAATATCTCATCAACTATTGGATGCATTGCCATGTGCAAATATTAATGTTTCCCACAAGATGGATCTTACAATGTTCACCTGACTTTTAATCTAGCTCCACCATGAAGATGACATTTTTGATTTATAGTGAAATGCCCTGACAACTATATGAATAGATTGCCATGGAATTTGGCACAGATATACATGGTGCAGAGAGAATGAAGCCTACTGACTTTTCACTTAGTGCCACCAGCTGGACAGATCTTTTACAAATCCAGTTAAATCTCTCATCAACATCATATAACAACTATCTATTGGCACAATTTTATGTGCATTCATGGCTCCCAGAAGGTGTACCCTAATGACTTTGGTGATCCCCTGAACTACTGAATGAACTGTAATCACTTATCTTCTCTTCTCAATCATCAAGTTAAAATTATAACAACATTCCCATCAGCCATTTTAATATGGGGGTATACCTAATGCCTGCTAAACCTCAGTATGTTGTCATTGTGATTTTTTTCCTTTCTTGTTTGGGTCATTTCACTAACTGCATGTGTGTCTAAATTTAACAAATAGTCTACTATTCAGCTGGGGACATTTTTTATTTTGACTTATTTATTTCAGTTTCAGTTTTAGTCAAACTTTGGATTCAGTTACTTTGGGTACAGCGTAGAAGTGCTAAGAGTAATGGGTTTTCTTTTCATTTCACCACATTACCATCAGAGTAATACTCTCCCTGTCTGAAGTGTTTGTCCTATAACATGCATGTTTAAATAGCAGTCTGAATCCTGGTTAAACATTTACATGTAGAAATCTGGTTGGATTTAACTGGGTTTATTCCCCTACCAAGTTTACAGAAATTTAGTTTTCAGGCATCTACATGATGTTAGGAACCAAAATAATGACGATAACCAGTTTATTTGAGGGAATGTAAACACGCTGACTGAGATGTATAGTTCCTCCAGAGCTCTAAATGCAGTCTTTAAGGAGGAAATTTAATATGCCTTTAAGGCCTCAAGTAAACACTAAAAAAGCAAACAGAACCTTTACAGCAGCTGAGAGAATTCTCTCTGAAAGGCGATTGGACAGAAAGCAAGAGGCCATTAAGAAAACCATTGGAGAGGTTTGCAGTCAATTAGTCCTGGCTATTAAAGCTTCAAAATTCAGTGAACCATTGCATGGAAAGGAGGATATGGAAATACATGAATATGAATAGTGATTCATTTTAAACAGGCAGACAGATTCCCTTCTCTAATTGAGATCTTAATCTGAGAGTCTAATGTTAGAGATATTCACATCTCTATTCTAATGAGATACAATTAGGAGGAGGGAATGTGGACAGTGACTGTGTGATGTAGAGAAACCAAACTACCAATTCTTTTCTGCTGCAAGCTTCTCATGTACAGAGCACCTTAAATATATGCCACATAATAAGTTTCTACACACCACTGCAGTTTCTTTGCACTAGCAAACCTGGAGGCATTTAGAGGGACCGAGAAATTATTAGTGAATCATTTCTGACCTGTCAAGTGAAGAGGGCTTAATGCTACGGAAGTGGCATTTTGTTAAGAGCTTCAGCAGGATAATGAAGCTCACAAAACCTAGGGCAGATCATTAGAATTGTGTCCATGTCCCTGTGGCATCCTTATAGAGACATGTGCAGCCAATCAAATTTTATACGTGCACCTTGTCCAAACATAATTAAAAGTTAAGAAAGGCAGAAAAGAAAAAAAATATTGCATCCACAAAAATGTGTGATTAATGTAGCAACAATGTGATTAATGAAGCAGTAATGAGTTCTGTCTAGTGTTCTGCGAGATTTGGCCAAAGAATGAAATGACAGGGCATATTGTAGAAAAGAACTTGAGTTAAAGAAAATACCTGAACAGAATAGAAAAGAGGTATAGGTGATGAAAAGCATTCCTTCCACACATCAAAATACATAATCAACAGAGGGAAACAGAATTCTGTTTATCAGGCTTCACTTCGTCTATTGTCCTTCACAAAGCCTGGCCTCGTAGCCCTGTGAGCCATCAGGCATTCTACCACCTCTCTATGAATAAACCATGGGTACCCATCCTTGGCATTCGCACTGGAAGAGGGCATACACCAGCTCAAAGCACACATGTGGCCATGATGCACATAGCAAATTAAATGCAACTGACAGGAATCTAACAAAAAAAAGCTTATTAACCTCTTGAAGTCCAATTATTTCCGTCACATTTTCGATTAATTTACATTTGTAGTTAAAAAAGCCGACACTTGTAATTGTATATTTCATACAATATCTGCTTGTTTCAATATTTAATTGATGCCATGTTTCTTTTATCAGCACCATTACATCAAATAGAAAATTCAACACGTCTTGTGCATCATTTTTAAGCCCACACACATTTCTCCATGATACAACCTGACATATTTGGTATGTTTCATAACCTTGGCTCCTTGAGCATAATTTAAAATAAAATTATGTGGGTTTGAACAAGACAACATGCTTTCCTAAAAGCCCTACCACACAGACTGGTAACTGATAGAACAAATTGTCACACGTCTCTTTTTTTTAGACAGTAAAGTGCCGGTGCTTTTACAATTCCTCACCTCCACTCCCTTGCTGGGCATTTGGATGATTGAAAAGTCTCAGAGCAGAATACTCAAACCTCAAAATCCTCCTTTTGTCTTGGAGCTCAACATGGTATCTCCTTAACTAGAAAGCCTACAGAGCTGAATTAAGGACTTGGATGGAGAACTGTATCTAAAGCATTTCATGAGCCCTGTCAGGTCATGTTGATCATCAAATGGATCCACACAGCCTTGAAATTTTGCAGTGAGAGTTGAAACAGAGGAGCCTCACAACAGCTCTGATTCACAGTTAGTGCATGAAAACCATGTGCTTCTTTAGCCAAGAAGTGAGACAAATTATTCGGATTTGTGCCAGGTCAGTAGATCAGAGAGAATATTTAAATCACTTACCATCATATCGACTCATTGGATAGGTAAGATAACTTTCTTAATGCCATTGTCTGCTGGCAAGACAAACAGTGGTGGGGGTAATGTATTCAACCAGTGCTTTAGTTTAATAATATTATTTCTTCCGGTATCTGATTTAAGTAATATCGGTATCTCAAAACAGTTATTAGCAAGATAGCATGCTGAAGTTTAGCAGGTATCATGTTCACCATGTTAACCATCTTAGTTTAATGTGTTGCTATCACATGCTATCATTCACTGTCTCTAGAAACAAAGTGATGGATGGATAATGGAGATGTAATTAGTGTTGGAGGTATATATGGTCAAAAAGCAAAGTACTTGACAAATGAAATATTGTCCTGATGGTGGTGCAAGATGAAAAATTAGGACAACATCACAAGATTTCATTAAATAGGAGACATCAAACAAAAAAATATTACAGGAAAAAAAGATTTTTGCGTAAATTGTCCTGCATGTGTAGCCATTCATGAGGAACAAGGTGGGTAGAAATACGAGGTAGAAATCTGAATGCCATTCTACAAGCTTTTGCTGATAATCTTCTGCTGTACATGTCACTCAGTACTGTAGTGGACCCCACGACAGCACCGTTCACAAGTCGGGTTGGGTTTGTTTATGAACCCAGGATCTCCTTTCACTCCTTCACAATAAAACTAAAGCACATATTAAACAGAATGGACAAAGCACCCATTCTGAAGAAAGTAAAAAAGTCAGTAACGATTAATGGTGGCCTAATGGGATTACCAGGTCCAACAGACAAGGCAAAAATCAAATTAACAATTAGGGTCACTACAGAATAAATATGAGCTTCATTCTACACCAGAACCGCAAAACCTTACCTGACTGATATGGACTGGTTTTCTTCCCTGAAGGAGACAATACCAAAATAACAGTAATTATCACCAAGGGGTCCCCCTAGGCTGTTTCCCTTTTTCTCATCCTGGTAAAGATTGACAGGCACTCAACAGATGTAATCATAAACCTTCAAATACATTCTTGATGAATTTACCTTTCCGAGACTCTTCTGTTAACACAAGTAAGAATTTATGTAAATTCAAGTATCGACTCAGTGACAGATACAAATAATCTTATACTGAACACATGTTTTCACATTAATTAAAGTTTGACGTCTCTTGAATTTTGACTGACTTATAATGTTCCTCATTCATACCTCAGTAAAAGCAAGCCTAATCTCTCTTTGATGCATTTTTTCATACTTAAGACAAGCTCGCTTTGAGAATAACTCAACTCATTTCCAAGTTTATCCAAACGAGTAAAGAAGGAAAGTTTAGTAGAGCCCCTATCTGTCTCCAGCCCCCAGTCTACGGATCAAGATTCATCACCTAAAGTGCCTGCCTGCTGGATGCCAATTCTTACTGCCATCTTTTGCATTACAGAGACGCCAAAATCGAGAACCATCACTGCCTAAATCAACCACCACCGCCGCCAGAGTTTGTCCAGCAGCTCAACACCTCTGAACACCTCATTAGTCACCAAGTTGTTGCCCATGAATATTTCTTCATGCAGAAACTGGGATCAATGTATTGAGAATTCACTACTCAGGTAATAAGACTGATTCATCTAAATTCTTATCATTTTCGTTTGATTGAAAATGGTGCCCAAAAAATTATTTTAATTTTGCTACATGTAGGCAACACACAACAATACATAGTCCTTGAAGCAACAGTATTGCCAATATTTAATAATGGCTCAGCACTGTGACTAACATGAGTTTAATTTAGTTTGAGACTTTCAATTAACCCCGGTAAACTGCACATACAGCCTACTGAGTGGTGATCAAGAAGGCAAACAAACTTCACTTCCATGGCCACAATCAGTGTGAGTAGAACAGAGAGAAGAAAACAGGAAACTGGAACTGATCTTCCGACTAATGGCATGTTTTTAAGAGGTACCAAAGATAACAATTTGTTTCAGATCCACGCCTCCATCCCCAAAGACCAGGGAAAAAGGGATGATCCGGTGTCAGCTACAAGACAGAAGCTGTTGGGTCTGGGTTAAAATCGCTATAGCCTTGCTGCTGTCCACAGGGCAAGAGCCATGTTTAAACCAAAGGCCACCCTCTATTAGAGCTCTGTCAGCATGGAACAACGGCAGCTTAATGGTTACAATTAACAATCCCTTCTGCTGACAGAGCTCCTATGTGACTGTGCTCCTCTCAGCCTGATCCTGTTCTAATGACTGTGTTTTATGGGTGCAGTGAAAGAGAAACCGGGACCAAAAGATGGAGCAGGAATGTTAAGAATACTGGAGGAATGGATGTATAGAGAAAGTTGAGGAACAATTAAAGTAGCTTATAACATAGAATGTAACTGTTGGGTTTAGACAAGCGATAGTATGCAGTCATATGATATGCTGTAGATATTGCCAGATTGAATATGTAATTTGTTAATACATTAAAACAAAAATATAGTATGAAATCAAAACATTGCCAACCATTTCAGTTTTCAAGTCTTCAGGATGAAGGAACAGCAATATGTAACTTTCATTAGTAACTTTAATAATGACACAAGTGGCCGTGAACAGCAGCCGGCGTCATGTTGCTCGTGTTCGCACATAGGCGTGAGTGACCTGACATCGACCTGCATCCCCACATAGAAATCCATCCACTGGCTGTCAGGAAGGTCTCATTTTTTTTAAAGTTACATTACATCCACTTCATACATTGGCAACATTAAGTGAAATGAAAATACAATATGGAAATTGCTTCAAAATCTTACATATGGAACCTTTATCTGATCGAAATCTACTATGCTGGAACAATATCCAGACATAGATACTAGAAAAAGTTCATATTTTTCCACTGATGGATAAAATTTGTTTTGCTGTTGTTTGAGTAAGTGGAGCCCAGAGAATAGGGACTCCCACAAACAGCTGAGAAAAAGTGTAATAAACACCAGATTTACAGTTTGTTGTTTGGGTTTTTTTTCTTTTTTTTGACAATCAAAACACAATCTGTGGAAGAGGCACAGTTGCTTCTTTGGTCAAGTTTCGAAGGCAAAGTTAGTTTAACTTCTCATGAAAATAAATCACAGTTCTTTTGTAATTAGTAGGTATGTTAGGTAGATATTTTTTTGTTGTTTTCATGTTACCATTGCTTGCCTTTGATGTTTCTGCTGGTTTAGTGATTTAGTTATTCAGAATAACGCTTGCATGGATATTGGCAATCAGAGGCAGACAGGCCATCTGGAGGAGTGGGAGTTTTCCTGGTGGGCCGGCCGACCAGTGGGCTGGTGATGAGTCTAGCAACACCAATATAAAATCAGGCAAAAAGAAAGTCTCATGGTATTTGATCCTTCATTAGGCTGACCAGCTGGCTCCATACAGATGTGAGTCTGGCAGCGTTTAAATTAACATCTCATGAGTCCATCTCTCTTCTCCTGGCAACTTCACTTTGGTACATTCAGCCTTTAAAAACATACAACTGACAATGACAAAACTTTTTGTGGCCCATTTAGCTGCATGTAGGAATTAACATTAAACATAATTAACATTAAAGGCAAAGTCCTATATTAAAAATCCAGGCAAAATTAGTTTCTGTCTATGTATAGAGAAACTGAAGGCAGCAACTGACTTCACTGGTGAAGTCCCGAAAATAAAAAGTAGAATTTAAAAGTTTAACAAAAAAATTTGTTGTGGATTCTAGACATAACCTCTCAATTTTAGTGCTGATTTAAAAAGTGCACTATTTGAACTTTGCCTGAGTTTTCTCACAATGCGGTACAGACTTTTGGCATAAGGAGTTGTATGTGCAGAACTACACCGATCAGCCATAGCATTATGACCACCTGGGCATCCCTTTTGATAGGTACTGACCACTGCAGACTGGGAACACCCCACAAAAGCTGCAGTTTTGGAGATGCTCTGACCCAGTCATCTAGCCATCACAATTTGGCCCTTGTCAAAGTCGCTCAAATCCTCACGCTGCCAATTTTTCCTGCTTCTAACACATCAACTTTGAGGACAAAATGTTCACTTGCTGCCTAATATATCCCACCCACTGACAGGTACCATGATAACCAAATAATCAGTGTTATTCACGTCACCTCTCAGTGGTCATAATATTATGGCTGATCGGTGTATTATCCCCACAACTTTCATGATGACAAAATTTTGCAATTTATTATCTGAATTTATCAATTTAACTTGTCTTGCTGAACTCAATTACTAACTTATGGACTAAGCTCAAAATCTTGTTATCAAGTCAGTTCATTGGGTCAGAGCTAATACAAACTTGATTGAGTAATCCATGGCACACAGAGGCAAACAACATATGCAGTCAACCTAGAGCAGGTGTACAATTGAACTCATTGGATAATTGGTGGAACAGGATTTCAAATCTATTCCATAAGAATCCGAAGGTGGAAGTTGCCAAAATCAGTGTTCAGGTGCCACATCCCTACACCATGTCAGAAACAAAAAGACAAAAAAAACTCACACTGAAAAGTTATTATGTATTATTAATTCAATCTATCTGTGGCCAGGAACATAACATATTCATAATATGTTACATTTCATTTAGAATATAAAAACATACCGATGACAAAGACCCTCACACCTGTCTGTCATACTTTGCTCGTACTTTTCAAACTCTTTTCTTTGAAAAGCATATCACCTTGCTCCACTTTACTGTAGGTTTGACCCAGCTGCTTTCCTAAAGCCCATTCAGTTTGGCCACACCTCACTGAATCTAAATTACTATTTAAATAGCTAAGAAAATCCTCATCAGAAAAGCCCTGTGTTAGAGCAAAAGCCCTCCATTTGCATGTCTATTTCACTGCCTTCCATCACTATTTCTGTCCATCAGTCCAAAGTGTATCTCCAGCTACTGTCACTCCACCTCTGATAGGTACTTATTATGAGCTGTCCCTGGAGGTTAAACTTTAACTTCCAACACCAGTTCCCCTGTCTGTCACTGTTGAAATTCAGTGAGCTTTCTCCTTTTAAATACCTACTGGCTTTTATGACACTAAAGCTTCACTTCAAAGATATCGCTCTGTACTGTGCTACTTAGTTGGCTTTTTTCTTACAGTTCGTACAATGTTGGATTCATACTGTGCTGTATATTAATGATGCCGCATTACTTCAAAATGTAATAATAATCAGCATCCCCTGATATAGAGGCTGTTTACTAACTTACAGCCATACTTGAGAACTAACCCACACACACAGTGACACTGATGAGATGGACGTTTGTCCGCTAAGTGCTGTGCTGCTGCATTTGATACGGCTGACAATTTCATTTTGGACCTTTACTTTCACGTCTTTCCATGTTCACATTCCCAACTTGTTAACAAATCACTTACTGGATCGTAGGGTCCCTGGGGAAACAAGGTAGGTCGATGTCAGCAGCAAAGTTGCTTTCAGTCAAGAGCAAACACCGTCAGGCCTGGGACAGCTCAGGTCAACAGTATTGTCACACCACATAATTCACACATGCATTATTTAGTCTTGAAGATTTTGGATGCTGCTACAAACGGGGAATCAATAAATTTTCTCTACCTGACGGTATATATCGAGCTGTAAAGTGCACAAAGGCTTTGGCAGTCCATAGTGATGCCTTTCCAATAAAATACAGTGAAACAATAGTCAGCTCTACTGCACTATCAGCAAGAGTGACAGGGCTTCAGACAAATCTGTACCTGAAGCTTGTCAGGTACAGTTTTTATGACTTTCTACTGGAGCTGACAGGAACATAGATGATGGAAATGTCAACACAGACTGCTTCTTTCAGTGAAACACATTGCACTAGCCTGACAGTCATCCTTAAAAGACACTGCTGCACAGAATTGCGAAGAAAACTGAAGCGCTCAGCAGCTCTGTCTAACAACCCGCGACACAATGCTGAATGCTGAATGCGTGAATGACAGCAGCTTGGAAGCACATGTTCACAAAAAGCATAAGTAGGACGCGTGCAAGACAAGACAACGCACTGCTGAAGTATGTTTGACTGCAGATGTCAAAAGTTCTAGTGTATGTTTACCAGTAGAGAGAAATCTCCATACTTTTAATGAGGAAGTTATTAAAGCACTAGAGTAAACCATTTCTGGTGTCAAGTCAGGTCAAAACACAGGAGGAGGTGAGGGAGAGAAACTTTAAGAGAAGAGAATAATTGTTTTAGGAAACTCTTACAGTTCAGATAGTGCCATACTTCAGAAACTTTACAGTTCATCAGAGTGAGAGGTACAAAGCCAGTCTATCCTCTGAAATAGATAGGCTACAGGATTTTTCATGCTGTCCTCACAGGGTTGAGACAGGCAGGTACTCCATACTGTCAACTGTCTGGCAACTTCCAGTTATGTGGTTTAGTCGGTTGTGTTTTACCTCAGCTCTGGACAGCTGACTTAACTGAGCTTGTTGCCAGGGCAACCACCTCTGCCAAAGATCCCCCTTCTCTGTTTTCCATGGAGACCGGATACTTTGATAATCTGAGGGATTGCAGAAGACGTGGGGGGAGTGTGGAGTGGCTGCCAAATGTCTTTTGAAGCACAGGAGTTCTCTCAAAAGAGCAAAATGAGAATAGAAGAAGAAATGCCACCAGTGATACTGTGTGTTATCGAGTTTATGTCACCTGCTCGCTAATAAGGTGTTTCATTATTATTAGACTTTCTGTTAAATATGTGGAATCCATAATCATATCACATTTTTAGTTATTTGTATGGAGTCTGTAATTGTTTTATGGATAAACATTTATGTATTTAGGATTATCCCAATAGCTAATGCATTTTGGTGAAAAACAAAGTGGAGAGCTGGAAAGCACACTGATAATACAGTTGGGAGAAATAAGAACAAACACTGAAGAAACAGGAAAATGGACACAATGTACTACAAAGAAGGCAGTTTTATTTTCTTTACTTCATTAACTTTTAAATCTCAAAGATAAATCTGATTTTTAATACAAAATAAAAGTTAACCCAAGTAAAACTGATCCTCTTGCAACGCTGCCAACATTCTCCACAAGAGGAATCTCCATCTACTGACTTGCAAATAATCTGGTTTTGCCAAAAAACATATTTCTTTTGAAGCAAACCTTTCCCTGCAGATACAAGGCACAGCTATACATGTTGTGTTGATGAGTGATTCTGAGGATATGTTTGTCTAAGAGGATCAATGTTTGACTCAATACATTCAATACAAGTTTTGTGGTGATTATATTTGTTGACTTACTCAGGCTCAGAAAAACTGCTTTTTGAATACTCAGACACGGTCCAATTGTTCCTTTAGCAAAAGCGAATCCCTGCTGCGGATGTTGTTCTTTTTAAAAATGGAAACAAATTCAGTTCCAGATTATCTATTAAAACCAACTTACAAGAGTATGATTCTTTAGGCTAATGGTTTTCATCCTCAGCCTCTCAAAGAAAAAAGGTTTGCCCTTGAGTCAACTTCATCATGTTAATAGGATTTGTGACAGAGATGAAAATGATGTTAAATATGACAGTGAGATGATGAAACATTTTAGAGATGCTTTACCAGCCTGGCTGACGACTGCCAAGAATAAAATGTAATAAGATCCATAACGCACAAATATAGACAAGAAATTCCAGCAAATTCCCCTGTTTACCAACGGACTGACTTTTATGAAATTAAGTCAAACACTTAAACACATAGGGAGTTAAATTCCTATTACTTTGAAATATAGAAAATAAGTTGAAAATGCACCACTTTCACAGTGATACAGTAGTACCATTATACTACAGAATTCTGGTACCTGAAATAAAAGTAGATGCTACATCACCAAAGTGACATTATTTGAACAAGCAAAACTTCAGTGTAAGCTATAAGCAAAAGTGCTCATTTGAATCTTTACATCATAACACTACATCTACTAAAGTAAACAAAAAACATGCAGTCCCATTGCCCATGAATAGAGAAAAATGGAAAATGAGCATATATGCAAATTAATCAGAAAAAGAAAGAAAATGTAAATTTGTTCCCTGCTTTCCACATGAAACAGAGGAACAATTTATCTTCATTTTCAGTGGAATATGAGAAAGTTCCCCAGACATGAAAATATGGAGAACAATAAGCTGGCAACGAGTCTCAGGGGACAGTGGATTCATATGAAAGTATTCCTCATAGCCGAGGCTGCGCTGGTGACAGGAGAAAGATGCATGAAGGCACAGTAGATTGTTCTGTTCTCAACAGTGGCACAGCGATGCCGTTATGTCACATTATTAATGTACAGCAAACAGGAAGAAATCCTGGATTGCAGATCATTGCTTGATTAAAACTGTCAGATAAAGTGACGAGAGATATAACACGCATGTACATACCTGCACGCACTCATGCTAAGTTACAATGTGAGGAACATATCTGAAACAAATTCAACTTCCCACTCAATGTGTAAAAGGTTCCAAGAAAACTCTATTTATAGTACATTCTCTCCAATTAGCAGACATTTACAAAAGCAAAGTAACCCACCCATCCACCCACCGACACACACGCACGTACACACGCACGTGCACACACACGCACGTACACACAGTATAAATTCAAGCCATTTCTATGTCTGATATTATCAAATCACCAGTTTCTGGCTCATCAAGCATGAATATATGTGGAAAACATACATATATTATATAATACAGTGTACATGATGGAATATGTGTCTGTTTGTGCACAATGCATTTGTGAAGTTATATTAATATATTAATATAAATGAATATGAGGCTTCATCAGTCTGGTTTGGCCAAATCAGGTTCAAAATGTTGTCTTTTTATTACAAAATTACCTGTTACAAGGATAAACTAATGTTAAAGCAAGGTGTAAATGCAAGCAGATGGGATTGTCAAAGGAATGCTATTAGATATTGCCCAGGGGTAAATAGTAGACAGTAAACGGTGACCACACTCTTCACCCAGCAAGTTCAAAGGTCACCTAACTCCGCCTCTTCTTGCTAGCTTAAGTAAGCCCAGCAACAGACACAAGTACTGTAGTAGCAGTAGTCTATCCACCTGTTACGGCCGCCGCTGGCTGTCATTTAGTGTATATTCATTGTGGTGTTTCATGTGTGATTCCCTTTTGAGGATTGGTCCTTCTGGAACAGAGACCGCCTACTTCCTGGTTGCTGTCCCCTGGCATCTGTGATTGGTGTGGCTGCTATTCCACCAAACTACCAATCAGGAGTCTTCAATCAACCCCAGCTGCACTTAAATAGCTTGTGTGTCCACAGTTCAGGGCGGCTGTGAACTAGTGATCAGTTCGCCCTGCTGTTGGTTACACACCATTGTACCATTGTGTTAGTCTAGAGTGTCTGTATTTCCTAGTATTGCCTGGCTGTTATCTGAGTGGATTCAGACAGTGCCTTTGTAATCTTTTGTGACCTTTTAAGTTGCTGAATAACTGCTAGTTTGTTTTTTTGTTCACTAGTTTGTAAGCTAATGGGTGCTGATCTCTTTTTGTTCTTTAGTGTCATTCAGTCATCTTCATTTTGTGTACTAGTTATTTGTCAGCACCTGTATAGCCTTTCTTTTGTTATATTTCATTGTGCAAGCGCACTCTCCGTAGTTAATTAAACACCTGATTTTAACCTGAACCTGTCAATTGTCGCATTCCATCTCTTTTCCAATCCCAATTGTATGTTACTGCTCTCCAAATCGAGCCGGGTCATAACACCACCACATTGTGATTTAATAGGCATGTGCTCATTGTTTTAAGACAGACTTGAGGAAATATGAACCTATACTTTAGTCATAGCTGTTATTATTTACAAAGTTGACTTTTGCAGCAATATTCTGGGGCTCATCTGCATGTTATACACTTCATTCTACTGTCATGGTCCCTGATCTGCAGCCCAGCTCACTGGTGTCCTGCTGCAAAGTATGTCTGCTCCTTCAGGCTTAAACTCAGTAGGTAAGCTACATGTCATAAGCCACACATGTAACAAGCCATAAATATACACAGTGGAGACCAGAGAGGAAGAGGGGGATGATGTCTGGCAGTTTACAGGGCAAAACACGCTCTTCGCTGCTCTGCTCATGCAGTACTCTTCATTGCACTCGGGTGAATCCCATCACCTCCTGCCATCCTGCTCAGCAAACCGCTCAGTGCCATGAAGACTCTTATGGTATTTCACACCCTGCCCTGCTCTGCCTCATTCCTCTGAGCGACAGCTTCATGAATGGCATTAATAAATTGAGTCGCCCTGTTAGCTGTCTTCACTTCAGTTCACAGAGGAACAAGCACTCAGTCGGCATTTGTGAGGGACCTCAGGTCAGAAGGGTTTGTCTGAATCATTTTATCAACTGTAAAATCCCCACTGTGAGGCGCAAGCCTGTACACTACATTAATTTATCATTACACTGCTGCAGTAAGAGTTCACAAAGGCATGTCAGCGAGACACTGGTCAGTATTTGTTAAGTTGTTGGC
Source organism: Dicentrarchus labrax (assembly GCF_905237075.1). NCBI lineage: Eukaryota > Metazoa > Chordata > Actinopteri > Moronidae > Dicentrarchus > Dicentrarchus labrax. The sequence continues at coordinate 19,458,722 of NW_026136711.1, read as the reverse complement.
ACGGGGCAAAGCATGAGCAAAAACAAAAAAGATCCTCCTTACTTTTAGTTTGACCCTATCAACACTGACTGTGATCCACCATGCCCTAAACTCTGCATCTGGCCCCCGAGATACATGAAGCCCATGGAAGTTCACTCACTTTATCTCACAACATCTGCTTGATCATCCATGTTCCTAAAAAGGCTACTGCTGGCAGACGTCTTTAAACTGCTTCCATTTATATTCCACATCATCCCACATATAGCACATGTAGCCTGCGTCTGTGTGGGCAGGCTCATCTTACTTTATAGGTGGTGGACCAAATGTGAAAACATCAGTTTTAATCATTTGTCTCTCGGGGGGCTCACAGAGCTGTTTGGCTCAGCCTCACACTTTGACATCATTTCTGTGTAACATTAACCTTTCCTCCTGTTCCTAATGTTTCCAGCTCCTGCGGACAAACAAGAAAATTAGAGCGGGCATGGGAGGGGAAGACCAAGGCCAATAAGGATACATACAGTGGTTGGAGCAGTGAGAGAAGATCTATGAGGAAAGTGAAGGGCAGAGGGGGTGGAGAGGGATGTGCCTTAGACTGCTGATCCATAACCTGTGGCATACTGAATGTTAAAATACCCCATGTGCCCCTCAGGTGAGAAGCCCTCCCCTCTCCCACTCTCTTGCCACAGCTAAATGATTTAACATTGGTGCCAGGGCAGAGTGCTACTTAAAGGAACATAGTGTAAGTGTTTATCTTCTTTTTGCCACACTTCTTAACATATTAAAATTATGTTATCCCTGGGCTAATTCCCATTGCATAGCTTTCTTGATATATTTTGAGCCACCATTTCAGTCATACTAGCTGTTAAACCAAAGAGCTGTGCGAAAAACATTCATAAAACAGAGATGGTATAAAATTAAAGAAGCACCTTATATTCTATTAATTTTGTGCCACCAGAGAACATAAACTGACACTGATTATAAGACACCATATTAAATATAGGGGATGGACAAAATGTAATGCAGAAAGTCTCAAAAAGCATGAATACACATAAGACATGAAAACTGCCTTTTTAAAGTGTAACAGGAGTAAGGGGCTGTCCACACAGAGAACAATAACAATAACAACGTGAGCATCCACTCTGATGAACTGTATGAATTTTATTTATACTTTGGTAAAAAAAAAAAAAAAAAAAAAAAAGGAGGACATCAGTAAGGACTTCAGAGACCTCAACAGTGCAGTAAGTATCAGGTAAAATGACATTCAATACCTGCTAGGCTTACGTAATAAATATTGGGGTTATATACCACAATATGGTATACAACTTGGAAAAATGGCGGTTCAACGTGGCAGACTCCATGGAAGGCGACCCGTGGCATTTGTAGATATAAATGGCTCATTCGAAGGTAACAAAAACACAACAATCCCTATATTCAGGTGATTATACACTAATCAAAACATAACTATGAATATTATATTAAATTTTTTTCCAATCAATTCTCCTAAATGTTACACACTTGACCTTTTAGGGTAAGTGTAAGAAGCCTTTACTAGTTATAACTGAAGAACACTTAAAGCGTTAAATACTACAAACTATGAGTTGAATGAACATTTCCGAAAATGTCCACAAAAACCAGATACAAAAAGCTTCAACAAATTAGTATTTACTCTCGAGCTACTGTACTGTGTAATAAGATGTTAAATACATCAAGCACTGTTTACACTGATGAGCTGAAGGTTTGGATTAACACGGCTGCCTGTAACTGGTGAAGTTCACAAAGGTTAAAAGTGAATTCAATACTGCACAAAGTGAAGGTAATATTTTCCACATCATATGCACTGAACGGTAGCTATCAGCTTTGGTTTTGACAGGGACAGGCCTGTGCAAATGAAAAAATACCATTTGCACAGCCACCTGTCACTGTATGTTATTTGGGCTGTTAGGTCTCAGGGAAGGTCTGGCCTCTCAGGTGGAAGCTGGACATTTTCCAGTCTAGGTTGACAAACACCTATGCTACTGCTATGCTCCACATTACTCTATTAGCAGAGATGAGGAAGCCATATGGTTGAAAGTGTGTGCCTCTAACAAACACAGTGGCTGTGGATGTGAGCCCCTAGTTCCAAACCTCTTTGAATAAAAAAATGTCTGAGAGGTAACAAAACTACAAAAGTATCACGCTGTTTGATAGAGCCTCTACACCCCTTATGGCCAAGGCCCATTCCCCAGCTGGGTGATAGTGCTGACCACAACATGCCTGGGCTTTGATTGTGGAGCTGTAGCGGTGAAAGGTGAGGGTTGAACCGCAGCTTTCATTGTCCTCTCGGGAACAAAGCCCCTCTTGTGACATATTGCAACATATTACAACAGTACATGGCGCACTCAAGCCATTAAAGCATAAACAGTATAAACATCTCTCGATCATGTTGGTAATAACCTAAACGCACACTCTTGTGTTTATGTCATTTCAATCTTGTTTTTTCATGTCTAGTTTTACATATCAGCCCTTCATCATCTTCTTAAGTCAAGCTGGCAGAACTAAACAGAATTAAAGGATCTGTCTTTAAACAGACCATTCTTACACTGCACACATGTCCTACTGTATGCCATTTACTGTCTGAATGCTGTCTTAGATCTACGCAAAGTGAAAAAATCCATAAACCATGACGGAAGCAGCTGTTCTGTCTGAATAGGAGATCTATAGGCAGTGCAGGTATGAGAGCTGTCAGTGTGATGCCACTGTGGGGACTGGGTCTCAGGCATGCTAATGTGGCATTTGGGTCAGAAGTGAATGTGACAGGAGATAATGGGAGTGGACAAGGGACAGGCAGGACCCTTATTATCACTGTGATAACCAGGTCTTCCTTTCTTCCACCCATTTCATACGAGGTCAATCTGAATTCAACCACAGAACACAGTTTAATCAATACACTCATGCGCATCCTACTCTGTGATGTAATTAGCATTTGATACAGAATTGATCAATGGTAAGAAATAATTTAAAGCCGGTGGTGTGTTTGCAGAGAAATGTTTTAATAAGCGGTTTTCTGTATTTTCATTATTCTTCCAGCGTGTGCACAAGATCTAAAGATGGATACAAGCAATGATCTAATGCAATGTAAAAAGGTAGACATGCACCAATAAAAGACAAGAAGAAGAAAACTGCACACTGATGTAAATAACGTAGGTTTCGTAGCATAAAAAAAACATCTTATGTAGGAAAAGTACTGAAACATATTTGAAAGGTGTTAATAATTAACAGGAATTAAACATGATTTTCTTCCAGTCCAGTGTCTCATGTCAAAGTGATTTTCAGATGTACTACTCAAACTGTTACAGCTGACTAGCCATTAGCTCTAGAATATGCCTCACAATAGGCATACTGCATGGCCATGCACAAATTGTGGTTAGCATGTGAACAGCCGTGTGGCTCTCTTCGATGTGTGTCTGTGTGTCTGTGTGTGACTATTAATCAGTGTTACAGTCACACCGCTATAAGACAGTGACAGTTTCTGCTTTATGCAAATGATGTTTGAACATGTTGATTGGCAATATGCAAATAAGTTCTCCAGCACACAGATGGACATCCAATACTACATCTACTGCTTCATGCATGGACAGGGGTATCTTTTCGAGATCCAAACTATACACTATATACTATAAATTTTTCCCCCCCTAAACGGTACACAAGACATCAATCTAACTCACTGTAGAATAGAAAATACTAAACTAATCGTTAAATGTTTATGTTATCACTGAAGAGGATGTTGTTACCATTGCATTTCAGAAAAGATTAAGTGTAAATGCATCAAATCTGTCTTATTGTCCTGACTGGCGTCCAGCTGCCTTGTGTTTTCTGAGAACATATGGACTGGTCAGCCACAGGAGGGCCTCTTTCATTCTGTAACTTCTATTAATCACAGTGTTGTGTGCGACCTCCAGCCACCTAACTTTCCTCCACCTCTCCATTCCTGCTCAGCCTATTGGCACATTAATCCCAATCTGCAATAGCTGCCGTAACGCAGATTTCATTAGCTGCTGAGTGATCAAATTAGGCGCCAGCACGTTTACCCGCCTCCGCAATCAGTGGCACTTTCCGATGGAGACAACTACACGCTTACAATCAATTTGCTACCCTAATCTAATCAAGCAGCTCACACACAGCTCTGTGCCCTGTTTTATTTCTTGCACACTTGGTGACATGGAAAACATGCGCTTTAAAGCTAAACTGTGACACACATATCCACATCCACAGGCACATACACGCCCACGCATACTCATAACAAATGCACACACATGCATGAACCCTTTTTTTCAACATTCATATCCACACACATCCTCATGGACATGCTTCACTGCATCTACAAATAAACAAATTTGCCTCGTGCCTCTCCCAAGAGCTCGCTGCTGTCTTGTTAGGAGTTGGTTAAGATGTAGAGGAGGAAGAGCAGGCAGAAGACGATGTTGACACCGTCTCTTAATCAACACCATTCATCTCCCAAGCATGCCTTTAGCAGCTTCACAAACAGGTGATAGCTCCAAAGTGGCAGCGAACACACCACTATCCTGCTCACTGTCACATAAAAAAAATAAGTTCACTGAGTAACATGGACTTTTTTTTAATTAACCGCACTTGATAATTTTACACCTCAACAATTATTTCATTAACGTCTTAAAATAAATATGACTTAATATAACTAAAGTGCAGTTAGTTAATGAATATTTAAGGCTGGTTGTTACCAATTTTCTCAGAAAAATATCTAGATTTTTTAGAACTGAGGAGCTCATTTTAAACAGATTTTTTTTAGTTTACATGTATCTAAAAGTTGTTTAAAAGTTGTCTTTCCTATTGCAATTAAAAAGACACAGTTCACTGTAGTTAACAAGTAAACAATGTCATGTTGCAACAGCACAGCTCAGAAAAATGAGTAAGGGAGAAAGCATAAATGAGTTGATGAATATGCACAAGAGTTCTTTCAGTCAGAAAACAAATGATAAATGCAGTGTGTGTGTGTGTGTGTGTGTGTGTGTGTGTGTGTGTGTGTGGGCATGACACATATTTAAAAAAAATAATAATTTCACCCAGATATTGATATAGATTTTTAAAAACAAATTTACCTTTCAATGTCCAAAACACATATAAATAAAAAAAATATATAAATAATAAAAATAATGAGCCTTGTGACTACTGTCAACATATAGTCTTTGAACATTAATCAGAGCAAATATTAAACCACATGGATCTACAACATTCATCCCGCAGGGAGAGAATAAACAGAATCAATATTTGCACCCATGAAGCATTTCTCCAGGCTCCACAGTACAAACCACTGATGTCTCATCTCTTTTAATGAGGAATGGCTCACCAGGCATCTTTAACACACAGATTGTTCCCACTGCAGCTCCAGGCTTGCTGCTAGTAAGAATGTGACATACAGTAAGTGTGCAGTCCATGGGGAGATTCAAGAAGAGCCTCAAAAAATTAGAAAGTACATCCACATACACATGGAGTAGGTGCACATGTACACATGGTTTAACATGGCAGTATTATGCATAATTTCTCCTGATTTTTACCCTTGATGTCATTCAAGGAAAAACACAACTTTACTTTGTCTTACAATTCATTTAGACCAAATAGCAATAATTTAAACAAGTTGGTGCTACTAATTTTCCTTTTGGGAAATATTGGATCATTTAAAATATGGAAATACATCAACACTGGCTTACAAATTGTGCTGTTGGAAGGTTGAGGCAGCTGAGAGTTAGCTGCAGAACCAATGGTGTTTAAATGATAGGAAGCACATAAAGTATGGCAACACTAGTACACATACTGGCTGCTGACTGGTAATTTAGCCTGCAAGTTCAGCTGCAAACAGGCTTTCCGTGCAGGCAAACATGGAAATGAGGAAAATGTGATCAACATCAGCCTGTCTTTCCATAGTTGCAGAAAATGAAATGAGTTTCAGCAACTAGTTTCTCCAGTAGTTGGTGGCACGTGTACGCAAATCCAAAGTGAAACATGTTCTACCTGTATCTGTGTGAGTCTGCTCAAGAGTACAAAGACATGAATGTTAGGTGAACTGGAAACTCTAAACTGTCTGTAGGTGTGAATGTGAGTGTAAATGTGTTTGTCCATATGTGTGTGTTAGCAGTGGGATTGACTAGTGACCTGGACAGGATGCACTGAACCTCTCTCCTAAGCCAGCGTTTCTGCTGCACACATTCACTCATGGCAGCCAACCACACCTTCATTTTTAGCACCACAGCAATCCCTTGTGCATAATATTGTCTCATTTATCACCATTTGCCTGCAGTCATGCTGTCACTCACACAGAATCGTGTGGGCACCCCATTTTTCCCTTCTGCTCTATTCATTTTCTGCTATAAGCGACGTAATGTTGATGTGTAATATCGCTGTTGGTTGTAACTCAACACTTCTTTCATGTGCTTCACAATAAATACATTTAAATAAGAAGGCATTGGTATGACTTTACTGAAAAGACACTTTTCAGTGCCAGCCAGGTTAGCAAATGTTACAAAAGATGATTTATCTCAAACAGATTGAAATCTTTTTTCTATTTAAAGCTTTTTTTTGCCTTCATTTATCAAAGTGGGCGTAAAAAAAAACAGACCTTCATTTGGGATCCTTTATTTTATGTATTTATTTCACCTATTCCCCAGTTAATAAAATCTCAAAACTTCCTCCATGTTTACCTGTTGTCTTGATGACTTTAGTATAATGGTGATTTCCACTGCATTAATTCCATAGGAGACAATTAAAGACGTCCCACTTTGCCTTTTTTACCCAAATAAAGTTAAGCTAACATAAATGAAAATAAACACTAAGTCACATTAAGTATTGCAGCCCTTTGTTTTAAAAAATAGGCTTTAAATGTGATGTGTTGATGGTAACATCAATCAGGAGTGTGGCAAAGAAGAAACGACTGGAGTATGACAACATTATTTCTCTTAAGAAATGTTAAGCTTATGTAATTTCAGCCCCCTCAATGTGTTTTTTTTTACCCAGCTCTTATTTCATAGACTCATTATTTGAATACCGGCTTTTATATGAGAATTCACAGTATATCCTACATGTGCCTGTGCCATGTCTGCCCTTCAGTTCATAAACCTTTAACTGTGGTTGAGATGAATTTTCAGGTGTTTACAGGGGGATCTGATTACATGAGGATGACCTGTCCATAATAATTCAGTAAATAGAAATAAACTCCCTCCTTTGGGAATTAACTGCACACAAGAAGGGAAGCATACAAGTACACAATAATACAGACAAACAAACGAAGTCATACACCAACAAACACACATATATAGGGTATAAGAGTAGAGAGAGAGCCCAAGTAAATGCCTGCTTGATTAAAAAGGTATTGTATTGGACATACTGCTTTCTAAAGCATATGAACTCCCCATCAATGGCTTCTAAAGAAAGCTCAACACGGAGTTCATTAAAGGCTTAAATTATTACTGCACATTGGATTGCCAACCCCAGAATCATCATTGAAGAATCAATACAACTTAGATAGATGTATTTTTCAGGTCAGCTGTTGTTGCAGCAGGGCAACAGTTTTGGAAAACAATCTGCCAGAGAGGGAACACCAATCCAAAACCACAGATCGGGTCACAAAGATCAACAAACACATTATGAGTCATGACAAAAAAGTGAAGATATGTCCCCCGGTGTCACAATGGCTGAAAATGTATACATCTATATTCGCTTACTGTGTAGATATTTTTTGCAACATTGCCAACACAAACTTTTGGATAACCTTCATGGAAAAGGTTTTGAGTGACATTTAACTTCAGGTATTTCTCAATGGTTTTACTTCCTTATCTCTCTCTTTATATTCTTTTTGATATGGTTTCCCCAAGGACTTCTATTAATCCCATTAAAAGCATGATGACATTTCCTGTCTCAGGATGGCTACAAGAATGGACAACTACAATGGATTGTAGAGCCACTTGGGACAGAGACCAGGAGGACACAGTGGTGGAAAAGGTATTTGACAATTACTTTCACATGAGACAGGACAGCGTCTAAGACCCACCCTCTTTGAACCTCTTTAATTCCCCCTAAGATAACAGAGCAGCAAGTGGGCAGTGATGCTGGCAATGAGGAAGTGGCAACGGGACAACCCTGAAAGGAGATGAAAGCTCAGGTTTGATCATAGGAGATTCAGTGTTTTATCATAACATACTATGTCACTGGGCCCTATTTCATTTGAGACCCCTCTCAGATAAAACATGGCTGCCTTCAAGAAGCTGTGTACTGTGGAGCCACGAAATGGAGACACGGAGCACCTTGCCCTAGTGTTACAGACACCTGCCTACACCCTCGTGTCAGACCTGAATTCCCCGCTCACTAGTGGTGGGAGGAGAAAACACCCCTGTGTACCTACATATATGTCTGCCACACTGTTTCTTCAAATGTTTTCTGTGTGAAATTCATTGACTTCATTTCACACTATACTATACATTTCAGTATTTAGTCTCTATATTTATGCAAGTATATATATTTATTTTCCCATCTATTGATCTAATATCAGAATTAATTGTCCTTGTTGTTACAGTACCTAAGGTACAACCAAGGAATCAGCTTCACTACACAATTCAATACGGGATTCAGATGTGATAAAATGTATTCCGACGTGAACAACGTGAGACATTTTCACACTTTCACATTGTGAAATGTCCACAGTGTGGGTGCTGTCTGACTTCCACCTCTGGTATTATTCCCGCTCTGTTTATTAGAACTGGAGTTTAAGTTTCAGACAGAGGATACAGTTTTTATATCTTTTAGGCTCAGAAAATCGTCAAAAATAAAAGTATTGATGAGTGTACCATGTGGAAAAAGATAAATGGTGGTTGTTTGTAAATTAGAGTGCATTCTTGAGAATTAGCATGATTTACAATGCTGCCGTAAAAAGTAGGTAGGCATAGACATGGTGATTTGTTAGGAAACTTTTTGCAAAGACTTTAACAACAACAAAACAGACAAACAGAATATATATGCAAAATAAAGGAGACAGAACCACAATATCATCGTCGAACAAGTTGCATTTAAACAGCATCCAGCAGTGTTACCAGATTATTATCACTTTTGCAACATAAACACAGCATGCCCTGTCTCCCCCATTAATATTACTCCTTTCCCTTGCTGTTGGTACGGAAGTGCCTAAAGGCCAGTGCGTGTCTGTGTGGCTACTTTACATAAGCCCAGCATCTTAGTGTGCATCCACTGGAAAACAAACAAACTCACGAACTCACAGAGAAAGAGGTCTGCAGAAAAACAACAACAATAAAATCCAGAGACAAATAAAACTATACTTGTAACACATTTTTAGGAAATGCCAACAGCTGATCTCTTTTGACACCTCTGCTCCTGCTCTTCTCCAGTGTCTCCACAGCCAGAGGGTTGTGGATTAGCTGCCGTATGTTCCACCCAGAGGGGTCCTTCTACAGTAATCTGGCATCTATTTAATATTTGCACACCCACAGTGGCAATGCAGCGTGGCCTTTTCACTGCGGGACGGCCAAAGAGGCAGAATGACTGACTGATAGAGGGGACCGGATTCATGTGGTCCACGTGACAATATGCTTCTGACCTGAGGGTCGGGGCTACGTGTGAGATGGAGATGAAGGTTTGACCATCAATTGTGGGCAAATATAGAGACCTTTGATTGAAGTGAGAATCGCAACTGTGGAGCAGACTTAGAAAGAATTTAAAATACAGGGAGGCACATTTCATCCTCTACTCATCAACGGAGCTACATGGAGTTGCATCTACAACAGCCACTAAAGCCACACATACTATCGGATGATTATAACATGGCCTCTTTCATTTTGTCTCTTATTTTGTAAAACTCTCCAAAACAATTATCTGATGCCACAGACCAAAGTGTCCAAATGTCAATACAGGCACAAAGACTGACATCTACTACTGTCTCTGTGCCACCTGTGCGTGTATGATGTACTGTGAATCGCCACTGTGCTCTTGACGCATTGACAAAGTATGGACTGGTTATTGATTTCTCATGAAGTGGGTGTATGTTTGTGGGTACCAGGCAGGACCCAGTGAGGCATGGAACATATCCTGCTTCACCCATACACCCACTGGCTTTAGCCTTAGAGGGTAAAGCTCCTTTAACTAGCTGAAGAAAAGGCAGTTTTTGGGAGACGACTGGTCGCAGCTCAACAAATACATACGGCGAGACCAAGGTGAGACCTCTCTACTGGTAGCACTAAAAAGATGAAACAAAATGTCTTAGGCATGAGGAGGGTTTGGCAGCAGGTGATGTTTAGATATAGCCAAGTTCTGGCTGAAAACAGATAATAACTGAATATTAGGGCTGCAGCAGTGCTCAGAGAATTTGACACAGAAAAAAGGAATGCAGGCATCATATGAAATTTTGGGAAGAGCCCAGTGTGTACACATGGCAATACAGGCACAAAGACTGACGTAGACATCAACAAATTTTAGTGCAAAAAAGCTGCTACTTATAAAGATTATTTATCCATTGGTATATATATATATATATATTTGTTTCATTTTTTAAGTGAGCAGTATCTGTTCACTAAAGCAGATAACAGACCTTCTATGTCCTTATTCTTTTCTGCATCTGAATTCACATGAGCAAGACTTAGACCGCTATGGTTGCCCATCATAAATACTTTAAAGCTTTCATCTGAAGCTGAAGTTGATGCTGAATGTAACTGCTTGCTGAAGACAGATTATGGCTAAAAGGTATGACAAGTGTGTGTGTTCTTACAGTGGGGACTGGAGATAATTAACATCTATGAACATAACATAGAGTTGTGGTTCTTAAGCAGTTCAGACACTCAGTGCTGCTAAGTCAAAGTGTTGCATTATGATTATTGGTTTAGAGAGAATTTGCATACTGTACATGGTGTCAGACCTCTTAGTGGCCACAACCCCAGAAGGAGACCTGAATGCTAATTCAACTTGCTACCTAACTTGGCTCTCTGCTCATATGAGAGACAGTGGTGTAATTGAGAGTAGAGCTTATAACAGGCCAAAAAAAATAAAGCAACAGAAAGACCAGAAGCCATGCTTGTCCAGGCTGACCCAAGCCCAGAAACTTATGTTGTTTATGTTGTCTAAAATCCTTCCCTTCAGCAAATAAACCACAGATAGCTAGAGTACCAGAGTTATATCTGATTTTAGTCAATGCAGTGGGGTTTTTGTTGTTGTTGTTGTTGTTTTGGTCAATAAAAGTGTAGAATCTTTGTCTTTTGAAAAAACAATTTTATTATCGTAACCACAGAGAGACTTTTTCAGATTATTTGTTTTGGAGCAAGCTGGTGTCCACAGAGCAGCCTGCCCATGTTTAAACTGCGTGTACTGCCTCATGGACCTCCTCTAAGGATGCTGATGCAAAGATAGGCCTAATCTCCACAAACCCACTCTTCCACATTCTGCTACTTTGAACAGATGGACTTAGACTGAGCCCAGAGTTGCTATGGAGAATTGCTTCTTAAAGGCCATGAACTTCTTTTTAAAGGCCAAGTTGTCCTTGCCGACTTAGCTGGATGTAATAAGCTGAAATCAAGTCAATAAACCTCACTGAGCTATCTGATGAACAAGCTACTTGACACACACTAACACGATTTTGTGAGAGCATTCGCTTGAGGAGAGGGTAATAGTGCTTCCCAACAGTGATTCCATCCAGATCGGCGATGCCCAGATACAATGTGGACACACAACGCCTCTGCCATCCAAATCTCCCACAGCCTGTCTTACACTCAAGTTGGCCTACTCTATGCAGATGAAAGCGGGCAGGCCCACACATTCAAACGGGCCATTATTAGTTGCCTGTATCAGGTCAAAGCATGATTTTCAATCTCAGAAAGAAAAGAACAGTGCTGAATATCAAGGGAACATTATGTGTTATGCATTTATTTATCACAGCAGTGGTTAAAAATCACATTTAAAAGTGAGCAGGACTTCGAGGACATGTTAAAACCTTCACAGGCACTCATATGCACAAAACACCTGTATGCAGAATTTGCAGTTTTGTATCATCAAATACACCATGCTTTAGTGACAATATTGCCATAGCAACCATTATTCATATGTCAATACAGATGGCACTGAGTGGGTCACAAAAATGTGAGAGACAGATTTAACCCTCAGCTGAACGGGAACAGTGTGCACGCACGGTAGAGAAGACAGACAAAAGTACACACGGGTCACAAATACAACAGTGAAAACAGTACCTGTCAGAGTGTGCTCAGCAGAAAGAGTCTAATTGGCAGCATGATGCGTGATGCCCAGCTGGAGTTTCAGAGGGAAGAGTATCCCAGAGCTAGAGGGAAGCAGGAATCAATAAGAACCCCACAAACACTTCTGTCTTCTATCAACCTCACTTACTGCATCACTGGATTGTCACTAAGAATAGGAGCCTCAGAGCAACGTTACAAGTCTACCAGGATGATTAAAGCCTGAGGCTGCTTAAATGTTCACAACATGTCGTGTCTTGAAAAGAGCAAATAAATTAAATATTTAAAAGGAACAGTTCAGCTCTTTTGGAAATACACTTATCTGGTTTCTTGTCGAGAAACCAACTGGCAGTTAACTTTGCAACAAGACTAGGTTGAAACCTAAAGTAGTATATAACTGGACCCTGTATGGTCAGCGGTAGTGTCTATAATGTGAATCCCTGCATATTAAATATTCATCTGCAATTTTACTCTCGTGGTCTGTGGGTAATTTGTCTTTTTAAATAAGAATCATTGTATTTCTGTTACCCTAGAATGAGCTGTTTTTATCTACAAAGGGAGCAGGTCCTCTTTTATGGATTCCACCATGTTGAACTGCCATGTTTCCCACAGTAGCCCAGAATGGACAAACCAAATTGGCACAGCCACCATAGTTTCTCCTACACACTTGGAAGGATGAGCTGTATTCAAATGGTTGCAATCTACAACATCACTGTTAGACGACACTACAACCTACACACTGGTCCTTTAAGCAGTCTGATTTGAAAGAGAACTAATTCTAATTAGAATTATAACTATATCTTTAAACTCCCCCTGCTTTTTTCTTTGTTTCCATCTACGGGATGTCTCTTGTTTTCTATGACTCACTCTGTATTGAGTGTTTTGTCAGAGTGCTTTAACCGTGTGCTCTCTCTCATGCCTCGGGGTGCAGGGAGAGTTGTTTTCTTTCCTACTCTGCTCCATGCTGGACCGTTACAATACTTAACCGTTGTCTCTGCTTCTAACAGTTTCCTCATGGTAAATAACAGATATTGTACTGTCTCTGTGCCACCTGTGCGCATATGATGTGTGTGAATCGCCACTGTGCTCTTGACGCATTGACAAAGTGTGGACTGGTTATTGATTTCTCATGAAGTGGGTTTATGTTTGTGTTTGTGGGTACCAGGCAGGACCTAGTGAGGCATGGAACATATCCTGCTTCACCCATACACCCACTGGCTTTAGCCTTAGAGGGCAAAGCTCCTTTAACTAGCTGAAAAAAGAACAGTTTTTGGGAGACGACTGTCTGGTCGCAGCTCAACAAATACACACGGTGAGACCAAGGTGAGACCTCTCTACTAGTAGCACTAAAAAGATGCAACAAAATATCTTAGGCATGAGGAGGGTTTGGCAGCAGGTGATGTTTAGATATAGCCAAGTTCTGGATGAAAACAGATAATAACTGAATATTAGAGCTGCAGCAGTGCTCAGAGAATTTGGCACAGAAAAAAGGAATGCAGGCATCATATGAAATTTTGGGAAGAGCCCAGTGTGTACACATGGCTTCAGCACATCATATCCCAGTCTTTGTAGGAAAGAAAAGACAAAAACTGATGAAACTATCAACAACGTCATTGGTGTCTAAATATAGGCTTGTGAATCTACAGCCAAGTGTTTACTCCACAGACTGTCAAATTGCAGAATGAAGGGATAACAAGGCTTATTAAGAGTAAACACACAATATGAAGGATTGCAGGTCAGATGCTGCCTCTACCTCAGGACTGCTGCTTTCTGTTATTATAAGGTTATTATTATTGAGAGCCCTCAAGAAACGAGACATGTTAACCAATAAAAATGTAACAGAGGGAACAATGCTGTGGAATGACAGCATTAATAATGGAGAATTATCTTGCTCCCACCACAACCTGCATTTTAAAGCACACAGACACAAAGAGCAGACAGGCATGAGCCTCTTCTGACTCAAATTTTCACCAAGCTCCCAAGCAATCAGTCACAGAGACACACGCTTGCTCGCAAACTCACACATCGTTTATTGACTCTCACTTTGCTTTTCTGCGCTTTGATGCCATCGCAGACACAACTCCCGCCATTCTGCACCATCCCACGCAGAAATTTCTGAACAGAGAGCAGTTAAGGGAGTCTGCGCCCGGAGCCTAGGATGCATTAAAGATGTAGAATCCTGCCACGCCTTCCCCCCCTGCCTCCATTTCCCTTTGGGCTGGTTTCCAGATCTCATTGCCTGACAAAATGAGCTGGGAGGGTCCGTGTAGACCCCTGTGTAAAACCTCATAATGCAGACAAAATAGTGCAAACCAACAATGCTGCATTTAGTTGATCTACTGGTACAAAGCATTGGAGTGCCTCATTGGGGTTAACATGGTGCCCATGGGCAGCAAAAAATGCAATATAAAATAAAATCAGTAAATGTTTTACAAGTTTGAAGGGATAGTTTTGTTTAGTAAAAATACATTACGTGAAGCATTTCTTTCTATTTTTCCCAGATGAGACCACTTGTGGATGCTTTTTTAAAATTTCTTAGCTTGCAGTTTGAAGGCACCATATGCCGAAGAGCTCCTTTTTGATCCCACAGATATAAGCGAGCTAAGGTAAGCTTCAAACTGTGTGCAGAGATGTGACAAAGCATCTGTAGGTTTGTCTAACTCTGGGTGAGTAGGAAAAACCAAACTATTACTCCAAAATATTTTAATGCAAGCCTATTTTCAAAGACTCTGTGCAATTGCCCTCTTTCCCTGTGTCAAAATATTACCTGCTAACTGTGTCTGGTTAAACCTTTTCTCTACGGTTGAAAACAACCAGCATCCATCCAAAATAATTAGGAAGGGAAAGCCTATTAGCATATTGCATTATCATGTACTTTGCACAATGAGACAGGTGGAAAAGGCAGGACAAGAGGGAATAAAACACAATCTCTGAACAATAGCTCAAAATAATCCTGAATAGATAATGAGAAACCCTTGTACCAAAATGCACAGATGAGAAGCTATATAAGCCCAGAGTGTTCTGTGTCTGTGTGTCGTGTCAATATGTGATAGAATTAAGCTAAAAAGGGGTTGTTATCTGCATTACAATTCATTCTTTAAATTGGTACCTGAACTCAGCTCTGTCAGCTACAGAACAGAGAAAGAGCTGTAATATAAGGCATGATACTAAGAAATGCTGGGATGTGAGGCAGCGAGTGGGAGGATTCTTTTACCTGACTTTGAGAGGAAAATAATTGGCTTTATAACCATGTAACACGATTTAGGATTATTATTAATAAATGGTCTGTGTGTATGTGTGAATCCGTAGATGCGTGTTCAGTAGAGACACAGAGAGACAGAACTGCGATACAATGGGTGGTGGAAGCACGGTTGTTGTACAGGAGTGTCCTAATTCCCCATTCACAATCCTGCTTGTTGACTGACAGTCAGCGTATAGTTTATGAGATACACACACTACACACAACATAAGGACAAGACACACAAAGAAGATGCAATGTACTAAAAACTATGATTTCTGGAAATCAAGAATAACTCCAAGAATACAACCAATACAACTCCATAGTTCAGAATTGATTCTGCTAACAGTTGGTAACAGAAACAGTGAGTGAGCAGACACATTTATATCCACCCACAGAACCATCTAACCAGAGCAAAGGGCATCTCGGTTGGTTAGACAGTGGATACACCTGAAATCAGCACAGTTCCACTGGCTAACCCCTAATCAGGCCATTGCATGAAATATAGATGCTGTGGACAAGCAAAACAAATTTTCAATATTTAATTCAACAAATAATAACATCAAAGAAGATGGAGAAGAGTGGCTGGTGAATAAACCATGAGCAGAATGGAGGTGGAATCAACACTCTGCAGTGACAGAGCGTGAAGGACGGTGCCACTAACTAAAAAGGTGAAAACAGACGCGGGAGTCGACTCCATTTTACAAGCAAATAACACCAATATTCGACCTCACCACAGTGGATGATACATGCCAGTAAGAACTAAGATTTTTATCTGGATTTATGCTGATTTTACAGAAGATAAAATATATCACATAGACTTAGCATACTGTGTGTAGTTTTTGTTTCATGAGAAGTAATAAAGGGCTCGTTCCAACAGGAGCACTTTTCTCTCCCCAACTGCTCTACACTGCTCTGAAATTCCTCTGGAGATGGGAGTTGAAGACCTCTTGGACAGGAACTGCAGCCAAATGTTCCCAGTTCACCATTAATGCACGTTTGGTTTTACTGGGTCTATCCAGCTGCTTCCTGCTCTGTCAGCCAATCCAGCTCTTTGATAGTAGGCCTATTTCATGATAGTCGATCTATAAGGACATATAAGGTCTGCTTATAAAATCTTAAATGAAGACTCACTGGATGCAAACAAATTGTGAGACATCAGATCCTCCACCTCTTGCTGTTCGCTGCGGGCAAGTAGCATTCTCATTAGTAAACAGTGTGTAAATAAGTAAGCAAATAAGAAAGCATGCAGAGAACTGCAGAGACACCAGGCACATTTTGCCCAAATTTACATAAAGTTACACTTTTTTAACTTTGGACCCCTCCTTTTTATTGAGTCGCTTGTCAGTCCCACATTGCCTAATGCATTGATAATCGATTAACATGTCCCCTGAATAAGAGCAAACTTCACAGTTATATATTTGAACATAGTGTTGGTTATGACACCACTTGGGTTCATATCAGGCAGTCCCCCAAACAGGACTATGGAGTCTCCGGGGCAGCACCCTCTCTAAGATCCCACCCAGACTCCAAGAAAGCTCCACACTGCCACTCAGGCAACACAACAAACCTATAAACCTAATATTGTCTGTGATGGGCCCATATGGAGATATTATTAATTCAGGCAGAGCTCAAAACAATATTCTTGTTATTTATCATTATGACAGTGGTAAATTGCTTGGACTTAATTTCTAGACACTAAATTGAAGGGGAAAAAAGCAGAGTATTGTGCTTAAATGCTGATACAGTGTTCATTTGTTTCAGTTCTGTGTTTGTGAGCTGAAACTGTGACTGTCAGCACTGCTTATGATTCCTCCTACTCCATATAGAAGATATTTCCTCTACACACAATGTGAGCAGCCATACAGAACAACAATAGATATTGTGCAATAGTAGAACACACTAGATGACACAGAGATATTCTCTGAGGTTTATAGATACATTTTAATTGTTGTGGGACCTGCAAGGCAGATAAAACTATGTGTATAGAGGGAAATGAGAATTTTTATTTTATTTATGATGCTTTAAGCTTTATTCAGATAAATGGATTACTAAATGTACTGGAGCTATCAGTTTCTCATCTTGTTTCTGCTCACAGGAACTATTGGGAGTTTTGTTTGACGCAGCCACCAAAATAACACCCCTCGTGATTGTTTTCTTTCATTCTTTAGCCCCTGAAAAGGTACTTTCACAAAGATCAAACAGGGTTTGACCAAATCCTTTAACACAGTGTGACAGCTACTTCTTTATCTGCCAGTTTTTCGGTTTTTTCACCCCCACTCCTTTTTAACTGTGAGATGATACAACCGCAAGCATCCTGTGCTCATACCCACTAACTCACTTGCTGTAATTTAGATTGACATGAATATGCAGCTGCTGAGCTGAATTACCAATATTTGGGACATTCAACTTATACCACAAATCCACTGATACCCTGCGATTATTAACGGCACACTGAAAACATCAGGATTAAACACAGTGAACACCTATCACCTACTTCAGATCTTTTAAGCTGCAATTATATCTCCTTGTGTGTGTGTGTGTGTGTGTGTGTGTGTGTGTGTGTGTGTGTGTGTGTGTGTGTGTGTTAGCTTATGTGTTGTGCATAGAAGAGATAAGGCAAAGTAAGCTGGTGTGGAGATGGCGCTGTTGGACCGGAGAGAAAGTGTTCAAGTGAAAAAGGGCAGTTATGCACTTAACCTGCTCTCTGATAACTGAAGCACTGCAGAGGCCAGGAGGTGCACCAGAATCTCTGAGAAAACACTTTCACGCTGAAGACTGGGCACAGGGCCAGACACTAAGCCCACCTCAACAGTCTGGGCTCCCAGCTCTCACTGGCAGCACTGGTTTGCATTATTTGACTAATCATTTCAAGGCTTAAAGCTACACTAATCAACCTTTTGATGTGAGTTGTTCGTAGTGACAAGAATTATCACCCAACTCTGTAGTCTGGTGATAAAATCAGGTAATAATTTCTGGTTTTACGTCGCATTTCAGCGGTTAAGCTGTTACTTTTGTCCATCCACACCTAAACTGGTTTGGTTCAATCTCACAGCTCTCATGTTTTCCGTTTGAGCAATTTAAAAGCTCTGTAAAACCCACTGCTTCTTTTCCAGCGCCAAACAATCCACAAAGTTAGCAACTAGCTGGTAAAGACAATCTTTGTGTTTTCCAGCTAGAATGAGAGGTTTTTACCTACACATGTTTAGCCCACAATGGACAAACCAAACCAAACACTTGCTCCAGGGCTATTTACATTTTTGAAGCCACCATAGTTTTATTTTGGAAGGGGAGGGTGAAGTGAGGCAATTGCAATCTGCAACTATACTGCTAGATACCACTAAATCCTACACACTGGACCTTAACAAAAATAATATAAGAGATTGTTGTATTGCCACCAAGGGCAGGTTTCAAGTTCCATGCCTGTGTTTGTACATAGATTAGCATAAACTTGTCAGTAGATTAAGTAAAATCTCTTGGATCTACAGTAGATACAGAGCCCAAAGCTACGTCACACAAGTGCTTCCCTCCTTTAAAAACCCCTCATACTACAAACCTACTCAATTAATCATACATGCTGTATATAGGCACACATTTATTGTACATTCAGATACCACCCTCTAACCAAGCCTCTCTAAACCACGCTTTATTATTCATTAGCCCCCGCTGTAGCTGGTACACATAGTGCACTTGCCACTCCACAACTCAAACTGGATGTTAGTGTGTTATCAGCCCATCTACTGTACAAGAGCAGCTCCTTAACGACCTGTCACAGCACTCAGGTCAACTGATGGGCTGCAACAAGCACTTCTGCCTTATGGCAGACAAGTGTGAAGGAGTAAAAACTGATGCTTTCTTTACAGTGATATCACCTAGCTTGACATCCAGAGCTGCACGCTCACAAAAGATGCACACTGACTCTGGCCATGATTATGTAACGGCACTAGAGCCTAAAAGGGAATACTACTAAATTTTAACACGGAGGGATGCTATTCCTATGCCTTCCGACCGTTTAGTCTGTGTCAGTGCACATGTTTGTCCTGCCCACTGATGTTGAGTGTAACAGTATGCGTAGTGCTTCAGAGACCAAACTGCAAAAAAGATGAGAAAGCTGCTGAACAATAAGCTGACCAGACAGTGGTTCTTTAAGGATATGCATTTGTAGACCATGACTGATATCCCTACTACAAACTAAATGAAAAAGAAATTAATTAATTATTTCAAGCTTAACCAGGCAGCAACAAAGACAACTGTTAGTGTTTGCTTAGTGGGAAACCGGTGGGGGATCATTCCCTTTTCGCTGAACTAGCAACTCCTACTTGTTAGTCGAGCTGCCTGGCTGCAGTGGGGTAATATCGGAGTGTAATGCCAGTAATGCCTAGGGCTAGGTGACAAGTAGCAGCTGGCATATCAGAGGAGACACATGGCAGTCTGCAATTACAAGGACTGTGGTATATGGAGAATTTGCCAATCCAAATTGGGAGGCAAAATACAGCGTTGATATTCATTTTTGAGCTAATCCCACATTATTAGTATATTGTATATAGCTGTGGTGTTTTCTAAAAAAAACAAACACTTTTATAAAATCAAAACTTTGTCGACAGTGCCACGAAATTAACTACCTAAAAAAGAAAACTCTGGGATAAGGCCAGGATCAAAGTCAACAATACAACTGAGACCTTTCAGAAATGGTCTGCCTACAACACACTGGCTATCTTTAGCAAGGCTTTGATATGCTAGCAGAGCTGAATACAGCCAAAGAAGGATGCCATCCATGGGGTCCTTGCCCCTTTACTTTCCTGTGCTCGTCACAACACAACAACAGATGGAGGACTCAACACAGTAAAGCACGACTCCTACGGCATAATGGCACCATCCCATGCTGATGATGCATTGGATTTGCGGTTTACTGATAAAATACAAAAAGGTTTGCAGAATTAGAGAGTCATATCAATGAATTTCAGTACTCAAATGTGAACCCTCTTGCCATCTAACAGTTGAACGCCCCGTCTCCCACTGTTATGAATATGAGAAAGAAAAGTTTGTTCCATCCATTAAAGGTGAATGTGAGAAGACATAATGGTACATTTTCTGACTGAGAACTGGGAACTTTTTACCTCCTGTGAAGAGACAGAAGCTTAAATAAACAGATGGACAGACGTGCGAGCATGCATGTGCGAGCACTCACACACAGGCACACGTGGAGCATTATTCATGTACTGGGATGTCCCTAAATGAATCCATGTGGGTAAATGTCATCAGTAAATGTCAATAGCTTTTTGAGGCCTGTCCTGAGGACATGGAGCCCAGCATATGGGCCGCAGGACTCAGACGTACCTTCATTTCCTACTACTTCATCTATTCTTAATCTACTTTAAGGACCTCATCTGCTCATGTGATGAATTAAACAACACACGAGTGAGGGTCTTTTGACAAGCAGGAAGCAGAAAAGAGGACAGATGTGATCACAAGATGATTGCTATCCACTCAAATAAAAGAACATAAGGAACAGAGAAAAGGAGAAAACTCTCGTCTTACTTTTTCATGTGGGAGAGGAGAACAATACAAGTAATTGTTAGAGAAAGAAACATTCTACTAAACCCTAGAGACATCCTGTAAACACTGGAGACATGTACACTGTTCAAACTTTTACACCTCTGCTTCTCACGGATCCTTTCTTAATAAGAGCAGAGATAAAGCCTGTTACTATGTGGCTAAAAGAGCTTTAGACAGACTGCAGCCACACGTATATCCACATTGTGCTAACATATCGTCATTTTGTCTGTACCTCGATGTAGGAGGCGAGCCTCGGGTAGACCCTGTAAGGTCCCAGCACGTGAGACAGAGGGGTGGTGCAGGGGAAGCTGGTGGTCACAGCGTGGCTCACTTCAGGCAGAGAAAACACCTTGAAGCCAAACTTCTCATACAGCTTCTGCAGTTCTTCATCTGGCTTCTCTTCACCCTCACACAGGACACTGCCCACCACATAGCGACATTTCTCTGACGGCCTCTGAAGGGACAGAAATAGGGAATGAATGAACATATACTGAACATTTACAAATTCTGCCCTGCTGGTGTTTGTATGCATCTCTTTCTTCCAGGGACTGTTAGAAAAGTTACTCTTTACAGCTAACTGAACTTAAAGCTAACTACTAATAACCTTTGAGCTGTATTGTATTACCTGTGGAGACCTGTCTGTTCAGTTAAATGCATTTGTGTAAAACAAAAATTACTCAAATTGCGAGGAGGAACAATGTATTTCTGTTGAAAAAAACATTAATAATAACAATAGGTGACTGGTGTGTTTAATGCTTGCACATGTGTGGAAGTAAAAATAGAAGCCGTTTGATTTAAACTTGTGGAGACGTTGCACCTTCACATGGCCTGCCAAGTGTCACTGACAGAAGGCTGCCAGCTCTGGTAAACATCCCACAGTCAGGTCACATATGTGGCAGTTCAAATTGTATCTGCACTGAAAAGCATGTTAGTTAAGTGTGCCAGAAATGGTCACCTATTCGTACACCATGCTCCATGCAAACATTATTAAAAATATTACAAATAATAATATGTAATACATATGAGATTTTGCATTTGCAAATAAATTGTGTTTTACATATAAAGGATTTGTAGATATTTGGCCAAAACGTTTTGCTTCAAATTGCTACACCTGGAACTAGCGGGGATTGTTTGTCTGGCCTGATGACACTTGAGGAGAACACAAGCCGAAATAGAGGTTTGGTCTCCTTCACTACAAAGCGTCTCTGCCACCATGATGTTTCTTAATGTGCCCACATGTCTGCATGCAGATGAGACCGAGCGAATTGTCAGTCAGAAGAGGATCTGACAGAGATTCTCCCACTCACATCTGTTTGCAGATACTTTGCAGTCTGTCTGTAGAACTTCAAATGGGGAGTGGGAGCAGTTGTTAAAAGGACCAAAGCAGCTTTTGTAAATTCACTAAAACTCACATAGGTTTCTGCCCACCATTTTCTAAATCTTGCCATAATGTTAATTTATATATGCGACTTGACAATGATAATGACACGTTGCAGTAGGACATTATGTACAGAATATATGCAGCGCAATAATACAATAGGCCCCAGAAAACTAGTGCCATCACACCCCCCTACACACACTGGTTTCTGTGCAGTATGAAAATCACCTTTGAGAGACACATATGAGTTATGTTGACACAATCAAACGCAAACATCATCAGTGTGACAGATTTCCCAATTTAAGACAGATTTGTCTCTGCAAGTTGGTTTTTATTCTGCACTGAGAGTTGGGAACCAATGGCAGTCTAGTAGGCTGGATTAACAACCTTGAAAGTAAAACAAATAATTAAATTAGAGTACATCTGATTTTTACTAAATGGGATAAAACATACCCCAAAAAAACCCTGGTATCGTCCTTTAAGACTTGCTGCTGGTTTCTGCTCTGTGACGGGCTGGCACTGAGGGGGCACAGATGGAAGCCAGCAACACTCATCTTCATGTCCGTGGCATCCTTGCATAATTATCACATCTAAACGCCACAACCTTCTCTTCTTTTCCCTCTCAATTCTCACATTCAGAGATATTTTTGACTGCACTGTGCTGCTACTACACCGCACTGTTCCAACTCTCCTACTTCGTTCATACGGCAGCTTTTGTGGCGTAATTCAGCGTTGTTGGCTCCCGGTGAGACTCCATGGTTGAGATAAATCTATTTGCTCACCTCATCCCAAACCCTCATGGCCTCTTAATGTCTGCATCATGTGGGTAATAATAATGACTGACAGTGCCTGTTCAGCATGAGCAGATAATCTTTACTGTCACCTGACAGAGACCCTTGACACTATGTTCAACAGTGAGTCAGAGAACACGGATCACCTGCTTTTGACAGGGAATTATTCATTCAAGGCAACCTGAGATATACTGGATCTATTTACAATGAAGCAATGAGTCATTGCAAACAGACAGTCGCAATGGCTGTATTGTCAGAGTAAATCATTACAGCAATGTGACAGTGAATGAACATATATTTATTTTAAAGCCTAGTAACATACATTAAAGAAGTTACATTTTAAAAAACATGATAGTGGAGTTTTTTTTTAAAAATAAAATTACATTTATTTATTCCTGTGCAGTATATCTACACCGATCAGCCATAACATTATGACCACCTGGGCACCCTGGTGGTCATACCAGCTCCATACCAACAGACTGCGATGCACTGTGTGTTTTGACACCTTTCTATCAGAACCAGCATTCACTTTTTAAGCAGTTTGAGCTGCAGTAGCTCGTCTGTTGGATCGGACCACACAGGCCAGCCTTCACTCCCCACGTACATCAATGAGCCTTAGTTGCCCATGACCCTGTCTCCAGTTCACCACTTTTCCTTCCTTAGAGCACTTTTGATAGGTACTGACCACTGCAGACCACTCCACTCCACTCCAAAAGAGCTGCAGTTTTGGAGATACTCTGACCCAGTCGTCTAGCCCAGTGGTTCCCAACCCGGGGTCCGGGCCCCCCCAAGGGGGGTGCCAGAGGTCACAGGGGGTGCGCACAACTTTGTCTGCTGAGGTTTACAAAAATTTAATTTATAAAATCACAATAACACACCCAAGTGGATAATCAAACCTGTATAATCCAAATTGAAACATATTTTTGGTCCACATTTAAATTCATTAAGCTATTTATTACCTATTAAGTATGCGGGTAGGGGTTGGGGTTGGGGGGGCCTGACTTGTCTTGGACACAGGCAAGGGGGGCTTCAAGGGAAAAAGGTTGGGAACCACTGGTCTAGCCATCACAATTTGGCCCTTGTCAAAGTCGCTCAAATCCTCACGCTTCCCATTTTTCTTCTTCTAACAAATCAACATTGAGGACAAAATGTTCACTTGCTGCCTAATACATCCCACCCACTGACAGGTGCCATGATAACCAGACAATCAGTGTTATTTACTTCACCTGTCAGTGCTCATAATGTTATGGCTGATCGGTGTATATTCATCATATGTCAAACGTATGCAAAATCATGTATAAAATAATCAAATGGCAATGGACTCCCCAGAGTTATGCATTACATTTAACAAAACTCGTAAACATTAACTTGAATAAATCTCGGGTTGACACCTGCTGGTCGGTTGGTCGATTGGTTGGTCGATATGTTCTTGTCCGTTGGTCGGACAGTCGCTGGTGTTACGTTCATAAGGAGAAAAGCGTTTCTTAATCCATTATTTGGGAAGGACATGTGCTGACCTGATGTATACTATTTTTGAGTGACATTGTATTGTATTGTATTATATGTACAAATATTATATTCAAATATATTTTACTTAACAAATGTGGTTCTGTTTGAAATTAGTTTAATAAGCAATAAGACCCTATAATGAAGTCAAAACACCCCCTTTTTTACAACTTGAACTCGGTTAAGACTGCAGGGCTTAACTTTCACAACATTTATTCAGCTCCAAACTAATTGACACAAATGTCAAATAACCAACAACAATCGCTCCATCAGTCCCCAGCATCAGAGGACTATAGAGCTGAGTGGATAAACACAGCTCTTCTGTACTTGATAGACATGGCATGAAGGTAACGATATGTGAAAAAGAAATATTCATTTGCTTGGCAATATTGTGTAACCTTGATTTGCACCCAGCAGCTACCAGACAGAGTGCTCTCAGTGCACTGTGGTCGATTTAGTTATAAATGATATTTAGGTATAATTTCAGTCTTTGGTTGACCACAGCTCTAAATAAATCAAAATAAGAAATGTTTTTAATTACATTTAGCTTCAAATCATTAGTTTGGACAACATAATTTTGTAAAACAATAACGCAAAATGATCATATCATTACTATATTAACACTGAATTATAATCCAGCTCTATATGCCATATTAATATAAATGTTTAAGACCTTTGTTTCTTGGCCTTTATTTTTTTTTTAACAATGGAACTGTAATTTATACGTTCTCATCTAAATGGATTTATGTGCAGGGGTTGCTCTGCCCTACCCTATTTCCCACATGAATGCATCAAACGTATGGGCTGTCAACAAGTCTGCTGTACAGAGCTACTCCTTGTCAACACTGGGGGTCTATGATAAGATGCAACAATAACCATTCAAACACAGAGGGGATAACAACTGTCCACCCACAGTCTTGCTTCAGTGTCTCACCATCTCGCTATCCCTCATGCTCTCTGCACTGATAGACTAGAGTGTGTTAGACAAACCAGTAGTTCACTAATGATATCATTCAGGGCTCTAGCTATCATTCACATCCCACACAGTGGCAAGAACAAACAGCAGCTCTGACTGCATCTCATCTCTGCTTCCCTCCAGATAACACACCCTAGAGACCAGAGGCAATTAGGAAAGAGAGGAACACCACTCCATGTACTTGACTTGTCTTGTCTTCCACACCAAAGTTGTTTTGTTTGTGTCTGAAATTTCTAACAGCACAAAAGGTAAAAATTTTCAGATGCTGTCCAAGCTGGGCAGCGGCGCTCCAAAAGTCATCCGCTGCCAAAGCAGTTTTTTGAAAGACAGCGTGCGATTCCATTTCTCACAGGTAGCTGAGGAAAGCCGACTGTGGCTTCTGATTGGTCGGGGTGAGAAGCAGAGAGTCAGATAATGGGAAGACTGTGGAGCTTTTACCTCTGAAACTGAACACTGACATATTATGTTTCTGTGCCAAGCTGTAGAAAACCAATTCAGTTAACAGTGACGTGTAAACGCCTCTAAAAGTGCAATGAAGCTATCTGCCAAGATCTACTGAAATGTTTAACTTCATCTGAATATGTCCCTGCTTATTTAATGTACAGCAAACATTCATTTCCTATATTTCCCTATGCTGTGCAGGCTTGTTAAAACAGGGGGGAAAAAATACATATACAGCCGACTTTGGTAGCGCTTGTGGCTCACAGGACTCTAAGATGGCTTCCCCTCACAAATGGTGCCATTGCCTTCTCTGCTTGATTCCCCAAAGCCAGGTCTCCAAGGACCTGTTGGGAGAGAAAGTAATTTCAAAAGCAATTCTTTGCTTGAGGCTACAAGGGCCTTTTTTGATGGATGAGGGCTCTCAAACAATAAAAAGGTATGGCTGACAGAGGTAATTCTTTATTAGCAGACACGTAATGAGGATTTACTCTCTTCATCTTTCCTCCTGTTGGCCCTGCACCTCTTCCCTCCTGGCCATCACCACTTGGGATGCATTGCTTGGAGAAGTGGCCCTGTTTACAATTGGTCATTTCTGAAGTGTGAGCAGGTTAAGGAGGACAGGGACCAACGAGGCTAGCAGCCAACGCTCCGTCTTACTGTAACTTAAAGGCAGAGATAATAATGGGCATACCATTATCTGCCTGACCATTATCACACTCATTAAAACACAACTGCCAAGCAACCGCTCAACAAAATGCGAAGCTAAATTAGCAGAGTGGGAGAAATTAACACTGAAAGAGCATATCGCATCAGCTCTTTGTAAACGAACCATAAACCATGGAAAGGCAACATAAATGCTCTGCTGTGAGGCAGAAAACAATCTTCAAATAAATATTTAAATTCCTCTTAGTTTGGTTTTACAGGTTGCTTTGTAATATGCAATTGAACAGCTAAGTGTCATCGAAAATGAAAAACCTAAAGCTTGAGAGCAAAACATCAGACTTGCCCTTCATGCTCTTGTTGGCACACTGAGTTCACCATTATGCCAAAATGGAGTTAAGAGGCTGCGATTGTACAAGGGTCCTTCACTACATTGCAGTCAATAAATCTGCAAATTTGGAGCCTCTCTGGACCTCTACACCATCTTTACATCAGCATCTCCAGCGAAGCAGGGCAAACAGCAAATGCAGCATTCATAAAAAAAACAGCAACTTTGTGAACACCACGTAACAGCCACCCAAAACAAAACTTATTTCATCTACTGTCCAATTGTGTCGGGTAACACACACACACACACACACACACACACACACACACACACACACACACACACACACACACACACTACACACACTACACATCACTGCCTTTTCTGGAGAGCTCTCTCTTTCTCTGTTCAGTGGTTCACGGTATCATTTCCTTTCTATATCTGGAACACCGAGACAGATGGTGTTTAAGGCACTTCCATGAACAAGCAAAGAACCTGACACATGCAGAGCAAGAAGAACAGAAGACTATGGGATACGCAGCAACAATCTCTCAACAAGAGCTGTCTTTCGCCTCAGTGTGTCAGAGCGATAACCTGTCTCAGCTGATTGGAAGCCATTCGGCCCCCTACAGGCAGACGAGGCAGCAGAGACGAAGTCACCAGGAAGGAAATTGAAACTAATGGGGCTGCACAGCACTGGGGCCACAGGTATTCTGTGATGGGCTGTTTGCAGCTGTATTGATGGAGCAGCAATTACACTGAAGCAAGTATGCTTACCCAAACAGATGCAGTTAAAGCAAATTGATTTAGCAAGGAAACATTAAGGGTGATTTTACAATTTGGGCACAAAGAAGAAAACATCATCAGTCATCACACTGACTGATATAATATTACATTACTTGAATATGCCATAAAATTAAGACTCATTCAACTTATAAACATCAATATGTCCTCCTTTGGAAGGGGCCTAAAGCACAAAAAATCTGATTATATATCTGCTGCAGTGACAAGGCGTGGGCCCCAATGGCCCCTTGAGTCAGGAGCCAGTGGAAATCTTTTTTTTATTTTTTCTGCTTCTCTCTTTCACCAAGTGCAGCTCGGTGCCTTTAGGCTGTGCTCAGACTTAGCTGGTAATTACACATGGCATCCTGGGAGTTCTGGCATGTATAATTACTGGCGAGGATAAGCAGCCTGCTGGAGGCAGGACACAGTTTTCCTTCGCCACAGTTGTTGAGCTGGTTCACCACTCCTTGGCCAGCTGGACACAGTGTGGCACTCCTCCAGCCAGATGTCACAGAGCAGAGAGATAATCTTCTCTAATAGGAGATATGAATCAATTCCTCCCTCCTCTGCATAGGCTTACTTCCTTCGCTACAAATATTCAACTCTCTTTCTCCACCTCCTTGCTCTCTGTAAGCTGCTCTGATAAATATTCGGCTGTGTAATCCAATATCCTGCGCATCATAACACAGGGTGAAGAGCCAATGCATGTCACTGGATTGATGGCGCAGAAGATTTAAAGGCATTCCTCACCATCTTGTTTCACTGACTAATCGTAACATGTCAGCTTGTAGAGTAATGGCTTTCTCTCTCTGCAGTTTGTGAAAATGGATCAAAATGGCATCCTAAAAATAAACTCAATAGTTGCGTTGTGGGATAAAAAAGCAGCTCCCCATTTAATAGATTCTGTCTGGATTTCTGTCTACTGGTTTTTGCAGTATCTCACTCACTGTAGAGATGTCCATAAACATTAATGGGGTGCTTTACTATAGGGAGAGCCAGCATGTCCACAATCTTGCATAATATTGACTTGAAGACCTGTGGGACTAGACTTCAGAGTATGAGCGCATTTATTTCTCATTTCATATCCACTTTTAAAAGCAGTTACTCCTTGCCAGAAGCCCCCCTTTCATGTTGTTGCTGTCGACAGACAGACAAGCAGCAGTAAAATGCTAATAAATTTGACTGGGAGTGCGGCGATGCTCGGCACTCTGATCTGAAATTCCGATTGATGAATTGGAGCACTGCGAGGCTCTCAAGGTGAGTCAGACTCCTACCAATTTAGACCCTTCTTCCAAGGCAGTCCCACACCTCGCCTCATCTCTCACTGCCACTCCCATACCCGTCTACACGTGACATTTCATTTTCTCCTGCTTGTCATGGGGAGCCATGAGTGGGTTTGCTTCAGAAGCTAAGACAATGTGGGAATTCACTGGATCAGAGGTTGAATCAAACAGCAGCTCTAGTTTAGCCACGATACAATCATCAGTGCATTTGCTGTGTAGATCTACCAACTATAAACAGGCTTTGATCATATCTACTGATGAAAGCATAATGGTTAAATAAAAGGACTATCCATACATTTATACAAGCTTCTACTTCTATCTAGACAATAACATTACATATATCTTTAAGTTTCTTAGTAGTAGTTTGTTTCGACACACACACACACACACACACACACACACACACACACACACACACACACACACACACACACACACACACACACACACACACACACACACACACACACACACACACACACACACACACACACACACACACACACACACACACACACACACTGGCCTCTGAGCATTCACTGCTGCCCACTCCTATTAATGAATTTTGCTCTGGAGATTCCTTGCAGACAGGCAGCCCGCTGGTGGAAATTATTTCTCCTTGCCATTCTACAACACAACAAAGAGCTACAACCCAGGAATTCAATGACTTAGATTGTACTCTGTCCAGTCTGGGATTTGTTCAAAACTCGTGTCAAAGCCCCATTACAGCAGAGCCCGCAGCATCTCTGCCTTGAATTGTTTTGGTGAGTTTTAAGTGTAACCTCCAATGTTGTGGGTCACTGTCCTTTTGACTGACCCCTGCGAGCCAAACTGCTAAACTGTTCAATCCCTCAGGCCTTTGTGATAATAACTGATGGCAATTATAAGCATACATGCAAACACACACATGCATGAATGGACATACACAAGCAAGAGGCACAAAGAAGAGCAACTCAGTTTAGTGCTAATTGGTGTTGCCTCAAGTGCCTCGGCTTACTGAGGTGAGGATGTCAACCACCAACCTTTACCAGAGCAGGCCAGTGAAATAAACAGATTCCACAACTGTCCAAACATACAGTAGATTCAGTCACTATAACAGCACGTTATGTGATTCATTTGATCCGTTGGGGTAGTTTGATTTGAATGCTGGTCTGCAGGACACAGACTCCTGCTGGTTTTCATCATAAAATAGGGACTATATTAGAGCTTAAATGCAGGGTGAATGCAAATGACTCCAATTTGTTGAAAACCAGCTATACTCCAGAACCCGGCATGAAAACCAACTGAGTAGTGGTGTCACAGTGGCCAATTACTCTACAGCCACTCGTGTAGGTTTGAAATGTTATTTTAATATGATGACGATTTTGAGTGAATGAATTATAGGAGGCTGAATCACACTACTTATGCCATGGTAATGAATTAAGTATAAAGATCAATGTGGTTTTGAGGATGCACCCGCCTCCCACAAAACTCACTTTCAATGCTAACACTGCCATCTAGTGGCTGTAGTGTGCAGTAAGGAAAAAGGCTTACAATGTTCAGTATAGGATGCTCACTATTTAACAATATTTTCTGAATACATACTCAAATGCAACCTCGAAAATGTCAGAACAGTTTTAGTGGTTTATAAATCCTTGTCTGTGCCTTCTAAATTTAATAAACAGTCAACTGCATGGTTCCCTCTTAAAGAAGGTGATTATGGCTTAAGAATGCATC
Organism: Dicentrarchus labrax; assembly: GCF_905237075.1. Classification (NCBI taxonomy): domain Eukaryota; kingdom Metazoa; phylum Chordata; class Actinopteri; family Moronidae; genus Dicentrarchus; species Dicentrarchus labrax. The sequence continues at coordinate 19,427,839 of NW_026136711.1, read as the reverse complement.
TCTGAGACCTGGTGTGCTCCCAACAATACAGAGACACTATTTATTCCATTCCTACATGCAGAATTTAAACCAGCCTGTGTGTCTCCACCATGAAAGCGAGATGGCATTAATTTTACAATCATTTAGATAAATATTCAGCTACGGTAGAACGACTATGGATACAGAGGATGGAGATATGGAAGACTTAAGGATATGGTAGCATGGTGAAAAGAGCTAGCTGCTGCTTATACTGGATGAAAACCACCCCTTAAAAATTAGGGTCAAATCGAAACACAGCAAGTTGCAAAATCCACTGTAATCACTAATTATTCTAATAATAATAATAATAATAATGCATTTGTTTTATATAGCGTTCTAAAAAGTACTCAAAGGCTGTATCAGTAAAAAAACTACTATAACAACTATATACAACTATAAACAGGAGAAGTAAAAACCAAATAAAAAACTGCAGCATTACAAACTAGTAAGGATAGTTGACCCATTAAACATCTCTGGAGGAACAGTGTGTTAGACTTCAGGACATGCAGTCACATAAACACAAGCATTACTATTAACTGGAAATTCTGTTTCAGCCACCTCTCCCATTTTTAGTTTACTTTTGTGGTTGGTGGTGACTAAACAGACTCTTGGCCTTTGTAAACTAAGAGGGGCAACATCTTCTCACAAAATAACACACTGAAAACAGCAAACAGTTCTTATTCTCTGAGTCAGTGGACCAAGCTTTTCTGGCTGTTCCCAGTTCAATAAGTCTGAGGTTTTTGAGAGATTGAACATGTGCAGGTTGCACTCCTAAACTTTGAATCAGTTAAGTTAATACTATTTTTCTACTTGATTTATTTCTGTGATGTCTAATTTATCTTCAGAAGGAAATCAGAGGTCCATATATCTTCGGATCATGTCAAAACAGACACCAACCTCAGTCATCGGATTCATATAGAAATGTCTCTGCCTCTGGAGAGACGTCTGAACATAACGGCCCCTTATGATCCAGACTCTTCACAAATTCCGACACCAGCAGAAAAGTTTCCACTGGTATGACTCGCAGTCAGGTTTTCCACTAAAAGCCTTTACTTAAAAAAGGACGGCGTGCTACAGACAAACTGGCAGGAGTAAGCAGAAAGACAAACACAAAGTGCTGCCACGTTCTTTATTCCACAAAGGATTACTAAATTGCGATTTGGCTCAGTGGCATGACTGAACCCTGCATCTCAAAGTAAGAGACACCAAGTGATCATATATTAAGTGTCAAAAAGCATTAAACACAACAGACTTATAATAATACTAGCTAGGCCACCACACCACTGTCCCCATGTCAACTCCCGGGACTAGGTTACTGTAAACTTCTGGCTGACGTGTTCAAAGGCACTATTTTGTTGTACTGTTTGTCAGATGGCTTAACTCACTCAACCATAACTAACTCAGCACTCCAATGTCAGCAGAACTGACACAATATAAGCTAATCAAAGAGCAAACCACACCACACAGTTAGTTTTGTTGTTTAAGTCAGGGAATAAGCCTTAAATAGGTAATATTCAGGCCTTTGAGAAATGTTATTATGCTGCACACCATATGTGTGTGTTTACTCTTCCCGTATCAGCTGGGAACTCAATAAGCATTCCCGTCTAACAAGCAGCTGTTGTGTAGACATTTCTTGTTGACTAAGAACTCAACTCGTGATGAACAGCGGAGGGCAAAATGAAAGCAGGAGATAACCGCAGATTTCAGCAGAGGAATGACCTATTTATACAAAACTTGGTTTCGGATTACGATCAGAATGACAAAGGGACATTCATTGCTTCTCACATCTGGACCGTGACTGTAATTTCATAACCATTTAGACCAGACAAATATCTGCTTTTCCAGACATCTAGCAGCTCTCTTTTTTCAGACAAACGTGAAGAGGTTGCGTTTGCTCTTCTAGTTTAAAGTCTGGTTGCCATCTCTGAGTCAGGAACTGACAAATGCTGAAGCACTCTGGAACCACAGATGAGAGAGGAAAAATATCAACAGAGCAACGTGGCATTGAACAGCTGACTGGTTTCATCATTCAGGCTCGGTTCCTTCAAAAGGCTGCTTGTTTATTTAACCCCTTCAGCCACGTCTTCTGAATTACATCATATTGCATCAGTTAATGTACAATACACCTCCATGCATATGTTCAAGAGCTTTAGACAGGACCATTGCTAATTAGATAGACAGTTTTTTTTAGGTAAATGATTGGTTTATAATCAGTCAGCAACAATTTTGATAATTGTTTAGTAGTAGTTTAGTTAAATTTAAAGCTAAAATGCAAAACATCTGCTGGTTTCAGGTTCTCAAATGTAATTTGCTGCTTTTTTCTCAGCATACGACAGTACATGGACAGTTGCCTGGACAATAGAAGATACCACATTGGGCTCTGTCAATTTTATTATCTTTTATAGACCTAATTACTTTCATATCTCCCAGACATTATGTCAGGACTGTTGTTAAGTTGACTACATAAAGAATCACACCTCATTAGATAAGCTTACTCAGTGAACCGGTGTAAATATACGTTTTAAATATATAATATCAACCCTTTTATGTCACCTTTAAAGACTCTGTCCAGGTCAAACAAAGCATATCTCACTAACTGTAACATCTTATCAGGACACAAAGTACACTGGGGGGGTTGTGGTTATGTCATGAGCTCAAGTGTAAACACAGGCAGTTAGACTAACAGGTGCTGATTTCTGGGGTCTCACCTGCTTGGGGTCATCGTAGAAGACACCGATGGAGCTCAGGTTTGGCCCAATGCTGCAGCTCTCTGTGTAGGCTGCACCGCACTCCTTGTATGATCCCTCTCTGAATTTATAAGCAATGGTAACATTTCTGACAGGAGGTGGCCCGGTCTTTATTATCACGTCAGACAGGAGTCCCGAGTACAGCAGGAAGCCCCCGACAGTCACAACCAAACACACCAGGATCACGACCAACAGGAGCACCAGAATGATATCAGACATGGTGATCTCTCTCAAAGCGGCACAGCTCAGTCAGAAAAAGCCCAAACGTCCTCCCTCCCGGTCACATACACCGAGAGCAGCTGATTCAAACGCTAGCACACACACACACACACACAAAAAAAAACGAGACAGTGTTGAATTTTTGTTTGTCACTGTCGCAATAACCTGACACGAAAGAAGAAACACTCGTTCAAGTTGACAGGAAAGACAGTTTGTTTATGGTATTTCCCCAAACAGTGGAACATACTTCCTGGATAGACCATTCTCGCACACAAAGCGGGGGAGGCGTCGATGGGGTTTTTTTTTTTTTTTAAACGACTGCTTTGCATTTATTAATCCCACCGTCAAAATATTGAACCTTGATGTAGTAACAGCGATTAATACATATTACTTCTCTTCAACAATGTAAATCTTAGAGATAATAGCATACGCGTTTATTGAAACTATCCCCCCTCTTTTTATTATTATGGTTCGACCCATGAGGCTGAGCATAAAGAAAGTGTAACAAAAAGCGGTGATTTTCTGTATTTTATTTCCAATACTTTGTTCATTTACTGATTCATGTGCTCTGAAAATGATATTACGGACTTCTCTAAAGAATGTCGGTGCTGTCAGACAGTTTGTAGCGACGCCTTTTGGTTTTGGGAACTGTGGAGTCAAACAATAAATGTTTTGTTCAACCAGGATTGCAAAGTCCTGCTGCCCTCGAGTTCTTCAAACTATGGAAATTCATTAAGAACGAAATATGCAGCGAATCCAGTGGATTTGAGACATATTTGTAAGCTCAGGACAAGTTTTAAGAACATGTTTGGACAGAATTAATGGTGTGATAGATCTAGTAAAGCTTTCTTTGCTACAGTATGTTTGAAGTCATCAGTTTTGGCAGTTAATTAGTCCGGAAACCATTTTCTCATTTTCTCTCATTTCCATTTTTATGAATTAGTATGGCGATGCCAGGCTGGCAGTTTATATGCCTGCCTTAAAGCTGCATTAGTCCATGTTTGGCCACTAGTGAGTAGAAAACTACCAAAACAAGCTGAACCATATGGCTGCCTTAGTAAAGGTCCTACCTGGACCAAGGATCTGAGTTGGGTCTAAATTGTTTTCAGTTAAATCGGGTTAGAGCTCTGCTATCAGCTCTGGCCATCGACAGTATACAGGTAAAGTGGATAGAGCTTCTGGGTCTTTGATAATCCTGCATTCTTTCTAATGGCCAGCATGGAGAAGCTCCATGGGCTGCAAAAACGACGTCCTATAGTACTGAGTCTTATGGGGAACTAAACCTACTTGTCACTTGATGTATTACCTCAGTAAACGTTTTTTCTAATGAGTTTATGGTCTCAATCACTAATTTCAAGTCTTCTTCCTTGATGTTCATTTTGTAAATTATGGTGACATTTAGAGTACAATAGAGGATGAAACAGGGTATGCTTAATTGACAAGTCACTCTCAGTGAGTCTGTCCAGCACACCACACAAAACTCCGATCGAACTGTCGAACTAGGCAGTGCTGATGGTTGCTGCATTGCCTATTTCTCACCTTATTCCATACTTCGGTTCCATTTAGTGGGGCAGCCTTTCCAGCGAGCCAACATGCACAATAGGACCATCCTTACTCTGTTTGAACAGAACTGAACCTTAATTAGTATCATTGATGACACCTGTGTTTACCCTACTACTCTATGTCAAAATGGCCGCTGTGAAAAAGGTTGATTTCTTAGTTATTTTTAAATCTTTAAAGTGTAGACTCAAACAGCCAGATACAGTATCAGCATCTACATACCTAAATCTGGTTACTGGGCTATGTGTCAAAATTTAGAATATGCTGGAATATCTTAAAGATATAGGCACCAGAGAGCACCATGAGGAAAAATCCACCCTTAATATTAATTCATGTGCACAACAACAAGTCTGTTTTGAGATGAGCAGAGGGACAGGTTTTAGTAATGAGTTCATCTTGGGACAGAAGAGAGTAATGGAAAAACGTACTTACATACTGGGGTATGTGGACCAGCAAAGTTCCAGTTTAGGGAGACGTCAGTTTAGAAATGTTGACTTTAGTGTCTAAATAGTTTGGAATAATATATGTAAATGCTGTTTTATGGTGGATTTTTCCTTCAACACCCAAGAATTCTTTTGCAATCTCCTTACCACGAGCTCTCGAGGAGACAGATGTGGCTGAGTGGCTAAGTTTGTTGCCAATTTTATTAATTGGCAATTTGGGATTAAAGGTTATAAAAGCAGCATTCTATAAAGGGTCATTCAATTTAGTTTTGTTTATTGTTGATACACAATGTTTTTGTATTAACTGCCTTATGTTGCTTGTCTGAAACTAGGACACTGAAAACTTATATTTTTGACCTTAAATGGGTCTTTCTTGTTAAATAACAGCTAGATAAACAAATAAAAAGAGATGCTGCTGTATATTGAAATAGATAGTTGTTAGCCTCTGGAGAGACTAAAAAGGACTAAAAAGACACAACTGACACATTGAGCCTATAGAGGATGTCTGTGTGCCCCATTTATGACATAATGCATCATCAATATAAGCCCTCTTATAGCCCGCTAAAAGGATTTGTCACAGAGAACTGAGAAGCATGCATTTAAAAGCTGGTATGATTTTTAAACTAGAAATAGTAGTTTTTGCAAACTTCTGCAGATGACTACTTGATTAAAGCAATAAAGAAAAAGACTCACGCCTGGATGTTCCTCTTGGTTTTTGTTACAAGTCTGCTTTATTACAATGTCATGCAAAAGATTTTCTTGAATTTCACTTATAACGAATCCTCGCGTCTGTGTAATAATAGTTTAAGTCATCTTTCAAATCCTATTTTATGTGTTCACAAATTAGTCTCCAGGACTTCAGAGTATCAGAGATTTCTTGCCTTCATTTAAATCTTACGCTTATTGTTGCTGTCCCTCATTATGGGATTTTCCAGGAACAAAGATCTCAGTGTTTAGTCTGTGTACAGTGGGGTGCTTTTCCCAAGCTCAATTAGTTTTTGCCCTTTAAAAAAAATAAAAAAAATACATGGAAGTCAGTGTTCTCACATGTTTAAAAATGATTTCTTTGTCATTGTAAAAGTGTAATTATGGGGGAAAGAAACGAGAAAAAGACACCTAATAAACCTTCCCTGTTTATCACACACAATACCTTGGAGAGTGATGGCCTCTAAATAAAAAATAATAATTTTCATCATTCTTAATTTATTTATATATCAATTTTGTCAAGCTGTTTACTTATATATATTACTGTATTTCATGTCTAAAAAAATATTTTTCATAGGGACTATTTGAAATATTTTAATAATGAATAACTTATCAGACCAAAACAATGTCTCAAAAATCTTTATTTTATTTTCTCAGCAAACAAATAGAAAGAAAGACAGAGAAAACAATTTTTTTTCAAACCAAACCTACTGTGAAAACACCTCATTATTCAGCATGTTTTATTTATTTATTTATATTCAACAGAAAATAAAAACAATAAAAGTACATAAATGTATTTTTTAATGTGCTTGCAGTGAATACAAGAATTGTGACTATATGTTGATATTATTGATCCTATACCTGCACACTGAGAAGCAGTATTCAATACATTTAGAGTTTTGATGTAAAAAGACAAACTCATTGGCATTTGAACCGTCAAAAGCTGATATACAAATGGGGGTTTTACCCAAATGCAAAAGTTTAAAATCTAAACCAGCAGTTTACTGTTCTGTAACTTATAAAGTGTCAGAGTCAGAGTCGTCCACAATATCATCTTGATCCACATCTTCTTCTATGTTGACCTTCTTACTTTCCTCAGAGTCAATCTCCAGGGCCTGATGGAAAGCACATGAAAAACATTTATTTTTTTAATATATCACAAGAAACAAAGACAACTTAAACATAGGACAGTCAGGTCCACATGAAAAACATCTGGCAAACATGCAAAATTAAAGCTATTAACCTTCTTGTATAAAGCAGCATCAGGAAGAAACTACATACCGAACTGATACCGTATCAAATGTTTTCTGTTTACTGTGTCAGCCACCAATCATTAGCATGCTGGAGAGCTCTGCCGGTTATCTTATCAGCCCACTGCCCTCTACTGTTTCTACTGCCTGTTAACTGACCTGTATGGTTTAAACTTCACAAAGTAATGGCTGAGTCAGCAGCGGTTGAAGCATGGTGACTGGCTGGCTTATGAAACGGACTTCATTACTACTGTGTGCTGCTTATCCCCTCAAATAGAACCTGTGTTGTGGTCCCCACACCTGAAAATCTTTTCAGCACCTTAAGGCTTACTCACACATTACCCTAACTGATACTGTAATTTATTTACATTCTTTGTTTAGTTTTATGAAAAAGTTTTTATTCACTTACTCAGTATTGTTCCTCTTTTTACTTTTGTGTACAGGGTACATTGACTTTCTTGTATGCCGCAGAATGTCCAAAATTCCAGGACCCCCAGGTTGTTTTGAAACAACAGTTCACACTACAAAGTCTATAGTATAGTATAGTATAGTATAGTATAAAATACCTGTTGAGCACTGAAGTTCAGACCATTTTAAGTTTTTTTTAAGTCAACTAATCCTTGTTCAAGTCGCTGCTGTCTTAAACTTTTGCAGAATCAAACCATAGGCCCTATCAATAACAATAGCAGTCTATACAAATAGCAATAATCTATTGTCATACTTGATAAATAAATTGGAACAAATCTGCCAATCCTAATTCCTGTATCAGATGTGAACATAATGCTGTCTAAGAACGATGGAAATGGCAGGTACCTCATCCTCTGACTGTTCCTGAGGCAGCAGTAAAGGTTGCTCGTCGTCATCATCATCATCATCATCCTCCTCACTTTCTTGTGACCTCTGAGAAAGAATCTCTTCGCCCTGCAGCAAACATTGTTCCTTTAAGTGGATGACTCAGATATGAACAGAGACACATACAAGTGATGTTCAGTAATGTTTTACCTTCAGGTTGCGATTCTTCAGGTTGCCAATCCAAAATGCCTCCTGACAGTTGTTGAGCATCAGCATGGCCTTCACTCTGTAAACAAACAGCTCCAGGCTCTTCTTTAAGGCTGGTACGTGGTTGGTCAGGCTTGTATCCTGGAGAATCTGAGCACCAACACATTATCACAAGGCTACTTATAGAGCACCTGCAGATTGATACATGCACTGCCCCAGTCTCTGACTGTGTTTTCTTTAATTTTAAAGGATTGGATTGTACTGCTGGGTTGCTTTGAAACTAAAAACTTAATGATAAATAAGCTGTAAACTGTGATCTGTAACTACCTTCGAATGTCCACACATGTGATGGAGCTGACGGGTGCTGAGCTGGAAGGTTTTCAGCAGGCTCTGGACATCCTCCTTAAAAAGACAAAGTATCACCATCACCTCACTGGAGAGACTTACATTTGCATGTTTTTACACAAATATTCATTTTTTCTTTGCTTAGTCATGCTCTAGTGTCAACTCATGTTTGAATTATGGCATCAGAAGCAGAAAACATGCACTCACATTATATAAAGCAAGGTACGGTTTGCTCAGGGGTAAACTAGAGAATATTATGTAAGTACTCTGGCATATCTAAATGCTTGTATATAAAAAATATATTTCTCTTAATAACCAACAACATTCATAAACTATATTCATTAGATTAGCACTACAAAATGTCATGAGCCTGTTTATTAAATTATACTTATATTAAATCAGGAACAAGGCCAATTCTCTTGAGTCAAGTGTACTGTATTTGTGTTTTGTTTGCAGAAATAATAACATCAAGTTGAACTATTTAACACCACAAGGCCATACTTTTACACAATTTAACAGATTGATATGACATTCTATAGCTGTATTAGGTGACAGGATTCCATGAGTACCTTGTGCTTTTTGAAACTGTTGTCCAGTAGTGGCATTCCCAACTTCAGGAAAGACTCCAGGAAAAGGCGGCCATACTACCGATAAAAACATGGTAATCAGTTAATAGGAAGAGACAGAAGCTTCACCTGGATGTGAAATCTCTTTCAGCCAGCTCACCTTTAGGCATACATTGAGCACCGGCCTCGAATCAAACACCTGTAAAAAGGGATTAGAGGACACACATGAATGTTATAATGGCTAACACATATTAGATGGGATAAAAGTGATGAGATTCAATGGTAATGATTATAAAGTGGCACATGTAATTTAACCCACAGTAGGAGTTCCTAAAAATGAAAACTATATCAAAGAATATCTGAGATGAGGTCAAATGTAAAAAATCAGTAGATTCACAACCATTAGATTATGTTAACAGACCTTAACCAGGTTGACCAAGATATGAAAATCTCTGACAGCCAGGTTCCATGTCAGCAGCTTCTCACTCTGAGCCTTAAAGGAAGACATTGGTTACATGTTTTAAAAGTTAAAAACACACAAAAAATATCCTCTCACTTATGGTAATTATTTGAAAACAAATTCTGCACTATAGACTAATTTACAGTTTGAAGTTGCACTTATAAACAAATTGGCATTCACAAATGTTTAAAAGTATCACTGTTGTTTTAGTAGATGTGTAGTTAGTAGTGTTTTGTGGCTTTGATTATATTGAGGTCTAAGGTATACTGTATGCAGGAGAACACACTGTACAGTTCGACACCTAGGGGCTGACCTCAGTGTTGTCACTGATTTTGCAAGCAGGAATCTTCCTGACAGCTTTTTCCAGCACTGCCATCAACACTTTATAGAACACCAGGAATGTCTGTCTGAAGGGAAAAATAAAATAACAGAAAAATGAACAACATAATAATAACAATATGGACTTTTGTATAATCACCAACTCACAAGTGACCGTCCATTTTGCTCTAAGATAACTAAGCATAAAGGACTGATGGAATTGAGTATCTACCTGCTTAGAGTCGGCCATGATGCTGAGCTCTCATCTTTTGATGCATTAAGGAGTTCAGGGATTCCTTCTCCAGCTATTTCCTCCACAGCCTTCAGAACATCATCAACATGTCCCAGGTAGATGCTGCAGAGAGAAGACGAAGACATCATAATTAAACATTTAAGATGCTTGCCCTCAATTATAACAGTACCATATATGATAAGAAATGGTGTTAATTAGTGATTTTGTACTTATTAAATGAGCTAACACGTCTAGGTGCTTTGGAAGAAGGATGGGATCAACCATGTATGGTCGAGAGAGTGAAATAATTCTGATTTTATGAATTCCTTCAAAGTTTAACATTAATGTTTTGTGTAACACTGAACAAAGTCCAGACTTCATTTATTTACTAAGTGGCAAATACACTACACTACTTGTGAGGTATGCAGAGGGACAGTACACCATCCTGGAGTCAATACTTGTTTGTTTGCTTTTTACTGTACTGCAGTATAAACATTTGTTAAAGAGCCGTAAGTCATTTCCCTAAGCAGTTTGCATTGCAAATAACATCACACAAACAAGCGTACAAAAGACACACACAAAACAAGGAATGGTTTTTAGAGGTTCGCTCCTGAGGTATTTGTTCAATGCATCAATAATTTATGTGCTTTAATTTAATTACTTTTACATTATTGACTTATTGTGAAGGATTCACACAAACAAAGTACTTTCTGTACTGCAACTTCTTCTTACTTATTGTCCATCATATATACCGATACCAATAGATGTGTGACGAGCTAAAATCCAGTGCCACTGTGTCAGTAAGGCTCTAATACTAGCATCTTGGTCGGGTTCCATCCATTGTGCATGCAACATTTGGTTTTGTTTTGTTTTGTGCAAGATGGCTATTTATGACAGACACACCTTAGGAGAGTGTGAAGCGCTTCATTGAATTTGTTCCCTCGCTCCTTTTCTCCATTGGCCGTCACCCAGTCTTGGCTTAGGAAACATTTTGCCAGGGAAGCTGTGAGGAAAATCAGCCAATCATCATCACAGTCACATTGGATAGTAGACAAGTTGATTTAAATGAGGCAACATGTGGCGACTCACCGGTCTGCTCTCTGTAGATAGCAGGGTTCCCTTCCTTCTCTGTCACAGTGGACAGAAGCTGGGAGAGACACAGGGCTGTGCTGAGATTTGGCATTGTGCTGCGGAAGTTCACCAGGTATGCAAAGCTGTGTCTAAACAAAAGAAAAATGGGGCAAAGACACAAAAACACAACTAAAACCATTGTAAAGGTGTCTTGTTCCCCCCTGGGCCCATGGATATTAAATAATACATTTATTACAATTACTACGTCTATTGTATTGCAAAGAATGGCTTTTCATTCATTCATTTCACTTGAAACTGTAAATTTGTAATTCTTATGTTTACTGGTCTTCCAGAGCAAAAAAGATGCTGAGTTTAGCAGTGGAAGGACACCAAAGCTCCAAACGTTATCACTCACTTTACAAGCTGCTCCAGGGTCAACTCAGCACCTCCCTCTTTTAATCGCCCAGCCAGAACTCCCAGAGCCTTCTTCAGTAAGCTCCGCTGTCCTGGCTGGCTGAATCCAGACCTGACAAGTACACACACACACAAAGACATACATTAGGGACGAAACTGAACAGGAGACACTGCCACTTACTGTTGCTCTGACATTTCATACACTTGAAATATTTTATGTCTGACATAAAAGTCAGTGGTACTGTTTCTCCTCACCAGCTGAAGGTGGCGTTCAGGACCTGCAGGAGCAGCTGGTAGCCCGATGACATCAGCTGGTGCTCCTGAATATCTGTGGCTGGTCCGTCCACAACACCGTTGTTCTCAGACAACAGCGTCTGTGGGAAAACAAAACACAGCAAATCCTATAGGCAAATGGAATGAAGAGACAAGGTCTTCTCTCATATTTACAAATTGTTTGTGACTGTACCTGAAAATGGTTGTGGCAGTTCTCTAGGTGTGAACAGAGGGTAGGCAGCAGCTCGACGCAGCAGGAAGCAATATCCTTGGAGCTCCTTTGTTGTAGATGGGAGAAGCCCACACTCTTATCAGTCCTTCCCTGCAGAAAGGAAAGAAAATACTTTAAGTTTTGTATCACATAAGTATGCATATTACAGTTTTTTTTTCTTATTTCAAAGTTTCTTGAAGCACAGATTCAGAAAGTTTACTTCAGGCCTTCATTTTATCTGCCTTCACAAAAATATCTGGAAAAATAATAATGAATATTACAGTGCTTGAACTGACATTAAACTAAAATGTGTACTGTTTATTGTGGCACATGAACAGTTTTTCCCGCAGACATTGTCAAACACAGTGATAACCTCTCTAATCTGTGTTTGTCACTGTATGCATCAGCTTTTCTGTACCTTAAAGAAAGGGGCTCTCTTGGCAGGGGCGGCTGTAAGACTGAACTCCACTTTGCGAAGCATGTCCTCCAGCAGGAAAACCAGCTCAGCAGGACCCAGCAGAACCTCCTCTCGCACCTGAATCATGTAAGAATATTAGAAGAGATCTATAACTTCCTGTGCATTAATGTATGTGGGGCAAAGATTTGTGCAATAGATTAGAACCAGCACTTGCTGACATAGATGACATTGGTTTCACTACAATCAAAATGAATTGCTATGCTTCCAAAAAGTGATCTCAGTGAGTATGAAGGCAATTGAAGACCTCTTTTACATTCACTTTAATAAGAAAACAACACTTATTCCTTTTCCTACCTTTGTGTGGAGCTCAGAGTCCAACACTGAGCGGGACAGCAAGCCACACTGCAGTACACTAAGCACCTCCATGTCCAACTCTCTGAAAAACGGTCTGTAGGACACCAGACTGACACCTTGCCGGATCTCCTTTTCTTTTTCCTTCTCTGGTTGCTCCTTTTGCACAAGCAGAATCACCTTTTAGCTCAGTTATATTAAATATGAGATGAATGTGAGAGGTCAAGATTTACCTGCTGCGTTTTGTCTGCGTCAGTTGTCTCATCAAGCTGAGAGCTGCTCTCTGAGGAATTCTTAACAGGGGCCTTCCTCTTCTTTCCTGTGCCCTCTAAATGACATATGATAATTATGTAAGCACTTATTTACTTATACAGAGTATTTAGTTTCAATAACATGGAGTAAAATATCTCCTGTTCGTCTCACCTTTCTTTGCCTTATTCCCAGGAGCAGTGGAACTAAGTATAAACCCATCTGTGCTTTCGCCATCAAAGTTGGCAACAGGTGGAACAAAGCCGGTTGTTCCTGAAACACATGTTAAAAAGTAGAATTGATACCACATGGCATAAAGATTGGGGAGATTTGTAGATCCCCAGTATTGGTGGATCAAAAACCCACCTGCCAAAGCCCTCTCCAACAGTGTCTGGAGGTACGTGATGTTCTGCAGACGACTCATCACTTTCACCTTCATCTCAATTTCTTTTTGTCTACAGAATGCATTAACGACCTATCACAAAGACACGGCTTTAGTCACATATCTTCTACCCTTAAGAAAAAAGTTGCACGCATCAGTAAAACCCATTTGACATGCAGTTACCTCTCTGAACCAGTTGATGGTGTGAAACAGCAAAGTACAGAGGAACTCCCTCTCAGCTTTTGACAGGCTCTCTATTTTCTCTACTACGCCCATATCTGTCAGGATCAGCGGGCAGCCTGTGTTCCAGGAAATGTTAACACACAGACACAGGTTATTTTTGCATCCACAGAAATGATAACAAACTGGTTTCCAAGAGAAATTTGCAACTTCCAACTTCCTCACCCAGCAGGGCGTCGATCTCCTCGAGGTCGCCCTGGTGCTGTTTTTCCTCACAGAGTCTCAGGAGGCGGAAAAATGGTGAGAGACAGAGAGGAGAGACTCGCCTGCCCCCAAAGAATACATGGAGAAACACATTCAACACCTCACTCATAGCATGCAGGTTTTTAAGATATATACAATAAACTCACATAGTAAATCTGACCATATTGCAAGTGAAATAGATACACTGATCAGCAATAACATTATGACCACTGACAGGTGAAGTGAATAACACTGATTATCTGGTTATCATGGCTCCTGTCAGTGCCAGAGCGACCTTGACAAGGGCCAGATTGTGATGGCTAGACGACTGGGTCAGAGCATCTCCAGAACCGCAGCTCTTGTGGGGTGTTCCCGGTCTGCAGTGGTCAGTACCTATCAGAAGTGGTCCAAGGAAGGGAAAGCAGTGAACCGGAGACAGGGTCATGGGGGGCCAAGGCTCACTGATGCATGTTGGGAGTGAAGGCTGGCCCGTGTGGTCCAATCCAACAGATGAGCTACAGTAGCTCAAACTGCTGAAAGAGTTAATGCTGGTTCTGATAGAAAAGTATCAGAACACACAGTGTATCGCAGTTTGTTGCATATGGGGCTGCATAGCTGCAGACCAGGTGGTCATATTGTTATGGCTGATCAGGGAATATTTTTAATTATGTTGCTGACTGACTTGTTTGCCTTCTTGGTTTGACTCTGCTGTTCTCCTTTGTTCTGGATGTCGTTGGCCAGCAAAGGCAAAAGGTTGATGGCAATGCCTCCCTGACTCTCCTCCTCATCCAGGTTGTACATCACATTTGCTGGAAAGGGAAAGGAGCTGAGATACACATGTAGGAGGGATTAATGACACTAGTTACAGGAATAAATATTGTGTTTAAATGTTATTTTGTGTGCTGCCAGCTGTCCATCACTAACCCCAATATGTCTGGCCCTAGATCCACCACAAAGTCATCCTGGAAATCATCCAGAACACTCTTTGCAATCGTTTCCTGTTGGTAGCAGTACATTACAGGTCAAGAATGCCTAATTGTGACATAATTGCATTTTACAAAGCCAGATGCTTGTCAAGGATGATATCTATATTGAATTCAAAATGTTATAAATCACTAGATAAGAGAATGGTAAATGTTTATTTGAGACACACCTGCACCTGTGGGTCCAGGGTGGAGCTCAGGATCAGGTTAGCCAGTTCATCATAGTACAGAGCTGCAGCCTCAGGTGAGCTTTCACTGCTCGACTTCACCAGCTCCAACAGGGCTGTCACCTGCAACAAGCAACACACACATGCATGAACATTTCTACAGAACAGAAACCTGCCGTTACAGTCACACTGAGCTCCGCTGGCAGATGAAACAAGACTAAGACAAGGTTATTATCAATGTTATAGACAAATAGCAATCGATAAAACACCACTGCATGCAAAAGTAAAGTAAAGATGATGGTAAACACAAATTTGAAAGCCATTTTATTAACTTATAAAAACTAAATAAATGCAAATTAGGAATTTTAGTCACAGGGTTTTGGAGGTTTTTCCCAACACAAATGTAAAAACTGAAGTATTATTTTCCACATTCAGGAGATAATTCCTTACCTCACCTTAGTTAAGCTTATACAAGTTCAACATTTACTGTTGTCCAAATGTACCAGAAGATTGGAATGAAAATCACAAACTGCAATATCTTTGCAAAATCTTTGTTTTAATGCCTAATGTGTACCTGTCTGAATGTCTCCTGGGGTAACGACCCATTCTGTGACTCCTTCGCTTTAAGCCTGGGTGGAAGTGGGGAGTGCAGAGAGAGTGATCAAGAGATAGAGAGATAAAGTGACAGAACACACAAGAAAAATACTCCTTACGTCTCTGAGTAAGAGCCCTTACCTTAAGGCCCCCATGCTGCCTACAATCATAACAGCACCAATGATGCCGATACGCTTGTACTTGGGCACAGTGCTGGAGAGCTGTTTGCGGATCACTATATGCATGTCATCCTGAGGGGAGAAAGAGTAGGTCAGTGTGTGAGAGGAAGACAAGAAAAGGCAGCAAAAGTGTTGGACAAAAAGACGTGTGAATGTGCACCTGGATGTGAGATCCCTGCTGCTGTTGCCCAAAGGCCAGTCTGCTTAGGAGATGGAAGAGTCTGCGGATCTGCTGGGGCGTGAGGTTGTCCATGTAGTCCAAGATTCCCTGTATCAAATTTTGTAAGAACACCATGTGGAACTGCGAGTTTGCGCATACATTTACTTAAATTTTATTTACACGTTGTGGTTTGATTAGCCGTTACAATGGCAGATACTGTACATGGACCACCTCCTTACCTTGACAAAAACAGCATACAGGGCCATTTCTGATGGCTTTTCTGTAACCAGGCCACAGAGCAGCTCCAGAGCCATGTCCACCTCCCCACCCACACCACTGCATACATGGGTCACTAAAGAGCCCACCACTTCCTATAAAACATAATACAGGATGGAATTGAAAAGACTTATATTCAAAAACAGATAAACACAATTATGCACATAAAGTTAAAAAATTAAAAATTAACCCCAAACCCACTTGTTGGCAGTAAGAGTCGAAAGCAGTGAATGAGTGTCGATACATGTGTCCACCGAAAGGCACCACGCAGGGGTCAGGGGAGCGAAGCAAACTCTGAGCCAGGGCCAGGATGGAGGAGAAATACCCTCGCATGACCTAGAGTATAATCATTAATTAACACAATATATTCATCAAATTACCACTACAATCACTACATCAGTATAAAAAAATAAAGTGCAATGCTCTTCTGTCTTTATATTTAGGTTAAGACACACCTGAGCGTAGTCCCTGAAGGTCCTCTGGAGCAGAGACTCCTGGATTAGTCCAGTCCTCACTTTCACCTTCAGCACCCTCTCTGCCCCCCGTCGGCTCTGGTTGGCGTTGGTGGTGTGGAGGATGAACAGCACCAGCAGGTCTATTACCTGACATGTGAGAGCACATTTTAGCGAGAGACATGTAGATTGACATCCAATTCACATAATTTATTGTCCTCTAATACGGCTGAATATAAAAAGACTGAGGTATCTACTGTATATGTAATTATGATTATTTTACATTATCATGATGAAATAATGTTCTCTGTGATTGAAGAGTGAATGATGTATTTTTTTAAGCACTTTTACAAATTTAAATTAATCAGTGTCACCTGAAGAGATGGCACTCACCTTATGGTCCTCCACTTCATCCACAGACTCAATTGCCTGATGAAAAATGACACAGTAAAAGTTCAGTAAGCAACACTAAAATTGAGAAGATTAGAAATAAGAAAAAATAAAAAGCATCTAGTAATCAATTAAAGCAACAGGGATTAAGAACTCATTAATCTCCCACCTTGAGCCAAGCCTCAGATATAGTTTTTTGGAATCTCACTGCTGACTTGATGCCGTCCAATATCAATGCAACGCTGTTCTGGCTGCTGCCAGCTGCTGGTGTGGAAGCAGACCTGCTCCAAGAACAGAGTTATTAGATTAAATCTTCGGGAATAAAATATCCATCTGCTGGCCTACTTCAAAACAGGTTCCTGACTAAATATACTTTCAATATACTGATGTATAGTTGTGAGTGAACTGGAATCTGCATCATCTTACGCTACTGATCCTTTGCTCTTTATGCGGCTCTGGGAGGCCTGCATCACAGGAGGGAGAATGCACTGCTCCAACTCCAGCTTTTTACGAAGATTACACACCACCTACACCCAGGACAAAAAACACGCCTCAGACTTCCAAGTACCAGAACAACCAGAACATAATCACAATATTATGTTCTTTCATATGCACAATGCCGTAGAGCTCTGACCTCATATGCATCAGAGGCTGAGACAGAGTGCAGGATGAACTTGACCACCACAGGCAGGTCTTCCAGTTGCACTGCAGCTAAAGTGGCCATTACGGCTCCACGAACCTGAGAAAGCACATAGTACCAGGTAACTACACAGGGACATTCTCCTGGCCTTTAATTAATCACCAAAAATAAGTGTAATAGTGTGTGTTACCTCAGTGAGTAATGAAGAACTAAGATTGAGACTAGAGAGGGCATCCAGGATGGGGACAGTCAACTGAGTGTTCTCCTGGAGTAAAGAGCTACAGCGAACACAGATGAAAATAGCAGTAAGTATAATCAGTAACTCTGAAACCACACATGCAGTACAAGAACTGTAGTAGGGATGTGCTGCACACACTTGAGCTCTCTGGCTATATCATTGTGCTGGGAGTCTTCCAGTATCTCTGGCATGCTGGTGATGATGTCCCGCTGAACCTCCACCGGCGCTACTGACACCAGCTCCATGAGCTTCACTGCTAGTTCCTGCAAATAACAGGCCGCAACCAGGGAATAAATTAACCATCGCACCGCCACTGGGAAATGAGTGTTGGCTGATATGATACATGATTACAGGTCTGATGGAGCAGATCATCAGAAATAAAAACACCTCTAATGACTTTAATGGCTGGGATGACAGTACATGCAACACAACCTATGATCACAGAAATTACCACCTTGCTGTCCACAACTCTGTCTAGCCATTTGAGCTGGTTAATAATTATGCGAGGAATACTGATCCCTCCATCTCCAGAGCTGTGTAAGACAGAAAAAGACGACATTTAGAAAAATAAGACAATGTAGAAAAAAAGTGTGTGTAAAAAATACTACATATATTATATAGTACTTTTGCAGTAAAGTGAACTCATGTGAAATACTGACCCATCAAACATAAATTCAGGGAGTTTCTCGAGCAAGGTGTTAATGATGAAAGTCTGCGTAAAGGAGAAAAGTAGGTTAAGCATCTGTGGAGCATACACTGCACAGTACACGTCTACATGCCTCACAGCAGAGACATTTTGCATTAATTTTTCTGTGTGAAGTCCTTTGTCAAAGGGTTGCCTTTAGCAGGATCTATGCAGAACATCCTACCTGCAGCATCTCAATCCCCAACAGCATGCGTAGCAGACTTTCCTGGAATGTGCTGACACTGCAACACAGAGGAAAACACATCAGTATGTGACACTATACACACCCTTGAAAATAAGTTGAGTCTAGGTCGTAGCTGTACCCCTCAGAAATGTAAGTTCTGCCTAAAGTTGCCTTTATAACCACTGAGTGTTTTTATAACAGTTACCTGGAGTCTCCATCAGGCAACCGTGGGACACAAGGAAGGAGGCAGTTTCTAAACCGCTCAGGGTCCTCGATATGAGACTCCAATCCAGTGGTAAATTCCTGCACAATCTGAGAAATGAAATGTCAATTAATCATAACTGTCTTATACTAAATGCCTCGATTGTGTATAGGGGTGGTGTACTTACCGCAGGGTACCTCGGACTCTTCTGTAGTTTCTGCTGTATCCTCTTTTGGAAAACTACTTGGTCAACAGCTAGAGGAGAAAAAGATAAAGATCGGAAAAATCAGAAGTGGGAAAACTGATTTCATCTACTGGTCTCATATGTTTTGAAACTTAGATTGAGCATATTTACCGATCTCATTGGATGTGCCACCTTGTTTCAAGGTGACACCTGCCTCTCGAAGAAAGATGGCAAATACACTTTCATTGGTCTCTTCTAGAGCAGGTTCCTTTGCTTGGCGACCAGTGCTGCGACTCTTCTTTGCCTCTATAGAGACAAGTTAATAAAATCAGAATAAAAACAGAATACATAAAGACAAACTTCCCCCATATAGACAAATCAGTGAATGAAGGGGATGGGACAGGGTGTATGTTGGTGTAGTCATGCCAGTGAGATATAAAATATGCAGAGGTCCTGTCAGATTATGTCATTCTCCTGTAATACTGATTGTACTCAGTGTGAATAACACAGTTAAAGTTACAGTGTGAAGGGAATCTGGGCATTTGGATATCTTAGGTGGTAAACTTAAATGGGAAATCCTGTACAGGTAGATAGTAAAGAACTGCTGTGATGTGATGTTACATTACATATAACTTACTGGTGGTTGTTGTGGCTCCCTGTCCTTTATCCGCAGAGGAGCGTCGCTTTTTGCGCATCATCTGATAAAATATAAAAGTCAGATGAATTACACCGAGCTGACACCTACGGTAGCAAACAAGCTAGCGTATTTACAAGTTAACTTCACTGAGGAGCTGTGCAGAAAAACACTGTAGCTAGGGTACTAACAGTTAGCTCGTTGAGTAACTTAAGGTAATTCAGTAACTGTAACACAAACATGCCAAAGTATTGACATTATATCGAGGTTATGTTGTTGGCTGTCAGAATCAGGCAGGGTGATAAAAGTGAGACATACGTTTAATGGACAGACGACGATATCACGAGCTCAGTCACCGAAAGTTACCAAACAAACCTCCGCGCCAATGTGCTCAACGCGTCATCAGCCAGTTAGGGACCGTCTCCATGGAGTTTAGTTTAGGTAACGTTAACAGGCGGGGACGGCAACAAATAAACGCCCAATGCGTCAAATAAAGCAGCTACACATTTTATTTATGTTATGTAGCTCGTTTATACTTTAGTCTCTTGACTGTGCTATGAAAAGTCGTTCAACATCACAAGATATTTTATACGGTCTCTCACTTTCTTGTATTTACATACAATTTGGCCGTTGTTGGGCGGGGCTTAGATCTTTGTCGACGACTCTTTCCGGGATACGCCGTGTAAGGAAACCGCACAACCCCTAGAGCGGTGTACCTGCGCAACTACAACGAAGAGTGTACAGTTGCTCAAGATGGTTAACTGCTACCTGCCTCCTTCTTCGGCTCGCTTAGGTTTACAAATGGCATTTTAGCCTGGTAACTAAATGTTTTAAAAAAGAGAACAGACTTTCTTTCTAGCAGCTTAATGAATAAACTGCACCTGCAATAAATTAAGCTATCAGTGTGTGCTGAGTAGTACCCAACAGAATCCGAATCAGTTTAGATATGTGTGCACATACAAGGAATTTGACTCCGGTTTTAGGTTCGTACAGAACTCACAGACCAGTTCCCCCAGACACAGCCCCGCCCAACAACGGCCAGGTATGTAAATGATGAAATAGCAGAAAAGACTAACTAAATATATTCACGATAAATCAAAATTATGAAATACTGTGGAAAAAAATGTATTCACCAGCCGAGTATGATTAGATAAAGTAAAAACTGAGATCTATTAATAAGAATTCTAATAATTTTATCATTTCATAATTTTATCTTGACTAAGTAGGCTTCAGTCGAAATGATGACTTAAATGTCCTACATTTGACTGAGTCATTTTTCTTTACTATTTAATAATTTTGAATTACTGTGTGTACATTGCTCTTTGAGCAATCCTGAATTTACGGCCAACCCGCAGGCTGTGGGGTGTGAACTATCTTGACAGCTACATACAAGCTCTTCGCTCCAGAGGTTGGCAGACCTTGAGACTGAGGAGCGGCAGAGAGCGTCTGAAGGAAATAAAGAGAGGATTGACTCTGAACAGAGGACAGCGCAAGAATGGCTCCGAAATTTTACGAGCTCACGGCCACACTATTAACGGGGGAGACGTTTGATTTCTCGACCCTGCAGGGCAAAGTTGTCCTCATTGAGAATGTCGCGTCTCTCTGAGGTACGACCACCAGGGATTACACCCAGATGAACGAGCTCCACGAACGGTACGCCGGCAAGGGGCTCGTTATCCTGGGGGTGCCCTGCAACCAGTTCGGCCATCAGGTGAGGAAATAATCTATATATTTATTTAATATATATGATTATATATAGCTATATCTACCAAGTCTGTTCTCTTATTGACTCTCAGGTAGGTTGGGGTTATATTGTTAATTAGTATTTTTAAGTTTTATTTTTATTTGATTATTTTTTATAATTAATTTTACTTAAATAAAAGTAGTTTTGTTCATAGTTTAGAACTACATTTAACTCCTTTCCACGAGTCCCGTCATGTTTTTAGTTTAGCTTTAGTCCTATTTTTAGTCAAATTGTAACTATGCTACAAACACAGTGATCAAGTTCAAATATGTCATTATCTAGCTCAGTGGTTAAACGTTTGAAAAGTAAACCTGAAATTCAAGAATATTGTTTTTCATGAGAATAGGCTGGTTGTAGTAAAGCAGTCAGAGTGATATATGAGGAAGTTGGTATCATTTACCAAACGCCCAACAAAAGACATCCTGGAGTTTTTTAAGTACTTCCTTGTGTCTGTTGCTTGTCATTTTTTATTTATTAACTCACTGTCAATAGCAATAATATAAGTGACTCATTAAAAGCTGGTTACAGTAATCATGGTTCAGATGATCTGTAGGTTTCCATAGTGTTCTTGTTTTAGGAAGATGCAAAAGCTTCCACACCACCTGACTTTATATAACATTATGATCAACTCATGCAGGAGAACTGCAAGAATGAAGAAATCCTCCTGTCTCTGAAGTACATCCGTCCTGGAAATGGTTTCGAGCCAAAGTTTCAGCTCCTGGGGAAGGTGGATGTTAATGGGAAGGATGCCCATCCCCTGTTCGTGTTCCTGAGGGAGAAGCTCCCGTTCCCCAGCGACGAGCCAACCGCCCTCATCACTGACCCCAAGTTAATCATCTGGAGCCCGGTCTCCAGGAACGACGTGGCCTGGAACTTCGAGAAGTTCCTCATCGGGCCAGATGGAGTGCCCTTCAAGCGTTACAGCAGGACGTTCCTCACCAGCAACATCGAGGGAGACATCAAGAAGCTCCTCAACCAGGCAAACTGATGAATGGTCCTCCAAAATGTCAATGTTGTATGACACATGCTCAGACCTGCTGTGCTCACTTGTACACGGTGACTGTGACTTCTGTTCTTTTACTATATGAAGACATCCTCTGAAACCAAGCTAGTTGTGAGGGGGGGTATCTGATGAAATGTAAAAGGCTGAATGTTTTCAGCTGCACTGGGTGCACGTAAAGCACAGATGTGGTTTGATGTATTAAAAAGGACCAATAAATGTATTTTTTCAAACATTTTCATGACTGCCTCTCTGTGAAATTATGGTAGAAAGATTTGATCACTACAGAAGTCCCAACTGTTCATATTTTAAATTCAAACTTTATAGTAAAGACCAATTTAAAAAACTATCCATCCAGAACTTACACATTGAATCCTGGGCTTTAAGTAATAGTATGATTACTATTTGCTGTTCCATTGCCAACAGATCATAGTTCGTTTTGCCACCAGTCAGCATGAATTGCCGTAATAAAAGGTTGCACCACCTGCAATTACAGATCATTTTACAATAGTTATTTCACAACACCCACTAAAGTTAAGCCAGAATCACAGCATTGGTGTGGGTATATCTATTATTATGGTTTTGTGCATGTAATTACTCCAAACAAACCACCTTTTTGAGGCTTCCAGTCTTTATTGTACTTTGAATTCAAATATTTCTCAGTTAAAAACAAATACTGTAGATATCGGCAATAAGATAAATATGAGGACAAGAATTTATACACCTATTTTCAATAGTGTGATTATTTACATCTCTTCGGTTATTGTTGAAATTGAATTGCTGTCATGATTTAGGGGGAAGAAAACAAGATTCACTGCACTTGGCAGCTGAATTTTGTTTTCAACTAAGTATCTAGGGTTACAGATATGGTGTAAAGCTTTTCTAGTCATATAGGCATAAATGATTATATTTAGGTAGTCATCTCTGAAGGACATAACAATGGCAGGACCAACCAGTGAAAAGGGCCACTTGGCAGCCCTTCATATCAACATGCTGTTATGCAACAAGGAGTAGAATTTATGCCACAGAACAAGACTTATCAAGTACCAAGTGTCATCTGGTTTCACAACAAGATCCTTGAGACTGAGTATAAGTGAATGTGTTCTATTTTATACTCAGTCACACAAGACACCTGTTATAGCTGTGCTTCCTGTGACAATTGTGTGTCTATAAAGACTCCACTGAGATAGAACAGAGGGATTATTGTCTTATTTTACCAACAGACACTATTTTATCATGTTTTACTAAACAGTTGTTGTTGTCAGTGGAAGCAAAGAAACTATTGGCTCCAAATGGCTGCATTCAGTGAGAAAGCCGTTAAGGTACTGCTGTCCTGACCCCATCTGATGACACGTGTAGATTGTTCCTCATGACAAGGATCAAGTTCAAGTTTCATGAATAAAGCACCACTTTTATACTAGTTTATTTTGCTTCACTCAGTGTGCTTTGAAGATATCAAATAACATAGCCATTTCAATACAGAGCTGCATTAATGTACAAGACTAATGAGGACAAGCCATTGCAGGTGAGCTAGGGGTCCAATCAGGCAGCAATCAAAATATGCTTATAAGACACATTAAAATGATCTGGAAGTGTATGACAGACCATAACCCTTAATGCTAAGGCCAAACCATACAAATCTGTCTAGATACACCAGAAGCAGGTAGATAATGTACTCATGGAGAATTCAAAGTGCCTCCTTTTTAGTTAGGTTGCAGGAATCAAAAGGCCGCTTTTGCATTGTGATTACAAAAAATAAAATTAAAATCATTAGCAGGGTGAGACTCCTCTCATAGGTTTAGGGTCCGAGAGACAGTTGAGCCCGTACTGTGCGCCAAAGAACAAAAAAAAAAAAAAAAAAGATGGCTGAACAACGGCGAGGTTGAAAAACTGCTTCTGCCACCCTTCATGTCAAGATGCAGATCTTAAAACCTTGAAACGAGACATCCCCCCTCTGTGCAACACAGCACAACTGCCGCAGCTAGTCTGCAGCTGCAGCAAGATCCCCCATCAGTGATCCACTCTACACAGGTGGAATAAGGTCACAGGATTCTTTCAATGAGCATGGCATGTACTGTTCCGAGTGCACACTGCACTGTTAAAGTTTGCCTTTACCTCAGCACAGCAAGATCTGTCTAGGCACAATGCCAGTAACCTGCTAATGTCTTATCAGTTGGTTCATTTTATCATAAATACCTTTGAACGCTTTGGTTGAAACATTGTTTGCATTTGGCTTTTTTTTTTTCTTTAATATTTCTGACTGTTGTTGTGAGCAACAGAAACATTTGTTTATCTACGCATTTGAGGGCACTTCTAACATTCTGTTCATCCAGTGAGAGGATCTATATCCATTTATACTCCTTAGTTCCAGACTAGTAAACTATGTTTAGGAATCAGTAGGCCACCCGCTGCAGAGAGGAAGTCTCTCAGTTCACTCTTCTGACAAGGCTGTTGGCTCTAGTTGACAACATACGAGACAGAAATCAAATAAAATACGGGGGAAGGTAGGGTTAATAATGTTAAGTCTGTGGAGTCCTCTGTCACTAAAGTAGCTTTGTGTGTGCGTCCAAGTGTCTCTATTTGCTGTATGTGTTTCAGTGCGTGTCCCTTTCGCCGGGATTCCTCAGTTTGTGTCCATGTGGTCATCAGCGGCTTCCGGGGCTCCCCCCAGCGAGGCCGAAGGCTGAGGTTTGGAGGGGGCTTCCTCGTCTCTGCGCTGATAGAACAGCACGTAGGCTGCTTTAGTCTGCAAGGGAAGATCAGGGTAGGATTACATTACAAAAACAGGGACATTTGACACCAAGGACTGAAAGCCGAGAAGGCTGAGAGCTTGTCTTCATCAAGCATCGGTCAATGGATAAATAAAAACACAAGGATCACCAAATACTGCATCTCTGAGCCTATTCAACTACAGGATATATAGATTTATGAACTTTAATGAGTCCGAACTCACCACAATCTGGTCCTCTGTGGCAGAGGAGACACTGCTGTCATCAAAGTAATACCACTTTCCATCCACTTTATTCTTTCCATAAGCTGTGTCTGTTAGGGGGGAAAGAAGTGTTAAAGCCTCTGGAAATGTGGCTTACAATAGTAAAAGTGCATAATGATAGCTAAATGAGGTGTTTTTAATGAGACACTGAACGTTGATGACTCCGGTTTTAGGTTAGCCATTTATCAAGGCTAAGTGTGGCAGACAACATTTTATAAAGTTGTCTTCCCTCACGACAAGAGCACGGCTGCGGGCAGGGCAGCAGCAAAACATATTTTAGCCGCATAAAAAAAGGCCCACATAAAATATATCAGCGTAGTTTTCATAATAAATGTCGGAGCAGAACCACACCAGTTCAACCCAATTATCAGGAAAAGTTCACAAATCTCCCAATATTTTGAATTTGGATGGAACCTAATTTCTAATACTTTTTAGATGCTTATCATTATTAACTAGTAAGACCCTAAATTACATAGTCCATAGCTTATTGTGTATTCGGGTTTTACCCAGGAAGAGATACAAATCTTATCGGTTCACTATAAATGAACGAAGAAAATATGAAAAAGACAGTAGTCCACAGAGAACAAAGATGTGTGAGGCACTTTGCCATATTGTAATGTGCCTGATTATAGTGTCCATGGAGACACAGTGGTCGTTCAGCAGACCATCTGTTAACACATATTGTGTAAATGTCTGAAGACTAAACAAACTGTGTTGTCACAGGAACTAGAGAGTAGCTGAAAATAAAACAGTAAATAGTAAAATAAGTGAATTGTTTTAATGTAATTATTTAAGAGATTAAAATGAAAAACTGAACAATAACTTACAGTGACCCCCTCCCATTCCTCCATAGTGGTTTGACACGGCAATGAGGTCATATATGTAGGGGCCGGCCTTGGGGTCACACACAAACTCGGACATGTTCAGATCCCTGAGAAACAAAATATCATGTTGCAGTTATTAAATTTAGAATTACCAAGGAATAAAAAATTAATGTACAACAGAATATGGGCCGACTGGAAATATAATCCACCCTTTGTAAGCATGAGTCAGCCTTTTTAAAGCAGGATTTCAGTGACGTTTCCTCTGCTTCCTGGTTTCTAGTGGATCAAGTTCCTCAACAGAGGTGAACACACACAGTAGCCGTTAGGCCACTGAATCCTCAGGCAACTTCTCTATTTTAAAACACAGAGGATGTTGATAAGCTACTTTAGTTACACTGCTGACAGTATGCCAGTTCTCTGGAGATAGAAGTCCATTTCTTGAAACCATAATGTAATAATAATAATAATAATAATAATAATAATCATAATCATAATAAAGTAAAGCCTGAGTTTTAGACTACATCTCCCTCTAGTGTAAAAGTCCAACTGACACTGCAGCGTTTCCTACTTCCTGCACAGACTGACATTCATTGACATCTGGAACTACAATAAAGAAATCCTATAGCAGAAACATCAGAGTAAAGCATTGTTCTTAACCTTCTTGACTAAAACGTCAATGAGCAACACTGCGTGCATACCTGATGGGAAAGTCCACCACTGTGTCCAGCTTGTCTCTCCAACACCGGTTATAGGAGAAACGCTTTAGGTGGACTACCAGAATGCGAGGCAGCGACCACAGGTCGAATTTTTTTGTGGCCTGTTGATGTTTCTTACATGTGGGACAATACCTGCATAAAAAAAAAAATCATGTTTCTATGATAAAGATAGTGACAAACATTGAATTCTGACACAGATTTAGGCTGTAGTTGTGAAACCTTACCATGGGTCGTGTTCTCCAAGCGTCTCCATGGTAGTAAAGAGCTCGATGCATTCCCTCAGAGCCACAGTGGCCTTCTTTTTTTGGGGTTGGAGCATGCTCTCGTGCTTCTCATAGGCCTACAACACAATATTAACACTTATAAATAGACTGTTTGCATATCCTCTCACAGCATTGTCTGATAAATATGAACCCACTAACCTCAGCTTCCTGTTCATCATAACACAGTTTCTTTGACTCTGTGTCCCAGTCGATCGCCACAGTGGAATGTGCTGCAGAGAGAAGAGGTGGCAGGGGTTGTGTCAACACCAAGTAGCTTTGAAAAATAAAAAACTAAATCAATGCATTTTTAAGTTTTAAAAGACGAACACTTACGATTGAGTTTGAGGACATTTCCATCACAAGGCAGAGGGCTAATGTTTGCTGTTCCGTAAGAGTTGACTATGCTGAAAGTGAAGAGCTTGGCTGGAGAAGAGCACTGCTTGGCCACATCTCTTTTAGATCCATTTTCCAAATCAGAGGTGTCCTCTTCGTCCTCTTCAGAGTGGCCATTCTCTGGCTCAGGACTCACCTGGTGGTCCATGGCCTCCTCCTCACCTGAACAGACACAGATGAAAGCCCATCAGTTTTGAGTTGTTTTCACTGTATTTTAGTGTTCTTGGTTAACATGAATATGAAAATATTCTGCTCAGTGTTTCCTTTATTTTGATTTAAATCTGGAGACAGATGATGTTAGCTGCTTACCATCATATAGACCATTAGTTTCATTGCAGGTCCCTGAGTGGTTGCTGCCGTTACTGGAGCTGGCACTGCAGGAGGCCCCGTCTGACAGGGGGCTGCCACAGCCACCCAGGCTGGCATTGAGACTAGACGACGTGGAACATTCAGGAGCCTGGCTGCAGCTGGCAAAGGTTGCCGACGCTGAGGCCCTGCTTTCACTGTTAGGGATCTGGGAGTGTTTTACATAGCGTCTGGAACAGAGAACAGATTATTATTTATTATTATATAAACAGTAAATACACACAGAAGTCATGATTTATAATCAGTGGCTTCAATTGCACTACACTAGTAGAGGCAATTTCTAACAGCGTTTTATACATAACGCTTAACATGATCCCATCACTGCATGACCTGACAACTACGATCATGCTCTTGCTACTACTACTACTACACCTCTCTCTCTCTTCATACTGTCACTGCACAGTTCTTACCCAATCCTCTCCAAGATCTTGTCATAAAGAACGTCTGCTATGAGGTTTTGTCTGGGCACGGTGATGAGTAAAGGCTGGCCAAACAGCATGGTGCTTGAGGAGCTTCCAGCATGCTTGGAGTGGCGCTCCCTGAAATACACTGGCAGGTTCATCCTCTCGCTGTCCTCTTCCTGTACCTCATACCTGCAAAGAGCAAAAATACAAACAAACACATTATACACACACCTAGTATTAAACGGCATCCACAGTGACGACAACTTGGTCACTAACAAGACTTACACAAAGATGTCATCTTTTTCCATAATTTGGTTGAGGCCATCATCCCGTCTATAAATTTTATGGAACCTATGATTGTAAACGTCAGCCACCACCATCTAGACAGACAAGTGAATGGAGTTAGCACATAAAATTTCCATTAAATTTCCATTACAAGGGTAAAGACCACTTTATTGTAGAGGTGTAAAAGGATAAAGTTCTAACGTTTTCTGGAGGGAAACCACAGAGTTTGGACAAGGTGCTGCACAGGTCTGTCACTGTACCCAGTTTGGGGACCACCACTCGATACTATAAGACAAAGAAAAAAGTAGATATTATAGTCTAACTCAGTGAACCGCTTAATTAAAGGCTTGAGCTTTCAGAAATCCTGGATTCATTAACAGTAAACACAAAGCCAAGTCTATCTTTAAAAAACTGTATTAGTTTAATTGTAGTTGTTCAAGTCCCCACAGGGCTCAATTCCACCTCACCTGTGTGGGTCTAGACTGAGGGTCTGACCGCACCAGGAACACCTCCATGGTACGGTCTTTCTTCATGGGTAGAGGCAGTGTGAGGTAGCAGAATGGGTCGAAGGTTACAGACACCTTGGAGCACTCTGGGCACACCAAAGTTGATTTGAAGAGGCCATGGAAAATATCAACTATTATAGAGTCATTGCGCAAGCGGTGGTTCGTCCAGGCCTCCTTAGCAACAATCTGTAATTACACAAAAACTTTCATTAGATGCTACTCTAAAACCTCAAAAAGGAAGTGTGCAACATGATATTGTACAATAGTTTTTTTGAAACCTTCTGCTCTTCTGTTGCTATATAAAACAATGTGGATCAAAGCACACAATGTGCAGCTTTAAAACAAGAAGCTATGCTATGTCTAGCTGTCAGCGACTGCCAGTCCTTGCGGCTGATTTCATCAATCACAACACATTAAAGCGGGGACTGCTGTGAACACAGATATCTAAGTGCCATCATATCCCAATGTCAGAATGACCCATTGGATGAAGATTACTTTGAGAAATAAAAGGCTCTTGAAAAACTGCACAGATTTAACTGGTATCACACTATTTCTATGTGCTATACCTCATCTGGACGGCCCTCTGCATCCCTCAGGGCCAGGTAAGGCTTCTTCTTGACACGGTTCAGATCTTCATGGAGCCCATCCAGCAGGAAGGCCAACAGCTCCTGTGAGTCCTGCTGCTGGTAGCCTGAAAACTGCGGAGCGAAGCGCCCGACCTGGGTCTGGAAACAAAATGGTGTCATTAACTTGGGTCTGTAGCTTTAAAAAGTATCCATTTGTAATGTTAATCTGTATACATTCACTTCAGATAAAGTTGTTTGACACAACTCACTTTGAAGGTACGTGGGGCCACATAGCTGCTGCGGCTTAGCCACATCTGCTTTACTAGATCAGCATAGGCCTCAGCAATCTCGCCCCTCATCCCCAGGGGATTCTCTCGGTTAATCTCTGCCTCGTACTGGTCATTGAGGAAGTACTCTGTGAGTGGAGATGCATTGCTCAGGCACTGGAAGAGGAGGAATAAAAAGTGATTAAGTGAACATAACACCCCAAAAGCATGACAACTAACTCTGAATGAAAGTTGTAACTGTAGCATTAGTTTTTTTTTGTTTTTTTTACCTGGAGGGCAGAGTTCATGAAGCATGTGTTGCCCAAATTACTGAGACCACATAGACCAGGCTGCGACTGGGACTCTCTGTAGTTGTAGGAGGAGCTGTACGAATTGTAGCCTCCCAGCCTGCTGGAAGAGCAGATCTGTTACTCATGGTAGCCAATACGTCAGGCATATGACATTCAAACATGGTGTGTGGATAAAATATCAGACTGACAAAATACCACCTCAAGAGAACATGTTAATAAGTTGACATACCTCTATGAATTGCAAACAAGTAATATTGGCTAGGCTGTCACCACCACACTCTTGTTCTCATTTAGAATGTGGACACACTCTAAGTTAAACAAATCCTGAACAAACATCAGCTTAATCTTCTCTCTCACACTCTTTCTCCCAGATCTCTGAATAAGGGTGTTCCCATAGCTTATATGTTTATAGTTTGAGCTTGTAAATATTTAAATAATTCATCTGATCTTCTTCCTCCCTTTGTAGATTTTTTGTTTTTACTTCAAATATACAATGTCGCTGTAGTGAATTTGTGATTACTGGACTAAATAATTATGTTCAAAGACTGTGTATGTAAATTTCCATCGTTGTATACCAATAAGAAACCAGTTTATTGATCAAACACTTAGAAATAAGTAAGAAAAAGTAACTCCAACAATGACTAAAAGAACAATGAAAACCAATTGTGGCCAGACACCTACAATGATTTCAATGTGGTATTCAGAGATAAGTGCTAGGAAGAACTAGCAGAATGGGCATGGCAGACCAGAGCGAGTGTGTGAAGTCACTAAAATGGAGCCATGTGAAGTGATATGAAGTACTGAAACAAAGTTATTAAACTATATTCATTATGTAGAATGAAAAAGAAGAACTTCAGTTTGGGACAGTTGTGGGACACGGACAAAAAAAAAAATATTTTATGCCCAGCCTTTCAATAAAACTTGAAGTGGAGTTGAATAACCTTACATGTACCAAATAAACTGGTAACTCAGTGTATGTCCTTATCTAATCAAGCTGCTCATTTTCCTTCCATTTATAAAAACAGAAGAGCATACAGCTTTTCCAAGTTAGCACTGAAACTGACCAATGCTGCCACAATACAGTTACAGTGTGTTCTTTCATTACAAGTTCCTCACCGTGCAATATGATTAAAATCTGACTGTTGTAACACCCTTTATGTATGTATGTGATACCAGCTGGCTTTCAAATGTGTGTTGAAATGCATTGATTTCCTGGACGACACACAGTGTGCATTTTAAAGAAAACAAACCATGCAAGAAAAACAATTATCAAAACAATGGAAAGCAGAAGTGGTATAAATAAAAACTCATGATATTATGGGCAGAGGAAAACTACATATTCTTCTGCTGTGTGTAACAAAAACTAAATTCTTTGTTTTCCAGCAAAGACCTAATGCACTGGTGGAGGTCTGTAGGGATGAAACTGTTAGACTGATATATTGATTCAAGTTTCTTTCTGTCACATTTTCAACTCTAATCATGACATACAATGAGTCTGAGTCTGGAGATGTAACAACTGGAAACAACAGGAGCTGAGGAATTAGCTGAGGTACTTCAAACCCATGTGATCATAACTGAAACAGTACCATTCCTGTGCAACATAAAGCATACAGTAAATTCCTAGGAAAAGGTAAAGTACTGTACTGTACTGTACTGTACATGGGGGAAACAGTGACGGAGCGATAAATCAGGTAAGAGCTCTTGCCTGTTGCCAGAGGAGGTGCTGTTGTTCAGCGTGTAGCCAGGGCTACAGGTGCTGTCTCCATTGGTTACTGTTGACGAGATACTGGCTGTTGAGTTGGAGGAAAGTTTTGGGGAGGTAGTGAAATTCCTGGATGGTGTTGTACTGGATCTGGTGAGGAAGAGCAAAGCCATGTTTTAGAGAAGCATGTTGTTTCCTCAAACTTTCCAATGTTGAGCAAACTTGACTACAGGGCTGTCCCGACTCAACAGATAGTTGAATCTGTGCCGGGTTGGTGAGGCAGGGATGGAAAGCAAGCATTTCGCTAGTGTTTACTCAAAAACTACTTTAATTTGCTTACTCTGCTGCTCCTCTTTCCCCCATACACACATACCAGGACCTCTGTCTCTGCACTGCTCTGCACATAAACCAGCTTGCCCCAACTCCCCCCTTCTGTTTCTCTCCCTATCAGTTGACATTAGTCATCAGCAGTATGTTTTATAGTCACCCAAACAGGTTAACTGCATGTGGAGGAAGTTTGTTGTTAATGGTGTAGCCCATTGAAAGGATCACAACCACTGTGGTACCGAATGCTTTACCTGGTGTGTGCTTGTAAAATATCCAACTTGTCTGGCTCTTTTAACATAATACCAGATTAAGTCTCTGTCCCCTGTTAGTCTGCAAAATGCTAAAATGTGTCACTGACCTGGGCAGCCCGCCCAAGTACGGTCTATGTGGGAAACACACAAGGCTTTAAAAAAGCTTGGAAGCATTTGGGTCACCCCAACTTGGATATATTTTTAATGTATACATTAAATGCTTCAAATCTTTATACCAGGTTACAACTTATCTCCTGAATGACTAAAAAACAAAAAGGCATTTGCTTACTTGGGATGGGAGGCTTGTCTGGGCCACGTGCCATCCTCATTCTTCCGCTCAATCACAAGCACCTGTGGGAAAACAAGCAGAGTGAGAGCCGAGCTGGCACAACTGACCTTTGTGTCAGAGCTATCATGTCTCCAGCTTGAATTTAATACTATACAGGTGCCAAGTGCTGCCAAGCTTTAGCAGCTGTAGTTACGTCTATCAACTCCACTTACTCTGATGTGTAATTAGTCCGTTTTTGACCTTCAGTTTACAGTTTTAGGACAACAGCTGCTGTAATGAATTCATTCATTCATGCATGCATTTCACGAATTCATTCATTCATGCATTTCACATTTCAAGTATGAGCACTGGCATTGAATTGTAAAACTCTGAAAGATCATTTTTGAATGGGAAGGTAAAAGAGGTATTAGCTCAATTCTACAGTAATATTTGAGGCCCTGGTTTATGTTGTTGTTGTTGTATTGGACTGTGTTATGAGATACAATGTCAATCTCTTACCTATATAAAGTCCAGTCCCCTTTTTTGTAAATGTTAGGAATTCCTCACATTATGATGTATAGCAATTACCTTACAATACAACACCATCACAAACTACAGCACTGACCTCTGTTACACAGTCTCAACAACAATTAGACATTATAACCTCAACAACATATTATTCAAGGCTAATGCATTGTGTTGCATTCGACTGAGATGTTATTGTTATTTTATATGATGCCTGTAAATGAATTATGTATACACAGTAAGTACCAGAACGTTAGTGGGCTGTGGTGTTCCTCAAAAGAAATGAGGAAGAGAGTCTATCAATGATCTGAAGGTTATTTGAATAACACAGCTCTACGCTACCTGTCCCTGGAAGAGACCAGCATCCTGTACAGTGCTGTCTGGCTTGTTCAGCTGCTCGTAGGTGTTGCTCATGTATTTGTTCCAGAGCCGCGTCTCCTTCTCTGATGGGATATTGAATAGCGTCCTCATCTCCTTCTCTATAGTATCTGGAAAGAGAGGATTTGCAAGACTTGCTTATTAACTTTCCTGCTTATTTATTTACACAAAACACATTTGACTGACAACGTATACATATTTCCAGTGCATGTGTATCTAGTTATTTTCAATGCAAAACTTAATGCAAAGAACCCTCACCTATAGTATCAGCTTTACTGAAGTGACGTGTGACCACATTGTCCATGTTGTCATTCTCACACAAGTTCAGCTCCAGCAAATAGACCTCCACCTTACAGTGCTTGACAAACATGCCATGTTCAACAACCTGAAAAAGAAAGAATACATTTCAGATCCACCAGTGAATGGTCAAAGTAAAAAAAGAAATACCTTCAACAGCATTACCTTCCGGACGATAGGTCTCTGGCCATCAAGGCAGCCGTACCAGCTGACAAGCTTATTCCATGCCTCAGTGGGTACAAGGACATAGTCCAGCTCATCTATAAGGTGCTCTTTCAGGGCCTGAGTCTCCTGGTCTTTAAGGATGGAAAAAAAGAAAAACACAAAATGATGACTACAGACTTAAAAATGCTCTTTTAATCTCTAAGTGGTATTCATGCTGTTCTAAAAGCAATCACAATAAAAGCCCAATAGAAGTTACTTTAAAGATGAGTTTTACCTGAGAACAGGCCGGAGTTATCAATTGGTCCTGGATAGAGGCTACGTTCTCCAACATTGTACATATCCCAGCTGTCAAATCCCACATACTTCTTCCATTGTTTGAACCACCTGCTGTCTATAAGATACCTAAAACACATTTTTTTGGTAATGGTTAATGTCAAACACAATCACACTATGAGAGACACTTGATTGTTTCTCCTGAACTTTTGAGACTTTTTGATCACCTGAAGATGTCAAGAAAGGTCAGAACAGGGTCAGGATATGATACAGTGCTTAGCATTTGGAGAGACAGTGCATTCAACCTTACGCCAACCCAGAACATTATGCAACAGCAAACTGCCTTGGCATTTGCAGATATAGCAACAGCAAGCTAGTTTGACTTAATCTCATCCTAAGCAAGAGTCTCCTTTAGTTAATAGGCTTGTTAGCAAGCATTCAAATAGTAAGACGTTGGGTCAAGGAACTTTTTTCCAATAGCCTCAAGTAGGAAGTGTTTCAGCTGATGTAAGGTATATAATCTTCGCCCTTTAATCTGAGGGTAATATCCCGATGCTGTGAAGCACTGTTAATGTGCTTGTGGAAAATCATACATTTTAGCTTGAATACCGAGGGATAGCAGTTCATTTTGTAACTAAATCATCATTAGACACTATCTAACACTTTAGGCAATACCTGACTAATTCCAACAGCTATTTGAGTATGCTGTATGTTAGCTGAGCAGCTAATAGCTGACAGACATGTTCTTCCCTCGGTGTCCGTCTAGATCAACACAGAAGCAGGTGACACAGTTCTCTGTTGCAATGTTATACTGCTGAAGTGAAGCCTCTTGAATACATCCAGTAGCACTGTGCCCAGGCCTGAGTGGTCTTTATGATCTGAAACAATGTTAGCTAACACATGTAGCCGGCTAGTAGGAAACCTGTTAAACAACTTCAAGTGGCATGTCACAACAAGCAGGTGACGAAATCTCATAATCTTCCTGTCAGTGGGCCCATTTGCTGATCACTGCTGTACTAACAACCAGCCGGTCTGATGGCAGAAGAACCCACCATCTGAGTCCAGGGCCTATTCTACCAGCAGACTAGCCACCACATCAGCAAACGTCACCTAACTTGTCACAAAACAGCCTTTAACGTTTACGTACCACACAAATAAGCATTTTAGCTAGCCACGGTCGTCTGGCTGTTAATGACAAACATTAAGAGGTGTTACTACAGAAACCTCTCTCAGAGAAATACTTAAGTTGGACTGGCTAGTAGCTAGCGTGCTAACTTGTTAAACACTAGCTGGCCAAAACATCGGTAGCACTGCAGCTTTCGATTTCAGACTGGCAACCATTGGTGTCGTTAGCTTGCTAGCTTTAGCCTGTTAGCATTTCCTGTTTCTCACTAGCTAAGGTTAGCTAGCTAGCGCTAGCTAACGTTGGCCTTTACCGATTCTTACCATTCGTCGCCCTTTCTTAGAGTTGTTTTCAAAAGGGACCCAATAGTCTGTTTTTGATTTTCGGTTGAAGGGGTTGGCATTTGAGCGGCTACCGGCTCCGAGTCGGAGTCAGCCGCGCCACCCGACTCGGGTCCGCCTCCCTCGGCCATCATGCAGCGAGTGTGCCGGTATCGTGAACGCGCGGTTGGAAGAGACGCGCTTTGGGAAATGTTCTTCCTCTACGATCACAGAGGAGAAGAGCTGCTGCTGAACTCCAGTGTGACTGCTCCGCCAACACCACCGCCACACCAGTCAGTCACTGCACAGACAAATGCTAAATGTCCTAAAAGTGTCCTAAACGAGGGGTGTGCCAAAGGTCGAGTTCACGAAAAACATCCATGTAGTGATATGAACTCAGTTCAGGTCAGTTTTGCAAAATGTGACGGCTGACTGAAATATTAATCAAATTACTTAAATGACTTATTAATGAATGGCAAATTGTGTTGGGGTGCATTGCAACAAATAAAACTGGGTGTTTAGTCAAAACAGGCTTTATGCTGTACAAAAACACAGGGGAGTTACATTACAAAATAAACTGTCTACATACTTCAAAAACACAATATTTCCATCACACTAACATATTCTCTGCCAACAACTATTCACTTCTGGGTCTGCTTCCAACTTTAGGTAGCTGACACAGAGCAGCTGATCTATCTATGATCTAACAAAGGAGTCATTAAAGATTGTTAAAGTATAATTAAATAAACAGAATTAAGACCTGTAAAATGGTATGGTGTCCTATTTTTTTAAAACATGATGATATATATGAAAGATTTAAACAGCTAGTCTAGCTGTGCATGACAAGAAAAAAATAAGCACTAGGTAGTTCACATTCTATTACCTAATGGCATTATGATGGCATACAGTTACAAGCTAATAATAATGCATTTCAATACGCAAAAAGCCACCTAATTTCTCCCAAACATCTTGTCTAAAAGGTGAGATAACAGAGAAATGCTTTCTAATATGCATGATACAGCAGCAGAACCAGTGTATTTTAAGTCATTTCAGATATTTTATGGACAGGAATGGGAAGGTGATACATAAAAGACAAGGACCACAAATAAGTGAATGTAAACTTTGCATAACATGAAGGGATCTGTCCCATCTCTGTTGTTTTAACCAAAAACAAATCCCTGCAATGATCAAAATTTAAATTGAAGGCTCCAAGTAGCAGTGACCAGGCCATCAGAAGATACCACTGGGCAGTTCCTTGCTAAACATGCCATCAAAGTCCAGCTCTCTGCTCATCAGATCATCCTCTACACTCTCCAGCGCCCACTGATGGTCAGTCAGCTCCAGTGCCTCCCACTCAGCCTGAAATGTAAGGACAGACATGAACATGAACAACCAAGCAAAGCCCACCCTCATTAATTAAAGAGGCTGAAACTACAGGATATACCTTGAAAGCTTTATTTGTATCTGCAGGCATGGCCATGGCGGCACCGCTCATCTGCTCCTGCATGATCCTCGACTGATCTGCGCCTGTGGGAATTGCAACGCAAGAGCAAAACAATCATGTATGTTCTAAAATTAAATATTGTTATTAACGATTTATTTATTATCATAAACAGCTAAAGTTCAAATGAACATTATTAAGAGTAAATCAAAAGACTGGGTGGGTTTCTATTACTGTTGAACCTTCTGATAAACAGTTTCATGTTATCATCAAACAACAACAAAACACTAAAAATGATCTAAAAATGAGTTAGAATTAGAATTACCATTATCTTGACCCAGAATTAATGAGTACATGCTTCGTAGTCCAAACACATTCAGGAAATACCACGATGCTGAGCTCACCCTAGATGATAAACAGACACACAAACAAACGCAATAAATGACAAGAAGTTCACACATTAGCTGAAGCATTGAGATCTCTACAGATTTTTGGTTCTATTAGTTTACCAGGAGGCATCCAGTGAGAGCAGCTCTATTCCTTGCTGCAGCATGGGCTTGAAGCGCAGGGTGAGAGGGAAGGGAACCTTAGCTGTGTGAAACAGAGTACAAAAAGAACTCAGTGTAGAATTTCCAACAATATATTTAAACAATATTTATTATTCGGTAGGGAGATAAATGAAAGGTCAAGTGTGTAACATTTAGGATGATCAATTGGCAGAAATGGAATATAATATTCATAGGTATGCATTTATTAGTGTATAATCAGCTGAAAATGAATACAAATTGGTGGGTTTTCGTTACCTTAGAATGAACCATTTTCAACTACAGAGAGCAGGTCCTCTTCTACAAGGTCTGCCATGTTGAACCGCTGTTACTACAGTAGCCCAGAACTGTTCTGAAATCAAACACTGGCTCTAGATGAGGCCTGTCACATTTTTTGTAGCCACAGTAGTTTATTCAACACACTTAAAGCAAGTGGTATTCGGTTGGTTACAATCTGCAACTTCTGCACTAGATACCACTAAATCCTACACACTGGACCTTTAAAAATATTTAACAGAATTTTTACATTACTTGTTACAAATCCTGAAAAGGTCCAATTGATCCAGCCTCCAATGAGGATCATGGGAAGCACATTGGTGACATTTCCTTTCATCATGTCTGTCAGCATGCTAGGATCTGTGAAAAGATACAGTGTGCAACAAAAAAACACTTAATAAAAGTCTTGCTATGTACTGTTGCTTGCTTTTTAATAATAACTGTACACTGTTAGTTTGCTGCTCTATAACAATGTAAATTAGTCACATTAACATCACTTTTGGACATTTACTTTTATACTTTAAAGTATTTCTGACTTTTGGTAAAGAAGCACAAAACACTTTCATCTCCCTTTAGCTGCTGGACATAACATTAATGATTAAGGAAAGAGAAGAAAGAATGGCAGTTCTGATAAGATGACATAGGACAGGGGTCAGCCACCTCTACTATCAAAAGCAAAAAAGCAAACATATGCCCACACACAATTAAGTTCTCTATTTTCCACTAGGCAGAGTCTAGCCACCGTTATCAAGGTTTGCTGAAATACATTGGAAAAGGCTCCAGGTCAGGACATAATGTATGACACAGTTTTTCGTTGACAAAATGATAGAACATTTATTTCTGTGTGTAATGGCTGGATATTTTTACATTTACAAAAGTATGAAATACTTTAGGCCTACAACCGTGATAAATAAAAACATAAATTTCTTTCGATATCATTTTTTGTGAAAGCCACAGGAAGGAAAGACTTGACTTGGAATATCCCTTTTATATATAATTGTTTTAATGACACAGACATGTTTTATTTAAATAAGCTTCTTTAGGAAAGGTCACTGAGGATTATAACACTGAAGATTGTATCATTATATCCTGTTCATTGGCAAACACTTAAAAGCAGTACCTGTCATTGGAGAGGGTGGAACAACCTTTCTTTTGGTCTTCTTGAAAAATCCATCTTCTTGATTATTGAAGTAGAACTTCCTCATCAAAAAAGACTAAAACAAAGAGAGATTTTCAGTAATATTGTCCTCAACCCTAGTTTGTGACAAGTAAATGCAAAGACCATGTGTTTTGTATAATATAAAGCATAATATAATAATAATATAAATACACAATCCCTACCTGTTTGGGAATGTATTTCCCATTTTCTCTGAGAATTCTGCTCCGAATAAGAACCTGGCTGGATTTGGAGATGGACAATGAACACAAAATAATTCAAATGAGTTGCAAGTGGGGGATTTTTTATCTTTATTTTTTTAAAACTATGATCCATCTGACAATTGAAGATTACCGTACCTGTCAGAAACCTGTTCTAATGTCAACTTCTTGTCACTTTGAAGAAGAATGGATACATAATGTCGAATCACCCCGACAAGAAAGGTGATGAAGACAATGGGCAACACCACCCAAAGTCGGATATTGGAGTCCAGCAGAAGCTCTGGTTCAGCCATACAGCCTGGTAGCTTAACTGAGGAGTCAAAGACACACTTTTAGTAGCTAGCAGGGAAGTTTAACACAGCTTGTTGCTCGTCTAACTAATGTGAGAAGTGCTTATTGGAACAGTCTAGTAAATGACCAAGGAGCCGTAACGTTATGTCAAGCTATGAATGAGCCTCGACACTAGATGGATGGGCTGTCAGTCCATTAAGCTAGCTAGCCAACGCCATTAAGGTAACGCTAATCATGGGTATTAAGCTAACGAAGTAGCGTTAAACAACCTAATATTAGCCTCACTTTACACAGTCGACAAGAAAACCTTATGTGCTTTAAACAAACCAGTAGTAATGATGTATGAAACTAGCACCGACTAACACAGCTAACGCTAGCGGTTCGCTAACGTTAACGTTAGCCAGCTGGCTACCTTCTTCCTGATGCCCGGGTCACTGTTGGTGGGAGCTCCGGCGAGTCGTCTGAGCACAGCGGCCACCCGTAGCGAGAGTTTTATTTTCTCCCAGCTGCGATAGACGCAAATCATGCGCTATGTGAGGTAGTTAAATGAGTTAGACAGTATATTTTAACAGTTTGCATCCACTGCTGCGACCATCGCGCTGTGGTGTTGGCTCCAGGGATGAGAGCAGGTTTCTGCTTCTGCAGCTCGTCCGCATCTCGCTGGGACTGCAGCGCCACCCAGCGGTGATGGAGGGGGAGCGTCTGCCCGGGTCAGCCAGCGTCCGGCTGATGTCCCAGGTTGTGTGGTCCATGGCAGGGCCCAGGGCGAAGAGCACACAGGGAATATTAGGTACAACAACATACAACACCTAATGTCTTTATATGCAACCAAAGAGAAGAAGAAAAGCATGTTTAAACAGTTTCTTAAGTTGTTTGTAAATTTGAAATAATGTGAGTTCAAACAATGTTTATTATAAGTTCACTGATACAAATATAGGAATTACATGTGATGAAGAGGCAGATAGAGGTGCAGAGCAGGGATGGTAGATATTTACAATGCAGAGGCAAAAAGGGTTATAGCATACTGAAACAATCAGAAGGATCAGTGAAAAATAGAAACTATTTGTCATCTGTTTAGAAATGAATGATGGTTGGGAAGATATTGGGAAAAAGGAAGGATAAGTGGAGCCTACTACTTACGTGATAAGGTTTAATACAAGTAATATGGATTTAAACATCTCAAATTTTCATTCTAAAAGAAGCAAAAAACAAACATATTGGCCACAACTGTTACTGTAAATTACTTAAGTAACAGTCAGCGTATAGATTTACATTTGACAGTAATAGATATTATTACTTACACAATTGTAATTAAACTGTAAAATGTTTTTAAGACCAATAGATGTTTTGGTAATGGTAATACAGAGTCATACTAACTTACCCCTGGTATAGAGAAGCAGAGTTATTGCACCAGGATAGCATAACCCAATAAGTATGTTATTATTGTTCCTGCTAGAGAACTTATTTGCTTATTCGTTCACTGTGTGGAGTAATTTAAAAGCCAGACTGCACTGTACCAGAGTATTTTTTCATCAGTTTTTGTTTTTATTTTGTTTTTAATTTTGGAATTCAATTCAGTTTAGTTTTAGTTCCCAGATTGGGTGTGCTCATTTCAGTTTAGTTTTATTGTTTAAAACTGTTTTTATCTGTTTCAGTATTAGTTTTAGTTGTTTCTGTAATTGTAATACGGTGGTATTTGCCAGGGGCAAGATTTAAGAAGTTCAGAATATAGGTACAATGCAAACACTTTGTGAAGGCAATTGACTCACAATCATGTAGATATCCTAGTCTCAATAAACATGTGCATCAATGGCTCCTCATGCTTGTTGTGTTAACACATTTTACCAAATTAACAAAGATTAAAATTAAACACATTTTCTGATTTCCTGGATATTTTAATTGTATTTTAGTTCAGTTTTGTAAGTAAATTATATCGTTTCAGTTAGTTTTTACTTACTCTTACGTCTAGTTTGTATAATTTATTTCAGTTAACCTTTCACAGTTTTAGTTTTTTGTTAATGCAACCTATAATACCGTGTACCCTCTCATTCCCATCTCAACCAGTAGGTGGCGGTAATGTGCAGTTAATCTATTTACCAGCGGTCCTATTAACAGAAGAAGAAAACTCCTCTGCTGACTGACCGGAAGACCTAGGGGGGAAAAAATCATCATCAATTATTATCAGGTCACTGTCAGACCTAACAAGCTGTGTTACTAAAACGGTATGTAACACGAAACAACACAGAGTTGTCTCTCCTCTGTCGGTTAACGTAAGCTATTGAAGGTTACGTTAACTGACACAATCAAACGTTAAAGCTAACGTCAGTCGCACATAGCGACTGACATAGAGAGAGAGAGAGAGAGAGAGAGAGAGAGAGAGAGAGAGAGAAAGAGAGGGGCTCTCGTTAGCCTGTTGGTGCTCTTTAATGGGCAGCACACCATTTATCTTGTAGCTCAAGTTCCTGTTGTTTAGTTAACGTTAGTATTTAACGCCATTATTGGTCGTTTCAAATCTGTCCCGTTGTTTCCCAGGCTTGGTTTCATCTGTGACCTCAGCCCTTTATTATGTTAACTTAACAACATACATTTAACGCTGATGGGGGGAATTTCAGTGTTTTCGAGCGATGCTGTGGATGTAGGTTTAATCATTGTTTGTTTCTGCTTCTACGAAATGACAACGAATCAGGTTCAGATTAAGTTCCAGTCTTAAAGTAACTCCTCTGTTGATATCTATCAGTATATTGTTGAAGAGACACCTGTCTGTTTTTAATGGTGATTAAATTATCAAACAAATATTCTGATGTTTCTACAGAATTCTTTGATCAAACGTGTGTCCTCTACACTAAACCATGGGAACTGATAAAAGGTAAGATATAAAACAATGTAGTAGTGGCACATATTTAGTGTATTTGTATATTTCGCTGCCACTCATTTACTCTTTCAGGCTCAGTCGGTCTGAACGCAGTGGAAGATATGGTTCGGATGGGAGGAGAGATGATCCAGAATGGCACGAAAGACGACGAGGTAGAGATGTGGAGAGGGATTATGATCATCGTTGGGGCGATGACAGACGCAGAGACAGTCCAGAGGTGAGTGAGTAGAAATACCTTTATTAGCTCATGTTGCTGTCACACCTGTAGTAGAAGAAAACCTCTTGGTCATAATTTAGTAATAACAGCATTATTTGTGTGTGTGTGTGTGTGTGTGTGTGTGCAACAGAGGGGCAGAAAACGGCGCAATAGTGACAGATCCGACGATGAATACGATGGGGATTATCCGGACCAGCACTACAAAATGGAGCAGGAGGAGGAGAGCAAGACTATTATGCTGAGGGGTCTCCCTCTTAATGTCATAGAGGATGATGTAAGTGTTACTGATGCTGTTAAAGGGTAAAACCACACCGAGCTTTGCGATACAGCAAGGTAGCCTTTTCATATATTTCTATATTTCACAAGAACAGCGAATCACGTGTAAGGAGAGTCAGCTCTTAAGGCAAAGGTTTATTAAAGGTGTATTGTTACCTGGAATCAGTCATACCTGAGAGCGTCTGTGATTTTAGGAGGTCAGAGGCAGCTTCTGCACTGATCTGTTTCATTTGTTGACCTAAACTGCAGAAACACATGGTCTGGCATGACTGTTTATCTGCCATCAAGCAGCTGATTGAGAGAGGTTTTGGTTGCGTTCAGCTTTACCAAAAGTTCTGAGGGTCTGTTCAGGCAAATTGTATATTTGAGGAAGTCAAATTTACTGTTTGTTTACTGAGTGTTACTGTAACCTTATTCACCCTGCAAGGGGCAGGCGCCATTTCTAAAAATGAAGAAAAAGTTTGATCTTATTGAAACGGACTCTTGTTTTGAAAAGGTTTGTATGCAAATTAATTTGACTCTTTGCCTTCATTTTCCAGATCCGCTCAGCGCTCGAGCAGCTCGAGGGCCCCCATCCTGTGGAAATTCGCTTGATGAGGAAAAGGAGAGGTGAGTGTTGCTGTTCAGAGGAGTTTCTCATGTTCACCTCCATGCTCCGTCTTATGACCCCCTTTCCTTCCTTTTTGACATCCTTGAGAAAAAGCCTCATATTACAACTGTCAGAGGATCCTTTGTACATAGATTGTGTTGTTTTGACAATAAGGCCAGGTAAGGAGGTAACTATATGTACTATACCTCTACCTTTTTCTGTTACAGACATTACATGCTATGGTAAACAAAATGTGCCCCCATGCCCTTGACCTTGTAAGCACCCTTCCCACCTCCAGTTTTATTTGGAATTGGACCCTTTTGTGAGTTTGAATGTTGCACCAAAGCATTCTAACTAACACGCCTCCCGTCTATATTTGAATACTGTCTCTAGGTATAAGCCGAGGTTTCGCCTTCGTGGAGTTTTATCGCTTGCAAGATTCTACCCGATGGATGGAGACCAATCAGGTTGCTTTAACAATCACCAAGTTTAGAATTATTCTTGGAGATTAGAGCCCCGATAAACCGACGCATGAGTGACTGACCTTTGAGAGTTGTGCAGTATTTGCAGTATACAGAGCTAGAAAGTGTTGCTATTTAGTTGGAGAACTGTAATATAACTCTGGTTTTTGATATGACACACTTGGCTGATTAATTCTAGTATATAGAAGCTTTTTTAGCCAGAATAAAAGTCTATCAACAGCTTATTATGCTGTGAATTCAGTGTTGATTCACTGTATAAAATCTTTTGTCTGTTCTGTTACTAATATTAACCAAGATAAAATGCAGAATATAAATATGCTGAATAAGCCTTCCGCCACTTCTTATGAAGAGTATACTTCCTGTTCACAGAGTGGCCCATAGCACATTCTGCTCCAGCTCAGTCACTTGGATATTTTCTCATCTCCATTTAAAATCTGAAGACTGGATTGAGAGAGGGATGAGCTGGCAGCACTCCGT
Source organism: Dicentrarchus labrax (assembly GCF_905237075.1). Lineage (NCBI taxonomy): Eukaryota > Metazoa > Chordata > Actinopteri > Moronidae > Dicentrarchus > Dicentrarchus labrax. The sequence goes on along the minus strand of NW_026136711.1, from coordinate 19,383,109 downwards.
TCCCAAACACTAAGAGCTCATTCCCTCATACAAGAACAGCAGCTTTCTCTCTGAACTTGTCTTTCTGCCTCTGTTCCCTTTTACTCCATGAGACACTCTACCGAAGCAGCGAGTGTAAATCTAGCCACTCTTTCCCGTTCCAGCTGCTCTCACTCATGGGGTGGGGTAGTGGCAGGACCTCACCTGCCTCTTTGACTCAAATATGTCAGAATTTGAAATAATTTGTGCATTTTGACTTCGCAGAACAACCTGGTGATTCAGGGCAAGAGCATTGCGCTGCACTACAGCAACAGGAGACAGAACGTTGAAAACTGGCTTTGCAGTGCAGTGAGTCTAATTTCTAAGTAGTTCAAGTAACTTTAAATTTGCCATTTCTACAGCTACAGAATACAAAAAGAGATATCTGGGTCATACATTGAGTAAAAATACAGTTAAAATTGAAAAAGTACAAAAAATTAAAATAAAATACCATTAAGATAGAATATGTGAGCATGTGTATAAGTTTGTACAGGTTTCACCAGCAGGCCTGTTGGACATGGGCATTAATAGTCGTGCTATTATGACAATGTTATGTACCAAATGGTAAATAAGTCAGTATGAAATACATGTATGCTTTATGTACTACACTGTAATCCCAGAATCCATCTTTCTTTTTTTTTTTCCTAAAACGATGTCATTGGTTTATCACAGTGTGGTGTGTACAATTTCCGGAAGAAGCTGAAGTGTTTCAGGTGTGGAGCAACTAAAGTTGGTGAGTTGTTACTTCAACAAACCAGAAGTTTAATTTTTGTTCTGCACGTATCTTCTCCCTTCACTATTTCAGTGGGTTCCACTGACTGATGGTAACCTATGTGTCACTCTACTCTACTGTCATTGCTGACTATAGATACAGAGTCCCCGGGTATAAGTGCTTTAAATCCTGAGTCTCAACAGCAAGGAGATTACAATGGAGACAGTGAGTGTGTTGTTCACCATATATTCAAGTAATAGTTCCTTCAGTAAACATATTCTACATTTATTCATTAATGCTTGTTTTTGTTTACAGCCATCATTTTGAGAAACATTGCCCCTCTTTCAACTGTTGATGGAATTTTGAACATATTGGCCTCTTATGCCAACCTGTCTGCAGGCAACATCCGCCTCATCAAAGACAAGCAAACAGGACAGAATAGAGGCTTTGCCTTTGTTCAGCTCTCATCTCCTTTGGTATGTTATTGCTGTAGTCATGATGTAAGTCCGTATGTTTCCTATTGGGGGTGTGTCACTTGTGACAGTCTTGCGTCTTCTTTTATAGGAGGCTTCTCAGCTGCTCTCTGTTCTCCAGAGCCTTCAGCCACCTCTAAAACTGGATGGAAAAACAATCGGTGTGGACTATGCCAAGAGTGCTAGGAAGTGAGTCATACACACACATACTGATTTGATTCTATGAATAGAATATTGGCGCCACGTGGGAAGTTTTATCCCCACGTAGTACATGTATTTCTATTTGTTTTGTATTGCACTGACAAAGAATAAAACTGGTTCACTTATTCAGAAATTGACATTCATAATAACATTTTGCTGGAAGATCCTGCATGGGTTCAGTATCCAAATACAAGTGTAGTTAAAGCAAATGGAGGGCTAATTTTCATCCTGCTTGTTCTGCAAAATGAAGGTTTAACTAATTGCTCTGTGTCCTGTCCAGAGACTCAGCGCAGCCAGATGGGATCAGAGCTAGTGCTCTCTCTGTTGCCAGCACAGCCATTGCTGCTGCTCAGTGGTCATCCAGCCAGGTATCAGGTTATTACTTGTGCCATTTTGTATTTCTTATTATCACTTAATGTGATTGATAAAGGCTGAAGGTGGTTGTGTGTAGCTGATATTAATCAGACATCCTGGCAGAAACAGCATCTTTAATAATAATGAGACGAAAGCTAAATCTAATAACTTGCTGTAATGTAAGATTAATCATGTTGATCTTACTGAGGAAAAAACTCACAATTTTTTAATTGAGGTTCTTTTGTGTTGTGACTGACTTTTCTCTTATCCCTGTATGTTACTGTAGTTACAGCAAGGTTCAGGTACCACCCTTGACTACATTACTCTTGCAGAGGGCTACGCACGGCAAACACAGGTAAGTTCACCGTCTGTTTTATTGTGACATTGACTTTAACAATAAGGACCAAATGACTGACTTGTTTTTCTTCACTGATGCAGGGACAGAATTATCAAATATGGCCGCAGCAGCCTGAAGGATTGGCTCCTGTCATTGGAGATGGATTACTCGGAGGTAATACAATCAGTCACTCAGAGATATTTTGACTGATTTTCATACTAAAGCTGACATTTTATCATTACCAACTGTCTTTAGCTGCTCCAGAAATGAAGACATTGATCCCTGCAGCCACAGGTGTTGTCATATCTCAGGCACCTCAGCTTTACCAGCCTGTCATTGTCAGCCAGCCTGCTGTACAGGTAGACATCTATGTACTGCAAACACAGCTACTAATTCATAATTTACCATTCTGGTGTTGTTTCATGAATCCAAAACCTTATTTTAATGTTTTTTTCTCCCTCATTTTCAGTCACATCAATTACTGAGGCCTGTTATTGCAGCACAGCCAACTGCTAGTGTCTGCACTGCATCGCTGGTAACACCAGCAGTTTCCACTGTTGCAACTACTGTCTCTTCTCCTCCAACTGTAAACACAACAGGTGAGTTTAGTTACAGTAGCTACAGAATGGCCCCTGTGTATGTAAATGAATAGATCATCCTTAGATTCAGTTTGATGATTTATGATGCACATTTCTGTTGCATATGTGCCTCTCTTTGTGTCTGTAGTCGCCCCCGACACCTCCACATACCAGTATGATGAGGCTTCTGGTTACTATTACGATCCACAGACTGGTCTGTACTACGATCATAGCAGCCAAGTATGTATCCTGTAGTATTACTGTATTTACATAATATACTGCCAAATACTACGCACTGTATGTCATTTATTTTATCCAAAACTGACAGCAATTTCTACAGCTTTTCTTATGCGTGTCCATTAATAGTACTACTATAACTCCGAGACCCAGCAGTACCTCTACTGGGACAGTGGGAAGCAGGCGTACATTCCTGCACCGGCTGAATCAGAGCAAGCGTCCAAAGAGAAGAAGAAGCTGAAGAGCAAGTCTGCACAGCAGGTAAATGCTACTTCAAAATAAATTCTGTATGACTCATATGTTATCATTTAAGTGATTTCTGTACTGACTGTTGACAATTGCAGATTGCAAAGGACATGGCGCGTTGGGCAAAAAGCTTCAATAAGCAGAAAGAAAGTTTTAAGAGCAGTTTCCAAAGCTTAGGACCATCCAAGGAGGAGGACAGGAAAGAGTCTGCAGCTGCTGACGCAGGTTTCTTTCTTTTTGAGAAAAAGGTATTTATTGGTCCCAACTAGACCAAGTATGTTTTGCATTGGATTAGCATCATAGCATACTTGAAACAGTATGAATATAGACTGAGGGGGGGCAAGCTGGGAAGTCACATTCATCCTACTCATTAATTGACATCTAATATGATATACTTTAAAAAGACTTTGAATATTGAAGATTTTGAATGAAAGCTAAACCCCTTACTTGTTTGTTTTTTTACTTAATGCCAGCTTCTACAATACTAGAAAGTAGCTTTTTATCATAATGAACATAAAATGAGAGACTTGCCTTTGTGTTGTGGACAGTCATATGATAACAAATCTTGTATGTACTGCTTGTTGATGAGATTTGGTGCTTCCTTTTAGCAAACGGGAGGCTTTGACATGCCATCCCTCATGACCGAACAATTCAAGATCACAGAGCAGGACACTTCAACTAAGGTTTGTTTGTGCCTTGCCTTCATGTGCTCACACTCCACTACTGATAAGAAATCCCAACACTTCATCTCTGTCCGTTTTTATATTCCAGTGTGGTCTGGTTGCTGCTCATAACATGGACGGTGGAGCAGAGGAGGGCAGCTCAGATAGAGCAGTGTATGAAGAGGGCAAAATAACAGACTGGAAGAAGATGGTTTGTCTGCTGTGTCGACGGCAGTTCCCCACCAAAGAGGCTCTGCTGCGTCACCAGCAGCTCTCTGACCTCCACAAGGTGAGGATGGTGAAACAGCAGGCGTTTAATCTGCAAGTAGCTATGAATATTCTGGGTGCTGCCATCTGTTCAATGTATAAAGCTTCAATATAAAATGAAACGAATGTTACTGATCTTATACATCTTGAATATATATGTGAACATGATATTTATTTTGTTTGTGCACGGTTTTTCCAATTAAAAGAGAATTTCACTTATTTTTATTTTTTTTTTAGCAAAACTTGGAAATTCAGAGAAGATCAAAACTCACAGAAGCTGAGCTGGAGGAGCTGGAAAGGAAAGAAACCGAGGTATTTGGCTCACAAATTAATACCCATCAGTAATTTTTGCAATGAGGGACACATTGAATTAAGTTTTATGGTTATTTTACCAGCTGAAATACAGAGACAGAGCTGCAGAGAGAAGGGAGAAGTATGGTCTCCCTGAGCCTCCTGCACCGAAGAAGAAATTCTATCAGCCACCAACCCCAACAGTGTGAGTGTAATAGTTTAATATGGGACATTTCATTAGTGGACCCTTGTGATCCTGATAAGTGTGTTAATGTCTTTAAATTTTTTTTTCACATCTCTTGACATTCACCTTCAACAGAAACTACGAACAGCCCACCAAAGACGGCCTGACGAGCGATAATATCGGGAACAAAATGTTGCAAGCGATGGGCTGGCAGGAAGGCAAAGGTCTGGGGCGCCACCAACAGGGCATCACCGCTCCCATCTCGGTGAGGCAGCCAACAACAATTCTTTTACATTTCTTTCAAAATAACACTCGTCTCCCCACCAGCTCCTAACAGATGGAATATGCATGCCAATGTGTTCTTTTTCACTCACAAAGCAATTAGTATTGTTACCTGAGGGCTACCTGTGTCCAATCTGTCTCCTCTAATGACTCCGCTTCCTCCCTACAGGCTTCATTAAGGACCAAGGGCACAGGCTTGGGTATTAAAGGAAGCTCATATGAACTATCAGCATCTGACACCTACAAGGATGCCGTTCGTAAGGCCATGTTCTCACGCTTTACTGAGTTAGAGTGAACCGGAGAGAGACAAGTAATCATACTGAACTGGAAAATATTAATTCTGTGCCCAAATAATCCTGCTGTGAAAAGGATTCCCCTGTACAGACGTAAACTGTAGTTTTTATCTTCTTTTTGTATATAACGATAGATTTGTTTTATATAGCTATTTATTTTGTCTCTCCAAATGTTTTCTGTTGATTGAAAATGTAAATGCTGTATAGTGTTTGTACATAAAATTGTGTCGACCTGCTGAGGTTTTGTCTCTGTGAAAATCAATGTGGCAATTAAACCAAACCTCTGTGCTCAACAGTACTTGTTTGCAAATGTTTCCTCCCTTTAAACATCTCTTTATAAGAAGAATAGCATAATAGAAAATGGAAAACATTCACAATGTGCAATGTTTTATACCGTTATACATAGACTCCAGGCAGTAGCTTACATTGGTTGATATACTGTCTGTGAACAATACACTGGGGCTTTGTCCCAATTACTGGGCTGTATACCATGAAAAAGTGGGATTTGTGTTAATTAACCCCAAGATCAATATCTAAAGGTCGAGATGGTCTGAAACCTTCGGCGCAAGCTGTCATTCTTCCAAGTTATCTGGCAGTGGTGATTCTTGTCAGGTTTGTATTATAAAAGCATAGTGAATTGCATGTTGATTTCATGGTTCAGATATGCAGGTTGAGGTTTCTATTGTGACTTGAAAATATTGGCCTAAAGTGGAGAGGTGATTTCATGTTTTTAAATAATGTTTTAGTATCCCTTTAGACTTTACAGTTTCAGCCTCAGCTATGGTTTTGTTGTGAAGTATGTTCCATAAATCCATGTATAGCTGTGCTTTGAAAAAGAAGTTAAGTGTATCTTGGCTGTTACAGTATGTAAACATAGTGATATGGTCCTCAAGCCTGAAACTACTTCTTCTCTGAGCTCTTATTTTATCCATTACATCCACAATCCTTACAGTCTAATTGCTGTACAGACCAGTCTTTTGTATAGAGATGCTAATTTAAGTTTCTTTGCACATATAGTACAGGTTTATTATTATACAAACTTTAACAACACTGGCAAGTTATTGTTTATAAAATGTTTTAAATGAGGTTATTGAACTCTGTCTACAAGCTTGTATATCTCTCCCCTGATCTATCCCACTGTGCTGATCTGGCTTGTCCCAAGAGACTGATCATTAAGGTGGGATGTGAGGGAGTTCATCTTCAACAACAACCTACATGTAGAAAAATCCTCCCTGGTTACACTGAATCTCCATCTCTCAGCCACCACTAGATATGCTGTTTATTATTTCAGCCAGACCCTATTTGGCTGCCTTCATATCCTCTTTCCTGAGGCTTAATGGCCGGCATGTTTCAGCTCTCGCTTCAGTGGTAATGCCAGTGTTTTTAAAGATGCCCCACAGAATCTTTTCTGTGTTTGAGAGCGGTCATGATATCTCTCTGCTATTTCCTGTAAAAACCTAACCAGGTTTTTTTTTTTTTTTGTGTTGTCTATGTAGATAGTATTTGTATTTTGTATTTTTGGTTGTTTTAGGTACAATCAAATTCCCCTTCTACTCATCACTAGGGGGCAGTGTCACTTTTAAAAGGTTTTTCTTCAACAAGTCACTATTAAAGATTACAGAACACATTAAAATGCTCCTCTAGCATATGAAAATTTTGTTAGAATTTTTTTCCCCCCATAATTATCACATTTTTGTAGTACATTAATGATGATGAATGTATTTCTATGCTGATCCTTTGAAGGCTTTTCACATCTATGATTACTTGTCAGATCAAATCTTTTTTTCTGTCTTGCTGTGATTGTAGTTTCGTATCTGTGCTGCTGCTTACATCAGCACTGTCTGTCTCTCAGTGACATGATGGTGTCCTCACTGCGGCTGGGCACATGGTGGGGTGGAGAGGGAGGGATTAACATCACTGGTGTTGGGTCATAGTACAACGATCACGATGTTACAGCTAGGGGTTGATTTGAAACATTTCCATTTGTTTTTCCTGAATAAATCTGCGTCTATCGCTACAATCAGAATTACATGCATCATACCAGGTGGCATGGAAAGGAAGGATGCCAGCTCTTACCCAGGTCTCCTCTTGAGTGACAGCCAAGCAGTGCAGATTAACTAACCCTGTAGTAGCAGAATGACAGCTTTGATCTCCCTGTTGATTAATACTGCAGCACAAAATGAACTGTGCTCACTGTCTCGCTGTGTGAATGCCTACTCAGTTTTCACATGGCACTGGCTCAGCTTACCAGAATTTGTGTCAGTTGACTAAGCCGTTTTGCATAACACAGTCAGTGGTCACACTTGTGCTGAATAAAACTGTGAGCAGATGAGGTTGGCATATGTACAGCACGTCCTAAATGTATAGAGAATGGGATACGAATAGGATTTCAACAAATGGACTGTTTGTGCCCTAGAAACTGCCTGGCTCCTTAAGTTCATGCACATGTCTGTCTGAATTCGCTGCTGGATGGTCATGATGTACCGTTAATAGATTCAGTTAGAACAGATCTTCTGCCCTACCTCCTGTCATGTATTACTGTGTCACTCTAGAGCAGTTTAGATTTATTTTAGATCAGAACTTAAATCATGCACTTGTCTCACCAAATAACATTATGTCTTGCCTTTTATATTGCAGAGAACCACAGCTTCCAACATATTCCAACTCATTTTAAAAATGTGCAACCCTGATTTAATCTGGAGTCTGTAGGAGAAGCATGAAATGTGGAAATAAATAGGATGATACATGTAGTTATAAATGGAATATGCAAAATAGAAGCTGAAAACCAGACGAGGCTACATCATGAGGCAAAAGCAAAAGGAAATTATTGCATGTGACTTTACAAGTACAAGAACGAAAATGTTTCATATAGTCCTTGACAGCATTTTGCATGTGTCTCTTGTTTATTTCCTCGAAGACAATTCTTCTACTGTACACGGCCCCGGCTGTAATTCAATCTTTGCTCATTTATTGCAATGATGTAACATTAAATCTTTCTTGTGACCTGGGCCACATCATCAGCCTGTACACATTAGTCATGTTGGCATGACTGAGCTGTTTTGTTTTGAGGTAGTAATTCATATTCCATGGAAATACTCCATTGACTGTACATAAACAGTTGCTGTCAGTTTAAACAGGGATGTTTTGTGTGCTGTAGGTGGATTGTGTTGAAGCCACACTGATCCAGAGGACATACTGTACAGTGTTGTGTTTGTCTACGTCTGAAATGTTTGTGTTTCTTTCCTCAGGGATCTAAAAGGAAATACATCTAAGACTATACTCAGAACAAATGCCCGATAAAACAGAAGAACCCACACTGGTAATACACTTGTCTCATGCAGGCAAGTCATTTAAAACTTTGGCCAGCTGTCCAAACAGGAGAAAAATGAATTCAATAACTGAGGAACTTATGATCCACACATTCATTTAGAAAGAGTTTAGATGTATTATTGAATCTTAGCATTCATAACATGAGGTATTTCTACTTTATTATTTACTTATTATTCCAAAAATATTTAGGATATTTCTCCCATGGGGGCCCTTAAGACAACTTTCTGATAACATCTGTTTGGGGAATTTAAGGTTGGGTCTGTATGTTATTAACCAACAATGGGTATATTTAATTATGTTTATTATGACTGTTTTAAGAATGCACTAGTATTTGGTGGTGTTATGCACAGGAAATCTTTTATAAATAATGCATTCTCTTAATAAAAGTGTTGTTTTGATGATCCAACTTACATTGCATATTTCCATTTGTTTAAATGTTACATTTTTGTACATATCATGTCATGTGCAGATTGTTACACAACCAGTTATACAATCAATAAAATTGTGCAGCTACACAAAGTTCATACAGAGTTCATTTCTGTAGCAGACCCTTATTTGTTACTCGCTTTGTCAGCTTTTCATGATTCCTGCAGGTGCCACAGGTTTGTGGTGCAGACAGTGGTTCCCCCAAGGTTACACAAAGCAGCCAGTAAAGGGATGAAATGTGATGAGAGGTTGGTAAAAATTTGATGAGCTTAAGGAGAAGCTGACCGTGAGAATCCCCTTCATAGTGGGTTCCGTGGAGGCGTTTGAGTGCTATCCAATTTGGGACATATTCTGCCTGGATTGAAAAGCAGATGTGAGGATTATAACATGTAACAAGCTGATTATAATCTGATTGCACAAAATGTTAACGGAAATTGGTGGAAATGATCAAAGTCACTCGACAATTAAATATACTTTGATGTACAGAGGTTAAACATGGTAGTGGCACTATGAGGCTGTCCTAAAGTACAGTTGTGCTTTAAATTAAATGCTAACACCTGCATGCTAAAATGATTGCATTAGCAGTGCTAATGCGCTGATGTGCCAGCAGGTATAATGTTAACCATATTACTTTAGCTTGTTAGCATGCTAACAATTGTTAAATAAGAGTAAACACAGTGCAGCTGAGATGGGAATGTCATCAGTCTTGCTGGCAATCCATCCAATAGACCTAGATATTTCAGTCTGGAACAAAGTGGTCGACTGACCAAGGCTACATTCACACTGCAGGCAAAAGTGACCCAGATGATTTTTAGTTTATTTTCTTTGCCCATATCAAAACAGTTTCATTTTATGACAATGTGAACAGCCCAAAACACATGGTCATGACACTGCTGTACAAGCAAAACTTTAACAAAAAGTTTGCATCGTAACCAGTCTGTTTGCTCAAACTCCAAACCATTCAGAAGCAGCAGCCATCGCTCCACAAAAAGCCATAATTAACAATTGGCTCTCATTCTCCTTGTCCTCGTTATCATCTACTCACAAATTCACTGGCTTCCACAGCACATCAAATTATGAATGAAAGGAAAAACGCAGACTTCACTGGCCTCCATGTTTACTTCCATATGACGCCTTTGTTGTTGTTCTTTTGCGCATGTGGGTCAGTTTAAGACCATGACCTGTTCACACTGGAATCTGATATTGGTTCAATTTAAAGAATAATGTGAACAACAAAACAAAAAACTCACATCTGAACAATAAATCAGAATTGAGCGCCAAGGCTTACAGTGTTGTGAAAGTAGCTCAACAAACACTTCCATACAAATGAGTTATGTTGCTAGCATGGCTAAGATTGTATATTGTGGTAGTAATCTGTAACAAAAATGTGCTATGATGCACAAATGATAATTTGAATGTACCACTGATTTGAGCAAGGTCCATATTAAATTCAAACTTCACAAAAGAGCAGCAGAAAATGACACCTGAAAGAATTTCCACCAATTTCCATTTGTATGGGATACATTATTTATATTGCAAGCCAACTAAACCACAGAGTTGTTTTTGAAACTTTTATCCCAGAATATGTTTGTCTTCATCTTTGCTGCCTATACTCTGTTACACCCTAAGCTTCCTCCCTCTCTGGGCCTCGACGTTTTAGCTCCCTCCCGGAACGAACGACCAGGCTGCTCCTTCAGGGAATTCCTCCCGCAGAGAGGAATAATGCTCAGGACTCCTCTCTGTCTTGCAGAGCTTTGTCTCTCTCTCTCTCTCTCTCTCTCTCTCTCTCTCTCTCTCTCTCGTGTGTGTGTGTGTGTGTGTGTGTGTGTGTATACTACAGTTCAGGCTCTTTGATGGCAGAAGAGGCTGAGGAGGATGGGCAGGTGGCCCAAGTATGTGTTTATGTGTGTAGGAGAGGGGACACTTTGTGAACTTCTTCTGTAAAAACTTTCTCAGGTGATTGAAGTCTGGAGACAATAACAAACAGCATTCCCCCTAGTATGACAGATGTCTCCTCTTGATAAAGGCTTCAGAAACTCCCTGATTACTCTAGCTCACTGAATCATTATGTTGCTTCAACATTTACAGTTGCTGACAATATGGCGTTTTTGTTTTTAATTACCTTTTGTGTTGAAGCTCAAATTAAATCATCCTCAATAGTATAGATGGGTGATTTCAATTATCTAAAACAGCTTGCATGTTCAAGGATCCATCTCTGTGACAAGTTAATGAACTCCAACCACAGTGGTGTGGTTGAAAGCTCCAAAAAATAATCTAGGGAGTAAACCTTGAGTTGGTATTGTCAAACCAATATTTCCAAGACCAAGAGAGAACTTTAACACTTAACTTAAACGCAACTGGGATAAACTGCAAAAGTGAAACCACAACAGCTACTGAACTTGCATATCAACAGATCCAGCTAGACTTTAAATTCGGTTGGTTTGTCAAATTATTGAAGATTATTTTTATTTTAAAAGTTCATCATTACAAACAGTACATGTTTATTTCTGAGGTTATAAAACATTCCTCTACACCTAAATCTGCACCCCACTATCATTTCCTGGCCAGCACATTTTTATTATATTATTGCAAATCAAAAGAACGACGATCTCAGCCTCAGTTAATTTCTTAATATCTGCGCAACAAACAAAAGGTGGTGAGTGGGCTCGATTTTACCACTTTATCATATTCTTCTCCTTCTTATTATTTATTAATTGTTTTTATCTAATCACCTGATCAACTGAGCAGGCATGTAATTTTTCTTTAACACCTACAAAGTGACTCATGCCTGTAGCCCCCCAAGGCACCATGTCACGTGACGTCAGTGTTAACTGATACGAATATATGAATATATATATATATATATATATATATATATATATAACAGTACGAATGTATAAATTTGAGTCATCCCCACACTCAATTCACAACACATTAATAAACCTCACCAAGATTGCCTATAGTCCTACATAGAGCTATATCTCACTGAAACCAGTTCTCAGGTAATTGCATAACCACATCATTTCCACAGTGTGGGCCATGTCGCTTTGGATAATCACACAGTGACTGGCATCTCTTTCCCAAATGATGAATGCACTAGGAGATTGACCTTAATTGAGTTTGATTGCTGCATCTTCTAGCAGGGCTCAGCAAAATAAACTGAATGGGTTTAGTGGTCTGTGACGAGATCTTTTCATCCTGTTTCTCCTAATTATGTACATGGCGGGGGCTGTGTGGCTGTGGAGGATGGACAGGAGGCCACAAATCAAGCTCCATGGAAGCTCAGAAAAGCACCAAAAATATCAAAAACATAAGACTGCTTTATATTTGATCTCATTGAAGGCAGTTAAGTGAAGATCAGACATATGATGATGTTATGGTGCAGGATAATAACAGTCTTAGGAAAAGGAGAGGATATTCTGACAGTTTAAAATAATAGACCAGTTTTTTTGTTTCTTTTTTCTAGACTTGCCTTTGAAAAGTCTAAATCCACTTATATATTTACCCCAGTTACTGAAGTTATAAGCTCTTATATTGTTATGAAGGTCTTCCTGACCTCCCAGAAGTCACAGACTCCCTTTGTTTTCAGAAATCCATTCAAAGCTGTTCAGAAGGCTGCGCCGCTTTGTTGATGTAATACATTACCTTCAACAGTGTGTGTATTGCCGTTTGTACAAAGATGTACAAACACTTTCTCTTTGAATGGAAAACACCACATTGTTTTGGTGAGAGCAAGTCAAATAAAACTGCTTTTGATCAACAAATCATAACAAGGTGTAACAAAAAACAATAATACAATTATGTTAAAAATAGAGCTAATATAAATGGCACTGGATGTATTGTATATGGAGCAAGGTCCCTATTAAATGAAAATGGTTCACTTACTCTTTTAAATGATCTTCCTAAACACACTAAACCTAAAACAATCTCATGACAGAGTGAGCTTTTCAAAGGAGTCTTACTCTACCTAGTACACGTGCAAAATTTGCCAAAGACCATATTTTTAAAGCATAAAGAGGAATAAGAAATTTTGCATTTATATTACTCAGTATTAATTAGTTTCCAGGATGTTAGTTTTATAATCAGAAATCAGAAACCGATTATTAACAATTTATGCAGTCCTTAAAACTAACTGCAAGACGCACCTCGTGTCTTTTTAGTTTGTTACTGTAAACACGGTTCTGTCTGAAACTGAGTGATATGTCTCTGCCAGCATTTCTACCGGCCAACAATGAAACCCGCTGATCTAGGTTCTCCTGTGATCTCTGCGCAAAGACGGAAAGAGTATGCCTTTCAGTGGAAGTCAATCAGGACAATAAATATTGCATTGCACGTTTTCCTTGCTAGTAGCACGGTTCTAGGGATGGCAATGTTCATCAGTTGGTCAGTCGGTAGGTCTTCTACTTGTCTCCAGGCTGATAACTCCAAAACTAATTGGATGGGTGTCCACGAAATCTTGTGCAGGCATTCATGGTCCCCACAGAATGAATTCTGATGCCCTGATCTTTCATCCAGTGCCACCATCAAGTAAAGGTTTGTGTGATACTAATGGCTTCACAACTAATGCTGTTATTTAGCAAATGTTAGCAGGCTAACACACTAACCCAAGATTGTTAACATTATTCTTGCTTATCATTTAGCTCAAAGCACTGTATCAAAGTACATCCTGACGGAGGCGCGAGCACGGCTGTAGCCATGTGAATGTAGACTTTTATGTTTCTTTTTGTTTTGTTATGTGTTTGTGTGTGTAAATGGTATTAGAACAACCATGTGTTACTATCTGGAATCAGTATTTTGTGCAACGTGCCCCCTTTTTTAGTGTCGATGAATTAATTGGCTCATAACCAACCATGTAATGTCCCAACATGTAAGGTTATGGAGCACCCTGGCATATGAATGTCCTTTGTGAGCTTAAATACTTCATTGGTCATTTACAGCATCTCCGCTCAGTGGTCATCCAACTTGTGTTGCAGACCTTTGCTACACCCAGTTTCTATGGTTACACCTTGCTGCGCTCTGCTCTTGGCAGTCAGAAAGTCCTCTGGAGCACTGCACATGCATCACCTTTTAAGCTGACAGATAGGTGAGGCAAGGTGAGACTCGTACACGCCATTAAAATAAGAAAGAACAGGGGGAGTTCATACAGCTGAATGAAAACGCTGTGCCTCCAGAACCGGTTGCCAGATGTCCTTTGCTGTTCACCCTCTTCCTCCTCATTACTTGGCAGTGCTTAAATTAGCATACCAACGTGTTTATCTGTGAATAGGAATAGGACACAACCAGAGGAGAGTGCTCTGAAATGAAACCGCAGATTAAAGCACATGCCTTAGTGCACTTGAGATTCTGTCTTTGAACTATAGCATACATCTGTTGAGCTCCTCCGCTGACCTTCCGGGATGCACCAGCCACTTTCTCAGCATCTCTGGCCCTCTCCTCTATGGGTAGCCGTTCCCACTGTGTCAACCTCTGAGCAGATGCTGAGCTTAATATGTCCCAGGGGTTAAATGTCCTTTGCTTTCCACAAGGTCAGGTTTATACTGCGACAACTTCAAAGACAATCGTGGTTGCTGGTTGAGAGGACAGAATGGCAAATGTGGAAGACATTGCAGAAATGTCTCATCTCATCATTGAAAATGAAAAAAAACAACAACAACAGATGATTGCATGATTGCAATGTGTGTATGTGCGTGTTGGTATGCACGCTGAGTAATTCATTCCTAATAAATGAGTCAGTGTTCTATGGGAAATGTGTGTACGGCTCTTTTTGCCCCCCCTCCTCCTATGAACACAGATAGAGGTTCCCAGGGTGAGGGTACCTGGTCTAATTTGACTGTAGGTGTGTGTCTTTTTTTTCCTCGGTGAACACGAGCTTAGAGGAGAGAGGAAAGAGACGATCCCCGGAGCGGTGTGACATCAAAACGCGCTGCCGCCGATGACCTAGAAACGGAGCGTGCGTATCCTATGTGCGTAAGCAACAGTGGGCTTTGGTGGCACATGGCTCAGGCAGCTGTTTACGTTGCTGATTGCGTGTCAAAAAAACAGACATTGCAATTGGATCGATTTTCCTTAAAGGCCCGCGTGAGTTATGTATATTTTTAGAACAAGTTAAAGGGGAAACAACCGAGTGGGTGAAATAAATGCGTGCGTGTGTGAGTGAGTGTGTGTGTATGAGGTCTCCTCGCGGTCATTCACTCATCTCATTGTCTCATAATGCGCGCTCAAGCACGACGATAAATCCACGAACATGAATGAAATGAAATACCCCCCCCCTCACCCACCACCACCACCGACTGAAATGACACTTTATGTGTGTCCAGCGCGTTAAAGAGCAGCGGGTGCGACCCTTCCCACCGGCTGATGATATCAATCTAGTGGCGGTTCATTCATTTTCTAAACGATTAAAAAAAGGCGCGTGCCAAATAGGGGGGCTCTCGTGTCTCCCCGCGCGCGCTAGCTGGCTGGCTGGCTTGGGTCTGGCTTCGCAACCTACACACAACAATAATTTGATTGCGTGCGCGGTAGGCGGAACCCGGACCCTCTTCACATCCCACTTTTGAGAAGATTACGAGGACAGTTTACTGGGAAAACACATGACATTAACGCCGTGTGGAGGGAAGGAGGACGGACGTAGCGGGCCACAGACAGGACGACAAGCCACGGGTCTAGGAGGCAGAGCCGAGCAGCGAGCGGACGGAGGCAGCATCGGGTCTGTGTGGAGATATTTGGAGTTGGAGGAGGACACTGGTACTCTCTGGTAAGGCACTGAGCGGCTGCTGTACGCTTTAACGTTGATGTGTAGTCCTTATAATGTATTTAAACTAGTCAGCGAACATGTTTTTCGCGCACGCGGGGACCTAAATATTTGGATAAAATCAAAAACGACGCTCTTTGTGCACGTACGTGCAGCCAGCATCAACGTGCTCGCTATGTCTGCGTGTTCACATGTACTACAGAGGAGTTAAATGCAAAGTAAAGATCGAGCCAGGAGAACGTTGTTATAGGTGGTTTCATTCAAGCGACTTGCAAGTCGGTCCTTGCAAGGTCCTCGCTCGCCAGATAACCAGCCTCAGAGAGAGGTGACATTACAAAGCGTGCTGCACTTGATCTTCTCGTGTGGCTGGGTATTCTGCTCCCCTTTGGACTACAAGGACCCCTGTTGTAAGTACTGTCTTCCTTGGGGCTTATCTGAGCATCTGGATAAATGTTTACTCTCCATCCCTGTTGAGAATGAAACCTCTGATTAAAAACAGTTGTCCCAGTGTCACCCTCTCACTACCATGATCAAGTGGAGCAGCTCAGTGAAATCAAACTTGGGCAATGGAGGGACCTACTGGAAGCTCCTCCATGACCCTGTGAACCACAGCTTCTTAGTATGAGTCTAATTTTTTCCTTTCATTTCATGCTTTTGGCTGAACTGAACACTTTCTTTTTTTCAGGACTTGTGAACAGCACTGTTTCTGTAATGCATGCCAGAGGCATTCGGTGACTGAGTTGCTACAAAGCTGGGTGCCTGCAAATGCATCCTACTGTTTCAAGCTTCATTTTTGGATTGCCTGTCATATTTTTAAGTTGCGCTGGTGAAGCATCCACAGCTGGCTCACACCACGTCACAGCTTGGCTACAGGTGCCATCTGGTCTTTATGTTTGGTCTTGCCTGTAGTCTGAGGGACATACCCAGGGTTTTGGTGGAATGCCAAGTCTAACTAGGAATGGGTAAAATCGGCTTATAAATCATAATATACATTACATAAACACCTCACATTGTTTTTAAACACTTAAGCATTACTTTTGAGGATTTTATAACATGCATAGTAACCACATTTAATCACATTTCTCATAAAGGAAGTGTGCATGCATAACAAGACATTTAGCAAAGTTATGCGTTTGTCCAGCTAAGGCGAGATGCAAAACATCCCATACTGACTGAATAAAACAGCTGCATGGTTTCTGGAGTCACCTTCAGCAGGATAAGTTGCCAGTCATTCACTCCTCCACGATGAGTCACCTCAAGGGCTGTGACTGCTGGATTTCACTGGCCGGAGCTGATGAGAGCTCCTTTCTGGCCCGCTTGGCCTCTGCTGTCATAATCGACTGACTTCTGTCTCTGCCTTGTCATGGGCCCATGTGCTGCCCCATCCCAGAATGAAATCACAGTGTGAACAGACTGCCTCGGACCGGCATCGGGGGTGCTGATCTTTTGATCTCATGTGTGATTAAAGCCTGCACTGTTGTGTGTTTCGCGTATATGTATGAGAGTGAAAGCATGTTAACGTGTGTGTGTGTGGTAACGCACATGTATGCGTGTTCACAGCTGATTGTTGGAGAGGAGATTGAAAAGATATTGCGATCAGATAATCCTGAAGGAAAGTCTCTAACATAAGAGACATAAAACAATAGAGTAATAAATATAAAGTGAGTAAATGCCAACAGAAGTGCCTGATATACTGAGTAAAAGAATAGTAGTATTGGCAATGATATTGAGAAGTAATAAACAGTAATATTTCACGTGACATTGATATTATTGTTCTCAGTGTCAGATATTTCAGCTGTCCCACCTGCACAATGGGGAGGAGTTATACATTTTGATGGCCACTGACCATCCTCTAAGGTGTCCCCCTGCTATTCACTATTATGTCTGACCTGGTGCTCTGCAGCCTCACATACTGTGGCTGACCTGTGAGATAGCTGGTGATCCAGGCCTCTAGTGGAGGATCCACCTGCATATCCCAGCTTACTCCTGACCTGGGCAGGTCGTATGGTGTTAAAAGCACCGGTAAAGTCTAAAAACATGACTCTAGCAGTGCTGCCCGCCTCTTCCAGTTGATATAAATGTCATTGCCTCTCGGATGGATTGCAACATTTATTGATTGACAGAAAAAGTTTGGGAGAGTGGGGAGTGCTGTGCAATGAAGGTCACAGCCCTCATTAACAACTAGAAATGGTTCTCTACTATAATAGGTAGAAATGATTCCAATCATGGCATCACATTGAGCCAGCAGAAAAGAAGCTATCAATAGTATTTAGTGTCTTCAGTATTTTTCCTTCACTTTCAGTCTCAGGTTAGTGGATGAGAAATGTGTGTGGCTCCTTCTCCTGCCTTGCTCTTTCCTTCACCATTTGAATGAGACATTGATACAGAGATTCACTAAGTTACTATTTAATTTAATCAAAGCTCTGTGTCCATGTGAAATATATTCTTGTCCTGCAGCAGTATTGGTTTACCTCTGCAGGAATGAAAAGCAAATATTAAGGGATTGTTCAGTCTTAGAGAGCAGTGTAGTTCACAGTGAGAAGAAAGGAACACCCTGCTGTGACTTTGTTGCTGGTATTAAACTATGAAAGGATATGAGCTTCTGTCTGGCCTTGAGGTTGTACAGGGATTTGATTTTGGTCTTTCAAAAGACAAACAGAATTATTGTCTTAACTCTTTCCTCTCTCTGGTTACAAAAAGGCAATGTTGTATTCGCACTCAAAATGATATTTTGTCAGATTCATAGATGTGTACTTTGTGTTTTATAAAGACGGGAAAGGATGGGAAAGAACATCTAGAACCTGGGCAATAACACAATAGCAATATGTGTTGCCAGTAGAATAACAATAAGAAAATTGTATTAATAGTTTAATTTAAATGCATTAAATGCAAACAGCCATGAAAGCAGATAACGAATACGCCTGGGCTCAAAGCAGCCTATCATATCTCTTGATAATGGAGCATGCTATGAGTGAATCACCATAGCTACTTCCACCTTTTGGAGTACGCAACATGTCGTCAGTCACGACCTACATCTGCTACATCCCAAGAAACGATCCACAGGCAGTCCACGATGGAGAGGTCTACTCAGCAACATTACCATATGACAAAACATCAACATTATTATTATTACTTAGATACTTTGACACGTAAAGTTAGTAAAATCAACCTTTTGTCACCTGATAACTGCACAGCTTCTTCCCCATCCTGACAACATTGTAAACATAACGTAACACAGAAAGTAAATAGAAAAGTAGAAAATTGTACACTTCTCAGGGCAGCTTGCATTCAAACGCGTGCAGAAAGGCCACCACAGTAATGGCGACTTTTTTTACTTCCGGTACTTCATGATAGGGCTGGGCGATATGGACCAAAAGTCATATCCCGATATATTTAGGCTGAATATCGATATACGATATATATCCCGATATTTTTTCCGCAAAGTGAGCAAATGTTCAGTCTCTCTCTCTCTCTCTCTCTCTCTCTCTCTCTCTCTCTCTCTCTCCCTCTGTCTCACTCTTTCAATTCAAATTCAAATTCAAATTCAAAATGGGCTTTATTGGCATGAAAGTTTTTTTAAACATTATATTAGTTATATACAGTGTGTGTGTGTGTGTGTGTGTCTGTGTGTGTGTGTCACCCACACACACACACACACACACACACACACACACACGTTGTGATCAGAAGTTAGGCTGCATTATAACTTTTAAATTAATATTTTCAGAAGGCAGTAAGGCTGTTACCACTCACCAAAGCTGCTACCGTTATTACACAAGCAAGTACAATTATGTTAAAACAACGTAACGTAACTTAACGCTATTACTGAGCTGTCCATTAGGTTGACTCAGCAACAAGTGTCTGTAACATTAGTAACATAACGTTAATGGTATGATAAAGATGTGCTGCCTGTAAAGAACAAGCAACCCATCCCCACTAAAACCACACTCAATATTAACGTTGTGTTTTGCTAACATGAATCATGCCGAGCTTAACAAGCTAAAGCTAGCTAACGTTAGCTAACATAACGTTAGCACGTTAAGTTACCACTCATTTGCTTGCGTCTAGCCACATCACAGTATTTCTACTTTTTCTAAGTGCAGACTGGGTTATAAAAGAGTTGTGGTATCTGAGGACATACTGGGGGATATCATTGATGAATTGCAGCTTGCATAAGGCCATACCACTTAGGATAAATGCCAGGCCATTGGTTAGATGAGCTCTCAGTAGAAGAAAATTATTTTACCTACAACTCAGTGCTGTCCAGTTATCAGCAGTAGATTATAAAGAGTCTCAAATCCACGTCTTATGGGAACAGCTGCCTAATGTGATTGTAACTTCATAATGACTAAAAAAAGGTACATGTACTGTTTTATCAGTGTGACTGCATGCATAATAACATATTGATCCCAGTATTGCAGTGGTACCTCAGAAGGTCTAAGAGCTGTGGGCAGTTTAATTGATGAGTAGTTTATTTCTTCTTGAATTGATTGATATATTGATTAGGCCTGTTAGGTTATATTTGTTTATTGCTTATTCCAAACACCCAGGTTGGGAACCACTGCCATAGGGCATGCTTTTTACTTGCCAGCCTCACAAGGTAGTCAGAGTAAAGGGTTGAAATGAGTCTCTTGTTGTGGGGTTTGATTGAATTGCCAAAGACACCTCAGGACAGATAGAGGAAAGTCTTCACAAGGGATTGGAATTGATATGTTATTGATACCAATGGCATTATTGGTTCTTCTGATTCTGGTCTGATTTATTTTATCTATAAATTCCTGATCAGTGTTCTGCATGGAAAGAAGTAGGTCCACATAGGTTTTCTTGATTCCCTCTAGCATTCATTTTCATTTTGGTTTTCTTAGTCAAAGAAAAGAAATCTGCTGAGCATGTTTGTGTGGCGCTAAAAGTTTTATAACATAAGAAAGATAGACAGATGTTCAGCATGTTGCCAATATTTCCACCCTTACTTGAAATTATAATTGTACAGTAATTGCAACTAGCACTGATTTTGTTTTTTGTTTGTGAAATGAGGCCACGCTTTGGACTGTTTATTCCTCTCTGCACAGCTGTCAGAGAAACACGATAAGCTTGGAGGCATACAGTTCCGATGGATCAGACAATTTGGAACTGGTTCCATCCGGAACCAGTTCTCAATTCCCATCCCTTGTCTTAGCATTGGACCACCTTACACACCCCAAAGTCTGAATAAAATCTCCTGAGCCTCAGCAAGAGCTGTATTTTTTGTTCATTATCCATCGTTGGCTTATTGTACAATTCTTAGTTCTATAAGGGATTTGATACTTAAGCCTTACATTGATCTACTTACAGTGGGTGACTCCCTGCCTCAGGAGTTCTCTGTCAGTGGATTGGGATTTGGACTTCTATGGTGCTATGGCATGTGACAGAGTCAGCAGTGCAACATCCACCATGGTGGTCACACACTGTGTGAGTTGTACTTCCAGCTGAATGAATGCATTCGGCCCCATGATGCACTCTCTTTCTTTTGCTCTCCTCCCATGTGATGAGGAGGAAGCTGAAGGGAGACGGGTGGCAGATGCCAGGAGAGGATGGCACTTTGTTTTAGGGCACATGATTGAGTAGAGACAGAGCTGGCATTGAACAGTGTGGTGTTGATGGAGAACTGTTTGGAATCTCTCCGATTGTTCTACCTACAACTGGCATATGATTTTCTCAAAGAGGTTGTGTCCTTGACTGTGTCATTGCTGTCCTATAGGTTCAGTCCCTAGATACTCTGCTTTTGGGGGCACAGTGTGACTACAGCTGACTATCTGGAGGAGAGAAAAAGTCACATGCTGTCTCTTTTAGGCTAAGACAGGTAGAGCTGCAACAATTCATCGATTAACTGCTTAAAAAAACTGAAACTATTCTGAAAATCGATTACTCATTTAAGCAATTTAAAAGCAAATATTTGATGATTCAAGGCTCTACTTTTGTTGCTCTTACATTATAGTAAATGTTTTATTTTGTGGTTTTGTTGGAGAAAACAAGACATTTAATCATGTTATCTTGTGCCCTAGGATAAAACATCACAAAGCAGTGGGCATTTTACACTGCTTTATGATGTTTTAAAGACCAAATGTTTACTCAGATTACTGCACTAAATAGTCGTCAGATGAACTGATTAGTTAGTTGCAGCCCTATAAACAGGGACTTCTTAGAGCTTGATCTCACATGTTGTGAGTTCTTTCATTCAAACAGTATAACTTGTATTTTTTTTTTTTTTTGTCGTTTAACAGTCTGATAAAAACGTTAAGTTAGAGGAGAAGACTTATGCAACCTCTTAGTCAATTGGATTTGAATGGATTTGCATTATTGACATGCAGACAAAAGATGGGCTTACCTAATCGTGTACCCCAATTAAGTAAACACCAGGTTTGTCCTTTAAGTTTGAAGGAATACTTTGATTTGTGTGTTCCGCATGTGCAAAACATTCTTAGTTTCCCCACAGTAGAGGTAAATACACAATGAATACCAAAGTACTGTATTTAGTTGGTAAAGTGGCAATTGTTTGAAATGTACTGAACATACAGATCAAAGGCGGAGAAGTGGAGTATGCTGCAGGATAAATTGATATATAACGATATATATCAGCTGATCTTAGCGCATTGCAGATATATCCATATTGGTCAATATCTCAGCCGATAAATGACTGGTTTATAAGCATAACAAAGTGGTGGCTTTAATTGCCTCATAGGCAGCTGAACTCATTCAAATGTTTGCATATAATTCCCCGTCAAGACATCATCTCCTGCAGTGTGTCAGCAGCACCGTGTGATATATATATTTTTTTCGTCAAATATTCTTAGTTTACATTTATAAAGCTATAGCCTACTAAAAACATCATGTTTTGAAGTGTGCAAATCGTGTTTGCTCTCACCATGACTTGCAAGCTTCTTCATCTGGCAGTGAGTATACTGGCATTCGCTTCCAGTGCTGTATTTGACAGCAGTCTGAGAACAGGCCAAATTTGATTTGTCATTACCATGCCAGCATTGTGTTACTGTCCTGGCCAGTACTTTTCACCCTTGCTTAAAAAAAATTAAAATGCATATCCATCCCAGTAACGTGCTGCTTCTGCCATAAGCAGCCATAAGCCAATTCATCTATATCTCTATCTCTATAAATATATAAATATAGCTCTAAAAATACACCTTCCTGGCTCTGACTTTCATTCCAACGCCATGATTCCCTTCTGTAAAGGACATTTACGCAATATCACACTGTGGGATAATGTTAGACAACACACAATCTTGTTCTACAAGTTTTCAGTATACTGTAGATACAATATTTTAGAAACTGTTCTTGTTAAGAGTTAATTTGAAGTTTTGCTTATTAAGCAGCATAACACAGTGTTACTGTGTTCAGCACAGAGGTGATGAAGACAGCTCATGAGGCAAGCAGCCACAAGGCTGGGAGATCACATTCAAGTGAATAATTTGTTCTACATACGCAGTATGTTGTTGAAACAGATGTGGGACTGCACAGAATCTTGATAACCTGTCAAGCTCATCACTTCAAGAGCAAATTTGGCATCCTTGCTGTAAACATTATTTATATCTACACTGGTGATACCAGTTTTGATTGACTGTTTCTGTTTGGACACCATTTTCCGTTTTTAGGAAAACAATATATTTACAATATCTGAGTTAAATCAACAAGTGACATAAATGTACTGCTCTTTTAGTGCCTAATTACAGTTGCAATCTGCACCATGAGAGATGTCTGTGTTATAGTACGGACCACACATGCACAGCGGCCTGGAGCCACCATTTGACTATCATCTAAGGCAAATGCAGACGTGTTAAATGGAGGATTGTGCAAATAACAGAAGGAAGTATGCTTGATTACAGTTTCTGCTGGATTTAATAACCTTGCAAGGACCCATTATTAATAAGTACATGCATAAATAGAAAGAAAAAGAGAAGTAATAACAACATATTTAACTATTTTATAGCACCAAATAAATAGAGGTGGGGAGTTTTCAAGTTTCCAGTGGGCATTTAGTGTTATTCCATCTCTTTTTCATTTCCTTTTAAAAAGCTTCTAACAGACTCGGTCTCTTACTGCGTAATTAGCAACTATAGCAACTTGGTATCATTTAGTGAATTAGATGCTAATTACATTTAAGCAAGACTCAGCGCCCTGTACTTTCATGTACATAAGTCTAACCCGTGATATGGTATCCTATTTTGTCTCATAGGACCATACTTCTATCCTCAAGCCCATCCTTACAGCTGTGTGTACCTATCCTGCCTGCCTTGTAAGCTCAGTCAGTGAACTTTATGTATGGTTATGTTGTTTCTCTATTGTCCCTTCCTGTCTGTGGGGTGTCCAGTGTTAGAGTTGAGCCAGAGTGACAGAAAGTGTTGCGTGATTCTATAAATAACTCACATTTTCAGTGAGTCACCAGGCTGGTGCTCCCACTCAGGCGTGTCACGAGACACTAAAGACAATCCACACTTCCTCACGCCTCACTCTATCCCTAGTACAGCCCCACGTCATAATGCAGACACTCATCATCCTCGAGCTACATCATGCCAGTCAGGCCAGGAGACAAAACAGTAGACTTTTGGCCTCTTTGAGTTTCACAGAGGAAAAACACAAATATGAGTTACCAAACTCGAGACTACCCAAAATCAACAAATGTAATATTAAAGAGGAGGTATTATGGAAAACAGAAATGGGTCTTCATCCCCATTTTGCAATTTGAGTATACTTCTGCCTCAAACAGGTCACCACAGTATTACATTTTGGGTCAGGCTTTGTTGTGTAAAGTTTTTGTTTGTGTAAAACTGTATTTGCTCATTTCCAAATGTAATTTATGAAGAAATGTCTCTATTTCTCTCTCAGACTATTCCTGTTGTGCCCAGTGAGGGAAGGGGAAGACTGGCCAATGGATAAAATAGTAAAAATAGCTCTGGGTATTGGGTCAGGTTCTGTTTGCTGATGATTTTATTTTTTTTGCATTTTTGCCTTATTGGACAGTTGATAGTGTGGAGAGAGACAGGAAATGAGGGAGAAAGAAAGGGATATGAAGCAAAAGTCAACAGCTGGAATTGAACATGGGACACTGTGATTATAAGATGTGTATAACGTGCAGTTATTAAGTGCGGGTGCAGGTCGAGCAACATTGTCATTGTCAGCTTATCACAGTAGTTGAATCAGGAAAGACACAAGTTAACATGAATGCAGAAGCTTTATTTGATAAAGACTTTGACAATGACCTCATCTATTAGATAGATGTATATGATTAAAGCCCTATAAAAAGCAGCCAATCAGAGATCCTCCTAGAGAGACTTGACACTGGTGGCGGTGGAGGTGGCGGAGATGCACAGCCTGCAGTGACAGCAGAGCAAACAAAATGGGTAAGGTGGTTTAAATATTCTACAGCTAAGATAATCAGTGGTTGAAAGGTAAAGCCTGAATCCTGTGAAATCCCTGGATAATAGTTGAAGAGGTGGAGCCTCAGTGTGAAACAGGCTCTTTCTCCTTGAACTTACACTAAAACCTTCATTAGATGTAAATGTGGAGCACCGGAAACCAAACAATGTGAAGTAAACTGAGCGACCTAGTTTGAGATAAGTACATAATCTAACCTGTGAATCGGAGATCTTGTCTTTAATTCTACATAATTTCCTCTACAGCGTCATCAAGATTTATTTAAATCAGGTATGCATTATCTATGATTGATTGTTGACAGGCATGTTTATGACTGTTAACAGTCAAGTGCAAATGTTTAAGAGGACATCAGAAGGAATGTGTGGTGATGTGTGTGTGTGTGTGTGTGTGTGTGTGTGTGTGTGTGTGTGTGTGTGTGTGTGTGTGTGAATCCACTGTTTCCCTGACAGTGTGCCATACATTTCAGTATTCCATGCAGTACTTGTGCACGTCAGCATCCATCCATCTGTGAAGAAATGTAAGTTACAGAATCATCAGAGAAAATCGGACCGCAAATTCCTGCTTATCTCTTTTTTCCCTGCTTTGAACATACAGAATAATCCTGATTAGAGACTCTGTCTGAAACACTTGACTCACTTGAAAATAATACCTTCCACCTAATAGTGGATATTTAAATGCACTGCCAAGCAGAGACCACATCCTGCATCATTTAATAGCCTCTGACGTGGGTATCTCACAGCAGCTTATAGGAACCCTGGAGATGAGGAGACTCTCAGAAGCTGACATACAAATCTCTTAGTCAGAAGTTAATCTCTTATTCTCCCTGCTGGCTAATCACAGTGGTATGCAGGGCCTGCAGCAGAGAGGGAGAGAGATGGCAGGAAAACACTGTAAGGAAAGGGAAACAGACCATAAGGCAAGTAGTGTCTAATGAGAGACTCAAGTCCTAGTTACAATGGAATTCTCCTCAGTTTTATTGTACTCAGGCTCAGCATATACAGTATGCCTTTTTTAGAAAGTCAACTGTAGAGGGATGACAGGAAATAATGGACGATGATAGGGAATGACATACAATAAAGGTCCTTGGCCAGACTTGGTATACTTCATGGTTATTTGTTGCATAGTCGGTGCCTTTAATCCCTAGGCCACCACAGAGCTTCTTCATCTTCTATCATTGTTATTAGTACATGGAGCCCAGTTACCTCACCTTATTCCCAGCATAGCCCTGCCCACCTGAGCAGAGGTCTAATTAGCTAGAATGATTTAAAACACCTGTGTGGGTCTGCAGAGCCTTAAATTATATCTTCAGTGTTCCTCAACATAAAAACACCTCCTGGATAATTTAGCCGTACCCAAAGGTTTATGATACAGCCATCAGTTTTAATCAACTTCCCGTCAAATTAGTTTGGTGTGGCTCTAAATACTACACTACCCATGACTCTCAGCCAGAGGCGCGAATCAGAGCTGAAAGAAAAAATGCTTTGCCAATGCTAACACCTTCTACGTAATAACGTAAGGCGAAAATAACAATACTTTTTTACATTGGGAACCCTGGATGCCCGAAATAATTCCTCCTGTTTTGTCTCTGTATGATTGGAAGTCTGACACAGTAGACGTCACAGATTTTTGTAACATTTAGCATTAAAATGTCAACACTAGACCTATGTTATATATTTTCTTGAGGTTTGTACTTACCCAAATGTTTCCAACAATGTTCAAACCTAGAGAAATTTGTAGTTTTATGCCTGTAATAGTGCGTTTCAGCAGTCGCCTGTCAAGGATATCCCCTTTGAGCTGTCATAAGTTGATTTTTTATCCAGTTTTAGACCACATTTTTACAATATACACTGTGTCGTTTTTGCCGGTTTTACTCACCTGGTCCAGTTTGAAGAGAAGTCCTCTGCTTCTGGTACAAAAAACTCAACAATGAACACTGAAGGAATCCTAACCAAGAGAAGCTGACTGCAATGACGGCAATGGTTATTAAGACTCCCATGATCCATTGCTACTTTACTACCTAATCAAACTTCGTCGTTTGTTGTTGTTTTTGATGCGAGAGACCCTGTAGCGGGAGAAATGACATATTGTACGTTTAACATAGTAAGCTCAAAAACTCATCCTGGGCTACATCGCTTGTTTGTTATACTATATACTATACTATACTACTATATTATCCAATAAATTGTATATTGTGTGTACTAGATAAATGATGTTCCATAAGAAGTAAAGGTGCAATAACACAAGCTTTTTTTCCGTAGCTGATTAATTGCCTTCTTGTGTCATAGAAACGCTGAAGATCTCACACATTGCAAACACTTCACTTCTACAACAAGTGTAGTTGTACACCGGCCTCAGTTACACAGTTCGGTAATGATGACAGCTTTATTTTCTGCCTGTAGCTGCTTGGGATGTTCTAATTCATTCAACAGCATGACGGTTTTCCCGTAATTACACTGCATATGTCTTTGTATGTGTGTCATCATGTGTATTTATGTGCCTGTTCACCCTTGTGTGAAGAACCACAATACAGACAGATGGTTGTTGGACGTGTTTGCTGAGTGTTTACTGCTTATTTCAGGCAGCTGCTGTGTTCAGTGGCACATGCAGCAGCACTTAAACACAGCTTTGTGTGTGACATGATGTGGGGTCACAACAAGGCGATTCACTCCTCTGCAGCTATTTTTATACAGGAGCAAGAGTGTATGGAGTGACCTGAGCTGGTTGATCCTGATTTCCTGCTTGAGCGAGATGGGACCCTAATCTGATCGACTCTATCATCCTGACTGTCAGAGGTCCCAGGTCTCGACTCACTATTTTACAATAAAATGGTCTCTGACAGATCTATTAGCTGCTCATCAGTGAGATTGTGGGCATATGTAATCTCTTAATCTACAGGAAATCTCTTCCTGTTCATGGACATGAAGGATGAGGATGAGAAATTTGTTTTAAATGCTGTCTGTCATTTTTCCAGTGCAGCAACTATTAAAAAACAGGCAAGGCAGTACCATAAACAGATCCTTTACTAAGTCATTTCTCAGAATTGCTATGGTGAGACAGATTTGCTGTGATTTGCTGTGATGCTGTAGAGAAAGGTTATTCAAGCAAATTCTAGCTC
Source organism: Dicentrarchus labrax (assembly GCF_905237075.1). NCBI lineage: Eukaryota > Metazoa > Chordata > Actinopteri > Moronidae > Dicentrarchus > Dicentrarchus labrax. The sequence continues at coordinate 19,354,929 of NW_026136711.1, read as the reverse complement.
TGCTTTTACGGGATCCCTTAAAAAAAGAGTAGAAATCAGTCAATGCTATGCACATGCTCTTCAGCAGATTAGGAGAAATTACAGTGGAGACTCAATTAAGAAAGCTTATATAGCCAGAGGCATATGAGAATGTCATCAAGTTGTGACAGAGGAGGGAGAATTACACTTTGAGATTACTCATCGCATAAACTGCAGACACACGCACAAAGCCACACATTTAATTATTCACCGAATGAACACAAATGCACACATGCATAGCAATAAGAAAAGGGGAATCAGCATGCACAGTGCTGCGCGGTTCAGGTATCAGTATAGGAATAACAATCAGTGGAAGAGCCTGGCTCTGTTTGCCTCCTTGTGGGATGACGTGTCTCAGCAGAGTTGTTGACGTCAGAGCCAGCGAACTGAGGCGCATGCACTCGCTGTGTGTTGGCAAACTGAGGTGATGTTTTGGACGAGGGCTTGAATAAACATAGCCTCTGCTGTTGCTTTGAAAAGACTCATTTACTCCCACCACGAGCATCACAATGTAGCAGCATTAACTCTTGCATAGGATTTAGGAAGTTTGAATATCAGTGGACACATTGGGTTTCTCAAGACTGTGGTCTTTTCTTTTCTCCTATACAACCATTGTTTTATTTTTTATCATAAAGCTTTGCAAAACTGTGCTTCTGAGAAATGCGGTTTATGGAATTATTTTATCTGTAACAGATGGCACTACTGAGGCAATCAGACTGTAGAGGAAGACTGATTATCACCCAGTCAGCTTGTCTATGACTTCATTTACATGCACACTAGTATCGTGGCTATGGTCTGGTTTTTGGAGTATTCCTGGTGATGTGTTTTGACACCAAATAAACTTATGTGGAGATTTCTTGTGGTAATGCTTTTGAAAAGAAAAAGTCTGCTCTCTTAACAATGTTTTTCCTTTGGATGCAAGATGTTAATCAGGGTTAATGCATTTGCTCATACAGATAGTTGAACATGTGTTTTTGGATGACATAGTGTCTACAGACTACAGAGCATTTCAGTTTTCCTGAGCATTTCCTTATGGACACACAAGTCTTCTTCTGTTTCATACCACAATGGTGCTATGGTAACTGGTGTTCAAGCCTGTGGGGCTGAACTCAATTGTTTTCGTGCTCATTCTCATTTCCCTTGATTTCCTTGGTTATAAATATTGGTGGTGGCACGTCACTTTGCACATTTGATCCTAATACGCCAGATGGTTGTATTGAGATTTTGGATAATTATATAGTTGATGATTTTGTGTACATTTTTGTGTAAATACATTTCACGAACACACAGGTTATTTATGTATATTATAACATAAATAACCATGTCAGTGAAAGTCATGAGTGCTAACATTATATATCCGTTAAATATTTACATATTGGATTGTCCCATAAGATCATTTTTTTCAACTGAATCTGCATTATTTCAATACAAATATCTGTATTTAGTAAATAATCCCTGATATCAGAATTAGTATTTCTGCAGCCAAAACCTTGTCCTACTTTTGAAGGAGTATTTTCCCCACAGTATTTCAGCTCCCTCTGTTTCACCTTCATTTACTTCAAACTTGGAGGACTTGAGAACTAGTTTTCTAAAAATAAGAGTTTCTGACTGAATGAGAGTTCTCTCACTCAGCTATTTCCAAGGATGCATTTCCTTTGTTATTAAACATAATGATTGTAGGAGCCACAACTCTGTCCAATTGGGTCTGCTGTTTCAAGCTCCACTGCTTGAGACCATTGAAGAGGCACCCTTGTAGCCGGACATCCCATCATGTATTGTCCTTGAATGACTCCCCCAACCTCCTCGTGATTTGTAGACTATCTGAGTGGCAGTGCGGTTCTGTGCAGTGATTTGTCCCACGAGAGGGGCCCTGCCTCTGCCCATGCTACCGTCAGCAACTCTGCTACAACTGTGCATGAATACAGGATACTGGCATTTGCTGAATTCAAGGTGGCGTCTTTTCAATTAGAGAGTGAAATACCTTTTCAGCCCCTCGAGTGGCCTGGCGAACTGCAGCCAAGGGGGCCCAGGCAGTATAATGATGCCTGGCACAATAGTACCACTGTTCTCCAACCCGTTCCCAGGAAACCGCACAACATGTGCCATTGTGCACTGTGCTTTGCTGCCCAACCACGTTGCCTGGCTTTAGCCAGAGACACCGAGAGGCCTGGCTGTGCAGTGAAGCTCACAGCGGCGTGGTTGGTGAGACAGGTTCAGAGGACTGCTAGATGAAGACCAGGGTTTATTCTCATCACACCGCGTTTGATGTGTTAAGATAATATTACAAAAAGCTACATCTTTAAAGGGTGGGCTGTGAAGCGGAAGAAGCCTGAGGGAAAAGGATAGCTGAGTGGTCTCCACGAATGGTAGTACAGAAAACCCTGAGCATTGTTGCTATGTTGAACCCTCCTCAATAAAAGCGGAATCCAAGAGAAAAGTGACAAGCAGAAAAATGGGGCCACAAAGACGGCTAGAACTGGTTCGTAGCTGGTCCTAGCTGGTTCTTCTCTATTTATCTCAATGCTGGGGGTTCTACCATTTGTATGTGTTCCTCCTCTATGGCCCCCAACGTGCTTTCCATTATAGCCTCCAGTGCTGTTTATGCAGCAGAGCAAAGGAGATCATTCAGGGCCAGCCAGATAGGGGGTTTTGGTCAACAGCATCCAGGAGATACATGTCACAGGGGCCTTTCTGGGCCCCACTAGCCAGCTGGTCAACTAAGACACAACAACAGGATACCCAGGAAATAGAGGCCTGACGGAAAGCCCAGTGTGTCACAGTAAACTGAAAGCTCTGTTTCCTCTGAGCGTAGACCTGTCAGTTGATGTGTCAATTATTCATGGGATTTGCCAAAACATCCATTTTACTGTTAACTCTATATTTTGGCTAACATAGTAGGAGTGAAAATGTTGGTTAGTCTCGTCATTTTCATACATTTATATTTAAAGCTCAGGGTTGACACATTGACACAGGATTTTATTCTGAATCCCCAAAGTTTTGTGACATATCCAAAATGGGGTCAAGTTGGTCAGACTTGTCAAGTGGCCCAGTTAAGCCACGACTATGTAATTTAATCACCGTATTACTCCATCTTGACAGCTCTGTTGTCATCTCTCAGTCAGCATTCATAAAGTGATTTTGAGTTCAGTCACGTCCCAGACGTAAGGAAGATACAGACTCACTGGAATGCCCTCAGGGTGGCCTCCTTTATCTTCCCACCTGGCTCTAATTGTCGAAACTAGAAATTAAAGCATTGCTTGGGCCATTGCACTTGTATGTCAATTTCTGGTTGAGTTGGAATTCCTGTGATTGTTCATGATTGTCAAATGTTATGTCCATTCTCAAGCAGTTACATATGTTGCTATATAATGAAAACCATGTATCTCCAAAATGTGCTAATGATGATATGAGAAATTATATGAATCACTTTGCATCTGTTAATGAATTTCACAGTTCTGTTTTTACAAAATACAGTCATCATTACATTACATGAGTCATGAAATCTACGTATATAGATCTCTTTTACCAGTGCTGTAAGGGAAATACAGTAAAAAAGGACAATAGGCTTCACAGCCATTTTATAAACACAGAAAATGCCAGTATCATTGCAAAATATTATGCTAATTTACTCATATCTTTTTTTCCACAGATCCCAGGAGGAAAATAAAAACTCAAACTTTACAAAACTTTGACACAGCCTAAAACATTTACGCATTTCAACAAACTGATTATTACATACACACAAAGGCACCAGAGCAAATATGAGTGAGGATAAACCGGCCGACACTGTGGAAAGTGCTCCTGCTGAGGAGAACGCTATTCCGAATGGGAAAGGCCACGAGCCCGGGGAGGAGATCACTGCATCGGCCAAAACACCACCCGCAGGGGACGGTGAAAAGTGAGTATAGTCCTACTTAACACAGTCTATGTTGATCTCTTAGAAATACCTTTTTTAATTCATCACCGCTCACAGATGTTCACATTGTTTTATTCTTACAAGAAATATTTACTGTCAGTTTGAGAGTCTCTTTCATTTGAACATCTCTTCCTCTAAACCCATTGCCCCCGTTCAAAGCAAGGTGATCGGATTCTCTGGGTGCTTTTAACTGTCGTCTTAACCTGCCACTTACTGAACCTCTTCACTTGTCTTCTCTCATGCATCACATTACACGCCGTGTGTTAACATCAAGTGAAATAGGTGTCAGGTGTAGCTTGCCTGTGCCTGTTTCTTTACTAATCATGAAGGATCGTGCACGAGAAGGACCGGACCATCACTTATAGAGAGACAATATAATGTACTGTATTTAGCCGGAATTCTGTATGCATCAGTTAGAGTGATTATTAAAATATTATCTGAATAGAAGACTTTAATGTTCACAATACATTAGGGAGAGATAAAAAATAGCAGCTAATTGTGTGCGTTGTGGTGAGACTGATTATGTCACTCTGTTGTCTGGGGTAGCAGTTCAACCTTGTCTCTAGAGTGACTGTTTCATAACTGCAGGCACAATACTGGGAACAGCAAAATACCGTATGTCCATTAACTGCCTGGTGATGTGCCTTTGAGCAAGACATTTACCTCCTACCTGCTCACTCACTACTATAATTTGTGCTGAATAATGGAGTGAGCTAAATGCCTTAATTATCATGTTCACTGGTTGACTGACAATATTTTTTGTGTCCTCTCTCTGTGTAATAGATGGTTTAATTAAAATGTCTCTCTCCGGGAATACAGATGATAATTTATAGATGGTCCCTTTACTGTATTATTTGCCTTATTATATTATGACTGAGGGTGTTGTTTTTCCACTTTGTGCTCTCGCTGGGTGATGGATGGCCTCTCTCTACACTGCTTGTAGGGAAACTGTACCCAATAGTGACCAGAATGCTAGGTATGTATGTTATAATAATGATCAGAGAATGTGTTTTCAACCACAGAATAGCAATTTGTTCTAAACCAGAACCTGTAAGAAATTACTCAGTTTGTTTGAGTGTTTTTGTTTATTGTGTGTTATTCAAGATATTTGACTGTATTTCCTTCTGTTTAGTCCCCACAGAACTGAGAATACAGAGGCCAACCTGCCAGAGAGCCAGGAGTTCCTATCAGGCATTGATGACAAGAAGACCACACGCTTCACAGATGTAAGTTCAAACTGGCTTCTCTCAAAGATATAATATGTACATAGGCAGTGCTTATTGTTTATTTCTCTCTTATGCCTTGTATCGGTCATAGTTTGAGGGGAAAACCTCGTTTGGGATGTCCGTCTTCAACCTGGGCAATGCAATCATGGGCAGTGGAATCCTAGGACTGGCGTACGCCATGGCCAACACAGGGGTCGTCCTGTTTTTGTAAGTTATTCATATGTAATTGATACATTAAATATGTAATTCCATGACTACAGATTGGAAGCATTAGAATGAATGAATTGCAGCTCACAGATGTTGTCTGACTCATTTTCTTCCTGCTCTTCCAGTGGAGGTCTGCGTCACACATAAATAGTCCCTAATTGTATTGTAATTGTCTTGTATTAAGCAGGCAGCGGCCTCTGTTTGTGATACAGAACCTGATGATACAGGGCACATTTATTTGATAAATAAAGCCTCAGAGTACTAGCATACTGGAAATCATTTACTGGTGCCATAGACAAGTGCAATTTCAATCACAGATGCAGAAAATAACCCTGTTCTGACGGTGTGGTTGATTCTCTGCTTTGAACCAGTGGGAACATGTACTGTATACATGAGGGGCTTAACATTTAAAAACCTTTGCAGCACCATTGTCTGTCAAGATAATGACGTCACAGTCGACTGCAGCTTCCAGGTTCTTCATTTATATTTTCATGTTTTTTCTACCTGATTTAGATGCACTGGAGGCGGCGTATGTGGAATCAAAACAACAGTATAATTTGTAATAATCATCTTAGTAAGAGGAACATGTCACCCAATGTAATAGTGAGGCTCACTGATTGGTTTTACATAGTTTTGGAACATCAATGGAGCTCTATTGCAAAGAGGAATAACATCGGGCTTTAGCTACACAGACAGTACTTGCTAGCATCAATTTATTTTTGGTTTTGATCTTTTTATGGTATTTGTTGACAATAAGAACAAAATACAGAATATCTCCAACATTATCCTTTAAAGCTTGTAGAGTGGCTGATAGCTTGGTTTCAGGAAAATTCTGTGTCATGTACTGCACTTTTGTTGACCGTCCAATCAGACTACTCCTGCCTGAATCTGCTATCAGGAAGAGCAGGCACAGTCAGCTAGATATTACTCATGTACCCTCTGATCATTTCAGCTAGTGGTTATAGTTTGGATTCATGGTGGCTGGATTTTGCATAAACATAACTATGGCATAATATTAGAACGACTGGTTGTTCAAGCTTTAATATCTCATTTAGTTCTTATGTGTCACTGCATTTAACATTTCCTTCTTGGTTCATGAGCTTTCCAGCTGTAAGCTTGATCTCTTTTGTTGCATGTCTCTCAAAAATAATCAGGCTGGTGTTCACAGTGATCTCACCAGATAGCACTAGCAGCATCAACACTTTCATCTCCTCATCTTCCTCGTGCTGTTTTGACACCTCTTCCTGATGGTGCTAGATTGTAAGGTGGCTGGGGCTGGAGCTGGCTGAGCTAAGTATTTTCTGTAACAGATTAAAGGGCACTACCGTAAGCTTACTAGTGTTACATTGTCAAGCAGTTAACTAAGCATCCCTGAATAAAATTACAATGCAAAGCTCCAGTGAGAGGTGAAGCAATGTTTTGGATGTTTGCACAACTCGTTGCTTGTTTTAATTGAATTTGTAGCTGTAGTAAAAAACTAGTGGAGACAGTTTGTTCATTTCCTGCAAAACTCTACAACACAAAAGTAATAACATATTCATGTTAGCGTTCAATATTTAAATAAATCTGGGAGAAATGTGAAGCTAGTTTTATTGTTTGAGAACCACCATCCTAAAATATTTTTCCAGGACATTATTTGAGCTCTTTTCCAAGTCATGTCTGTAGGATTTTCTCTGGTGTTTGAAAAAGCTTCTTATTTTGAGCTGAGTTGTGTGACTGTAGTTTTTCAAGTCTGCTGTCTGGAATGGCTGAACTCTGTGTCACCGAATGCCAATGTATTTGACACTTGGCTAGACAGGATCTGAAATGAACTCTAGCTGATTAGTCTACATTTTACTTTGATGAATACATGTAATCGCGTGCGAATTAATAGTACGTGACTGAGAGCAACAGAGAGTGTGTATTTATCCATCCTGTTACAGATGAAAGGCTATGTCTTTGTATTCCTGTCTGCATGATCTTTTATCAAACAATAGAGTAGCTACTGAGAAATACAGGCAGGGTCAGCGACATATTTGGTAAAGGCATACAGGCAATTTTTTTCTGTGTTTCACATTGGACTCCAGGCTGGTGATTGCCACAAAAAAATCTTTTTTCCTGGCAGCGTAGTGTGTCATTCTGAACCTTAGGTCATACTCCTAAAGGGGACAGGAGACCTACAAAGGAGATGACCATGTATGCTGAAACGCAGGGAGGTAAACAAAGGCAAAATAAATGCCAACAGCAAGAAAATTGGCCTGTTGCTGAATATTTTAGTTATATAGGTTGTTTTCATTCCCTCCGCTGCTGCGGACATCTTCTGCACATTGGACTTAGAAGGATTGAGAAGGCGGTCATTCATCCACTTCAACTTGCACACTGATGTGAGGCAAGATGCATCAGTTAATTTCACATTATGTCAACGTTATGTGCATAATTGTTTATATCTATTGATTGATAACTATAATTGAATATATTCTGAAAAGAAAGAAAATCAAGAGTGGTATTGTTGCCGTATTAAAAGAGATTAGCTGAACAATAGGCACGTTTATGGTTTATATGGTGCTGAGTACACCTTGTATTGTTTTTGAAGTTGTAATACTTGCAGACTGTAGTGAGGATAAGGGTGAATCAAGGTACTTTCAGAGTACAGAAAGAGCCACAATTATACTCATAGTCTTAAACTTAACAAGCTGTAAATGTACTAGATAACTTATTATATCTGATACTTGCATGGAAATGTCCTTTGTTTCCCTTCTGGCCCGATGTTTCATTTCACACAGATTTTTGTTGGCGGGTGCTGAGACTTCAGCGGGTCAGTGGCCCCGGCCCGGGTAGGAATGCAGCGGGGTGGAAAGCTGTGAGCAGAGCTACAGTGACCCAAGTGTGTCAGTCTGTCTGACTGTCAGCAGATCTGTCCTCCCACTGCCACTTGACTGACTAAATCCTCCACCGCAAGTGAAACCAGCATTCTTCCACACAGTCAATAAAAAAAAAAAGGAAAACAAGGGTAAAAAAAAAAGGCACCCAAAAAAAACTGTTAACTGGCCAAGAGTTGAGGTCGAGATGAAAGACGTGCTGTCTGGCTTTTCCAAAAGGAGACAGGAATAGAGAGAGTGTGTGAGGGAAAAAGTTAACGTCGCCAACAGTAACAACAAAAGAGGAAGAAAATAGAAAATAGTTGGAATGAGGTAGACTGGGTCGGGAAAAGTCAACAGGGACCCATTCACAAAACTTCCTCATGCTGAGGATTCTAACAAAAGTCTTCTGATGTTGTTTTCGCCCTTAAAAATAAATATTAAATAATAAATCCTAGTAAACAATGTTTGCAAGCCATCAAAACACCAATAATGGGTGTAGCAGCTTTTCAAAGTGTTGTTTGGTCACTGACAATCAGCTGTGTCCCCTTATGTTTAACAAACATACTTATGTTGGTCATTAATTAAAACTATCTTATCTTATATAATTACCATCTTTACTATGGCTGTGTGTCATTTTTCAATACCAGTTCCAATATGTTCCTTGAAATTATAAATATTGCTTTGAGAAATATAAACATGTTCTGCGAAACCCTTTTTTGTTTTGATTAAAGATCCAAAATGTAAAATCTTTTATTAACACTAACAGCCATACAAGAACTTAATTTAATACTAAAAATGGCAACATTTTTATTTGAATAAGGAACTAAAGATTTGAGCAGACATTTGATGGCAGTTTTCAGTACTTGACAGTATTCAATAGACATATTTTGGTTAGGTCAAATAAAGTATTGAGGTTAGATACTCAGCCCTAGTCTTAAACTACCACATCCTCATAAATAGCATCATGAACCAGCCTGTGAAGGCAGTGGATGCAAACATTTTGCCAAAATCGTCAAGTTATGTCATGGATTTTCAGTAAATAATACTTCTGGTAAATAGACCTGTACTTATATAGCGCCTTTCTAGTCTCCCAACCACTCAAAGTGCTTTTACGCTACATGCCACATTCGCCCTTTTACACACATTCATACAGCAAACAGAAACTTTGACATGCAGCAGGAGGAGCCGGGGTTCGAACCAACACCCATCTGAATAGTGGACAACCCGCTCTACCTCCGAGCCACAGACGCCCAATACTTCTGTATTTTGTACTTTTATTCACAAAGACCAAAGCAGATTTTAGGCCAGGTTATGAGCTATGAGTGTATGTTTGGAAAAAAATGGTTATTCTCATTTGGAATAATTTTGAATGAGACCAGCAGCACAATATAACTGACAGTCATTCCAGTTCAGAATAAGAGAAAACTCAAAGATTAATTAGAAAAGATAGAAGATAATAACTGCAGCAGAATGCAAGAAGAGAAATAACTTGCAAAACTATGAATATGAGTCAGTGGAGAGAGAAAGATTGCAAGTGAAGTTCCTCTGGCGGAGATGTCTCTATTACTGAAAATGGAAGGAATGACTGTTGTGACTGTGACTCAAGTGGGTTATTCCATAAGTGAGGAACAAAGAGGGGAAGATTAATGTTTACAAAAGGATTTTTTCAGTTTGTCAATCTCAGCATAGCATTGGAATCGTTTCTTGTGAAGCTGTCCATCTGGTGTGTGTGTGTGTGTGTGTGTGTGTGTGTGTGTGTGTGTGTGTGTGTGTGTGTGTGTGTGTGTGTGTGATTACTTACAGCAGGGGGCTCAAAGGGCAGCCTCGTTGGATCAGCTTGAGTAACAAACCAGGGTAAAGAAGAGCCACAGGGACTCTGTTCTTACGACATGATCTAGGTATCGACATCCACAAAATATATGCTGCAGCTGTATAAATAGCCTACAGGGTAATGTACAGTGAAAAGATTTAACCTATAAAACTGAGATTTTCAGTTGTGTGAAAAATTAAAACACTGGGTTTAATAGTGATAAAACATTGATTTTTGCTGGTTAAAGAAGTGGCAGTAATGCTATACATTACCCATTTTTGTTTTGTGTCTGTTTCAGGACACTTCTAACAGTGGTGGCAGTCCTCTCGTCATATTCCATCCATTTACTGCTCAAGTCATCTGGTATTGTAGGTACGTATGTAGCCTGGCAATCTGAATCTTCTTATTCAAAGATACAAGGAATTTATTGAAAATGTGTCCCGTGGCAGTTCTACATTCATCATGTTCACAGTAGTGTTACAGTATAAACAAATAAGTAGACTTGATCAAATAGAACAGAAAAACACAATGGGTTAGTAGCTTCCTGTCCTTGTGCCCTGCACACTGTTGAAAAGTCTCTGTGGTGCCTGTGGACAAAAGCTGTCTCTATTGTAATCCTACAATACTGCTTATTACACCATCAAGGTGTCATCTGCAAATTACCAAAACCTCAGATGATGAGATCTAAAACAAATGTAGAAGCTTAATTTAATTTACAGTGTCTTTATAGTCATACACATTGTTAGTATGGATTTAACACATTGATAAAATGTATCTGGTATTTGTGACTCAGGCATTCGGGCGTACGAGCAGCTCGGCTACAGGGCCTTTGGGACCCCGGGGAAGATGGCGGCAGGTATTGCCATCACGCTGCAAAACATTGGAGGTGAGGTCACACTGCCATCTGTGCTCACACATACACACAAATTCCTTCTGACGTTTCTGGGATAATACTCATAATAGTATTCTGTCGTTTGTTGCTTGGGATTACTATGTGTGTGCTTATGTGTGAGGGTGTTTTCATTGTTATACTGTACATAAGCGTCTGTGTAGTTTAGTACTAACTCATTAGTGTGTTTATATCTCCTTTCCACAGCCATGTCCAGTTACCTGTACATAGTCAAGTATGAGTTTCCTTTGGTCATCCAGGCCTTTCTGAAGGTGGATAAACCTGCAGGGTGAGTGGTCAATGCATGACATAAAGGTTTCTATTCATACTAGCAGTAGCACACATCCAGTAATGGCAGACTCCACCACTAATAACTTAAACGTGTTTATAGAGAACAACAAAATGTTGCCTTGAAAGGCTATTGCTGAGGTTGCTGTTCATTGAAAATCTTAAGAATTCTAACTTTACCTTTTATGGCTTATCCCACAAATCATGGAGATCATTGTTTTAAAATTAAAGTGCTGGCCTGTGTTCAAAATGTCACATAGAAGCACATAGTCAACCTGCAATGCTGCAGAATTAATTCATTTTCTTGCACTTAAACCTACTACAAGGAGTTTTTAAATGATTGTGAAACAGTCTCAGTTTAATACTGATACCTCCATGACCTATAAACACACCAGACCATCAGCAAGAAGATTTCCATATTAGTAATTCTTAATGCCTGCCACCTTGATGTCAGTGAAACAAGTTCCTTGCTTCTACTTTAAAGTAAAAATATAAAAGTGATTCCTCACACTTGAAATGCAGTAATTACATCTGGTTCAGTGTGACATTTGTATGCACTTCCATGCGTCCTAGGGGTTAAAAACATAACCTGCTCATGTTTTTAAAAAAAGCAGTGTGATAGCCCTTCACTTCTCTATGGGACCTCATGCAGCTGTCCTGTGTGTATAAAGATTTTAGCATCCACAGAAGAGTTCTGACAGGCCCTGCCAATTGGCGAGCTTGGTGCTGCTTTGGATGTACTGAGCAGCTGGCGTGAGAACAGCTGTGATAGTGACCCTGGAGGAGGAGAGCAGCATGGCCACAGAGAAACACTCACATCAAAACACAGCTAGACTCCACGGCTAAAAACGTAAACCATGGGATATCACTGGCCTGTGCAGGTGGCCTCAGAGACAAACAACGCTCACTTCCTTGGATGGGATTTTTAGTGTGAAGTTACCCCCTTACCCCTTAACCCTTACCCCAGTTAGAGCCTCTCCTCACCTAGTTTTTGGGTTTGAGAGAAGTGGGTGAGGAGGAGAAGTTTCATGCTCCCTCATATTAAAATGTACAATGGAGTGATGAAATTTTGCTGCCTCTCACAAATATTGCAACAGAGGTAACTGAAGAAACAAGCACATTTACTGCGGCGGTTTCAGCCTGTATGGAAGAGAATAAAGACTACCACTGCTACCACAAATGTTCAGATTGATGTGTACCACTATAAACAGCCACTATAGAAGTTATATAGTGTGACAACATGTCCATGTTGTTTTCTGGTGTCTACTCTGTTTTCGTCGTGTAGCAGGGCTTGGTGCTGTTGGCCATGGTCAACAATCACTGTTTATTTGAAATGACAGACTAGATTGTCCCAGTGGCATTTCATCCTGTCAGTGGGTGTGTGTTTATATTGCTAAACTGTACAGGGGGTGGTCAAAATAACAGAGACACCCCACAATCCAATGCAATATGATACAATCGCTCTACAGCAAACACTGCTTTAAAATAGAATATAATTATACTGTTCAGTTTTTGTTTACTGCACCTACAGATATTTTTCAATTTCATAAAAAAATGATGAATCTCCAGGAATTCATCTGTGTTTATTTAGGTTTTTTTTCAAAGCAATCTAAAATCTGATGAAAAAAAATAAATAATACAAAAATATTGGAAAAAATCAAAATGCTATTTGCAGAGCAAACACTAACTGTTTATTTTTGTATTTTCACGGAAACTTCCTTCACTTCATTTTCTGTTTCTGGAGAGTATACTGCATGATGCATAGTGTCTTCTCACAGCAGGAAACACAAAATAGTTTGCATGCACAGCAATCCATTGAAACTGATCTGTGCTTTTTAAAAAATAAATCTGTTTTTCTTTGAAAGTGAGTTAAAAAGAATATTATTAACAGACACAGTGTCAACAAAAACAGAAAATTATAAGCTTCACATAGATAGTGGTTGCATCGCTGTTTTTTGTATCATGTGTATCATGTGTATGGGTTGTTTTGTCCACCCCATGTGTAAACGCATGGGTGTGCCTATTTGTGTCTCTGGGTGTGTGTTGTTTTTTTAACAAACCTGACCCTGGTCAGCTCACATGCACAATCAGTGAACACCTGAGGCTGTGTCTGTGTGTTTGTTCAACCAGTGAACTTACTGGTATTTCAGTGTGGAGAGTGCTCGATCAAGTTTCTGTCGCTGTGATTATTGGTGATTAACATTTGCATGTTTGTAAAACTCTGTATGTTTGTATGTTTATGTTTATCAGTGTTGGTGAGATATTGTGTCCCTGGTCCAGATGGCCGGAGGGGAGGATGACATGAGGATAGATGAGCCTCTTCTTTTTTTGAGATGTGTTTGTGTGTGTATGTGGCCAACAGATGTTGCATCTCTGTCTCCCGCCTGATAGAAGAGAAGAAATTAATCACTCCTACTGTGTCAATCTAAAAATAGTTCATAGAGGTTTGTTTCCTAGACATGGCTGTGCATGAGACAGTAACATGTGGTAGGTTGTGTCAATGGAGTCACATGTTTTTCCCTGTGCCTGCGTGGGTTTCCTGTGGGTACTCCAGTTTACTTCCCACAGTCCAAAGACATGTAGGTTTAGGTTAATTGACTCTAAACTGCCTGTAGGTGTGAATGTGTTTCTGTTACTGACTGGCACCCTGTCCACGCTGTACCCCGCCTCTCGTCCAGTGTCAGCTGGAATTTACTCCAGTTTCTGATACTAAGTTTAGTTAAGTTCTCAGCAGGGCTTTAGCCAGGATTTTAAAAATACTATGGAAAGGGTTCCGGTTTCCCCCATTGCAACCCCATACCCAGCCGAAATGTTTGGCTAGCCATCAAAAAGTCTGTAAATTGTTTTATAAATTATTTTTGCTCTGATTTTACATTTTCTTTTAATCATTTGAGTTTTATCTGAAGGATCATTGTCTTCTCCACACTGCCTAGATAATTAATACAATTTATTTTAATCATTTTCAAATGTATAATTTAAAGAAACGGAATCTAAAAAGTACCAGAATCAGCCTAAAAAACTACAATGTGGAATTGTGTGTGTTATTAACTTCTTATATATAAATATATATTGAAAAAAACCACTTCTGAGGACATGACCTCTGTGCGTCCTAGCTACAGCCACGGTTCTTAGTGTTCAGTGGTACAGGGAGCAAAGAGGCTTATTTTTTCCACTCTGGATATTTGCTTTCAAGGGAACCAGTTGAGTTCGATTTATGTTCATTTCTGTTCAGCTGTGAATTAAACTACTCGGCATGGTCATGTAGATATAAAATAATCCTCAGTCAGTACCTCTGCTTTTTCTACCACGTCAGCCTTATTTGTGTGTACCTCATTCCCTTTAGCTGTCCACACACTTTCTTCCTGTGTCCTATCAATCAATATCTGACACAGTGCAAATGCTTAACAGAATTGAGATTGAGAGGAGCGTTTGAGCGGAGTAATTCCAAATCAATACATTTAATTCTCTGTGTCTTTCTGCCTCTCTGCAGCGAATGGTACCTGAATGGGAACTACCTGGTGATCATTGTATCTATTGCAGTAATATTACCACTGGCTCTCATGAAACAGCTAGGTGAGTATGTAATATCACATCCTTCTTACAATGGGATATGCAACTCATTCTTCTAAATCCTGTTTTGTGTTACGTTTTGCATGATTAGATTAAAGCGAGACTGTAACTTTTGTACAGTCAAGACATGTAGCTGCAAATTATAGGCTAATGTTAAATGCTGAACTACTGTTTAGCTTTTAGCTAAAATGCTAAGCTATTGTAACAGCAGCACAATTGGAGAAGAGTAATAAAATGAGCCAACTGATTCAGTAATATCTGTTATACAGCAATGTTTAGTTTAAAGGATCACTGTGTAGGATTTAGTGGCATCGCAAAGGAGAAACTATGGTGGCTGTGGAGCGCAAGAAAAACCTGAACGGCCCTACCTATAGGCAGTGTTGGTTCATCTCTTCTAGATAAAAAGGGCTCATTCTAAGGTAACAAAAACATTACGAATCCTGTATTCAGGAGATTATGCATTAATGAAAACATAGTTTGACATGTGACATGCGTATAATATTCCATTTCGGCCAATATATCCTCCTAAATGTTTCACACTGGACCTTAAAGTTTGCTACCAGACCAAGTATTTCTGTAGTAGTAGTGTATTGTATTTGTTCTTTCAATAGTTACATAGTCTCGCTTTAACTGAAGGTTTTCTAAGATTTACAAAGTATATTAATATTAAATCAAAATGAAAACATTTCAAGAATTTCTCAGAATCCTCAGGTTTGAAATGACAGGAATGAAGCCGTGAATATTGTTTTTAAAGTATTGTTTTACGAAGTGACTTTCTGGTCTTTGTGCTTGAATAAAAATTACGTTAACCACCCTTCAAACCTCAGTCCACAGGTCACCTTCTAAATTTTAACTGATGCCATGGGGGGGGGTTTGAGACCCACACATGGATGTTTTAGCTTTTATTGAAGGGCAGAACTGAACTCTGCCTTTTCTATTACGGCAGAGAGAGGATTTTTCAGATCTAAGAGTTCTGTCTTTCTCCACCCCTCCATTGGTCTTCCTCCCTGACCATTTCCGCTGGTGTCTTGCTGAGATGTCCATTGGTACATGGCTTATGCCCCTGCGTCCATTCTGTAGCCGTGTCTGTTAACTTGTCAACACACTCCTAGATTGACTTGTTAACTCACTTTAAAATAATAAGCCTTTTTTGCTCTGGTGACACACACAAATCCAATGTGTTTCACAAGGTCGGTCGAGTGTCCTGCAGTCTATCTGCATTACAGCGCTTTGGAAGAGCTAGCACATAAAATAAAACAGATGGAAAGAAGAAAAAAAACCCAAGGGGAGCCAGTTTGGAAGTGAGAAAAGGAGGCGTATTGGCTGACCTCTTGTAAGAAGTCTGTCTCCTGCCGAGACATCCAGTCAAGTAATGAGCTTCGACTCCCAGCACAGTCCACCGTAGGCTTGAAGAACATACAGCATAAGATGCAGTTCAACAGGAAAATGCTGCGCTACCTCACTAGTGATTAGCTATTAGAGTTTAGCAGAGAGGGGAGATATTATACGTGGCTCATTTTAGCATTTATCGTAATATATTTCAGATTAAGCATGACCATGTAATCCCAGATGAGAGAAATGCTAATGAAGCGTTTGTCTTTTAGGATACCTGGGATACACCAGCGGTTTCTCCCTGAGCTGCATGGTTTTCTTCCTCATTTCGGTATGTCTTCTAACTCTTGGTATACAAGTTGTTGTCTTGCTTCTTGTTTCTTATCTGTTGGCAGAAACATCAAGGAAGCATATTCAGATGCACTAGGATCAGTCTGGGTTTTTTCCACCTTCCCACCACCTTTTTAGTATTCCCTGCTCTCTTTACTCATTGCCATGGACTAATGTTTGCACGCTGCGGTTCCAGGCTGTGTTGGTTCTCTGTCTTTCTCTGACCTAGTTTTGGCTGTGTGAGCTGTAATCCACGCATTGCTCCCTCTCTCTCCCACTCTTTCTCTCTCTCTCTCAGTGCCATATTTTCCGCCTGTCTGTATGCTAACTCTGTCCCACAGCCTGTGTTTCTAACGCCTCTCCTCTGCACTGTACAGGTCATCTACAAGAAGTTCAATACCCCTTGTCCATTCGTGGACTTTGCATTTAATGGCACTGCCAGTGTGCTGAATGTCAGTGCCGCCGACCCAGGCGGGGAGGATAATCCTGCCTGCATTCCCAAAATGGCCAACCTCAACTCACAAGTAGGTTTACGCATGTCACTCAGTCTGAAACTGCAAATCCACCTCCACTGCCATGGCCACTGACAGACACTCACTTATGTCATAGTCATCTTCAGCATGTTTGCCAGTGACAGTTCACAATCCAAGCATGGAAATGACACTTGGTTTGAAGCACTCAGTTGCACTCAAGAACGGCTTTTATCAAGCTGTTAATGATAGACAATAGTCTGCGATTAATGCAAGGCTCAAAGATGGAGAGTGACCCCTGAGCTGTCTGCTCCTGTCGGCAGAACAATAAAAATTGCTTTGGCATTCTGTTGCTTCCAGTGAGATCATCAAGTTTGCCCTTTGTGGACCAAAGACACAGGCAATGAGTGAAATGGGAAAGACCTGACATTTCTTAGTACCTTTACTTTTTACACACAATGCATACCGGGCATACCGGAGGACTCCTGAAACACAGCTAGAGCTTGTAACATTACATATAAAATCCTATCAAGTCTTTATTAGCATCCCTTAAAGATGTATGAGACTTTCCTAACCCAGGCTAGTAAGACCAATTCCTGCTGCTTAGCAGCTCATAAGTAAGGCATTCTTAAATAGGCTAAAGCTGGTCCGCAGCCAGGCCCAAGTTAATCACAGGGAAACAATTAGCTCTCTGTGATGTGTCTGAGGGAGTAATGGGCAGTAAAGCGCGAGGTTGGTGGTAAGACGTCTGGGATGGCGCTGCTGTATCTATGGTGACCTGTTGGGGTTCATTTTCAGACGGCCTACACCATCCCCATCCTGGCGTTCGCCTTTGTGTGCCACCCCGAGGTCCTGCCCATCTACACAGAGCTGCGCAAGTATGTTCTTATGATAGAAATCTCCTGCTATCTTTTGGACGAGAAATAATCAGTTGCATAACAAAGAGGAAAGCTATGTCTGATTTGTGCTTGGCTGATCATAACGTAGTCACATGCACTGCTTTCACCTTATTTTGAAATGCATTGGCACTGCTTGTATGATGTAGCATGTTAGTTTAAACTGATCATCCTGCTTTGAACCACTGCTGCTTGTTCTCCCAAGATTAGTTGTGATGTGTTGATCTTATCTCTGAGGCATAATTGTGCTACAAAAGTAGCACCCCAGCTGAAGATGGTATTTTCTAGTGACATATGGCATATACAGTAATTTGACAGTGGATGCTCTGATGTTATGTGTGTGTGTGTCTGTGTGTGTGTGTGTTTATGTTTGTGTGTGTGACATCACATGGCAATATCTTCTGATTTCAGTCCCACCAAGAAAAAGATGCAGCATGTGGCCAACATCTCCATTGCAGTCATGTACAGCATGTACTTCCTGGCTGCCCTTTTTGGATACCTAACTTTCTATGGTGAGGCCTGGTCCTCCTCCCATTGCAGAAAATTCTCTCTGACTTTGTCTACCTATCTATCTATCTATCTATCTATCTATCTATCTATCTATCTATCTATCTATCTATCTATCTATCTATCTATCTATCCATCCATCCATCCATCCATCCATCCATCCATCCATCCATCCATCTATCTATCTATCTATCTATCTATCTATCTATCTATCTATCTATCTATCTATCTATCTATCTATCTAGTCATTTATGCTACACTGCTTAAGTTTGCTTCTTTATTTCTTTATTCATGCTTTGAATTAATTAATTAGCAATGCCCTGTATTTGTTCTCATATCTCAGAACAGTAATCCTGTAGGTTGGAAAGCATCATGATGCATTTGCTCCCTCTAGTGGTCATATTGTAGATCTTAAAGTTACCATTTATACTAATAATGTGAAAGGACATCATGATTTATGAAGGTTTTATTAGCTATACTAGCATTTCACAAAGTAATTTACCTATATTAAGGATCTTAATAAAACAGTCTAATTACCACTTGTTAAGATATATACCAGTGAATATCAATATTTTACTTACACTGTTATTATATGATTATTAATAAATATTGTCAGCACAAATGATGTTTTTACCAGCTGTTGTTCCCTCATCATTCTTGGACCTACTCTATTTTCCTCTCTTATGATCTTTTTCAGGTGAAGTGGAACCAGAGCTGCTTCACACCTACAGCCGTATTGACCCGTATGACACTTTGATTTTGTGCGTGCGTGTGGCTGTGCTCACTGCTGTCACACTCACTGTGCCCATTGTGCTCTTTCCCGTAAGTACATTTTTAGCAAAGTAAGTTTACACATTGGCTCACTTCTGTTCTTCATGCGTTGGCTCTACATTGTTACAGTAAAACTGGCTTTTATTGTTATGATCAGGTGCGGAGAGCGATCCAGCAGATGATGTTTCCCAACAAGACCTTTAACTGGCCCCGTCACATCGCCATTGCCATCATCCTGCTCACTTTCATCAACCTGCTGGTCATCTTTGCCCCCAACATCCTGGGCATCTTTGGGATCATTGGTAGGTTAGGCCAACCCTGGTTTTGATGCATAAAACACCAACATTTAGACTTTAGACTGACTCAAGGTACCATGACAAATCCTGAGTAGCTTTTCAGAATAATACACTTACATCTGTATATTCACTTATTATTATATTATAACGTAATTAAAACAACAGTTCTTGTAGTATATTTTTTTGGGATGGTCCAGACTGAGTCTAGGTTTTTAATGTGGTGAGTCACACTTTCTACCTCAAAGTGCAGAGTACTTCCAATTGTGTGACATGCAAATACATTTTAAGTTAACACATTACATTTTTAGTTAAAGACCATAAGTATATAAGAAAAAATAGAGAAATAGACACATCCAAGATTTTGAGAGCAGCAGTTAAATATTTGGAGAGAGAATTTTTGTAGGGTGATAAGAACTGAGCAGCACTTTTTCAGATTAATCCAGGAGTCCAACAGGCTCATTCACACTTCAAATATTAAGCCTCATATCATCAATATTCATTTGGTGGTTGGACAAGATAAACATAAACTAATTATTTTTCCCCATTTCCTTATTTCCATACCAACTACACTGCCGTCAGACTGGCAGCAACACTTAATGAGAATTGAAGGCAGTCAGAATTTAATGAGTATTAGTGTCATGAATAATTTTGTGTTTTTTGTCTGCTCTCCAGGTGCCACATCTGCCCCTTGTCTCATTTTCATCTTCCCTGCTGTCTTTTACATTCGCATTGTACCCAAAGAAGAGGAGCCACTGCGCTCGGTTCCCAAAATCCTGGTGAGAATCTAAGGAGAATAAGAGTTAGTTGCATTTATTTTAGGTCACGTAGTGCGAAGTTATATAGAACCGATCTGTCCAAAAATATAATTATATTTGAGAATGTGAACAAAAGTAGGGGATGTAATACTGAACAAAAATAACTATTATATGGAATAATGGGGCATTTTTCTGACCGTTCTTGTATTGTTTTCTCAGTGACTGTTATTTTGAGCTGTCAGGTGTTGATTGGAGTTTATTTTCAGATGTAAAATGTCACACTCTAGGAACACTGGGTACGAACTTAAAGAGAAACATACTCGCAGACTGATAAGCAGTGTTTTGCTGCCCTCTCTGGTTGAAATGTTCAGGCCTCTTTCACCTCTGACCACACCTTGCATCACTGATGGGTGTGGTTGTGGTTCGTGGTCAGAAATGTGTTTTGTTGCACCTGTAACCACACCTAACATTGAGGTCATGATATAACTGTAGCAAGGTGAGAAGTTAAGTAAGGGATAATGCCCGACGAGGTGTCCATTATCAGGAATTAATGGACTACGCAGAGGCCAGAACTCTATGACGCGCAGTGACGTTGTTCACTACCTCAGCAATACGACAAACCTTAGATACGACTTGGCTACTGGATATTTTTATAGTTCCCTCTGTTCCTAGAACCCTTCGGCTCAGCTACGAGCCAGTAAGTTAACGTTATTCTAGCAAGATTCAAAGTCAGAGTAGAGTAGAGTAGATGTCCTACATCAGGAATTAATGGACACCCTGCAGCCAATCAGAATCAAGTACTCACCCAGACAACGATATAATTGGAGTTAAACAGGAGCTCAGAAAAAAGGCTTACTCTCGAAGCGACCCTTTTTACCCCCAAATTAGGTTGGTTAAAGTCATACATACGTTCAATGATTTACTAGTAAAGTTGCTGTAAATATGATGACACTTTCTGAAAATGATCCAGTTAGTGTTCCTACAATGATCTCTCTGTCATCTGTTCTCTGTAATTCAGTCACTCCTTCTCTCTTCCAGGCTGCCTGTTTTGCCGGGATAGGCTTCCTGTTTATGATAATGAGTCTCAGCTTCATCCTTATTGATTGGACATCGGGCACCAGCAACGCCAGCAGTGGTCACTAGGAACCACCTTTCTTTTTTTTCAGGTTTTATATTGTTGATTTAGATCTGTGTTGTAATGTTACTGTTTTTACTTTGAATATAATGTTTGATGTTGAAGATGCCCTATCTTTTCCATTAGAGAATATTGGCCTCAGAGGAGGAGTCTAGAGTTGAGGATGGTTCTCTGTTTCTCCACAAAAAGCTCTCACTCGTTACATTGTACTCTACATCCTGCCAGTCAGTGACTGCAGATGCAGGCCAGTAGGCTTTCTTGGAAAGTTGATAGTGAATTTACAAAATAGGCCAGGTGCATAAAGATTGATGTTGACATTTGGAGGCTGTGCCTTGTGAGATGGATGTAAAAAGTCACAATACAGAAAGCTGCTGTCTTTATACGCCTGTCCCTGTGTTGGTTGTGAGCATCTGCCTCCCCTCGCTGTCCCTGTATTGTCCTAAAATGATCTGCAAACTGCTACTCAGATTATAACACACAATCTAAGGCACCTCCCTTTTAAGAAATGTATTGACTGATAAAGAATTCTTTTAAGATTTTTATGTCAATGATTATTATTATTATTATTATTATTATTTTAAGTTATTTGAATACCTACATCTTTGCCATTCTGTGCAACTGCAGAGGAAAGTGATAGTAAGCTATTGCACAGAAATAAAGATAAGTTAAAGGAATAGTTCAACATTTTCAGGAAACATACACTTACTTTATTGGAGAGTTAGATGAGATTGATTGCCACAGACAGCAGCTGGTTAGCTTAGCTTAGCATAAAGACTGGAAAATGCTGAACTATTCCTTTTAAGGCGTGTAGCCTCTGACTCCACTAACTTGTGCTGCTGCTGCTGTGTATTTTAAAGTTTGGAGGTGTTAACATTCTCACCTCTGACAGAGCAAAGCCACATACAGTATGTGGTATTGTGTTGAGAGCACATTTATTATAACATTCCTATACAATATGATCTAGATGTATATTTTTTATTATTAGTCACTACCTGTTGAAAACCTCAGAAGATGCAGTACGGACTGATGACATGATCCTCAGCGCTTACCGAGGCGATCAATATCAGAAATGCAGGTTTCAAGTTCGGAGCATTTTTAAATGGTTCTTGGCTGTCCAGACCACTAAATAACAGAGTGCCTATATTGTGCACAGGGTTTTTTTTTCAGTATTACTGTTTGAATGACAGTGACAAATGGTACTGAAGACCTCATCAGTTGGATTGTACAGATCAGAGTGATAAATGAAACGAAAAGAAGAAAGTTACCGCTCAGTGTTCTTAACCATGAAGCGGGGACCTGGAGGATTTGATGTGTTGTTTCTGAACATTTACTGGCAGTAATCAGAGATAACCAAAACATGTATAAAAAACAAAAAAATCGACAGGGTCACTTAATAAACAGCTTGGTGTCTGTAAATATTTCTGCGTCCAGCACAAACTTGATCCCTAATGAAAATGATAGACATAAAATTACAGTCACTTTAACAATCTTGAAAAGTTGGTGGTTAGCAATAGCACTTTCCTTTGATAAGCACAACTTCCTGCAGCCATTAATAAGTTAAAACACAAGCAAAGGATTTGTGAGAAATTCAAATATTTGATAGATGTGATTTAAGGGTTATGATTCTTTGTATAAGTAAATCATTGAGAAACGAATCAATCTAATTTAGATAACGAGAAAATTAGCAGTGTATTGATGGTATAATATGGATGTCTTTTCAAACATTACTTGAAATAACGTTAAAGTTAGCTTTCCTGTGAGCCCCTGTGATCATTAGTTTCCTCCTCTGGTCCGTTCTGTGGATAAAAAACACTTTTTAGTTGGATGTACTGTTGGAGGTTTTCAAGTGTCCGTGTTGTTTAAAAAAAGAAAACATGGCTCCACTGTATTTTGAACTATAGTATCTATATGCATTTGTGTTGTTAAACCTGGACCTATACTCTGATCAGAAGTATAATTCAAGTATTCGTCTCCTACAATTGATAGATGAACTTCGTATATAATGTTTATTCAGGCGTATCAGTTGGATCTGATTCAGTGATGAAATACAAGATGCAAAACCTATTAATGATTAATTTCTTGTTTTTTTTCTTCTTATATTTGTCTTTATAGTCAGTGGTATATCATCAGTGGTTTGGGTCATTCTTGACTTTCTGGCTGCTTCTTTGGCGGACAATAACCTACTAACTTGGAGTTGTTAGTGAGCTGGTGTACTTGCCTACATTTCATTGTTTTTAAATGATAAATTCTGTTACACCAGACTACAGTGAGTGCTGTATGGGTAAGTTAGTATTGTCATGTCAATTTGTTACACAAACAAACCTCCCTAATACCTTTTTTTTTTCATTATATCTAGATATATGGTTGTCTTTATGTGTCTGTATGCAGAGGGAATCATCTGAATCAGCCACTGGGGCATAACTTAGTGTTTGTTGTTGTTTAACCAATGCAAGGGTTATATTTATCCCCAACTTCCTGTTCCTAGTTTTGACCTTTATGCATGTATGATAAAGCCATTTGGTAAAATACATAAGTATCATAAGCAGTTTTTAAATGGTTCACACACACATAACACTTCAAAAACCTCACAACATGCAAAAAATAAAAAAGAGGCAACGCAGTGAGGGGATACACTGTGTTAGTGGCTGATAGAAGATGATCTCTGAGGACCTCTATTTAGATCTCAGTGTTGTTAGTCTCCCTCTTTTTGTGATTTATTGAAACGTGTATGATTTGAATAGTAACATATTAAATATTGACATCGGCCAGCATTTATAAATAATGTATATAAATGTATACCCTTTATATTCTATATGCATATCTAGTTTGTACAATGTAAATAGCAATTAAAGTTTTAGTCCAATTAAAAATATAAATGTAATCATTTTCAAAGTGCTTTTAAACCTTTTTGTCCTTCAGTTCATGTCGATTTTCTTGTATCTCTATATATTTTAATATGTTGCTGGCAGTTACTGTACTGTAAACAATGTTGCAATAAAGATAATGAGGTAACAAAAAACGTTGATCTTTTATTGTCTGTTAGATATGACATTGTCCCTTTGTCCTCCACCTCATTAAAGGCTATTGGAAACAGGATATTACTGTATTTATAGACTGACTTTTAAGACTTTGTCCTTGTATTTTATAAAAATCTGTAATTTTTTTTGATTATGCGAGTGCATAACCTGAATTATAACAGCTTTAAATGGACCAATATGGCTGTGTAAGCTATAAGCAGTATATAACTGGAAATTTTAAATATTTTTCAGCGGTAAAAAGACACTGTGTTTATATTTAGTTTATATATTTTAATCTTATAATGTTTCACTTCAAAATGCACAAGACCGTGTAATACTTTTTTTTTTTTTATTACCTCATAATAAAAGGTATTAATTCCTCTCTTGGGTATCAGAAGCCAGTCCACAAGGTGGCTCTATAGCGCTGTGGAGCTATGACCATCATGCAATGTAACAATATGGTTTTTAAAGACCATCTACTTAAAGTGTTAATTATCTAGTTTGCATTGGGCTTATTTCAATTCTGAGTTTTGACTTCATGCTGTCATAGTATTTAATATTTATGGTCAAAAGTGGCTGCTATTCCAACAAGTGCTTTAAATATCAATACCCTCAACTATTTGCCTAAACCAATTTGGATTTGCAGTATTTAAGACACAGTGACCACTAATACCATAGTTTTATTTTTTCTGCCGCCCTCAAATGCTCATTGGAAGGTCCTGAGGTTTAAATTCCTAAAGTCAGTGTAATGTTTATGGTCTAAGCAGAGCTTTAATAAAGTCAGGCTACTTTTTATAACCTAAAAGTAATTTTAGAATATAATTCAAATTATACAGTTTGCAGACTTTGTTCATATTTCAGTGGCACATTTAATCATTTACTGTATTCCATCCGATGTAAAATTTTGACTTGTGCTAGTTTCATTTGATGCTACTTACTTGTCCACTACATTTATGAGGGAAATATTGTATTTTTTTACCCCACCACATGTATTTGACAGCTATAGTTACAGCTAACTTTAGACTTTACATCATCTTATAAAATATGAACCATTGTAAACGATCCATCAGTACATAAAGTATAAAATATCTCTCAAGCAGTCACAATATTAAAATGTTCATTATCAATAATGATAATCAAATTAAATATCTATATTAACATAACAACATAACATTTTTGAGAGGGACCATTCTGCATAGTGAGTATAGCCAGTACATTTTGCAAATATGAAGCTACTTAACTTAGTATTTTTAATCTTTGATTGGAGTATTTTCACACAGTGCTAGTTTTTACTTTAAAAGTAAAATCTGAATCTTTTCCACCACTGTTGTGTTCTGTTGTTTTCATAATGAATAGTAGCTAAAGGCATTGATGCACTGCTGTTGGTTCTCCATCTTGTTGCTCTCCATCAGCGTTGCACAGTCCTGTACACCTCTTAGATCTTTCTATCTTTATTCATATTTAAAAATTCCTTGATTGTGATTCTTATGCACCAAGGCAATATACCCGATTCTGATTCTGATTCTGGCTATATATATATATATATATATATATATATATATATATATATATATATATAATGTATGCATTTGCAGATGTAAAAGTTACTGGTGGTGTCTCTTATCCAGAAATGTAGGCTATTAAACAAACAAACAAAACAAAATCTCTCTTCTCGCCAACTGGGCCGTCACATAAACCTCTGATTTGCAATCTGATCTGCAGCAATTCTTATGAACTGGACCGGGCTGAAGGCAGGTAGACCATTTCCGCTCGAGTGAATTGTTGACTACATTTCCCATGAAGCACTCGGGAGTGGGCGTTCACGTTCCGACGGAGGCTGTCCGTCGCTGCTTGCTGCTGCTGCTGCTGCTGTGTGGAGCTGGGAGGTGTCGGCGCTGTCTATCTGTTTGTCGGACGGAGGGGAACTTCACGGCGGCTACGGGTGTGGCTTCAAATGTGATAAATCTCAACGCGGGGGAAAGAATGCGCAACGCCGATAGGGATTAAAACCAAAACAAGAAAAGAAAAGAGAAATATCATCTAAAAAGGTGGTTAGTGTGTGTCCAGGTAGCCTTTTTTAGGTGGCGGCGTGTGCTCGGTTTTTCAACAGCTGGAATACTTTTTTGTGTGTGTGTGTGTGTGTGTGTGTGTGCTGAACTTCGTGGCCCGTGTTCGTGTGTTGAACCTGCTCCGATGGTCTGCTGTAGGAACTAGCTAAAAGAAAGTCAACCAAAAAGTAGCTTTCTTTTTTCTTTTTAAGGGGGTCGCTGGACAACTTCTCCACGCTCACATTTAAGACCACCAATGCTGCCGAACAACTGACTGAACCAGCAGCAACTCTTTCTTTTTGGGGGGGGATATAAGAAAAAAAAAAAACCCAAGTTCACGTCTCAGAGAGAAATCGTTTGTTTTTGTGATTTTCGTTTCCTCTCTCGCGGATGAACGGACTCCGTCACGTTTGTCGCCGCTTGTCAAAAAGGGAAGTCGTCTCGCTCAACTTCAACCCCTGCTTTTTGAAATAAAAAAAGGGGGTTTTCTTCTCTTTTTTTTTCGGGCTCGGCCGTTTTTCCCAGGTGATATTTTCCCCACCAAGCAGCAGTCCTGAAGCGTGCACTAGGAACCATGGGTTGTACAGTTAGTCAGGAAGACAAAGCCGCGGCCGAGAGGTCTAAAATGATTGATAAAAACCTGAGAGAAGATGGAGAGAAGGCGGCGAGAGAAGTGAAACTCCTGCTGCTGGGTGAGTAGTCTGTCACAACGCTGATACTGTGGGGGGGGCAACCACATTAATGGTTGCAGACGTATTGTGCAACAGCATTGACAGTCTTGACCATTTGTACAGATATGACACACTGGTGTAACAGACGGAAAAACCCACAACTAATGCTATTAAAAGTACCATTTCTATCCCTATATGTCTGCGTTGTTTTCTAGCTACACCAGAACAGTGTGGATTGTTTGGGCTGAGAGTTCACCCACCTCCTGAAGAGACAAACGTGGCAGTAATGCCACCAGAAGTGCAGTAGTAGTGCAGCCCTGGCTGTGCACACTTAAAAAAAAAAAAAAAAGAAAAGAACAAGTAGCATGTCCTTCTTGTCTCCTCTGCCTCTTCATTCTTAGATCTGCTTTGATGTAAACATGTGGGCTTTATTGAGAATATCTGCGGAAGTTTGGAGTTGAAACAGCACCCTGCAGCTCGTGCCCCAGGCCAGAAAAAGGAAAATGTGTTAAAAGCTAAACCCTGAAAATATGATAGTCAAAACAGGCAGTCTGAAGTTTGGAGTGGTTTCCTCCTACCAGGGCTGAATTGAAGGGTCAGACATGGCCGGGTCTGGTTGATAATGAGTGGGCTGCTGTTTGGACACAGGGTGAACACCCCTGACTCTTCCCAGCACTGACCAGGCTCTCTCTCTCTCTTTCTCTTTATCTCTCACACACAAACAACTGATTGAAAGTACTGCCTGGTAGCAAAGACAGTGACACTTTCCCAGGCTTTTAAAATGTCCCCCCGGTTCTTTTAACTTCATGTCTGAGGGGTTGAAAAATGCTAAATACCACTGCTTGCTATTGTCAACAAAGTCCTTCTATATTAAAGCCATACTGACATTATGCTTGTTGGTTTTACTTCCCACATGCTTATCCTCTTTAGATTTTCTACTTCCCTGCTTCTCTATGCAACAGTGATCCTCTAAGCTTTAAAACCTTACTTGATATGCAGCTCAGAGAAGCGGAAATAAAGGAAGGAGCAATTCTCATTGGCTCATAATTTGTACGAATTAACAGTTGAAATCGGTAAATTCCTGCGTCAGTGATGTGCTTCGTCTCATGCTCATTGATTTACACTCCAGTTGTTGCCTCGAGGGCATCAATCCAATTTTCTGAACTAACAGTGAGTCATTTTGTTAGAATATTATTGAAAACACCTTCAAGCTGATTCTGTGAACAGAGGAAGTTGAGGTGACTTATTTAAAGTCTGAATTAAAATGATTAAAGTAGGGTGTGGTGAAATATTAATGAATGAATAAAAATGAGTAGTACATTTTCAAGATAAACACAATCTACCTTTAACTAGCCTAAATATCAACATCTATATTTGTTGGTGAAAGTGAAACTTTTTTTATCCTGCAACACTCTCAAATATACTTTCTTATCTTGTTTTAAATCAGAAATAATGTGCGTGTATCGCTCATGCACTTTGTAACGGTTTTAACCGCAAAACTGATTTGCCATCTTCTTTCCTGACAGAAAACAGAAAATTCTGCTTAAATTGATAGAGAACACATACAGTGTTTTTCTCTCCTGGGTCTTTGAAGAAACGGCTGGTTGTTAAGTTCTGCCCCTGGTTAGAAGGCTAATTACATACTCCGCTCTGTACAGCAGGTTTCATATCAGTAATTACCATCCGGTGCAGTGTGTGGGGGTTGAGAAGAATTATAGGAGAGGTCTGAATTTGAACCGAGGGTTCATGAATTTGTGTTTTAAGACTCATGTCGTGCAAGTAAGAGTTTTCCTTTCAGTCGTGCAGTGTGAAAAACATGTCCCGGCGTGCAAAAAGAGATAAAACTGGAATGTCTTGTGGAGGGTTCCTGGTCTCTCAGAAGTGACATTTACATTCCAGTTATGTGAAGGGTAAATGCATTTGTGCATTAATAATACTGTCCTGCTGGTAGTTAAAGGCCGTGTTACATTAGGTCTGTTCTTTCCTTGGAAGATGTAATCCACTGAATAAAAGATGCTTTGTTGCAGTATGAAGTCGTAGCTGAATTCCCGATCCATCTATTGAGTGGTAGTGTGTGTGATATAGGTGTGACATCCCTCCAGAGGTGCTACATCACGCCTTCAGGTATGCTTTTCAGCACTCACATCTGCTGCCATGGTATCTGTTGGAACAGCTGAGAAAAGACTCTTCCTACATGGCGGCCACACCAGTAAGCTGTCTGTCCAACCTTATAACTTGTAAATTGTAATCCCATGTCCCTCCTAAAGCAAACTCGAGAGGCTCTGAAATGAGATGTGGGGTTTAGGTTGAAGGATGAGCCTCGTTTCTACTTGCAGTCAGAGATGGGAATGATGGATTTCTTTTTGAATCAACTCTGAGTTACTGCCTTCCCTCGACAAGCCAAGGAAGTCTAACCGCTAAAAGCTTAATCAAATATCTGGCACTTTATTTTTTACCTGGTGTAAACAAACTAACCCAATAAGTAATTTCCATGGTAACTGCGTTCGTTTGTCTAATTGTGCCTCACCAAAAAGAAGGCTGTATTAGATTTTGTCTTGTTAGTTGTCCCCAGAGAAAGCCATTAGTTAATGTAGCAGAGAGGACTTCACACCGTTGACGCTTAAGCTTTCATTAACAGGAAACACTCATTCACAGGCTTCCCTGCTGATTCTGGTCTTTGATTGACATTTAATCTCCTCCCCGTCCACAACAAAAATGTTGCGGCTCACTCCAGTTGATTTGGTCTATTCTTTGGCTTACTAACCTGTTTTTTTTCCCAGTCCACGAAAATGAGAAGTTCCTTTTTGGCAGCATGCTTTGCTTCAACTGAACAGTAGCGTGGTAGTAGGAAATATCTCTGCATGATTTACTGTAAGCACACACACATACATGCACACACACACACACACACACACACACACATACAAGCACAAACACACACTTCAGTGTTAATTGTATATAAACACATTTGCTCAGAGGCTTGACAGGCATTGCTGTTATGTAAATACGTTAGAATGCTGAATGCTTGCATGCTGCCTGTGGGCACAGTGGAAACACTTCTAACACAAATATATAGATATCTTACTAAAATATCCTCTGTATGTGTGCGCATTAGAAGAGAGTGCAATGGAATACACCCTTTCCCCCCACAGCTGTCAGCTTGTCAGGGTAGAGGTGATAAATGAAGGAAAATAAAGATCGTTTTATGAAGCCGTGGCAAAAAAGATGTTGATGATGTTCTTAGAAGAGAAACAACATGGTCTATTTTAAGACTAAAAAACAACTGATATGGCAGCACTGTTACTCATTTCCACTGCTGTGTTGTTCTTTTATGACATGATATACAAGGCATTGCACTGCAGTATACATCATGGGCTTTATGACTTTGGCGTCGCTGCACTGTTGAATTGGCTTGAATTCCATTCCACAGATCCTGGTGGTCACTGCAGTCAGGCTGCCACATATCACAACGTATGGCTGACATATTGTTTAGCCTGCAGCTGGCTTTATTCATGATCAAAGCGTGAAATGGTTAACCTAAAATGAAGGTGCCTGTCACATGACATCGCTCATGCCACGGGATGGGAAATGTGCTGTTAATGTTTTCAGGCTAAGAATATATTATCTCTATGAGGAGCGGGGATGTAAAGAGGAGCTTGTGTAACTCTGACATGGTCACCCTGACTGTTTTTTTCCAAACACTGGTCATTATTATGAACCATTGGTGAAACACCAGACGAAAGAAAAAAACACATGACAAGAAACCAGTTATTTTCTCTTCCTCTTTTACATCTCTGCAGTGTGCGTGAGGATGCTCATGCTCATTAATCAGCATATTTTGCTAAAGCCTTGATCAGAAAGTAAGGAAATGGACTTCCAGTGAACATTGAAGCAGTTATCGGATTATATGAGTTCCAACAATGACATCAGGGTAGTTACTGTACACTCAAGTAGTGGATATTATAATATTCAGGTTTCTCAACTGGAAAAAACATTAAAAACTATTAAATACATACTATGGAAAAGCGTTTGTGTAATTGTGGCATAACTACCAGTTTTAACACCTGCTGATGGTATCTTGGAATTGGAAGTTATATGCTGTTCATAACGGCACCATGAGGTGTCTGTCACAGTCAGAACTTGCACAGGCCACAGAAACAACATTGGCATACCAATAGCCACTTTTCGATCTCACCGTCAGTCTTAGAGAGGTCTGTCTTGCCTTTATCCTGCCTTACTGCATTATTTAACCCATACACACACTACTCTCTCTCCCATTAACATGCTGCATGAGCTTCATGAAAATATTGCTTATATTTCGAGTCACATTTTAAAGGGAAAAATATCATCAGTAACTTAAATATATACATTGTTACTCTGTGTCAAAGTGAAAGCTGTGAAAGAAGCAGAAGTTATGTACTACAAGATCTAATCTATTGCTGATGGGTTGCAGTCGGGTACCAACATTGCAGTTAACTTAATATCAGGAATGTCAATTAATTAAAATAATAATAATTCTGTCTTTTTAATCATTTATTTTATGACAGACTGATTCAGTATAGTTTTGGTCAACTGTGTGTGTGGGAATCGCAAACCGGTTCCAAATTGATTGATCCATTGGAACTATATGCCACCAAGCCTATCAGTTCCTTTTATCAATGCCAGCATGTTTTTTTAGTTGTGCATTGCAAAACAATGATATCGAACTCATGGATCTATCAATTCCCATCCCTAGCTTTAACAAAATTGAAATGAAAGCCGACCCATTCACGTCACAAATGGATGTCCCTGAAAGTGTTTATCTTCCAGTAAGTGTCACATCACCTGGACTGTGGATTGCCCACAGTACCCATCAGATAAACTTATGGTATGAAAATAAGTGGAGGTTATCTTTTCAGTTATGGTCTTTCAAAGGCTCACACAGTAATGTAATTTCTAATGCCTCCTTTTTGAACCATGTTTTGATATAACACAAAGATCTATGCTGTAAATTGTACACATACTCTACACACTTTATAGTTTTTCCCTTAAAATATAAATTAATGAATTTATGTACTGTTTTTATTTTATTTCCTTGCTGCAATGAAAGGCCACAGCCAAACACTCCAGGGTGAGATTTTAGCTGACCTCATTTTATTAGGTTGTAACCACAGTTACACATCTACAAAGGCAGTTTCCTCCTGTGGGTTCCTGGAGAACAACCGGTTACCTTAATTTAACTTAAATGCTTTAATTAGGTAACTTTCTCAAAGCGTAGCACTGCAGACACAATTAAACACAACCATTTGTGAAAGCCATCAATCTAAGCAGAGTATACCTGGGAAACCTGAGCTATAGCTACTGCGATAGTGAGGTTAGAGAAGCAAAGCGCTCGATCCTCTGATCCCGTTATTATCTCTTAGCCAGTTGGTGATTAGAGGTGTTTGACTGGTTCCTGTCAGGCCCAATTATTTTGTCTATTTCCTCTCGTACCTCCCCGGGGTTAAAGGGTTGTGATCAGAAACACAAAACATTACATTAGGTGTGTCTTGTGCTGAATTTTAGCAGCACATTGGAGCTGATATATCTAGCACAGTCATTTATTTACTGTAGATAGTCATGTTTGATGACAACACAAGGTGACATGTTCTGCTGGTCAGCCTGTGTGGTCAGTGTTGCATAGACACAGAGTTCCTCCCTCTTATTAAAGTCAGTGTCTGAGTTTTAGTGGGTGTCAGGTGTAATTACAGTTGGCTGATTATAGAGACCTGAGTTTATCTGGCAAAACCAAGTCAGGCTGACCTGTTCCACAGGTATAAACAGCTCTGTGCCTGAGTCCCTGCTCTGGCAGCAGAGTACACTTTCACAGCTCCTGAAAAAAATCTCACCTGAACATCAGCTACTTAGCAGCTGCATTGTAACTGATATTTACAACAAGCACTATTGGCAAAAATGTGCCAGTTCGATGAGAAATGAGCCGCTGCCCTATGTTTTAGGGTGACTTGACCGTGTTTACTCAACAGTCTGCACCACAACGCTGCCCAATTAGCCGTATGACGCACTGGATAGCAGATCTGTGAGTGTGTATGTGAAGGGGCTGAATATCCTGCAATTACAGGGAGAACTCCGAAGATAAAGCCTGCTCCTGCAGACTGTGTGTCTCAGTGCGAATCCACAGGGACAAGGCTGCACTATCCTCCCTACTCTGGAAATACTGATAGCTTAGAAAATCCTCCACCACCGCCTCAGTCCCTGCCTCTAGTCACAGCTTATATCTTTGCCTTACCTGCATTATTCCTGCCGTTTCATAAAAATGCTACAGCAGCACAGCGTTGAATATTTCAGTGAGTGAGAGGCAGTTTGTCGCCCTTTTTTGTGTGCATGAATAGAAACTGTTTTGAGTGCAGCCCTCAGGTTTCACCTTGATTCTGGTCACCTCAGGGTGTGAAGATGTTTGACACAGGTCCAGATCACACGCCTAATTCTCTGTACACGCCCTTTACCTCCAATAATGTGTGTAGGAGGGGGAAGTAGATACTGCAGCATGTAAGCCTGCAGACAGCCCTGCACAGACACAGGAACTGTTGCAAAATGCAAAGCTTTCTCAGTTGGAGACAGAAGGCTAAAAGCTAAGATAGAAGAATGTCTCTTTCTTATTTTTTTAAACAGCCTGTTCACCCGAATTACACAAAAAAACTCACCCACTTAATTATAAGGGAATCCAGCCATGTAGATCTAATTTTGGCTGGAGATGAGTTTTTCAGATCTTCTCCACCAAGACTTCTAGAAACAGACTTGTGCAATGAAGCAAATGGCTTTTCCTCTGTTGGTACTGAAACATCAGTCAGTTTACTTTGTCAGAATGTATGTTATTCTGGCTATTTTGAACATTTGGCACTCACACTTTTCAGTAAGAGCTGTTTTCCATCAGTGATTTAGAAATGCAGGGAACTGTTGACCGTCGACAGGGCTGGTGAGGAGATGAGATCTGTGGATTAACTTGAGAAACTGGAGCATTGTTTGTGGATAGACATGCCCCTGAGGAACTTCTTATGTTATTTTGTGTTTTTCAATGATGTGTGCTCCACAAAGAAAGTTGTGTTCTCTAGTGCTGGGCGGTATGACAAAGAATTTGTATTATTAAGGCACTGCCTCATTTTCAATACAAAATATTTTTAAATAGTTGCATAAGTATTTAGGTATTTAAAAAGATATTTCTCAAATGTTCTGTTGGACAAGTAAGGAACAGTGAGTCACAGTTGTTT
This sequence comes from Dicentrarchus labrax, assembly GCF_905237075.1. Classification (NCBI taxonomy): domain Eukaryota; kingdom Metazoa; phylum Chordata; class Actinopteri; family Moronidae; genus Dicentrarchus; species Dicentrarchus labrax. The sequence continues at coordinate 19,320,693 of NW_026136711.1, read as the reverse complement.
TCAGCTGTGTGCCCGTATGGAAAATTCATATTGTACGGGAAACTAAAAGTGATATACCGGTTTATCCACTATATCGCCCAGCACTAGTATTATCCAGCATTGTATAAGGGTGGTGACAGAACTCTGGGTAAATACACCAAATTCATCTGCATTACTATACACAACTTGTGGTAAGAGATAAACCGTTTTGTTTATTTATTTATTTAGTATTTTGATGACCTTGTCATACACATCACTGAGTAGTCGGTCTTCCGTATTTTGCCCCTGGGCCAGAAAAACCTTTATGTTCCAGTTTAACCCAGACTTGATTGTCCACAAAGTGCCCCTGCGATGCTGCTTATTTTGCTAGTGTCCTGAAAAAACACAATTCACCCCTCAAGTTTATGACCTCCCCCCATAGCATCACCAGAAATGTCAAAGTTCCCCTCTTTATATTGCTTACATTGCAAAGTGCCTTTGGGGAGTGGGGGCTTTTTTTTGTCTGACCATGTCATTAAACACACATACAGCAAACCATTATCCCTTCTCTCCCCTCCCACAATCCATTTCCTTCTTCTTGCCATTATAGGAAATGAGCTCACTTCACTTCCTCTCCATCCTCTTCGGGTTATCCTGTCATTTTTCTGCACTGGAAGGTTTGGTGCTCTGGGGAGGCTTCTCTGGGGGGGCTGGTCCGCAATCTGACCTTTGTGCCTGTATATCGAAACCAGCTAAAGTACACTTAAACAACCAAATGTCAGAAGATAAAATAGTTCCAGTTTTCAATGGAGATGATGTCTCTTACATCCTACCCTTAGCTGTCTTGGAGGAGAAGTTGTGGGTGGTGAGGTAGGGCTGAAATGGGGGAAAAAATAGAGAATTTAATTTGTGTCAGAAACATAGTAGAAAGACTCATGAGATACCTAGAATGAAAGCAGAGGGTGGGCCACAGTACATATTTAACCATGTGGAAGATTGAACACGTCCATGATCAGCAGGGCGGCTTCACTCGACCACAAATATCACTGCTGCCCTTGTTCTATGTGTAAGTGTAGAGCTTCACTGTTGTTCAAATGTGTTCGAGGTGGTGGGAAAAAAAAGGCAGACAGCTTCTAGCTGCATCAGAGATTTTAATCTTGCAAAATGTGGACAACAGGTGCTACGACTGTATCTCTGTGTTTTTGTACCGAGTGACAGTGTGCTGCTGCGATGTGAAATGGTGATGTAGTGATGCTGTCAGAGAGCAGACGACAGAGAGAAGAGGGATGTTTCACTCTACCAGAGATACAGGGTGGAACTGCTTGTAATCTCTTCCCCCAGTTTACCCTTCCTCACTTCAGTAAAAAAAAAAACATCCAGATTTGATCTGTCACACTACTTTCAGGATTTCAGTTGCTTCCTCTGGCCTCCGTTGGTTGTTCATCTGAGTTGCATCAAGCAAGGTGCCTAACACAACTTGAGCAGCAGGTGCCCTTGTGAAGGTGATGGATGATGGGAATAGTTTAGATGTCACACTAGGCGGGTGTATGTTTTTTTTTTTCCCCACGGGGGGCTCACGGTGATAATGTTGTGACAGCTGCATTCTCAAGGGACTGTAATTGAAAGGTCAATTTGTTGCAGTAGCATTGCCTGTCCTCAGTTCTTTACGATCAACTGGACAGATGTGATCCATAAAACCTAGCTGATATGTCTGAACTAGAGGTAATAGTGCTCTTAGCGTCTGTCTGTGTTTATCTGTGTCTTTTTTTTCTTGTCATATTCTCTCTATCAAGCTTAAACTAAAGTAAAAGCCTTGCTCCAACACAGTTAAGACTTTAAGGTGATTCAAAACAAGATTTACATAATCTACAATCTGTAATCTAAAACAAACCCGACATGAATGAGGTTAACAGTAGACATTCATTATGTCACAAAGATAAAGCATACTGTTGCAAGCTCACGTGGTCAGGGGTTTTGTAAAGAAGCGCAAGGAGGTTCACAATATTGGTCATATTCTCACTGCACACTCCATTCATATTACAGCTTTTTATACTGTTACACCCGTACAAGCAGTTGTACATCACATCCATGCCCTTTTTTAGACTACCTGAACAGGAAGTTGTTAGTGCTGTGGTGGAGCCTGGCATGCTCTCTGAATGTATTTTTCTTGTTACTCCAGTTACACTTGCAGCTAAATGTATCAGCATTAGCGATATTAATGGCACTGGCAATGCTGTGAAATCGATTTATGCCAAGAAATTAGACTTGTTTTGAAGTAAGGAAATGTAGGAAAGAAATGTAGAATTTCTTCTTGTCAAATTTCTTAATACTAAAAAAAAAAAAAAACACTGTTCACCTTCCAAAACCAATCGGAGCTTCCTTCTGTTTTACAAATGATGATCCTCAGTGGGTAGAAGCGATTTCACGGTTATCAAATAAGAACGGCACACATGGAGGAAGAAATTGAGACCATAATCATCTCTTTTAGCTCCTTTTCTTCGATAGATTTCCTCATATTCCTGAAGGTTTTTAAATAAATATCAGTTAATAAGGTTTGTTGGACTCTACAAACAGTGCAGTAAGTGATTATACCCTGTGTCAAATGGATTAGGCATGGGATATTACTCAATACATACAATACAATATGTTTTCTTGACGCTGGCATGTCAGGATCTCTCTGACTCTCTTTTACCATTTTTGCTCATAGTTGTTAACTGAGTTGCAGTTGGGATTGATGTCATTTCCTGTTTCAGCCCATCAACACCCCCCCCCCCATCTGTCACTTCCTTTTTCAGATGGCTGCGTGTAAAAGAGAAGTAGATGTGAGTCTTTTGTTTGGCTGGTTGAGGAAACCAGCACACCCATCCTGTGTCAGTTGTCTGGTTCTGATCCTCATACTGTAGGCACCACTGTCTGTCAGCTTGTTTTAACACACAACAATGAGGCCCCCAAACAAGTCTGATTTAAAGCTTTTTTGCATGAAACACCCTGTACTTATAAAACAGGAAAGCAGCCGCCCTCCTTCTTCTTTCCTCCATTTTTTTCCTCTGAAAATGACAGCAGTATTAACAATACCAGTGTCAGTGTGTACATTTCACAATGCAAGTGACAGACTTTGCAGTAAGGATTAAAGCATGAAAATGACATCTGCTCTACACGCCCCTTAATTGGCCAATAACATGGTGTGTCTGTTTACAATGCCTGGAGTTAAAAAATGTGTTTAAAAGTGTTAGCTGGGATACTTTGGGACTGTTATAACTCATCTTTTACACATAATACTCAGTCACGGGTGTTAATTGTCTCAACACACCCCTCAGGAATGTGGTACAGCCATAAAATATGTTTGTACTTTGGTGTGTTGTTTTGTTTTCCACCCCATAAAAAACAACTCTTAAAGCAGCAGGGCACAATAGATAAATTGTGTGTGAGACCCCATACCAAGTCCTCTAACTTAAAAAAAAAAAAACAACACCCTGGCAACGCAGGCTGGGTTGTGCCACTTGTAATTTGTGTGTGCGTGTATGTGTGTGTCATGGAGGGCTTTTTTTTGGTGTATAATTTGGCATGCGGGAGGCGGCCTGACGGTCCCTCAAATACGACAGAAACTAGGATTCAACTTAAAATCAGTAAAAACACACACATAAAAAAAATAAACAAATTTGCCCTGAGGGAAAATATTATGAGGGAAATATTATTAGTAGGCATATAGCTTAAAATGAAAGCACCTATTATAATATGCACAGTAAAGGCAAGGCAAGACAACAACAATAGATCCATTTACTGCCTTAATGGCACAGGCTCTTAGATTATCCTCCCCATAGCCGTGACACATTAAGTGTCTCTGTGATGAAAAAGTGATTTATTAGTTTTGCATGTCAAAGCATGCTGCTGCGTCTCCTCCCCACAAAGACTCTGCATGTGGAGACAATCTAATAATAGAGCAGTTGCAGATATATCTATTAAAAGCAGATATATCTTTAAGAAACCAAAAGTAAAATAGCAAATAACATGCAGTGTTGTTCTGCTGAGCATGTTTGAACTAGAACCCAGAATCAGGAAGGTCACTTATTCTTCATTGGCAGCTACTTTGTTCTCAGTATTGTTGTTATTAATGTCATCACATCATGTTATGATAATATGTTTTGTGTGTTTTCTCCAACGCAACTGCTTAACACATACGCACATGCAAGACCTGGCTTTTAATGGCTACATTTGGTGGAAGCGAGGTAAATATGGAGATCCTTTAAGAAGAAAGGCAATTAATGTTTATCACCTGAATTTTCATGTTTAAGGGAATGGGGAGAAAAGGCTGACTCAGCTCCTGCTTTTCAGTGGCTCTCTCATTGACAGGGATTATGTCCTCCAGGAAGACTTTAATCAGACCTGCTGGAAACCTGGGAGCTGCTTTCACTTTGCTCTGTGTGTGTGTGTGTGTGTGTGTGTGTGTGTGTGTGTGTGTGTGTGTGTGTGTGTGTGTGTGTGTGTGTGTGTATGTGTGTGTGTGTGCAAGAAAAGCAACTTATTGCGCTCATAGTGAAAATAACTTCATCTTAAGGCCAAGTACCACCTTAGTTCACTGTGTTTTTTGTTCAAGCTAATGCTCTAACATTAGACTCCGAGGTAAGGAGCTCATAACTGTGGGAGATTCCCAGGGGAAATTAGTTTATTGGTTCCTTTCAAACAGGGTTAGTTTCCAATAAATGATCTCACCAATAATGTTAAAGACAGTGTTAACATGCCAAGTGAAAAAAGATTTTTCTCCCTAAGTTCTGATATAACCGCATGCAGCAAGTCACTGGAGCTTAAGAATTTGAATATAAAAGTTTGATTGTATGCTTTGGACTGGAAATCCCTTTTAAAAATGACAAACTGTACCTTATTCTACCCTATTCCTCACTTTTACATAATTCCCTCTAAATCCATTTTAATGTCAACTCTGGATATTAGCGCTTTCCACTTAAATAACTGAAATTGCAACAACTGTGCCAATGGCTCGAGGAGTTGTGTGCCCTCCATTCCTAGCGCAGTTGTCGAATGTTAGTGAGCCGGAGGTTAGGAAAACTAATAAGTAGAGCATATGATGGTCTCATCCACATTATTAAGAATTCCTTCCCGCAGACAGTGGAGTTCATTGTGGTTCAAATGATGCTTGTGTCGGTGTAATCATAGTAATTACACTCCGACAAAAGGAAAATAACAACAACAGCCGAGGAGATATCAGTGAGCACGTGTCCACCATTTGGCGTGTGCCAGATAAAGAAAGAAGAAAAGATGGAGAAAATGAGCAAGAGAAAAAGTGCTTGACGAAGCCACGCTTCCACTAGCGCCTTACTTCTCCCAGATGCAAACATAAACAATCACAATGGCTGACTAGTTAGGAATATTTGAGATAACTGAGGCGAGATATGGCCTGTAGCACATGTTCATAAAAAGGGATAATTGGATTGTGTGCTATCTTGATTTTTATGACCCTTTATTTCCATTTTTGACCCTTGAACCTTTGAGGCAAGATCTGGAGGCTGTAGCAACAGTTGTTACAGAATGGCTGGATAAAGATATTGGATGGTGACAGGATACAGTAGAAAGCAGAACGATTTCTCTGAAGTAGAGGCGACTGTGAGACTTTGTCTACCTCTTTGAGATCATTGTGAAGGATTGTGTTTTGTCTTCACTTTAGTGTCTGGAAATTGGCAAGTCTGTTTACTTAAGTATAGTACATCAAATTATTTTGGGATACTGGCACTTATCTTACTTTCTCTACATTTCTGAGGGAACAATAATTCATGTTTCACTTTTGCTACATTCATCTGATGACTGTAGCTACTTGGTAGACATGCAAAAACATAAAATAAACTCATAAAATTGTGACTCTTTCCTAGAGTTAAAACTAGCCAACGGTAAATTTAGTAGTATGACTTGGCTCCTCCTGTTATGATGTACAACCTTCAAATACTCATTGCCTGTTAGCAACAGTAATTTAAAACAGAAAGGGACCATTCTTCTGAATTGGTACTTTGAATGTTTTTTATTATGTTTTTAATTGAACATGTTTTTAATACATAACACAGCATATTGTCACGCAGGGATAGATTTTATTGGTTTTTCCACTGTGGAAACTCAGATACTGAGCGCAAAGATAGATGCAATCACATTCAGTCAAAATCCAAGTATATGTAACACTCCCAGAGTTACAGTACATGTTTGCATAGTTATATTTAGTTGTGTAGTTTCCCTGTATGTGTCCCTGCAGGTTCTCTTATTTATGGTCCTGTGTGGAAGATCTAGAAGTGGAAGTCAGTTACACTTTTTAGAGCAATGATAATTCAGTTGTTGCCTTCGCATAACATCAACAAACATGCCACTTTCAAGCAAGAGATTCTGTTTTTGAGGTGACCCTAATGTCAGACCACCGCTGATGCCCTGTAGGAATAATGGAACTATAATTACCTTTTAACTCACTGGAGAGATTTCCCCCCCTTACTCTTGAATACGGCTTAATGATTGGCTTAGTTTTGTTTGCTCAAAGCTGGAGCCTAAGCTCTGTATTAGACTGTATTAGGTCTTTGTTGCTCCGGCACGAATCTTTGGCTAATAAAAGCACATTTCTGTGTGTTTCTGTAGCGTGCCCGCTCAGAAACTAAATTTGTACTTTGTTATTATGGCTGGTACTTTACATTGTACTTTGTGTTTTCGTATGAGCTTCTGAGATGTAAAGTGTTTATACCATTCAAGGAGGGTAAGTTGAGGTTGGGCAGGCATTTAAACACAGGTTTTTTTGTCCATAGTTGTGTCCACTGAGCTGTAGATTGTCTAAGGTGAGTTGTGGCAGGCTTGAACAAAAAAGAGATGAGCAAATGGGACGGGGGGGATAGGAGTAAGATTTACAGCAGGGACGAGAGAAAGGGGGAGGGAGACAGGGAGGGAAGGAGGGCATGGGTTAGCAGACTGAAAGAAATTGGTGAAGGAAGGGGGGCTGTGTAGCTGTGAGCAAAAGCCTGGAGTTGGAGCAGAGCAGAGTGCAGCTGAGCCTCTGGCAGGGACACAGTACTGAGGGCTTTATTGTGATTTGTAATTATGTGGTTTTCTGTGGGGCCTCAGTTTGGTGCGCTCCCACACTGAGGCTCTTTTTAGCCAGGGAATACTGAGTAGGAGAACAGAGAGAGGGTGGGGCTGGGGTCACTGTTAACTATTTGTGTTAAACCAAGAATGAGCAGACATGGCTGGAGCTCTAATGGAGTGTTGAACTGAAGCCATGCAAAAAGCTGTGACTCAGTCAGGTTTATATTTAAATGCAGACTTAACTTGTTGGAAAGACGACAACTTTCCTTTTTCTTGCCATTTCCTTTTGTGGGATCAACATATGTGCAGTTAGTAAGATGTTTGAACCATATAACTTTATATGTGTACAATCACAGAGATCAAGCATAGAAAACTGTCCATGATTAAATCAATTAACATGAATAATTGGGTTGTTCAGTAACTGAAAAACCATGCTGATGTGTTTATAAGAGGGAAGTGAAAAGGTATGGGTAAAAAGGGTTTCTGAAGGTGTACAATATCTTGAATATTATAACAACCAGTAAACCAGTCATTTTCCAAACTTAAGTTCTAGGCCAGGACCTCGCATTGGTTCATGGAGGATTAAATCACTGGTAGTGGTATCTCTGATTTGGTTGTGGATTCCTTCAATGACAATTGTCTTGACTTTTCTCCTTTCCACTGGCATGTTTTTACCCCAAATCTGTCTGCACCATAGCAGTGTGTGATGTAAACACAAGTCAGATATCTTCATTCATATTGTTTGTTTTTTTTATTGTTGTGAGATTACAACAAGCGGGTGGAGTCGACGGTGGTCTGCTCTGGACTGGCTCAGCTATCCCTAGTCATGTGCTGATTGAGGCCTGAATCTTTATTCTTGGCAGCCTCTGGAGACTGACAGAAGATCCCTTTTATATAAATATAGAGGAAAGAACAAATGGGATGTAGGCAGTGGAACAAACTTAAAAAAGAAAAAAAAACAAAGATGAAAAAGAGAAGGGAAGTCACAAATTTAGGTGTCGTCCAGCTGAACTCGAATAGAAATGAAGGGAATGACGGACAGGGCAGTGAAGGAAAGAGCTTGAGGGGAGAGCAGAGGTGATAACAAAGTGTTGGAAGTGTTAAATAGCTGTGCTGCATGTTTTGTGGATGAGCTGTGCCAGTTAAGTTGAAGAGAGCAGACAGCTGTACTGAGATGAGTTTGAAAACAGGGCAGGAGAAGCATGGCTTAACCTCCCCTGTGTTATGCCTGCATGCCACTTTAATTGTAGTGCTTGCAGAGCCAGACGTTTATTACTACAGGCCGCAGCCTATAGCTTCTAATGTTTGTTGTGATTAGTTTTATATTGATCTGAGTTTGATCGAAGGCCGAATGCTGCATGTTTTCAACAGTAATTCTTTTATAAATACTGTTCATAGTTTGTTCATTTTAACACTTACATGTTGTGTATAGACAGTGACTCAGGGCCTTTCTGTGTACCTGCTCATCGATCAGTCTTCTCAGAGTCTGCCCTTTAAAAGCAGGCTGAGCCAAAGACAGAAGTCCATGCATTGACTCAAATCTGCCCACAAAGACTGCCAGTTGCAGCAGGTTGATTTCCTGTTTTTCTGCTTTCTTTTTTTCCCTTTGTGAAACACTGCAAGCATTTAGTCCTGCAACTCTCTATGCAACCACATGCAAAGAAATATGAGATCAGATTCAAGAGATAAATGTGGATTAAATTCCACCCTTCCGAGCTACCAGTCCGTACTTGTGTTTTCTGGTTGTGTTTTCTTAGTGGCACACATTGTCACATAATCTTGTAAAGTAGACCCCCAATCTTCAGCTGTTTCAATGGTAGGCTAATGCCTGTGGTGAAAAATGGCCTGCTCTTTCCACTCAAGTTTGATTAAAGACTGTGGGGAAATGAGGCAGCAAGACAATGGAGGATTCTGGACTGCAGCAGCATGGGGGAGGGCCTACCAGCTTTCTCTAGGGGACCCTAAATACAGCTTTTCCCATCTTTACAGGAGAACTGTTTTGTTAACATTGTCACCTCTCAATTACAGCCCAACTCACCCCAGGCACATGTGTAATCCTGATGTTTTTCAAGCTCTGCGTTTTCATTGGCTCACTCTCATGTTGTTGATCAGGAGCAAAGTAAAGGTAGTTTGCGTCTACAGTCTTTGAAGCGCAAGGCAGATCAGTTCTTGTTATGAGCTGTAATGTCTTCAGCTTTAATGTTGTTTTTTTAAAGTTCATTTTTCTGTACAATATAATTTTACAGTGTGATGTTCACACGATAGTTCTCTGGATGAGTTGGTGGCGCTAAATTACCTGAAAGAGAGTAAGAAACAGTCATCAAGCTGAGAAAACTGTGTGTGTGTATGAATACAAGCATAGGGAACAGGAAGGGCAGGGTGGGGGCTGTGCAGCGTGTTTCCTGTGAGGCAGGAAGTGAGCAGGGTCAGACCACAGAAGCACTAAGAGTTATTGCTCCGAGCTGCTGCAGCCAAAATCCAAAATAAACAATCCATTGGTTTCTCACTCTTCCCTCTGATTTAATACTTCATTCTGATTAGACTATGTGTTGGTTTTGTCTTCCTGGCCAGTCAGCAATGGCGCTATAGAGAGAAACTAACGGACTGGTACATTCTGAAAACGCATTATACAACCACCTGTTGTCTACGTGTAGTATCATCTGTATCATTCTGATATAAGACTTCTCCTCAGACCTTTACAGATTCCTAAATAGGAAAGGTGTCAATGTCACCCTTGCCACAGAAGTTTTCTGAAGGTTACGGTGCAGTAGAAAAGAGCCATTAGTATCAGTAATGCTGCGTGAGGGAGGATAGGAGCTCCGACATTCGTCTGAGGATCAAACCGTGACCTTTCATATTAAAGAGTAGAGAATTAATAGAGCAGAGACTTGGATGACTCAGCTGTTTGGGTCTAGTCTGTTTATGCTGAACTAAGTACTGGATTGAATATGTGCCGTCACTGCTCCCTTTTTTGTTTTGTATTAACATGTATGCACACATTTACACATATACAAAGTCATTAGGGCACATGCAAGTGTCAACCAACGTCATACTGTTGTGAAACTATGCTTTCATATTAGTCCTTAGGCAGGTACCTGTCTGCATGAGCACCAGAACTACATCAGCTGTGGACTGTATTACAAGAAATACACAACAAAGATTAAGACACCACTTACCATGTATAAACATGCTCGGAGACACCCAACATTGTTACAGACTTGCGTGACGTTCTTTTATAACTCTCAGTTCCCTTTTTGAAAATGTGATGCATGGGTAAGCAAATGGACATAATTTTTCATCATGTGATGCATATGTACTTTTCTAGAAATTGTCCATAACAAACAACAGTTCTCTCACAAAAAGTTTAAAGTAAAGAAAATGTGCCCCCTCAACTGTGACCTACTGAACCTTGAGGTATTATTTCTTACAATACCTTCTTCTTATAGTCATGAGTCAGTTGGCTGCTTTTACATCTTCTTTGCAGGAAATATGTCTCACTCATGCACAGTCTCAAGCGTTTACACTGGTCATACATGACTGACCTTGTGGACCATTACACAAACCTTTTTACCCCAAAGTTGGTTTTTATTACATCATAGCGTTCAACCAGCGAGTCTGTCCTAATATCAGGGGTGCTCTTTCACAGTGCAGCTTTATTCTGCCCATTTGAAATCATTCTCTGTGGTTTTGTAATTACTGTGATGTATAGCCGCTATAGCCTGACTGGTGAATCTCTTTATAATGCGCTATGGACTATTCAGATGAATAGCCCCTTAGTTTACAGGGGGTTCTTTCAAATCTTAATTACTATAACCTTGCTTTTTTTTTGTAGGCAGTTAGTCCTGTGTCAGATCTTTCATATGGTGCCACTGAAATTGAATATATAGAGGCAATGTATTAATATATTTAACCCTGGACACAAGGCTGACTAGATAGTTCTTCTAAGTGCATCCTGGGAGAGAATGAAAAACAATGAAAACAATTGCGTAAACAGCCTAAAGTAATGTGGTGAGATGTGGCACGAGAGCCAGCAGTGTTAACCCCAGACAAACCGCTGCATCAACGGAAATAAAATGACTCTATATGGTTGAAGAGAAGGACTGGATGGAAAAATGACTTGTTTGGGAAAGAGAGGAGAAAATATCACCTTCCTCTTCTTCTCCTTTGTTAGTTTCCAGCTGAGAGAATGAAATAAGCAAATATTTGTGGCATACGTTTTTTTATTTGCAACCATGCAGGGCCATTTCTCAATATGGTTGCTCTAAAAAATGCTATTCAAAGTTAGAAGAATAGAAAAAATATACAAACATAAAAACCCAAGATAATTAATTATCCCTCTACTCTAGAATCAGCAGTCACTCGTTATTTAGCAAACCAAGTGTTCGTATCAGGACATGAAACCGAATGACAGCTGGGTTCACTCTGGCCCAGTTTCTGCCTTAAAGCACTCCTCATAAGCTCTGATTCCTATCAAGTAGGAAGAAGGAAGTCAGCAATAGACCCCATATCAAAAAAGCTCTTTTTGCTGGCACATTTTATCTTTATTTTTCTTTATCATAGTCAGAATGAGGAGAAAATCCATGTAAGACATGTGACTGACCTGTAAATTCATTTATTTACAATATTTTTTTACAGCAGATGCTGAACACTAAATTGCAAGTCATCATTGGTTACTGGCATCGCATACAATGCACTGGCACCCACATTTTTCCTTGGTATGTCTGGTGGATTGTCCATTATGTCATTTATAAAAGCACTTGAAGACTGGGTTGCTTTTATTTTGGGCATTGTTTGTGTTTGTTTAATGAAAAGACATTGAACATCAGATTTATTTTCGTGCACAATCAAACTGTGTTTTTATTTCTTTATTTAAACCAGTTTTGGAAATCAGGAAAGCTAAGATATTTGAACAGTGCTACTCTTTGCATATATAAAGCCTGTACAATATTATGTACAGTTTTCAGATTAATCTCTGTATCTAGCATCACAGATGTAGCAAAAATCGGATACACTTTGACAGGAAGTTGGTGCAGGGTTTCACAGAGGGTTAGCAAAACGTTTTATATTTGATTTTGAGCTAATGATGGATGATGCGAGAATCACTGTAACTTTCAGTGGGATATGAACACTTTAACTGCTGAAGCACCATGTCTGTCTGCCTCAGCCTGACCTTTAGAAGGACAACTTTGTTCTGACTTCCTGTAGACGGTGTCAGACAGAGAAGGGGTTTAGCATTCTTGTCATTGCAAAGACGTCTTTTTCTATTTCTTGCTTTTTCTATGACGCCAACCTCTCCTTAACTCCGCTTTTGTCCATAAAAGTACCTGCAGTGATGGGGTAACAAATGCTCATTTACAGATAAAGCATCACCATCAGAAGAGAGCTTGTGATTGAAAAGTTGTAATAGATCTGGGTGGGGAAGTGAAACAGCAGCACTTGAATTTAACTTATTACCACAGTGGAGGTGCCCTGGAGCGAGATACTTAATCCCTGAGTTCTCCACTGGTGCTGCTCAGTAGCCATTAAATAAGACGGAGGTTGTACTGGGCAGCTTCCTGTGTGAGTGTGGAGCAGGACGTTCCTGCAAAAGAGCGTTTCATGCTCAGTGAATCTACCCTGGATAAATAGGGGTCAAAAAAGGAGAAAAAGTCAACAGCTGCATGCACTCAGCAAAGAGACCTTATCTCCAGCCTTTTCTTTATGCCATCTCCTGGATGAAGCCAGAGGGGCCTGTCGCCAGGCTGCGTTGTCAAGGAAATGTTTTCGTTGTCGAGAGTCAACTGTGAAGCTTTGCTCTCAGTGTAACCATGTTAATGAATTAATCTGCTTTGTCTGGTCATCTTTGACCCAATGTTTGATGATGGTCTTGTGCCATGTCGGCTTCAGTGAACTGTAATTGTTAACGTGTGGAAAGGCCCAGATAGCTTAGGGTTTCAGATCTCTGGTTACTATGGCAATTATCACTGGAGCAGAGTGTGTTTTGAAAGCAAACAGGTCTGTTTTGGCACTATAACCGGCTGGGAGGATGTCACTGGCAGCAATAAAGGTGAATGTGTGTTTCGTTTGAGTCCTGTTTTCCTAGTTTTGGCCATCATTCCTATCTATTATGATAATGTAGGGATGTGGCATAAGTTATGGTGTTTAATTTATTAATTTCAATTAAAATATAACATATATACAATATTTTATTGTCTTTTAATCGTTGGTGACTGCTAAAGTTGGTGACTGACGGGAAAGGGGGAAGAGGGAGGGGATGACACGCAGCAAAAGGCCACAGGTCAGAATGAGTGAGAGGAAAAACAGCTGTAGAGCCAGTGTATTTAAAATTTCCAGTGAATTAAGGGTTTATTTCAGCTAGTTTAATGATGGAATACAGTTAAAAGGTGATTCACAGAGGCTCCAAACAAGACTCTAACAGGGGAAGATGGGGCTAAGATCGGTTAACAAGGTCTTAGTTCAGTAAAAGAGCACACACACATGTGCAAATATATCAGCCTTGGCACATGGGGTGCCAGCTCTACCAGGTGAGCTATCCATACGCCCCATCACTGAACACATTTACCGGATTTCATGAAGACCCACCTCAATTCCATTTGTACCCATAAATTATATAATACATATGCAGCATGATGTTCATTTCAATTATGATCCCATTTAGAGTAGAAGATAAACTAGGGTGTGCTTCAGCACAGTGCTGATCAGATATGCATAAGCAATCAACCCTCTGTTGCTGTCCCTCTGATAGAGAGCTAGCCATGAACCTTGTGCCAAAATGGTGCCAAACAAAGGAATGAGTTGACAAAAAAAAAAAGAAACTTGTTTGTGGTTTTTGGCACAGAGCTCATGGGTTATACGTATGAAAGAAATCCTCTTTCCTAACATTGTTTTATTTTTCAGTGAGGAATGACTGTATTGGATGGTTTGCAATTAACAAACTGTCAAAAATAAAGCAGAATGACTGACATTCAGATGTGTTCAACTTGGTAATTGTCTGCCATCTAATTTGGTAATATGTCTATTATCCTGTCCCCATTGTAAACGGGATTCACTTTAGAGAGAATTTCTCATTTTCTCTCATTGAGTCTCTTTTGCTCCCTCTTTCGGAGTCCGCGGGCCGTCCCTCTGGTCAGCTGCAGAGAGGGGAACCTGAAAGGAAGTGGAATAAACAAAAGGAAAGCAAGCCAAACAAAGCTGCAATGAGGCTTTGGTAGACATGCTGGTTCAGGGGCAGTATGTGCACAAAGAGCTCTCTGTGAGAGTGGTAGTGCTCCGTATTCCTGCGGAGTACTCACTCAGTCACACACTTGCACATGCTTTACAATCACACACACAGAAACAGTACACAGAGATACATTTGACTGAGCGTACCGTTTTTAATCTTTTACTCCACAAATGTGGCTTTTATGGAGTCACCCCTTAACCTTTTAAGGGAAAAGTGCCAACAGATGTCTGTAAATGACCACCTTTAGGTTTCCAGGGACCAGCATTGGTAGCCATTTTCCTTACATTACCATACAGGTAATAATTTAAATTCAAGTCTAGGGCTGCACGATATTGTAAAAGAATGCACAATTAGCTATATGCCATTTTCAGGTTTTGTGAGGTGACTAATGGGGCCTATGCAGTACCCCTTAACCACATTACAAGATAATGTTATATTAGACAGACTTTTCTTGTAGATTATTATTACACGTTTGAGTTACCTTGCCTTACTTGACATGCGTGTCCTGCAGTGTGACTATTGCACTTGTGCACATCGCAATGTCAATGCTATAATGATATATTGTACAGCCCTATTTAAGTTTCATGCTTGTTGCTGTTAGTGTAACTTTTCTTAAATGTCAAAAGTATTAAAAGAAATGCCAAGCCCTAATGGATACCTAGGAAAGTAAATTTGAAATAAAAATTTAGTTGAATTTGCCATTATGTCAGTACTGCCTCCATCAACAGTTCTTTAAAGAGGTATTAGAATTAAACCTTTTAAACCCTGTGATGACTGAGGCTGTCCTTTTTCAGCTAATGTATGTTTCTAATCTGATTCTGATCTGCCTGCTGAAGCCTCTGTGAGTACTTGCACCATAAGGCTACCATAAACATTATTAACAAAGGTTACCTGTCTTGAATCTCAGAGGGAACTTAAGCAACAGAATTATGTACTAAGCTCCAGGAGTCTCTAGTGTTGAGACTTACCAAAGTTGTTTGTGCTGGATAAATGGCATGTCACACCCTATACTTTCTCAAATTTCGGCCACTTTGTGCTGCACCAGAGAGGCAAACTACTGCTTACTTTTTTATCTTTCCCTCCTCAGTCCATCTCTTGCATAATGGTAGAAAAGGGATCAGTACCAGCAGGATTCAGTGAAGTGTGGGTTGTTGTTGCATAGCTTTTTCTCTTTGCTGATGTATTGGGTTTATTGCCTAAAGTGCAAAACTACAGGCCTACATGGTGTGTTGTGCAAGTAATGGAGTACCAGGAATACCTGCATGGATTGAAAATATTTTTGCAGAGAAAGCATCAACAGAGAAAGTTTTCTTATTGCTTAACCTTAGACTATGTAGTGCCAGTTAACCCATTACAATCCAAATCACACCAAAAGTCCTTGTTTGTGTTTTACATAATGCTGTACAGAGTCCCACACCATAAATCTCTTGTACATGCTGCAAAAAGACTGTGTAAAACAAATAAAAGACGGTAGATTATGCATATCACTCATGTGGAATATACATGCATATCTCATATATCTCATGTAGTCCCTTATTATGGCACAGTAATGCATGACTTGAGTGAACCATAAGATAACAGAGTGGTAGGAACAGCTTGAAAAGGTCAGTTACAGCAGTCATAGAACAGAGAGAATTCATGAGGCTGTAAAGTGGCAAGGTGTACAGGAGGTTGGGCAGACGTGGTAAAGCAGTATCTATAGTATATGAGTAGTAATAACGGCATGCAGTTAGGTAAGTTCAGTGAAACATATTTTGAAAAGAGGCTGCCTTCAGGCGAGTTAAAAATAGTTTATTTCACATTTTTTCCCCTGGCTACAGTATCTATATCTATGGTGGCCTGCCAAAGTTTTTTTCAGTTGCCTTAAAAAATGCCAAAAACAAGCACAGGAAATGCTGCGCTGCTAACAACAATTATATAAACAATTATATAAACCTTTTACAGTGTAAGCTCTGCTTTAATGCAAATTCCACACTTCCACTGGATACTTTTCACAGTAAAAACCTCCCAGTGAAGATAATTTTCAAATAAATCCTGCGACTGGATGCGCGGCTGAAACTGTGGAGCATGAAACTTAAAATGCAAGCAGTGCACTTTTATTTAAAAGTTTAACGGCACTTCTTCTTACAGAGTTTATTTCTTAACCAACTTTCCATTGGCCCAGGATTCGTGTAAGTAAGTGTGATGGAATTACGGTCGGGCAGCAAGTTGTCTGTTCGATATTTTTAACAGAGATAATCATTAACCACATTGTCATCAGCTACTAGGTTTGAATGATTGAAAGAGCAGAGCACCTGCAGAATCTGCAGAGGAGATAAACTGGTTGGGGGCCTGTATAGATAGTGTCACCAGCACCCCTCCCTGCTGTTTTGTCTTGTCTTTCATGGTGTCATGCGGTGTCTTGATAGCTGACAGGTAGTGGCCCACTGATTAGTGAGGACAACTCAAGTTGTGAACCAGTGGTGAGAGTTGTGAGACGTCAGGATTTCTACTGGTATAAATAGCCATTTGCTGCAGGTAGAACATCCTGCATGAGTGGTGAGCGGGAAGGTTGTTTGAGGACAACGTAATGTCAATTATGTAATTGAATGCATGTATAGTTCCAGTGCAAAGCTTAACATAGCACATAACAGGCCATCTCCCTCCTATGCAAACACAAATTGTAAGCAAAGGTGCCCAAAAACCAGGTTGGTGTCATCTGCAAACATCAGCACCAGTGGTGCATTTATTTAAAGAATAATTCATGTTTGATAAATGTTGTTGAATTAATACCGTATCTTGAAATGAGGAAGAGTTAGCATACTGGGCCAAGTCTCTCAGGTGTGACTGAACCATGCCAGGGTTTCTCTCTGGTACCTGAGCCTGCACAGATATCTTTTCAGGTGCATCATCGGCCCACAGTTCTTTCATTATTTTTGTGATTCATTTTGTGTGATGAAGTCAGTACAATATTTAGCCAGATAACGTCTATAAGTTTCCGTGATGTTGTAATACAGTATCTCAAGGTGCTTGCTGACACTTCCTCCACTATTCTCAGTGTTCATTCATCTGCAGCTTTGTGGCTTCCACTGGCGGGGACAGGAGGCAGCTGCTCCTTGGTACGCTCAGGGCTGTTCGCCAACAAGGGCATTTTCAGTTTGTCAAGCATTGTCACTTCTTTGACTTTTCCATATCCATGGCATTCACACCAGAGAAACAATTTTTTTCAAAGATCTTAACAAAATGACCAGATCTTTCTGGGCCTATAGATTGTTATACCCATTGCTGAGCATCAACAATGTTGCCTCGTAAGCCTACAAATCAAAACCTAGAATACCAACAGTACTCAACAACAGAGCTTCCCTCATGATGTAAAACAGGGAGACTCTAACACTGTATAAGAACCAGAATTGAAGAGTTTTAATTCAGCAGCTACTCATAACTTTTCTTTTTGTTCAGTAAATTCAGAATCAGATCTGTGTAAACCAGTAGCATTCACCTCTGCCTTCATGATGTGAGAAGTCAACTTCAATTCTTTCATTCAGTGAAAGGTGTCAGCGAAGCAAGTTTCAGCTTGTATACTCTGAGGAAAATGTGTGAACCGTTGAGAAACCTCCCATTTCACCCCTCCCCTTTTCATTTCCTGTGCTTCTTTTTTTTTTCAACTTGCAAGTTGAGGTTGCTATAGCGACACAGAGATGGAATAAACTTCCTGTCTGCTTCCTGTGGTTAATTGCGGCCTCTTTTGTCTCTTTATTTTTCGTATTTTACAATCTCTTGCACACGTCAGATGTGATGATTTCACACTATTCATCATGTCATGTAGATAATTATAACATACACAGAACATTATGAGTTTGCTTGATGTACAAAACACATTTTCAAGTTTGTTTTGAATGTGGATCTGTTTAGAGTATTTAGTTATGTCTTTCCAGTTAAATTAATGAACATTTCAAGACTTTACCAAAAGCAGGAGAAGAAACATGGTGAGAGTGCTTTATAACTAACATGATCTAGCTATAAGCGTCGTGTGGCACAGCAGTTGAGGAGTACCAGTTTTTTTGTGAAACAGTCTTTTTACCAGCTGTTCATAATTTTCTCTGAACCTCTCACCACAAAATGTACTGACAAAGTGTTGTATTTTAAGTTCATATGTGTTGGCCACAACACTCTTAGCATACAAAATGCACTAGAGGTGGCAGCACAGTGGGTCTAAAATTGAAATAGAACGTGTTTGTTTTTAAATAAAAACTCAATACCTTTTAGGCACTTTACTTCATGTGCACTGTCCTCCAAGACTAATGCCAATGTCAGTTTTTAACATCAGATTAAGTTGAGTAAAAACTGGATTGGATCATTTTACTTTGTTCAGTTCTGGATCAGACACTTAATTGAGTGCCTCGCAGTACACAATAGAAATTGATTAAATAATATTTAAGTATTTAGAAACCATGTTGATTTGAAAATGACATCTTAACTCAAAACAAAAAACTTGACTTGGCTTTTGGATTTTGCTGATATCAGACATTATATAATGAGAATGGTAAATACAAAACATGTAAATATATTTATAATTACTTTATTTATTATTTGGCTTTAAAGTTCATCTTGAAAGAGAGCAGGTTTTATCTGAAAGTTAAAATTGGATTCACCGTGTCTCATTTAAACTTGAGTTGAAATACTGAGTGATGATGTTTGCTCCGGCCATGTCAGGTGCATTGGTCTGGTCTGCCCTTTCATGTCTGCAGGCTTCAAGGCCAGGACCAGCCTCTGATTTTTAGGGCTGTGAGAAGGCCAGTCGTCTCAGGCAGCCTTGGTCGCCTCGTCTGCTCTTTGATCGATGGCCTTTCAGTTTGGAGTAATTATTCCAGGCCAGACTGGGAGGCTGGTGACTTTGTCGACTGTCATGTCCGCACAAAGGTTTAGAAACCTAAGAATTCTGATTGCCTATATAAATTGCTTGCATCCACAGCAGATGCAGGTAAAAGTTCACCTTCAAAAGGTTCACCGCCCTAACTGAAATGCTAGATGAATCTTTCTGTTGGCAAACAACAAATTAGTTAATTACAGTATCATCTGGTAATGTGTCTCGTCACTCTGCCTGTCTCAGCAAGTTCAAACCGTTGTTTCACTTCCTACTTTCTATGATAATTTATATTGTGTTTCAATACAGCCAAACATTGTAATTTATGTTTCTTTTTCTGTTCTTAGAGTCTATACAGGTATAAAATAAGGATTTAATTACAGCTCATAAATGCCACTTGTATTATGAAGACAGTTGAATAAATCACTGTGTTATCGTCATGAAATTATCTGTCATAATACTGTTACCATAATTACAGTTGAATGACCGTCAGCTATATCAACATTTGGAAATAAATAATAATAGGAAGCTGGAGGTAACAGAAAGTTGTCTCTTAACATAAGTGGTCAACAGCACCTGACAGTAAGCAGGGATACATCGTTTTTCCTCGTCCACACTACAGCACAAAATTTGCACTCAGATTAGATAGATAGATAGATAGATAGATAGATAGATAGATAGATAGATAGATAGATAGATAGATAGATAGAGCCTTTTGAGAAGTTTCAGAATCCACTGAAACTGAGGTCTTTTTCTTTCAAACTCTTACAATAACCTTTTAAGATGCTTTATAAATTAGGTTCTGTATTCTCAAGGTTCTGCCTTGTGGTGGACAAAATCTTATTGAGAAAAATATACTGGATTTGTGACCTGTTCTGAGTTCTTTGCTGTTGAACCGATCAGTATGATAAATTAATTACTATGATAACATCCCTGAATCAATCACATTTAAATTCATCTTTTGTCTTTGTCATATGCCTTGGCTGTGTGAAAGTGCAGAAGTACCTCAACTTGACTTGAATTTTGATTTTTGGGAAACACTGTTTCATTCTCAGTTCTTTTTTTTTTCTTTTTTAAATAATTGTCCGAATTTTGTCAAAATCACCTATTAGAATTTCACACAACCAACCTTTGAGAAGATAGAAACTTTCAAAATACTTGCAGATTAATTTTCTGTTGACCTCCAGGTTTTCACCTTGAATATGATCATGTATTAGGACAATATTCAAGAAGCTTCTGATTTTATTGTTTCCTCACCGTCTGGCTTTTGTTACTGAGCATGTTTTTATCCAAAAATGTATACCACACTTCTTGCACAGTTCATTGATTATATTTTGATGCACCAATCTATAATTCATTGAACC
This sequence comes from Dicentrarchus labrax, assembly GCF_905237075.1. NCBI lineage: Eukaryota > Metazoa > Chordata > Actinopteri > Moronidae > Dicentrarchus > Dicentrarchus labrax. The sequence goes on along the minus strand of NW_026136711.1, from coordinate 19,300,247 downwards.
TTTTTCCTCTATCCTTCAGTCTGTGTGCCTGTACATGTGAATGTGCGCATCTGAGTACAAAGGTTAGTGCAGGAGGTGGGGGCTGGTAATGGATTCATGTATAATACATCAGTAATACATTTCTAGTCACCCATAGCCCATGATGCAGCAGATACCTCCAGTGAGCTCAGTCAGGACCACCATACCCGGTATAACTGTTTGCTTTCCTCTTTCCAGTTGATGGTGAATACAGTTTTCTTACAGTGTGCCTATTTGGAGGATCAGTAGAACAAATCCATACTGTGAGGGTTTTTTTCAAGAACTATATCATATACTAGCACTCATGGTTCAGCTTCATCATCGGGAGGCTGCAGCTGTTGTGACTGTGGACTATAACAGAATAGAATAGAATGGCTTTATTGTCACTGTACACATGTACGATACAAAAAAGGGAGGTAAGGTGCACAGTCCTGAGGAGTATGTACATTTGAAATTAAATACAGTGCTATGTACAGTGTTAAATATATATAAATATTGCACATTATATATATATATATATATATATATATATTATGGTATGGAATATTGCACATTGTATGATATTGCACAGTAGGTATGTATGTAGGTTTAACAGTGTTTAATAGTGACTGAAGAGAGTCCGGGGGTTGGGGTGGTTGGGGCATGTGAGAGTTCAGAGTGGTTATTGCTTTTGGGAAGAAGCTGTTTTTGAATCTATTTGTTCTAGTCCTAATGCCTTGTAGTGCCTCCCTGAGGGCAACAGGTCAAAAAGGTCAAAGCCAGGGTGGGAACTGTCTTTGGTGATGGTTTTAGCTCTGTTGAGGCAGCGGGAGGTGTAAATGTCCATCAGGGAGGGGAGAGGGCAGCCGATGATCTTCTGTGCTGCCTTTACAACTCTCTGGAGCCTCTCCCTGTCTGCAACGGTGCAGTTGCTGTACCATACTATGATACAGTATGTCAGCAGGCTCTCGATGGATGAGCGGTAGAAGGTCAGCAGCAGGTTGGAGTTTAGTTTGTACTTCCTGAGGACTCTCAGGAAGTGTAGCCGCTGCTGAGCCTTCTTGATGACTGCCGTGATATTCTCTGTCCAGGAGATGTCGGCGGGGATGAGGACGCCGAGAAACCTGAAGGTATGGACCCTCTCCACACACTCGCCGTTGATGTAAACGGGGGCTGGGTTGGTGCTGTGCTTCCTGAAATCAAAGATGATCTCTATGGTTTTCTTGGTGTTCAGAGCAAGGTTATTCTCTGAACACCAGGCTGCCAACTTCAGGACCTCCTCTCTGTAGGCTGCCTCATCACCCTTAGAGATGAGTCCGACCACTGTAGTGTCGTCGGCAAACTTGACAATGAGATTGTCATTGTGGGCCGAACTGCAGTCGTGGGTGTAGAGGCAGTACAGGAGGGGGCTCAGCACACAGCCCTGTGGGGAGCCGATGCTCAGCGTGCGGGTGGAGGAGAGGTGGGGGCCAAGTCTCTCAGTCTGGGGTCGGTTTGTTAGAAAGTCCTTTATCCTGGCACATGTGAGAGGGGGAAGGCCGTGACTAATACCACTGAGTGATGCTAAGCTTCCCTGCTTGAAGTGAGACTGAAGCTCAAATATTGATTGTGTCGAGTGGCTCTTCCTGTGAGTGTGAAGTGGCTTTATGTGTGACATAAAATAGTACAGTATGAGGTAGGATGTTATCACTGTGGTCAATGATCTGCTTTATTAATATGTTATGTAGTCTTAATGCATCAAACTCTGACACGTAAAACCAACTTCAGTTGCAAAATTTAATTGTTGTCAGAGGGCTGCCAAGTAGAGTGCTGTCAGTAGATCTTTATATACTCACTGTTTTTAAAGGGATGTCGCTGAAGGAGGGGAAAACTAAATGATTAATGAGGGCCAAGAGCTGAAATATGTCAGCTATGAGAGATAGCTGGGATGAGGGGCAAAATTAGTAGCGGTCGCTCCTGTGATCATCTATTGCCAAAAGTTATGGATAAATATCCATGTCTCAGTTGTTTATGCCAAAGTACATACATTGCTGCATTGAATCATTACCATAAATGCTATATACATGGCACATATTTGCACAGAAACACATGTCACCTGTATACTTTTAAGCTTAAACAAATGGAGAAGATTACAAAACCATAGCCAATCACATCTCATGATACAATCAAATTTAATGTTTTAAACATCTGCCACTTATTCAGATACACAGCTGAGAATTGGTTCTAGACCACGGTGCTGTTGTAGATGGAGGAGTGTGTGTGTGTGTGTGTGTGTGTGTGTGTGTGTGTGTGTGCGTGTGCTCAGAGGGATTGTCTTTCAATACCCTTGATGCTATCCCAGATCTTTGTCTCTAGCTAGGGCAGCAGCACAGTGTCAGAGGTCAGGTAACACAATCCTAAACGTGACCTCAGCAGATGCCTGTAGGATGTAAGCTCTGATTAAAATATATAGAAGTTGGTGTCAAAGCAGAGTGAAGGAGGTTGGTACAAAGACACACATACATTATGGCTTTCAGCAGATGGATAGTTCTACTAAATGTAGGTGTTGTTTAATTAAATCAAGGGTCACTTCACAGTCTAAAGTAGACCTGACTTTTTTCAGTCAAATCAGATTTGGCTGTTCAATACGAAGATTCGACTATTTGCTTCTGGGGGTTTTCAGTTCCTGTGGTGAAAATGCGGCTACATAAATCTTGTGTCTCACGTTCTAATGTATTTCTCTGTTATATGTGATCAAGAACATCAGATTTCCACACAGAGAAAGTAAAAGTGAGTCCTGTGTGTGTCTCTGTTGCCGTGCTGCTGCAGCTCTATCAGTCGGAGAGTCAATCACAGTGGACGGCAGTAGAGGACGTACCACTGTCTGGTTCAAAAGTAGATTAGCCGACTTCATTGACAGTCAGCACCCAGAGAGCATTGGAGCAGCCATTAACTCCATTAACTACCACTCTTCTCTGCTTCCATCTCACTTATTTTTATGGTTTGTGGTCATTTTGAGGTGCATCTTATAAAGTGTACAGCCTCCCATGCTGTCGCTTTGTGCAGTGATGCAGCTAAAAAACAAAAGTGCAGAGCTCATGCTAGCATTTGGGTGTTTCATGGTTATCCTTTTTTGAGATATAGACCTGTTTATTTGCGGGAGGAAATCTGCTTCAGATGTTATGGCCCGTTACAAAAAGCTCACACGGCTGTAGACTTTAAGCACCCTTCTGCTTGATGCTGCTTCATCCTTACAAGCAGTTCAAAAATCAACATCAATTATGAATTCATTCCATCTGGTGGGGCTGTGATTACTCCTCCTGGCACTGCAGCGGGCCCGATAGCCTCTCCTGCTAACAGCTCTGTCAAATGGTTTCACTACTAGAATTCATAGCTGACGAAAAAAGGGAGGAGAGACACTTGGGCCAAAGCCAGGAAAGAAATGAGAGCGGGAGAGACCTCACCTACTTTTTCCTTATTGACACATTTAAGGAGCAGGATTATGTAATGTAGTTTTTAATAATTATTGGTGACTGATGGATTGGAGCTTCCCTGTTGCTATGTGCTTCTTAATTAGATTTTTATACACTTGGCTGCTACTCAGGGGCTGCGGATTACAAGGTTGTTTGAATTGTCGACAGTTCAAGGCAGGGGCCGGTTAATTTGGCACCCTCACATTGGGACCTTACTCTAGTGTCCCGGCGGGGTTTCTGAGGGCCTCCTCTCTTCACCTTTCACCCTCCTCCGTTGATCCTCTCCACTGTCTGCCACGATTAATGGTTTGCTGTCCCACTCATTACAGTTTCCCATCTTCGAAACGCTGTCACCTCTGCTTTTCTCGACCCCCGCTGACTTTTGTCCTACTTCCGTTCTCCAAAAGCACTTCACCTTCAGGTGGCACTTCTACCAGTGTCTCAGCAGGCCTCAGCCTCTCCTCCCTGTAGACCGGGAAAGCAGTTGCTTTAGAGGTATTACCTGCCCCACATTCCTTTTCCCATCTATCCAATTAGTGAAACATATAATTTTCCTAATTACTCTAACAGTGTGTGTGTGTGTGTGTGTGTGTGTGTGTTTGCGTGTGTGTGTTTGCCTCCCGGATGTGTAGAAAAGGGAGCCTTTGAGGGAGGAACTGTGGCCAGGGGGAGTTCAGAAAGTTGCTTTTAGATAGAGAGATCTGCAAATGTTGCAAGACATGGCGGTACCTCAGAGGGTAAAAATGAACTATAGATATTTCTGCTGTAAAAAGAAAGAAGTCAGTCTCCTCTGCTTCTTTGTCCCATCAAAACTGCTGACGCCTGACACTATATTTCTGAAGATCCTCCCATCACAATCTTATCGTTATGTGGGATTTTGGCCATTACAGCTGAACAACTGTAATGAGAAAATTGGATTTTCTTTATCTCTGACCATAAAAATAAAGACAGTCAGAAGTACGTCTTGTGATGTGGGTCCTGATCAGCTGTTTGATCAACTGTCAAGGTCTGAAAGGGTAAGACAGCAACTGCAGAGGGGTGGAACTGTAGACATTACTAGCAGGGAGCTGTCAATCTATCATACAACCAGCTGCCATTTCCTTCTTGTTGTTTTGCTTTCCGCATCCCTCAGTGGGAATTAGGAGACAGAAGACATGTTTTTCTAGAGGTCCCAGTAGCCTGTCATAACATTGTACCTCTAACACACTTTTGAGGCTGACAGATTCATGTGTTCCTGCGAGCTCCATTATCAACTGAACACTTCTTAGACACACTTCAACATGATACCTCAGTTTTATTACCCTCTCTTCTATTTGCTTTACCTCTCTCAGCAGCCCTGTGCATTTCAGTCGTCTATTGATGGAAGAGTATGTCTGTGCAGTATCCTTTTCTTCAGACAGTGTGCATTGCTAGTAGGCATTTTTATTGTACTAATAGGACTATTCAATACGCCTATGGCAGGCAGTTTGATGCAAAACCAATACAGTTATACACTGTAACTCTACTACCTAATTGAAATTTGTATTAATTTATTATAATTTCTCACTAAATAGAGTTTGGATCTGTGTGTTTTTGGATTTTATTTTTTGATTATCTGTATAGCCCCATATGAGTAATATGAAGGCTATCTCCTTTCTTTCCTCTTGATTTTCTAATATGCACTGGTTCATCTTTACACCTTCTAATCGCTGAGGAGGCGCATCGTCCATGTGGTTCTCCTGTGACTAATAACCTCTGCAGGAGTCACACAACTACCACACAGTGCTTCAGGCTCCATTGATTCACTTTCTGCATGTTTATGGCCCCATGAGTTTTGCTTTCTTTTCTCATGCCTTGAAATCTGCGATGTTAATGATTGATCAATTATAACCATGATCTTGATCTTGCTGATTGCAGGGCAAGAGGGGTTTTCCATACACAGTAAAACATTTTAACATGTTGAAGGTGTGAGTTGTCCCAAACTGGCCAACCTCTTAATTATGGTTACTTTTCCATTGAGGAAAAACATAATTTTTTTGGTGTTTTAGGAGCTTTTAATAATTAATGGATAATTGTGTCTGTGACTGCCAATTGGTCATCAAATGTGAATTGAATAAAATGTTATTTTCTTCTTCCACCTTCATTAGCCTTACCTCACATTCACTCAGTATACATAGAAGAGGTAGATTGGGTCTTCTAGCCTCTCATCTCTCTCTCTGCTTTGGCAGCAGTTGTCAGTTTTCTGTCCAGACTTGCTCTTTGCCCGAGGCATGGTAACCATCTGTTGGAGGAGACTGAATCTCTCCATCCCTGTCTTTCAAACAGACAGATATGCCCAAGTATGTGTACGTGTATGTGTGTGTGTGTGTGTACGCGTGTTTTTTGCGTACTCGAGTGTACACATGTTCATGCAAGCTGCTTCCATTTCCTCCTTGATTGGATCTGAGAATAGGAAGTGGCACATGTGTCTCTCAGAGGGCCTCTGGTCTCGAGTCTAGATTGGCACATTTCTCAACACATAGCTGAGAAGAACAGGCGGCATCGGGCTGCCTCACGGCTGGTGTGTAGGCGGCTGAAGACAGTGGGAGGAAGAGTTTGAGATATGATGAAAATTGAAATTAATTAGATTATAGAATAAAGAGTGACTAAGGCCGTGGGGAGATGGAGAAACTATTTTGTTGTCTATGAGATAGCTGCATATGTCAGGAAGTTCAGTGTAGTGAGTGTAGTTTTGTTTCACTGAATACCGCAACAGGCTAGAGTTGCGAACTCAGCGCTTTTGTTGTTGTTTTTTCCCCTTTCTAACCCTGTCCCTATGCTTTTCTACCTCTGTTTCCTTACTTCCTTACTCATCTTGGCTTTAACACAAACTGCCTCATTACTTTTTTCCCTGTATGTTTTGTGTATTTTATATTAGTGGGGAGATTTTGAGATTTCAGATGTCTCATTGTGTTATTTGTTTGAGTCTCAAATGTGTGCCTCAGGCTGCTGAGAGTGAGAAAAGAGACTGTGAGAAGTCTCAAGTCAGTGAGAAGTGATGTCTAACAGTGAGACGAGCCTTGCCTGCACGGCGACCAATATTTATCAGCATGCTAAGGAAACCTCATGACATCCGACGTTTGCCTTTATTGTGTACAGAATTAAGCTTTAAAGCCAGCGCATACTTGATATTCATAGTTCAGTCTGTCACCCAATGGGTCAGATATTGATTTATTCAACAGATCTGCTCCGAAGTGGGGACAGAAAGGACCAGAGGGCTATCACATTATGAATTTAGTGGACAGATGAGCCTGACTTAAAAGAAAATCTTCTTGTGCTCTTTCCAATGTCTTATTGAACTTTCCCTTGGTTTGTTACTTAACTTTCTCTACATTCAACGGCAGCATAAGAATCGGTGAAATAATTGTCTCATTAAAGCGTGTGACATTCATTTTTCACACAGCAGAGCTGATGCTTTATTCATTTTCCAGTGAATTGTCTAATTGTCTGCATGCCTGAAGGTTCAGAACAAAAGCTCCTTAGTAATTACACAAAGGCAGTCTATTTTGGACATTTTAAACAGCTTGTAATAGTGTCGCCCAATATGGGTTTTTCAATGGCCGATGGTCGAGATATAATCCTGATATCAAAACAAAGAAAAGTCACGTACAATTCTATTCTATAGGAAATTCATGCATGTGTTTACAGCAGGAAAGTTATAGTACAGTGCTCGAAACCAAAACTCGGGGGGGGTGCTAACAACGTTCCACAGCAAGCCACACTGACATGGCTGCTGCAGATGAGTCTGAAGAAATGTTTTGTTCATCAGCCTCATGAGCACAAACATCGGGGGCAATTCAGATGATCTCAAAATGCCAAATAATCTTTCTCTGTTATATAGAATTTCTCTTTCCTTCATCAAAACACCAATTTTCACTTCCTCCCCTCCCCAAAAAGAGTCTATAAAGGTACACTCTCTGAGTTTGTGGTATTGCCCCAAATCTCAAAGTTTCTCCTTTCATAACATCAGAACATGTGAGGAAACTTGCAGGTCATGTAGGGTATCATAAAGAGCTTGCTGGGATTTCACTCGCTTACAAATCATGGTGATACTCTAAAACTGAGCTTATCGACTGAACTCAGTACAGTTCAGCATATCTTCCTCCCATCAGCCGTGAGATCTAGCTTCTTCAGCCGTTTCTCTGCTAGTGGTTGTAAAATTATTTGCTGTGGCTGGTGAAGGCAGTTGTCATGCTGAGTGAAAGGAGGCGGAGCATGGTGAGTAATTTGTGCGAGCTTATAGCGCTGATTGGAAAGGTCCAGGCCTAAACATCAACAGCGGGCCTGTGTTCTCAGCTAGCAGGGGCCCACACTGCTGCCTTTGTGCCTTTGCTCCCAGTCCCACCAGGATGGGTCACACTTGCGCCAAACACATGCACATTTATTCACAGACAGAGTGAAAGCCTCAATACCAAGGGAGGCAGACCTTTCAGACAGTTAACATTTTTCAGCTTGATGAGGCCGTGGCTGCAGGATGATGATGATGATGATGACATAGGCACTGCAGGAAGATAGAGAAATAAGTTGATTGTTTTAAGCTATTGATCCTCAGTCTTGACACAGAACAGGGGGAAGTACCCTTCATTCTCTCCTCCTTTTATGTCTGGACTTGTCAGTTTCATCATGCTTCACTGAATAACGAAACTCTAGAGACGGTGTGAGCATGCCAGGAATTCTCACAGTAGAGCTGGCTGGCACACTTCTTCCTCTCGTCGGGTTTCATCTCTGCAAATGTGGGAGTCGATAAAGCTTTGTCAGTTCTTCTCTCAGATCCTATTTCTGCAAAAGACAACTGAAATTCCTTATTAGGATGTAGGTTTCACAGCTAAACAGAAAAAAATAGTGTAAATGTAACTGATGGTCCTGTTTTCTAGGCTTGTTGACTAACCCAGCTCTCAGATGCTCAAGTGTCAGGTTTCAGTTTTCAGTTTTGGGACCTCCAGAAAGCTTCTCTGTGCTGATGGCTACTGCCCAGTTTGGAGCGTATGACACCTAAAGATCAATCAATCACCAAGGCTTTCTATGTCTGATAAAGCACAGATAATAAAAACTGGTCCCCCTTAGTGAATAGTATATTAGTGTGGCATTAAAACACTGGCTGCTGTCCATGGCTGTAATGTTCACACACATTTGGTCTACTGCTGGATGTTTAGATGCCTCAACTCATCTCCTTTGCTGGATAATTATATCTGAGCCCCCCCAAAAAAACACCTGTTTGCACAGTGGGAGCTGTCAGATTTCCCCTGGTATGACAATTATAATAATAATAATTTAATTTCATTCCCAGGTGGCCTTAAACAGCTACCTGCTCATCTCCAAACAAAGGTAGATACCCAATTACAGGTGTACTCATTTGAGTCCTAAAGAAGTACCAAGTGGGTCCCATGTTGTCTGTAAATACAAACAGGAGTAATTTCCTTTATCAGCTCTCTAACAATTAAATGAATGAAACCACCATGTTCCCCAGGGCAACACCACACTTTGTTTTTAATATCTTACCTGACCCGAAGGGAGCAATGTATTCTCTCCCTTTTTGCAATTAGCAGAGGTTTGCTTTAGTCTGTGGCCACCTGGGACTTGATTAAAGCTGTTTCTGTTTGCATATGCCGATGTGCTGTGCGTAGGGAATGCATCCAAAGAGGACCTTACTCACTTACCATGACTGTCATCTGACCTGATTGTGTCACTGTTAATGACACCCCCCACCTGTGACATCATGGGGTCAGGCCCAGGCGCTGTCCTGCAGCAGCTGGACCCCAGTTAGTCCTGCAGGCCCCTTCGGCGCAGGTTCTCCTGGCACCCATCCCCTTGCTGGTTCTGCCTGTCTGCCAGTCACATTGTAACCCATCTGTAATCAGGCAATTTCCTGACTCTTGCTGGGAGATTTACAAATTCCCTGCCGCTTTCTTCTAGTACTACATATCTCTACACGCACACAGATGATATGTAAGCATGCCCACAGTCACATTTTTCTTCATTTTGTCTGTTTTCTACACCTTTTGTGTTCTATTGAGGGTGAAGGAACATACAGAATCTAACCAATCTTATTCAAATGAAAGTGGAGACTGAAATGGAAGTTGTCTATTTTTCCTCCCTGTGTCTTTTTTTTCTCTCCTCATTTTCTACTATGAGTCAAAGACAACCACAACTGTTGTACATGTTGCCCAGTTGCTAGGCATTGGGCAGTATTTATTTTCCTGCAGACTCAACTTTCCTTCATCTCCTGCTCTGCACAAGCAGTCAGTGTCCTCTGCATCGTGGTCAAATAGTTTAGTTTAATGCCCGTGTCTTCCATTCAATCTTCATGTCAGTTCAGTTTGTTTTTAGAAAGGATGTGCTACATGTCAGTTTAGTTATATTTTAGGTTATATCAAGTTTAAGATTAGTTTGTTTAAATGCTGTTAAATGTTGCTGAGAAAACCTGATGATCACTATGGTCTGTTCAGTCACCATTACTGTAGAGAGAAGCTCTGCTTCTTCAGCGCTGAATTATAACATTTTTTCCAAACAATCTTTGGAAAGTACCAGTATCAACAGAGCACATGGAAATGGTCTGTGTGTGTGTGTGTGTGTGTGTGTGTGTGTGTGTGTGTGTGTGTGTGTGTGTGTGTGTGTGTGTGTGTGTGTGTGTGTGTGTGTGTGTGTGTGTGTGTTCGTTCGTGCAGCTGTAGAGCCTCCATGCTCTAAAGGGAGATATGGTGATAATGCAGCATTAGCCTCAGATCAGACAAAGTGTGGTGTGAAATAGTTACAGAATCAGTGGTATTAGTCCGACTGTCATCAGAACTTGAGTTCCTGCCACAGCTTTTCCCACAGAACCACCAGCAACATAAGCTAGAGAGCGATTGACACTCGTATCACATCGCTAACCATGAAAAAGCATCCTCTATGATCTCTCAGCAGTCCTGTTAAGTATGTGTGTGTGTGTTTCATTCACTCAAGTCACTTCACTTTATTAGTAGAAACAATGTGTGCCCAGTCCTGTAGGAATTCTGCAAACCGTCCTTTTAAAGTACAAGTGCTTGTTCAGTTGTTGGCAGCCCTTTACCACCAGCTGGCAAGTATGAAATATTAAAGCGAAACGGTGCAGTACAGGACTTGCCTCTGCATATGTGTATGTATATTGTGGTCACTGTAGTCCTAATAATAAGGATGCAGCAGCAGTCCATTTATCATCTTTTTTTTTTTTTGGTGTACATAAACCCCCACTTTATATTGTAATCCATTGTGCTTTCAGTTCAAGTTTCTAGAACTCAGTCATGTGCAGATATATTCATTTTTATGCAGATTTTCACAGTATTATAAACAGTATTTTAAAATCAGATCATTTGAACAGATTCCACATGCACATGCCACAAAACTGAGAAAGTCTGCCAGGAGGTTAAGTGTATTTATATCGTACAGTAAAGAGAGCTTCTACCTATTTGTTAATCAAAACAGCAGTGGCACCAAAGGTATGAGCCAAACTTCACTGCACATTTCTAACTGTTAGCAGCTTCAGGTTCACTGGACAAACTCCAAAGGGCATGTTTACTACTTTCAGGAGAGCGTGTGCTTGTTGTGTGCGTGTGTAAGTGTGTGTGTGTAAGTGTGTGTGTTTGTGTGTGGTGAGAGAGGCCTGCTACCTCGGCCCTGGTCAGTCAGACTCACATGGACGCACATGTCTAGAAAGTATGTTCCGACAGTTTGCCTCCAGATTTGCATATCTGTGGCCGAGCCACAAAGGTTCTGTTGCTCTCTTCCAGATAAGTGCAAAATTATTAGTGTCCTTTATTAGTCCTTAACACTCAGAGGCAATAGATACAGTTAAGGGTCAAGAAAGGGGTTAAGAAAAGGTTTTAAACCAATATTGTGGTTTTAACCAGCTTGAATAGAATGAAGCTCGTCTGTAATATGATTTATTCCTGGCCAAGTACTCCATCTGCATTCTGAAAAAATAACTGGATTTATATGGAATGCACACTGCTCATTTCCATTGAATCGGTCTGCTTCTTAGTTATTTCCCATTTTCGTCAGCAGGGAATCTGTTTACAGTTTCCTATTCACGCTCAAGGTATGCAGTGTTCCAGAGCGAGCATTTCTTTCTTTGCTTTCCCTCCTGCTTAACAATATGGCCCACAGACTGTACGGCAGATGGATGAGCGCTTCATCACAGTGTGATTTGCAAATTGCTTGGTGGGCAGAGTGGTGACTTCAGAGCTCTGAGGTGGATGTAAAATAAAGAATGTTGCAATGTGTTTGTATGTTTCAACAGAAAAATGACCCCAGACACTCACAACCTTTTTGTATTTGTTACATTTTTGGTCACGTACTCGGACTTAGTGCACAACAAGGTGCATGATGACGCACCTTTGGACTGTCGGAATATGATATTCGTATAAACTGTCTTTATTTCAAGGCAAACTGGCACATCCGGCTCTATTAGCCAGTCTGAGCTCATACACTATGGTGGAGGCGTAGGAGCTGACAGCTGTGTGTGGAAACTATCTTGGCCCATTCCTACCCAGAGGCTTCACTGTGCATTTGCGTGCTGCATGCTGCGTAGTAGTGTATTTTGAGGGTCATCCCAGAAAGACTTAACCCCAGGCGAGTACGAGTGGAGAGTGCACTGACAGGCACCCCTGTGTGTGTGTGTGTGTGTGTGTGTGTGTGTGTGTGTGTGTGTGTGTGTGTGTGTGTGTGTGTGTGTGTGTGTGTGTGTGTGTGTGTGTGTGTGTGTGTGTGTGTGTGTGTGTGTGTGTGTGTGTAGTGTTAGATTCCTTGTGGCAGATGAGCTCTCTCTGGCTGCCTCAGGCTGTTCGAATAAACATAGCAGGGGATAAGACAAGCCCATATCCTGTCAGTGTAAGACGTTTCCATTAAAATGTTAACCATGATAAAGTGACTTGAAATAAAAAGAGGAGAATAGGATGGCAGGTGTTTTTTGTTCCTTTTGGAGGCTGAAAGTGACCGGGATGTTTTCACTGTAAGATTAAGACACCCCCTTACCATTTGAATTCAGACTACAGATAAAACCGACTGAGTTATAACTACAGGGGGAGAATCCCTGTAGATATTCAGTAAGAGAACAGGAGAATGGTCCAGGATGAAAATGAGGGCTGAGATCTGTTGCAGAGCTGAAGCCAAGGCTGGGAGGTAAAGGGAGGGGAGCAAGACAAGGGTCCAGATGTGAGACTGCCTTGCTGGCTCCCTGTTTACATTTCTCAGCTAACGGGAGAGTATTTTTAACCTCTGCCTGTTTTTGTTCTCTCTGCAGGTGCTGGAGAGTCGGGGAAGAGCACCATTGTGAAGCAGATGAAGTGAGTGACTGCTCATTGTTTTGCTTTTCCTCCCACAATCTCTGACAAATTAATATATGTTTTACATGCAGTACAGGCAATAAGAATATTTAAATACAGATGGTTTCCAACATTTATTTGAGGATCAGTACCTCTACTGCATCAACATGAAGATTTATGGCAGCACATTCATTTGTGGGTATCAAAGCAAGTGTGTGCACAATTTAATACCATGTTCACATTGGCTCCCATGCTCCAATGAATCATCATGTTTCATAAAGTGCATTTCCATCCACCACCTGTTTTTATCCGCATTTTCAATTTGCACATAAAAAAGACCTGAATGGAAACAGGATTTTTTTTTAAGGTCGCAATATAGTAAAAAAAAATATTTATACACTTGGCATATCGATGAAAGCGAAATGTGACTTAAAAGCATGTTTAAAGCACGTGACTTAAATGTTCACTGAAGCTCCTGCTTCACTGAATAGACTCAAATTTGCAGCAGACAGCAACATCAGGTTTATGTGGACCAATAAGGAGACTGTTACCTTTCTTAAAATAATACATGTAACAAACATAAATGCCATATTTCCATCATATGTTCTAGATCGTTTGACTGGCCTGCTTTTACTTAAGTCATCTTGATGTTGATAATGGCACCCTAATGCCAAACTACTAATATTCATATTTAGAGCCCAACCAATATATTGTTTGGCAGGTTTTGGCCTATTGCAGACATGCAACTCTTTTTTTCTGGTATATAATGCAGAAAAAAATGCTTACGTTAACAAAATTGTCAAGGATGGACACATTGTTGTTCTTTCACTGAAAACCCGACTCAGTCAGGAAATCTGAAGGAAGCATAATACAATAGTCCAATGTGCAAATTCAAGTAAACCAGATGTCAAATTAAGTCTTCTAGAGTAGTTTCTATTAGGAAACATCCTCTTTTCTGTTAGGGACACACACGCACACACACGCACACACACACACACACACACACACACACACACACACACACACACACACACACACACACACACACACAACAGACTGGCGATATGTATCTTTGTTTGCACTGCCGCTGATATTGTATATAGGGATGTCCTCTGATAAAAGCAATCTCCTAGCTAGCTGATATAGTGAGTATTGTTACCTGATACCTGTTGGGCAAATATCATACTCAAGTATACAGCAGAATTTGGTTCTGAATAAATTGAAGGAAAGAAATTGGCAATGCATTTGCTAAATTATGGTTAATTTTACTTCACATTTACAATGCTGACCAGAAATAGTTATTCAAGTACACAACATCTGAGACTTGCAAGAGGCAGTGAGTCATGTATGTCACTATGTAAACCGCGTCTCTTGCTTTGCTGATTGTTCCTGCTTCCAGCTGTAGGGTTTAACTGATTCTCGAAGGATGTTTTTAAAACAAAAATCTTGTAGGGAGAACTGTAATAGCCTCACAACGTGAAGATAAAGTGAGCAACTAAAAATTTACTCTGGGAGGCTGTTCAAGAAGCAGTGAGTCATGTCATGTAAACCACGTCTCTTGGTTTGCTGATTGCTCCTTCTTCCAGCTGTAGGGTTTAACTGATTCTCTAAGGATGTTTTTATCACAAAAATCTTACAGGAAAAACTCTAATAACCTCACAACGTTAAGATGAGCAGACTTGCTTCGGGAGGATGTTATAAAATCAATAATTCTATTTTTACTCCTTATCGATACCCAGCCCTTACTATACCTTGTACACGTGATCTGTTATAATGTTAGATTATGATAAAATAACAATTCAAATAGTGTTTTCTGAAACAAAGTTTGCAACGTGTCTCTAGTCAAAAATAACAGTATGGATTTAGTAAAAGTATTGTTTGTTTGAGGAGGGGAAACACTGTAGGCTTTCAGTCCTCTTGGCTGTGCCTCACAGTGTTTCACAGTGGGCTCACTTGCATTTTAATGAGGTCCCATTCAGCACAATAATTCTAACAAATTTCCAGTTTTTCAATTGAAGAAAACGCTGACATGACCAGCAGCAGGCTCAAAAGATATGAGCAGGGAGGAGTACAAACATAAGAAAACACAATTTTTTGCCCTCTTCTATACAGCTGAGGCTCTGATTATTGTTTGTTGAAGCATAAGTGAAACTGATGTGAATGAATGAAAGTTCCTAGTGTTCCTGTTTTGTGTTGCTGCACTGACTGGAAGCAATTTGATACATTTCTATGATACATGGTTCTTTAAAATCCCCTCAGTTGTGCGCATCAATGAACACCTACAGGCTTGATGCTTTTGATGTCATTAACAAAAGCACTCATCACACAAAACACAAAAAGGAGTTTCTCAGAATTTCTCTGTATATATTTTTGTTTTTAATATGTTTCAAATTCCCCTATCTGTGTTGTAAAGGTCTATCAAGCCTTTTAACTGACACTGAAGTGAAAAGAGAACAACACTACTGTCTTCTCTTTGCTCACAGAGGAGTAAGAGTGAATTCTTTCAGCTACCCAAAAATAGAGAGCAAACCTAACTGACTCAAATGTAACCTCTCAGTCTCAGACTACACTCTAAATTTCTCGGCTTTTTTTTGGAAGATGGACACACAATAGATTTCAGAGATACTATGTGTGGAATTTTCCTATTCTTAATTCTGACAAAACGGATAATTATGCTGCAAAAATGTCAACGGAAACTGCTGTAGTAATGATGGGGTTTCATTTTATGTAGTTTTGAAGTCCTTTTTTAAGAAAAAATCAGAAAAAAAAACACCTCCGGTTCACACTAGACTTACATGTTGTGACAAAAAGGCATAATTCTGCTTGCAGAAATGTGACAGCCACAGGATATGACAGCATTAATGATGGGATTTCAATGTAATCCAGTTTTAGAGTTCTATTTAAAATGTCCCCCCTGGTTGACACTAGACGTGCAAGTTAATTTTAACACAGCAGTAATTAAATATTTAAATGAGAAGGAGGTGGCCCATAAGTTCATACAACATAATAGGCACTGTCACTTCAGTTTGTCTGATTCAGTTCAAAGGATATCTCCAAAGTGCTCAACTGATTTCAGTCAAATCTCATGGAGAGTTAGGCCAAGAATTAAGCTTTGTTTCTAAGTGTCTTCTGTAATGCTTACAGTATGTAACCACACAGGACACAACCATCTTAATCAACACAAGGTCTTGGTTTTATGGAAAACTAATATTCGGTAATAATACATATTCACTCTATAAAACATTTGTTCATATTGTTATCTTATAATTATTTGCTAACCTAACCCTTGCCAAATGAGTCTCAGTCACTTGAAGTGTTAGAAAAGTCACCCTTTTACACAGCTCTGAATGTATTATTCCTGGTATTATCCAAAAAATCTGTATGATGTCCATGTGTGCAGATTGTCACATTGTCATGTGTTTTTAAAGACATACAGATAACAATACATTCATATAAGTAAAATCTTAATGTAGGCATTCAGGTGTAGAAAGCACAATTTCCTGATAATCTCAAATGCAAAGACCTAGATGACAATTGGTGTCCAATAATACCCATTCCTCAGATGTTTTTGATTTTAGTGATACAGATATTGCTTACTGTTACCAGTACTTAACGATTATCTTATTGATACTACTTGCCATAATTTGTTGCAAAAAAAGACATGACATGAAACGATGTGAAAATATTTCAGTTATTTTATTACTTTTTTGAAAAAGTATAAATATATAGAAATAAAAAGTGACATTGTTTTCTGAGTTACTGCATTTAGCTGCTTTTTTTTTTTTTATTTAGTGTGCATACACTTTTGAATGTTTTTAACAGCTGTTTATGCTGCGTTACATAAATAACAAAATTTTTGCCCAAAAGAATTTCTTGATATTTTGGTACTCACCAGTCATAAACCGGTACTGTTGTTTTACTCTTTCTCGATACCCATCTCTAACTATACCTGTTTATAATGTTAGATTATGATGAGATATGGGGGGACACTGTAGGCTTTCAGTCCTCTTGGCTGTGCCTCACAGTGTTTCACAGTGAGCTCACTTGCATTTTAATGAGGTCCCATTCAGCACATCACACAGCCAATGAGCATCCTGGCTGTGTGGCTCTCGTCTCTTGGCTGTGACGGGCCAGGGGAGATGGTTCTGTTTGGTTTCCAGCCCAGCAGCTTCTTTCTCAGCCCCGTGCTTTTTCAACCACATGCCTCTTTCTCTTCGTCTCGTTCCACAGCTCCAAAAGCAAGTAAATATTTGTTTTAGTGTCCTCTAGCTGAGAGATACAAAAACAGCTGAATTTTCCCAGTGCAGCAACCCAGCAGTGATTTGTGATCACATACGCACAAGATTAGATTGTCTTTGATAGATCTAATGAAATATTAAATATAACAACAAATGGACAACGTTTCCTCAGTGAGACAAAATATTTAGCAAGCTAGTCTTTCTTTTACTTTCTTTTAACAGCTGATGGGCAAATAATAAATAAGCAAACCACATAACAGCAGTATCTTCTCTAAAAGGGTGTAGGTTTGATTTCAAAAGTGGGGGTGGGGCACAATGAAGTGAGACCTTCTTGAACCACAAAAAGTAATACCTGCATTTGTATCAATGTATCGATCTACCAAATAACGAATTATGATGGAATTGGTTGTTGTGCTTTCCATAATAATGTTAATGTAACAAAAAAACAGAGAGAGAAATGAATAAATTAATGCAGTTTACTACATTGTCTTTGATTGATGCTCAATTGTAGCATCTAGGAGTAGATTAACAGTGAATAAAGTTTTTTTTTAACTTGAAGAATATGCAGAAGTGTTGAAAGTACTTTTTTCAGTCCTGAGTAGTAAAGTAGTAGTTTTACACCATTATAATGTGTAGTCATATGTAATAATGTCAGTAGTATGTTTTATTGAAATTCAAATAGTGATATTTATTTTTTACAAACTAGTCCTTTTCTCTCTTGCTCCTCCCCTCCCTCTCTCTGGTTTCTGTTTCCAGGATTATCCACGAGGATGGATACTCAGAAGATGAGTGTAAGCAGTACAGAGCAGTTGTCTACAGCAACACAATCCAGTCCATTATGGCCATCATCAAAGCCATGGCCAACCTTAAGATTGACTATGAGGAACCTACTAGAGCGGTAGGTATCTGAAAGCCCGGCTGGAGAACCTCTCCAACCAAGCTAAATGTGCCTGTTCTTGTTTTACATGACTTTGTCCTACAGATAGAGTCATTAACAGTATATTAGCCAAATAAACAAATATTACAGATACTTAAATGACATGGCTTCAAGTGCCATATTGTTGTCAGACTATTTAATAGAAAGCTGTTAAAAGTATTGTGTAATATTGCTTCACTCAGGCCAGTGATATCATCTCTACTTATCACAACTCTGCCTCCATCCTAACTGCCCATATCTAGCCTTGAGGATTTCAGCCCGCAGAAATTATGCAGCTCAAGAATTTCTCTCGAGTGCAGTGTGACAGTTTCTACTTGGAAATCAACTCTGGGTAGCAGATGCTTAAGCTGGACTCCTGCAGTGTCATCTTTTTTCTGCGTGTGTGTGTGTGTTTGTGTGTTAACGGAAACAGTAAGGAATTGCCTTTCAACGAGGCACCACCCAGGGAGATGATAAGATCACAGAAATAAAATTTAGGCATTACTCATGAGAGGAGAAAATTATGATTCCCTTTTCTATGCACTCATTGTCTCACAAATGTGATTCATGTATTCCATTCTTGCAGATCATTTGAAAGATCATTTTATACTGTAAGTATGTTTAGTTATAGAGGATGAATCAGTCTGTCAACTCCTTCATCAAAGTACATTTGAAAGGATTATGTTTGAAAATGCAGTGAAAAGGAGACAGCTGTGTGGCCATGCCTTTTGAACAGTCCGACAGTTCAACCTAATACAGCATATTTCCACTCACGAGCACGTTTCTCTTCCTATTAACTTACATCAGAGTATGTAAATAGTACATAAGGAAATCTGACCTACCAGATTTTCAGACTGTCAATTTAGCTGAATTGCATCCATACTTGCATTCTTTCCAATTGTCGCTCTCCCAGGCGACCTTCATTCCACAAGAGTTGGATAAACATGCTTTTATGTGGAAAGAGCTTTTTGACTGCCTGGTATATGTCAGGATTGGCTCTGCCACAGTAGCTAGCTCTGCATGGCAGGTTCTGCTGGACAGATTACAGTATTTCAGGTTTATTTGAGTTCCACCTTCTCCCCCTTTGCAGTGGCCTACACAGAGCTTTGAGCATCCTCGAACATTTCACAGATTTCAATTAAAAACACAATATTTGTCTCACAGTCGGAAGCAACGCAGCTGGCGTTCAGCAATATTCTGAATCAGCGTGTGACTACATCTCTTTATTTATATATAAGGAACAAACTGCTTTCATTGTACACACAACATAACAATTTGTGCAAACTTTTGGCAACCAAATAGTAGTTTGTACAATGCATACCTCTGCCAATGCCACCCCTAGATATGTCATGTTGGATTTTTACCAAATATGTATAATTTCTTTAGAGCCCCGTCAGTCAATTTCCCATCAGAAGTTACAGACATTGTCATGACTGTATCAGACTAATTTAGATGTTGATTTTCTTTAATCCAGAATGAGTTGAATTATCACTTTTCTAGACTCTATTTGGCTGTACCTCACAAAGTTACCTTTAAAACATGTAAGTTCTTTCATTTGTCTGTGGGATATTAATAGAGACCAAAGTTGGGAACTCCAACTTCAGAAGTGCCCAGCCATAGCCAACTGCCATATGAATGTAATGTGACTAAATGCCCTTCAGGTTGACTGAATGCCTGTTATTTGGGTTGGTCAAGGAGAGCGTAGGTATCAGAAATCCCTGGTATTCTGACATCCATTTATAACAGCTTCTGCTATATCACAGGATTTTAATTACCACCACGTGGTACACAGTAAAGAGCTGCTAACTTACTGTGACCTACAGCTGAAATGGAAGGCCAGGCAATGGTTAACTAATACATGAAAGCCTGCTCTCAGTAGATAACATCAAAAGTTTAGGTAAGCCCTTGAAAAACAGAAAGGGTCAGAGTGGTGCGATGAAGGTGATGTAAGCTGTGGACGATGCCCTTCTCGTGCTCCCAGCGAGTATAGCTGCAACTCTACCTTTGATTGTTGACACATAAATCCACCAATATCAATAGTCCATTTGCTTGGTGGCTGCCTGTGCCAGATTCGTTCAGATGGCTGAGTCACAACTCAAATGTTTTCAACGCTGAAAAAGTGAATCTCAAGGTTGTGTGTGTGTGTGTGCGTGCGTGCGTGCGTGCGTGCGTGCGTGCGTGCGTGCGTGCATTGTGTGCGTCGTGCATTGTGTGCAGCGGATTGCACAACAGTCCCCCTAAAATGGATAGAACAAGAGAATAGCCCTTGTTGTTAAAGAAGCTGCTCCTGATGACAAGAAACAACAGAAAGTTATTAACACTAAACGGGCATAGCTAAATTCAGCCGTAGACTTTCAGTGAATGCCTCCCTGCTCACTTGATACGGGGATCTCTGGGTAATAAAGGCAAGTAAATACTTCAAATATTAATGCAAATATTGATGTACTGTCTGTCATTTGACACATCTGTTTTTTCAGGCCACTGCACCTCAATAGGTGGATTCATTACAGTGCAAAGTCTGGTGGTGGACAAGATGTCCTAGGGCAAATTAGACCAATGATGGATACATACTTTTGGTCATACTGTTGCTCACTCTTTAGTTTACTTCTCTGTTTCTTCACTTCTCTTTTGTGTGGTCTGATTGGTCGAGAAAAAGCATATCTTCTTCCATTTGGCCATAAAACATGTTAAATCAGACTTGTGTGGAGGGCAGGGGGATACAGGACACAAATTACATAACATTGGAAGAAAAATACTGTTTTTGTTTCCATCATGGAAACCAACAGTTTCCAGTGGTCGCAGCTCTTATCTGCAATTTCTAAGTTTAGCAGATTTAGAAAGAGCTGTTTTTGAAAAGCACCAACTGGATACTCGCAACAACAGCAAGTTACAGTTTGTATGTTGACATGGCAGCTTGCTGGCACTCACCATATCAGATTAATGTTTAGTCCATTGAAACTATGCTCTCTTTTTGTTTAGTTTTCCTTTCTACTACTGGTTACGTTCCAAGAAAGCCTCCGTCACAGTTAGCCAGAAGCCCATTGATGAGAACAATACTATATACATTATAAACATGATATACGGTAAAAGCTGCAAAAATGTTGCATCTGGAATTTTACAATTACTTAAAAATAATTCAGAATCACGATCAATGAGGTATGCAGTTGCAGATTTCATTGTGTCTCTGGGCCTTACAAGAGACAAGTAGAATATTATCCATGTGGGGGGGGGAAAGCCCTGCATTATCATGCTTATCAGCTTTAACCAGTGAAGAAAAATGATGAGGGTTAAATAATTGAATTTCTTTTTTAAAGAGACCTACTCTATCTAATGGTGTGTGTGTGTGTGTTTTCTTGTCAGGATGATGCCCGCCAACTGTTTGCCCTGTCAGCAGCAGCAGAGGAGCAGGGCATCCTGCCAGAAGATCTGTCCAACGTCATCCAGCGACTGTGGGCTGACGGCGGCGTCCAGAGCTGCTTCACACGGGCTCGAGAGTACCAGCTGAATGACTCCGCGGCCTAGTGAGTGCCTTAATAACATAAAATACCATGAAGGATATTGTGTGGATTATTGGGTTTGAAAATTACTCCTACAACTTTCTCTAAAGTGATAAGTTGGCCATGCAGCCAATGTTACTTTTCATCCCCCTTTCCTCTATATCTGTTACATCAACACCATACTCTTCTCTACTTTAATAGTTTAAAAAGTTTCCTCTGTGCTGGATCCAGTTTTATTGCTTCATATATTGTTAATGTGGCACCACACTACATTTCTCTCAATCACAGCGCTGGCTGTGGAGAAGGCCCCCATAGAGAGCAGCTACAGTTATTAATAGTGAAGACATTACGGTTTTGTTTAACCAGTGGCTTTTACTTTTAAGTCTAGCCGTGTTGCTAATCTGCAACAACATGGCAACCTCAGCCTCTCTCCTCAGGTCTTAATTACCTAAATTACCCCTCATCTCTGAGTGCTCCATTAGTTGGCCACGTTGTTATAATGTTCCAGTATAATAACAGGGAGAGCGTGAGGTAATTGTGAGAGGCTGCTGGTAGGAGGTGAGAGGTGGTTATCACTCTGACCCTCGGGGATGCACTGCTGCTCTGAAATGGGCGTCCAGAGAAAATGGAGAACCTTCAGTGTTCGCTCAGCAGCAGCTGCCTGCAAGCTGCAGCAGGAACTATCTGCTCTAATTTCGGTTTAATAGGCAGGGCCTTTGGTAATACTATGACACCTCCAGAATGTGCTGCAAACTGTCAGGGGGAGTGTTAAATGTTCACAAATGATTGCTTTGCAGTCAAGGCAGTATTTAACTTACAGGGGGAGTGATATTGTTCTCTGTTTGTGTTGGCCAGTATAACCATAACTTCTCCGTGTCTGCTCCACCGTTCTTGTTAAAGCCGGCCGACCTGGAAGCATACAGCCTCACATTTAGTAGCTGGGAGAGTGGACAATGTACGACGTTTCATCATGGCTTTGTAGGGCGCTGAGAGAGTCGGTTGCTATAAGAGAGGACTAAATGAGTCTGGCACTAGACCATAATCCATGTCTGAGCACCTGCTGAGAGCCAGAGAAAGGAAGGGGAAGATAAAGAGAGAGAGAGAGAGAGAGAGAGAGAGAGAGAGAGATGGCACAGCTCACATTAACAGAGACCTCTCTCTTCTCTCTCGCTGGTTTGATAGAAAGGCACATGTACTGTACACTCTGAAAAGAATGCACCCAGCCACTATTATCTGAGGAAACAAGACTAACCTTTTCACATGTCTGTGAGTGTGTGTGTATTAAAAATATATTGCTCTTTCCTTGCACGCTGGCATTAGACTGTACAAGTCTATATAAACAAATAGTGCTGGGCAGTATGACCAACATTTCTATCACAGTATTTGTTTAAGATTCTGGTGGTTTCATGGTATATCACTTTATTTTGCAGGAATACATATAAATGTCATACTTAATGTCATCATGTATATACTGGAGGTTTTGATTATTATAGGGATTTCTTGGCCCCTCAAAATGAAACAATTTTTATTGCGCAAAGTAGAACGTAGTAAAAACAGAATGTAAAAATAAAAAAAGATATGTCAACAATTTCAACATTGTTTCCTTTTCAGACCAAAATATTTAAAAATAGTTGTGTAAACACTATAAACTGACATAAAACAACAAATCTCTGTTAAACCCATATAACAAAATACCATTATTTTGGCATTGATGGTTCTCCGTCACACTACAGTTGAGTACCTTTTCTTATTAGAGTGTAAGCTGACCAAATTCAATTAATCTTCAAGGCTTACAAACCCAATGGCCAAATCAAGCAGTGTTAGAATTTATGATGTGTGGACTACAAAAGCAGCCTAAACCTCTGTGGGGAGCAGGATTATGATTAAACTGTCAAACACGTGGCATGAAGTAGTGGTGCGGAGGATCTAATATCTACACTTGGACTGTGGCTTGTATGGGATTACACTGAGCACCAACACTTTATTACACAACACAGTCTTTTTTTTATGCAGTTGAATATTGTGCTGAAAGATTGAGAAGATTGAAAATATTTTTGTGTGCCTCCCATGGTAACATTATATTTGTAAAAGTTGATTGTGGTCTTGTTTTTAGGGATTTTATAAGGCTTTAGGCATGCTGGTCTGAAAAGTCAGATTGCTTTATCTGGCCATCTTTATACACACACACACACACACACACACACACACACACTGCTTCTCTTAAATAGATTCGGAACAGTGCGTAAAAACAGGCCAGATACATTGATAGAAAATAGAAAATGACATGGAGTTTTTAATAGAGTTAGTAATTAGAGTTTAAGTAGAGTTTAATAATGAATTGGGTGCCATGTCCTGGCTGTCTGCACTTGGTGATGTCTCTTATCACACCATATCAGAGGATTTAAACAAAAGTCACTGTCTTTTGTGTGTGTGCATGTAGTACAAGCATCTCAGTATCCCTTGGCAGGATTTAAGCTTTACAACACTGACTGCACAACATAATTTTGTGATTGCTGACAAAGAAAATTTATCTTTCTCAAGATTTTAGAACAGTTAAGTCCTTCTCACATCTGGGTGAAGGAACGGATGAGACCTTAAACAACCTTCCCCTTATACCTTACCTGAATATAACATCTTAAGATACATTCTCTCTGTGAGGTTATAGGGCAGCAGTCTTAGTTTGATATATATTGTTTGTGTCCGTGTTCCCATCAGCTACCTTAATGACCTGGAGAGGATAGCCAAGCCAGATTACATCCCCACACAGCAAGATGTGCTGCGGACCCGAGTGAAGACCACTGGCATTGTGGAAACACATTTCACCTTCAAGGACCTGCACTTCAAGTAAGATCCCACTTTTAAAGTTTTTTTGTCTCAGCAGCATTTTGTGAAACACTGTTCAAAGTGTTTCATTTCACCTGCAAATGGCCCCAACCTTCTAGTTTACTCACTTGGAGGGCCCCTTGAGCTGATCAGCTGCTGTATGTAATAGTAGAACAAGTGATAACAAGACATTACTGGGCTATTTGAACATAATAGTGCTTAGATGTTGAACATTATGTGAAAGCAATCCAAAAAATAATGAAAAATGAACTGTTGTTGAATAACAACATTCATTTGAGGGCCAGCTGAGGACAGTTCATTTGTGTGTGTGCGTTTATGAGTCATACATTCGTGTTTGTACTAAAAGTGTTATGTGTGTTTTCCAGCGTACAATGTTTCCCCGTTTTGGAAAGTCAGTAAAGTTCACAGTAAGGAAAACATTTGTTTTCTGATTTGTGGAGTTGTTGTGAAGTTAGGTCTATTTCAGCAACTGATGTCTTTAACACAAACAGCCCGTCCCACTCGATGCTGTTACAGTGGGGACACCATAAATCTTGCTCACTCACAGAAAAAGAAAAGGGGACAACCTTCAGTGTAGTGCCAACCATAAATATAAGTGAAAACACAAACAGATTTATTTTTGTTGTCCCACACAAAGAGTATGCATATGTGTTGCTTTTTGAATGGGTATCACAGCAGGATTACACATATTAGTAATGTAAAATGTATTATATAACACAAACTCATTATTACCCCTTTGTTTGTTGTTTTCAATTCTAGTTTTCACTTCTCAGTAATAGGCTTGTTTTTACAAAGTAAGTGTCATTGTGTTTGCGTGTTCTGATAATGGTATATTCCTCATTGAAGTCATACATTCTGAGGATTTCAGTCACCCCTCAATCCACTTACAAAGACATTATACTTTATATCTGATTGATACATTAGTCACTGTTAAAGCTTTAGCAACAACAGAGGAAATTGTCAAATATCAAAGATAAGAAAGCGCTTTCAGTCAGACTGCCTCATCAAGGCAGTGGAAATGAAAAGGTGTGTGTGTGTCTGTCTGTCTGTCTGTCTGTCTGTCTGTCTGCGCCTGCTGTGTGTAATATTTATACTTGATGTATTTTATTTCTGTTTGGGAACACATATATCAAATCCAACCAACATATGTTTACCTACAGCAGCACTTCAGTGCTGTGCTGCAGTGATATATTTAGCTTATGTATGCAGTGCTGGAGACGAGCGCACTGTTGAGGTAAACAGTCTGAAGTGTGTCACTGTTATAATGAGCTCTGCTTACTCAGCCTAAAGCTGGGCTAGCCACAAGAGTTAAAGTTCTGCTCTAATGAACCAAATTCTGCAAAGTGAAAAACTGCTTAGCGGGTCGATAGAGTGTCATGACAAAAGTGTGTCACAGGATGCTGCAAATGGTGGCCGCCAGCTGAAAAGCTCCCTCTCGATATGAGATGGAGGAAATCTAACCCTGGCTCTGTCCATCCTCTCACATCCATCTAGCTACCCTCCATCGTCATGAATAAGTCATGTAGGATCTTAGTAAAAAAAAATAAAATAAATGCTGCTTCCATACCTCAACCTGTCTGAAGGCTTGTGTTATAGCAGCGTTGTTTAATTTATCTATAGTGGACTTGCTGAAGTACACTGTTGGACAGTTTCAATCATGGATACTGGAGAGTGAGGAGTTTTTTGTTGTTTTTTTTCACTGGAGCAGACAATGCCTCAACCTGTCTTAAGGCTGCCTGTTACCACAGCAACTGTACTGAACTAAAATGCCAACAAATGCCAGGAAAAATGACAAGGCCTGTGCAGCAAAACACCCTGCCCTGAAAGGAGGAAGAGGCAGAGATGTTTTCACTGGAAAAAGAGAGAGAGAGAGAGAGCACACATACATTTCCAGAGGGAGACCTTGAAGCTGCTCGGCTTGTCTGTCAGTGTGAAAAAGTGTTGTTTCTCCTGCGCCCCGGTCCCATCCACTCTCTCTTATGAAAAAAACAGCATTGTTTACTCTGTGTGTCTCTGTGCAGGATGTTTGATGTTGGAGGCCAGCGGTCAGAGAGGAAGAAGTGGATCCACTGCTTCGAGGGAGTCACAGCTATCATCTTCTGTGTAGCCATGAGCGCTTACGACCTGGTCCTGGCTGAGGATGAGGAGATGGTGAGTTAGGCTTGTACTTTTTCTCTTTGCCTGTGTTTGACAGTAGAGCCCATTCCCAGATGATTTAACTGGGGAGGGAGGTTGGGGTTTTCAGTGAACTCATTTCCTTTATGTGCCCTAGTTGTGCTCTCTAATAATCTCTTTATCTCCACATTTGTGCCCGCCCAACCCAGAACCGGATGCACGAGAGCATGAAGCTGTTTGACTCCATCTGCAACAACAAGTGGTTCACAGAGACGTCCATCATCCTGTTCCTCAACAAGAAGGACCTGTTCGAGGAGAAGATTGCCCACAGCCCTCTGACCATCTGCTTCCCTGAGTACACTGGTACAGTCCGAACGTCTCAATACCATAGACTGTAAAATAAAAATAGACGTAGTGTCTGTGACGTGTCCGTGTCACCTGGCACTCAAAGCGACCATGTCCTCAATTATGAATAACTTTAAGTCTTAATGTAATTTAAACAGCTGAGTTATACAAAAATCCACGCCCGTGCAGTTGTTATGAACAGGGAAATTAGCTATAGAGACTAAAACTGTTATTTGTACCAGGCTGTAAACATGTTAATATCTGCTTTAAAGTTGGCATTTTAACATGGGGCCTTATGGAGATTTACTGACTTCTATAGCCAGCCTCCAGTGGCGGTTCGAAGAACTGCAGTTTGTGTTACTTTCGGTGTGCCGTCATTTGGCATTCACAGAGATTGCCGCTTGCTTCAAGCACAGCCAACAGACTTCGTTTCACAGCCACTTGATTGTTAATGATGCAGAAGTCAGCAAAACAAGTAAAATATTGTTTCAGTAGGCTGTGATAATTCCACTTGTTTCCAGTTGTTAACGTGTACTTCTTTGTTTCTGTAACATAATCATAAAACTTGGGACAATTCAGCCCCAGTTTGTGCCTCTAATATATTACCATTACGTTCAAGTCAAAGCGATGAGCATCTGTTTCTGTCAAGAATTATTGCCCAGCAGCTTGTTTAACAACGCTAACTGCTTTTCTGAAAGTATTTCCAAAGTCCATCAATACTCTTCTAACAATCTGGATGAAAACAATATTGAGTTTGCTGCATGATGAGAACAATTTTTAACCCATTTCTTTATTTGCTACTGTATTTCCTAATTTTCTCTTTTGTACACAGGAAAATATCAACTTAATATGAAAATGTAAAATAAGAGAAATCATTCAAGTGTGACTGCTAAGAAAATTGTTAAAACTTTGGTTCAGATAGTATAAATTCAGCAAAGACGTATGAAATTTTTATTTAACTGTCTTTTCATTCAGATTACCAGAAGGGTTTTTAGGGATTCTGTAAATACATTCAAAACAGCAGAGTGTTGTTAAATGACTGCTTATATGTGTGACTCGAATGTAAAAGTAATTCAAAAGAGGCACAAACTGGAGGTCAGCAAAATCAGGTGTGAACAGTATGAAGAAAATGAGATATGATTCAAGGAACAGCTGAAATGAGTCTAGCGGATCAGACACTGACTCTCCCCAACGCTCTCTGTCCTTCAGGCCCCAACAAGTACGAGGAGGCCCAGGCTTACATCCAGACCAAATTTGAGGATCTGAACAAGAAGAAGGACACCAAGGAAATCTACACCCACTTCACCTGCGCCACCGACACCAAGAACGTGCAGTTTGTGTTTGACGCCGTGACTGACGTCATCATCAAGAACAACCTGAAGGACTGTGGCCTCTTTTAAAAAAAAAAACATGTCTGAGAAAAAGAAAGAGTCAAGGTGAGTTCAGAGAAATGACACAGAAAATGATTCAGCTCTCTAACGTCACAAAATGAAGCCTGTTTTGAAATGACTGATTTGATTGTTGGTATGTGTGTGTGTTTCTTTGTGCTTTATTAGATTACTTGAACAGTTCTGATGACCATAAAGAAAGGGGAATATACACACATCATGAATGACTGCACTGGCCAACCACGATTTCTGCTTTGATCTGCTTTTTATAAAGACACCTAAGAGACTGAAAACCCGACGAGCCTTGTGGAATTTCAACGATGCTGATCCAGTCACTTGTATTGTTAACTCTTTGGGCTATGACCACAAAAATCAACATTTATTATTGTATTTTTGTTCTTTTTTTTGTTTGTTTTTTTCTTCTTCTTTATTTTCAATTACTAGAGGAGGCAAAGGAAAACTTTTTTATATAAATGCATTCATTTTACTTTTAGAAATTCTGATGTGCAAATTATTAAACTTTTAATCACATGAAACTTATTTTTTAAGAGATGAAGCACAGGCATGGACATAAAATATGATTGATAAAAGAAAGTGCTTTTTTTTTTAATAATGTTTACATAAGTTCATCATTCATAGCCAAACCGTATATTGTTCTGCATGACTCAACATGACAAATATTATCTCTGTCATCTACACAAATTATCTAACATTCCTACAAAATGAAAAGAAAAAATATTAAAATGTTGAAAATAGAAAAAAAAAAAAATAAAGCTTCACATGCTGGGGAAATTATGGCAAAAATTCTAACCGATATTTAAAGTATGTGTGTACCTAACATTCTCTCACTTTTTATAGTACCATTTCCATGTCTGTTGTAGTATGTTTGTGCCTTGACTTCTGTTTACAACCAATTCCTAGATATGCTTTCAGTACTGTTTGACCTACTGTGCGCCTATATTTTTCTTCCATTTTCTGCCTAGCACCTATGAATATATAGTGATTATTAATGAGAGACGAAAATCTAATTCAGAAAAGGTTAGTGTTTTTGGTAAATATTAAAATGCTTTAAAAGTCCTATATGATTTAATTTAAATAAAAGTAGAGATCACCGGACTCTTGCACATTGTTTTTCCTCTGTTTTTTTTTTTTTTTTTACTTTATACATTTTGTGGTGTATTTGCACACATGTTTATACTGTTGTTACACATAAGGGTTAGATTGCAATCATAAAGACAATGGAAACACCATGGAGTTTAGAATAATCTTTATCTTCCTTTAATAGAGCAGACAAGTTTAGTCATCACATCCTCAACCAAGAAGGAAGGAACAATTTATGTGTTTGGTTGCCAAAATAATACAAACAATCAAAAAAACTACTAGACATGGGTTGGAGTGACTAATGTAAGTACAGTGTAATATATGCCTCATGAAGCCCCTTTTTTCAGTTAAAGCAATCAATACTCTCTGGTAGTTGAGCTGAAAAGGTAACTTAGATAACCCTGAAACTGCACAGAAATGACATTTGTTCATGTCCCCTTTAATTGTTAAAGTGAGACTATGTAACTGTAACAAGTGACAAGTGTAGTGTAGTGTAATAGTAGTACAAATATAGAACAGTCGAAAATTCAGTGAAGTGATGCAATAATGATTCATCTTTAATGGTCAGTTGTTCTCTACTGTTATTGTTGTGTGTTGAATATAACATGAAATATCCATAAAATATGTTTCTTAGTCAGGGGTTGTCAGTTTACTCAATAATAAAAAGGGGGTCCTTTAAGGAGAACGGTTGGGAACCACTGATCTAAACTTGGCTAACATTAGCCACCATAAGCTACTGCTCATACCAGACCAAGTACGGCTCAAGCAGCAAAACCCAACTTTATTAAATGAAGAAAGGATGTGTTGTTCTGCTTAGGAATTCAGCTTTGCATCTGTAAGACTGAGAGGAAGAACGTGTTATTTTCAGCTTTCAGTTGCATAGTCTCAGTTTAAACATTCCTACCCTTTGTAAAAAATTGGGTGCACACATATTTGGTATAATTATTCTGTTTTATGCAGTCAGCACACACATGCAGTATGTCAACCTAACCTCAAATTCCTACTGGACATATGTCTTTAAACTGACTGACAGCACCATCTGGTGGACACTTGAAGTGTATGCCATCAATTGTCTTGGACTTAA
Source organism: Dicentrarchus labrax (assembly GCF_905237075.1). Lineage (NCBI taxonomy): Eukaryota > Metazoa > Chordata > Actinopteri > Moronidae > Dicentrarchus > Dicentrarchus labrax. Next base: position 19,269,974 of record NW_026136711.1, on the reverse strand, counting down.
ATATGATCTCATTCAGCTCAGTTTTGCCTTCATCTTCTATGCTTGATTTTTCTTAACAACATTGTACCTTATTAGTTATTAACTTTAAAAAGAAACATGAAAAGGACATAATACTGTTCACTGAAGAGATCACCAATTGTTTTTTTTTCCAGATGTGGAACTGAATGTTATCTTTCCCTCAACCTGTAGTTGTCCATCTCTGAGCTGGAGTTTGTCGAATAAACAATTGTTGTCAACAAGTGGACATTGCTGTGTGTCCATGCCCACCTCAGTGGTCTCAGAGACCTTCAGGCTACAACATAAAGAGAGAAAAAGTTTATATCAAAGGAGGAATTGACAATGGAGAGTGTATTATTGAAACTATTATTTATTGTGTTTTCATTATTAATCACAATATCTATCTCAGTGGACATTAAGAGTCACTCACAGTTACCGTATGCTTCAAACTGTCTTATATCTGGATTCGCAAGCATATAAAGAGGCTGTTCATGGTGTGATCCATATCACACAGATAACTAATAGTGATAATTAATGATACTTGTTTTAGCTTAATGACAGGGTCCCTCGACTCATCCTGCCAATCTTCTCCAGATGTCCTCCAGAATAATAATAACTAGTATTAAGATAGATTAAGAACAAGTGACAGCGAACTACAAAGACATACAACGAGGAAACCTATAGCATTACAAGGACAATATGGTGTAAATGGAGGTACTCTAGACCATGGAGTATAACTTCTGCAAGCAAAAATACAATTCTATTGAATACAAAATCACTATTAGAATATAAAGTGCAAAATCTGGTGACATGTCATATCACTGTTGTAATGGTTCATTTATGTCCACATTCAGACATTTGATTAAAACCAGAGGCAGGTAGAGTCTACAGCCCATCCAATTAATAAATATCCACCAATGCAGACGCATGATGATTTGTGTCCTAAGTTATCTTTTCTTTCTCTAAATAAAATAAAATAAGTTAATTCCAATCTAGTGCTCTTGTGCTCATCTGGATATATACCTGATGGGATCATTGAGGTGCCCCCATGGTTAGGACATGTACCAAATACAGGTTCCCAACCTGGGGTTCCTAACCCCCACTAGGGGTCGCCAAAAATTCACAGGGGCTTGTGAGGCTTTCTTGATTTTAAGGGGTATAAGAACACTTTTTAAAAAGTATACAGTCGGCCTATCTCAAAATTTCATTCATTTTCCATGAAGAAAATTGAAATTGTTATTTTTTAATTAAAATCCTATAGTTATCATAAAAACAAATGTCTTATCCAATATTCACAGGATAAAATCTGCTCAAAACATGTGCTATGACTTTCCATCTAAACTGAAGAACAGACATCAGTGACAGAGTTTTTACTGCTAAAATTTTGTTTGTGTGTTAAAAATCAAATCACGATGAGCTACTGTACAGGTGAGTTCTGATGTTACAGTAAAATCTTATCAGCTGACAGCTGTGTCAGTTTTATTAATTGATCTTGCATGCATTTCCCATACCGGTGCATCATGGGAATACAGTGTTGACAATGAACAGCAACAATCAATAGAGATAAAAGCAATATAATATATACAGTATATATGAAGAATAAATGAAAATAGAATATTAATAAGATAAGATAAATATACCTATATGAAAATAAAAAACAAACTTTACCATCCTGCACAAAAAAGGGGTAAGAACTGCTCTTTTGATTGAATCCAGTGTTGCAAACCCTTCAGCAGTAGGCCACTCTAGAGGGCACTGCAGGTCTACATCTGAATTCTACCAGTCCCCACTTTGTCCTCCAGGCTCAAGTATAACATTTCAGTGTTTGTGTACACGACAGTAAAAGACAAAAATCATCTTCTTCTGTTGTGTTCAATTCAATACAACTTTCAAAGTAAAGGTACACTTCTTAAAGCTCACACAAGGTTTTCTGCAGACCGACGGGTTTGACATATCAGCTTAATGCATCTTTGAAGCTGACATTTTGAGTTGAAACGTTGGCCTAAATGAATTTGTTATGCATTCAAACTATGAGTCATGGCTACATATCTGTGAAAATAAATGATTCTCAGTTAAAGCCAGAAATTATAGACTACCATAAAATGTGGTACTTCAACACCACATCTTGACAATGTTGGAGCTATAAGGAACTATCTGGAGCTGTAAGGTTGAACACAACAAAACAAAATACTAAAACTGGACTTGTAGGAGTGAGTTTTGTAACTCAGAATTGGTTACCTGAGAGCTTAGCCTTAAGGACCATCACCACAACAAAATGTACGACTGTAATGTCAAGAGAAAACTGATGACAAAACATCGCCATAATTATACAATTAAGTATTATAAAGAAAGAGAGTAAATTATTCAGCAGTGACCTTAATGGACACGGACTGTGTTCAAGTACCAACTGGTGCAATTATTATATCCATTAAGCATTTGGGAAAGCAGAGATGCTCAGAAATGAAGGTCAGCTTGTGTTGAAAATTGAAATAATCACAATTCCATTAGCAGCCCTGTGTAATTACTTAATGCATAGTGCAGAGTGTATGGGCTGGTGGATGTTAGAGTGGAGGGCTTTTGGAGGCACTATCCTTAATGGTGTATTTTGAAACATAATGTAAGTGAAAGGCTGGAGTTCTCAGGAAACCGCACTCTGTAAAGTGACTATTTTCATACTCTAATGTTAGTCTGTACTGAAGCTTATGTTGACGCTTTATGTGAAAATATTTGCAAGGACAAATGTTTTTTGTATTAAACTGCTTAAAATTTCCCTAAAAGAATTGAATGAGAACATGGTGTGATAAAGGTGAACTCATCCATAGATAGAAGAACTGGGAGAATGTGATCAAGTTAATCATCCTATCATGATGGTTTAATTATTTCTTACATATGTGTTAGAGTCGAGCTGGTTAAGCAGGTTAGGACATGCCATGTACCTTGATGCTAATGGTGGACTTGTTAAGGAGACAAATCTGCACTTGAACAGCAGGCCATCAGATCTGGATTTACCCCCAACAGTAATGAACAGATTCCTCTTAGTGCATCGGATTAGCATAAACATCCATTCACTGAATAGTGTGAATGGAAGGTCGAGTGCCAAATGACTGTCAGGACTACAGGCTCAATGCCCAATTAGGTTACGGATTATTACATTTACATTTAGGTAGTTTGTTTACACTCGGATTCAGTGATTTACAACAAGCCACTAGGACAAGCTTTTACTAGAATGCAACCAAAAAAAGGAGACCAAAAGTTTGGGGTTTTTGCAATGTGACTTAGAAGCTATGATGCAAAAAAACTTGGAAATTAAAAATAAAGCTTGCCTGTATTTTCATAAGGTTTTAATTAGACACACAACTGCATTATAATTGAGCTAGACCAATTTTCTTTTAGAAAAAATGCAAATTCACTGATTATAGCTCATCAAATGTTGATATTTGATGGTTTTCTATGACAATAAACTGAATATCTTTGCATTGTTGGTCAGTATAACGAGCTATCTGGGCTTTGGGAACTTCATAGTTCATAATATAATACATTAAATCAGAGACACACTGACAGAGACAGAGACACCGAGACACAAAACAAACTCAAAATGACCTCAGAAACTAGTTTCATAAACTTTAATGATCTTTAATTACGATCTTTAACCCAATTTAAACAAATTAAAATACATGAAGTAAAATGAGATTAAAAGAATGTCCACAAAACTTTTCCGGATGGTCTCTCAGCTCTTTTCCAAAATAAACTGAGAATGTAGATGGAACTATTCTGACCTTAGAACACCTTTATAAGCTTTTCTAAAAAAAAATAAATCCCTATATTGTATCCTGTGGTGGTCTAAGGTCTAATTTAAAGGGTATTTTCTTCGCATCTCTTGCAGAGTTGAAAGAGCGCTGAGCTTCCTGCGCTCTGATTGGCTCATTCTGACTCAAGTCGCTGTGACTGGCTGCTGAGCGCGGAGCTGTAAAAAGGAGGCGAGCAGGGCTGAACGAGTCACTCAGCACATCTGCCTCTGTTCAAGCAGGCTGGAATCAGGACTGGATCCTTACTGGTGACACTGTAGTCCGCAACACCTCCGAACGAACCGGGACGTTTCCCTCTTAAGGAGACCCATTATTTCCTTTGGACGGAGGCTGCCGCATTAGAAGTGAGTGTGTGTGCTTGTGTTGCCTACTTCTTTTTACACGCTGTTCTGATTTCTTAGAGTGATTCTGAGTTTATGTGTGGTGTTAAAACGGCTCCATCATCTGTCTTGCAGGATCTGACTTTTAGGCCTACAGATGAGAGGAAAAGACATGGTGAGTTTATCATGTATTTCATACTTTTATATTATTTTTCATCTTCTTCTTGAACAAAACTCTTATTTTGGTTACTATTATTTGCTCTTCTGGAGCGGTATTGCAAATAAAATGAGAAATAGCTTTAACTATATTTAGTGTAATCTGAACAGAAGATCAGTCTCGTAATCCTCCTTCAACAACAACAACAACAACAACAACAACAACAACAACAGCATTGTTGGTGCAAATGATTGTTCTTTTCCCAAAGTTATGCAGCACATGAAAATGTGTAACAGTTAACATTGACTGGTATTGATAAGTAGGAATGCAGTTTATATTCATTATATTATATAATATTATATTGCAATATATTAAATAGGATTGTATTGCACTTCCTGCTATTCATTTCATGTGTGTCGGGGACTTTCTCAAGTTCTTGCAACATCTCGCCGAGTTATGATGAAAACCAAATGGGGGCTGAAGGTCTTGCAGCAGGGTCAAATGCTTAAATCGACAGTGTAGGCTCAGAGCAGAGGGGTCGTACAGGTTCAAAGGTTAGTGTACTGGCACCAGTGGAGAAAAGGAGTGTGCTGTTATGTTGGATGTGACCTCTCTGGCCACATATGAGCCTGTATCCTGTGTTTCTCCTCTGCTGCTCTTACTTACACATATCACCTCTTTGTCAACTCTTAGCTGGAGGACTTTTGCAGTATTGTTCTCAGCTCTGATAATCAGATTTAAATGAAGCAAACCCATATAGGAAAGAAGTACTTGCATATATGAGGTACATATAATGTGTTATTAACACATACAGTAACTAGGCTAGACTGTGTTTAAGGATATGGGGCCTCATCTTTATTCCTTTGCTTTACGTCTACTCTTTCTCTCTCTCTCTCTCTCTCTCTCTCTCTCTCTCTCTCTCACACACACACACACACACACACACACACACACACACACACACACTGTTACATGATCTCCCATGCCCTGTTTGAGTTTGAGAATCAGCCACTGCTGCTCACTGGCTGATTCTAACCAATCAGCACAGTGAGTCAGAGAGGAAACAGGAATATTATATTCTTGAGTATGTCACTGGTGAATTTCATAGGCAGGCACGCTACACCCTTAAAGAGGCAGATCCCCTGTAGCTAAATCAAGATCCACAAGAGCCCAGTTGCTCCTTGATATACTACAGATGTTTTTACTTTTGCTCCTGGAGTTCTCTCAGTTTGTAGATAAATAGTTGAGGTTAGATTAGTGCAGCCCTCTCTGTACTAACATCTGTCTGACTTTTCAGTTGAATCACGCCTGAGTCAGTGAAAATAGGGCGTTCACTTATGTTGTTGGCGTGGCAGAGTAAATTAACGGACAGATACATTTGCTTTGTGTTTTAATTATTCTGTTGAAGAGTGTTCTTTGATCAGCAGGTCGGCTAGCCTTCAATATTACAATAAGAGAAAAGGTGTTCTTCTTTCATATGTTGAGACTTACTGCGTGCAAGCCTGAGCGTGCCCACGAAGCAATCCCTGCCATACTAGACTCTTGTTATTATTAGAGCCATTCTGCAAACAGTTCATCAGAAAGGCTTTGAAATTTCAAGATCTTTTCCAAATGCCTTTGCTGGCGGCTTTTGTCTGACTTTCTCTCTCTTGCCTCCTCAGCTCTGCCTGCGTGACTCAGGCGACTGCCTACGGGACCAGATGCAGTATATGATGAGGTCACTGCAAGACCTGAAACAACTGCGGAAAACCTGTCCTGCAGCCAGGCGCCCCCTGGCTCCCATCAGCACCCAACTCCCAGCTTTAGTGCGCCACTCTGCTGTGGCACGTGCTTGTCAGCAGCGAGCACTGCAACGAGAACAACGCACACGCCTGCGGATGTCTGATGCGAGCACGGCCAGCACCTATGACTCTGCCTGCTGCCTGGCGAGTCCTCTGGAGGAGGAGGATGACGACTCGAGCAGCCTCAGACTAGGCCTGGGCTCTCCCAGCAGCCAGAAAAGTTTGGAGTTTGATTCAGGCTACTCTGAGGCATCGTGGCAGGATGAAGGGGTGGTCCTCAGGAGGACGAGGAATGTGCGGGTCTCATCTTCAGCCTGCCTCCGCACAAACAGAGCACCAAGCGGACGTATTCGTCCCAAATCCACGTCTGATGCCTGTCTAGAGAGATGGACATCGTTTGAAGTCAGCGACCCAGAAGACTGGACAAACTCTTTATTGACCAGAGGACGCAACCGGCAGCCTCTGGTTCTAGGTGACAACAGCTTTGCAGACCTCATACAGAACTGGATGGACTTGCCAGATTGTCCCGAGCCCACCGAGCTTAAGCCAAATTCAAGACATAGATTGGGAAGAGGTTTCTTTGTCAACATGAGAAGGAAACTGGTGGGGCTTTCTAAAAGTGTAGAGGACAGAGTGAAGATCAGATCCACAGACTCTGCAGCTCACGTTAACAGAGCTTCAAATGCTCCAAAACGTCTGTCCTGTCCAGTTGTGGCATCACAGGCTAAAGTCCCTTTCTTCCACCAATCCCACTCGGGCATTAATGAACTGGACACAGATTTTTACAACTTTGCGGCCCTCATGAAATCAGGCAGCCGACAACCCATAATCTGCAAAGACATCATTGGCTACATCTGACTTTTCATGTAAAGCCATGTACAGACGGGACAATCCTCTGAGTCACTTTATTTTTGTATGACTGTTTTTTTCACTTTTTATATGCTGTGAGTAAGCCAATGGAAAATAAAGATGTTATCATAATTTAAACTCTACATACTCTTATTTATATCACTTGTGTTTTGCATGTGACACAGGATATGTGGTTGGTTGATATAATTTTGAATTCCCAGAACACATTTTTTATTGGGATGAAGCTTCTGCTATAGTCATCTGATTTTCATTACAGCTCATTACAGTCATACAGTGCCTCCTCGCTGTTGGATTCGTTAAAGGAGGCTTTCACTGTCTCCGCAGTAAAGCAAATTAATGTAGGTTAATTTTCATTAGAAATGTAATACCGTGTCCGTGCATGATGGAGTTTGTAGCTGTATGGTTTCCTGTAATTGGTGATAAAAAAAGATTAATTGCAAACATGATAATATCTCAGACGTGCAGGCTTGTAATCATTCCAGGACTAATAAGGGCATTTTAGGTTGTAACATCCATTTTGGAACACACTCGTTAGATACCAATGGGGCTCCGTGTTCTCAAGAAAGTTCTGTTCTTACTCAACAAAAAGTTGAATCCTTTGGAGAGGCTTTAAACAGGACGACAAAGCTATTTACAGGCCAAAAACAGAGGCTGTATCAACACAGAGCGTTGTGTGCCCGATGAGGTAATTCCCCATGTGTCCACGCAGAATGAGGTGAAGAGAGGCGAAGCAGCTGGTTGCAGATGGAGCAGAAGTTTACTCTCCCCTTTGCTTCATGAAGCATAACGTCTCGCTAACAGCCCTTGCCTCATTTAACTGGGTCTCTGCTCTTATTATTGTTGTAGCCTCACAGGTGGTACCAACTCATCCACACACATTGGTTAATGGCACTATTAGTTCTGAGAAAGTAAAAAAAAAAACACAAAGGAGTGACATATGTGCAAAGATAAGCTAATGATCACTTCACCTTTGCCTTTACATATTCGCTTTGTTCATCAATTCAAAGGAGAAATAGCACCCGACATTATAAAGATAAAGAATTTTCCAAACTGGGATTTCCCATGCTCCTTGCTGCAGCCAGCCTCACCAATCATGCCTGATATCACGGGCATGGGAGGTTACAGAAGAGAGATGGTTCTTACTGGGTGCTGTTTGTCTCAGCCTGTTTGTCTATGTCTCCTGGTAGAATGTCACTGGGGTACACTTTTATCAAGCTATAACATTCACACCACAGTAGAAGCTTGTGAAAGTGTGTGACCAGCCTTAATGGAAAAAAAGAAGAGAGAAAAAGAGTGTTCATCTTCTCTGAGATTTTTCTGGCTCTACTGCTGATTTTCCTTTTTAGCACACACTGGATCCCAGTGATCTGCAGCTGGATAAGTGCATCAATACATCACCGTCCCCAGCTGACAGAGAGTCATTCAGGGAAAGGGGATGAGAGGCGAAGAGAGAGGGAGCAATGGATCCAACCCATTACTCAAACTCATCCCAACAGCACATAGTCCCCAGAGCATAGTCCACCATGAATGTCTATGAGCAGAAGTGTCCGTCATGTACGTAAAGTATGCGGAGTAGTAGATGTAAAGCATAATCATGGCTCAATTCTTCATTACTGTAAACTAAGGTTTCACAATTGCATATTATAATGAACTAAACCATACAGACATCTGCTAACATCAGCTTGTTGAAGCCAGTTTGTTTGTTCAAATATAACCTCATTATATGCTGTTCAATGTGTTTTGAATTGAAAACTTGGCTCTGTGATGTGGATGCTCAGAGGAAAAATAAAAGATGTTTTCAAGCTAACAAGCAAGCAAGTTAATGGCAATTTGACAAATGAAACTTGGAGAACCCTAGAGCCTTTAGAAATCAAACGCAGAAGAACATCAGATTCAACTCCAGTGAGCTAAGAACCTTTAAATGAGCAAACAGCAACAAAATGCTGTTTGACCAACAGCAGCATGGCTCCGTAATCGCATCTTGATTATCCTGGAGTTAATGATGTAGGCTGAATAATCTAAAACCAAATATTGTTGCTGGTAATGTCATCTATTCATGGTACGTCCAAACAGCATAAAATGCTGTGTCACAAAGCATTAAGGAACGTTTTTATGCTGAATCCATGTGTGTGTGAACTAAATGTCACATGTTTTTACATTGTATCTAACCTTATCCATCCATGTGCACTTGTTGAACTCTCAGTTTCTAGCTCTTTACTTTTTTGTTCTCTTGTCATTCTGGCAGCTATAGTTTATATTCAGTCTATCTAGTTGCTCATTTAATCAAACTATTCATTATATAAGCCTCTATGTCTGACCATGTTCACTGTATTTTATTATTTCCACTATAGACTATTTCATAAAATTTCACCCCTACATTTCTCAAACTTTAAAAGAGCCTGACAGGCTTCTCTCTACACTTCCTTGAAGCTGGTACTTCCTGGAAACGTTCAGGTGACAGTTGGATTTCTTTCTTTTTCTTTTCCACCTTTTGATCTCTCTCTTCTCATGCTGGAACCTGTTTCAGTGCTGATACTTTTCATGACTGTATTATCCTGGGAGCATGTCGCTGGTCCTTTGTTAATGGGTTTCAAACAACCTTTTGGGACACTTTTCGATAGGCACAGAGGTAAGAAAGCTCAATAGTAATAACAGTCTGTCTAGCAATACTTTTGACAGCGCTAAATGACCTAGCTTTCACACCATAAAGGACAAATTATGGCTGCCACCCACACTCTGCTTATAGCAAGTGAGAACTGTGAGTACCAGTTGGCATAAACAGTGCACAGGACTTTGGCACACACAATGATCTCGAGCAGATCTGCTGAACCATCGCACACTTACAGGGTGGCCCAGTCTAATGTAGTGGACACACAACGGATCTTCTGTTAATTAGTAAACAGAAGGAGAAGATGGGCCATGTGTTTAAGTTTGGCAAACTTGGTTCGTGTGTGTTGATAGAAACAGGCTCTAATTAGAGCCATATTCAGGATTATTGCACTGTGGACCTTAAATTTATCTTACTTGACAGTTTCAGATGTCAGCAAAGTGGGCTTTGTATGTCCTTGTCTGAACTCACACTGCAGGATGTAGTGGATGCAGATGTTTGTGCTGCTGAGTGCAGTAATTGTGATTAATTTTCAATGTAGGGCTGTTGAGATGTCACATAATCATCTCTCTGCTCCAGTAGGGACTCATGTGAACAGATATGGAAAAAGGACGACGTGCTCAGGTGAAATGTGTGAACAGAGCTACAGTGTATAGGTAGAGGGTAATGAGCTCTCCAGGAAAACAAGTGGGAGAAATTGGTCAGAAGTGGGCGAATGACAGTGAGCGGTGAAGTTTTCTGCCCAGCAATCAACAAGGATAAAACTGCTTAGCTAACATGCTGCACATTACAGTAAACCGATGTCATTGCAGGGGCAGGTGACTCAGTCCAGTATCTGGACAGCTTCAACGCCTGTTTTAAATCTTTTAGAAAAACATATTTTGTTACAAGACCTTGTGATTTTGTTTTCATCTCGTTAAGAAAGAAAGGAGCCACTGTTTTTATTTCTCCACCATTAACATGTGATGACTCTGATTACGTAGTTCTGCGACTGACTCCTCACATAATGAAACTGTCACTGGTAAGCTAGAGGGTTAATGGCATCATGTGGCAATTTAGCTGGAAGCAACTTTTCAGGATGTGATCCCCCAGAGAAATCAGGTTTCCATTTGTGACAATGGAAACTGCTGAAAGGGATGGGGAAAACCCATCTAAAATGTTATGCCACAGTAAAATCATGACACAGAGTTATTAGGATATCCGCTGACAGATTAATTAATAAGTAGGATTTACTTTGGGTTCTGGAGAAATTCCATTGAACTGATTTGCCAGTTGCTTGAGTAACTCAGACCTGCATGGTTTCATATTGCAGAGAAAGCAAAACATCAAATTATGTTTTGTCCTTCAGGGAACAGTAGGGTTAATGATTTTATCAAACAAAACATATATGAAGCTGCGTAGAGTCTAAAATTGTTGAGTTATGTGTTGGACAGATGCCCAGCAGGGTTTGATTAAAAATGTCTGCTGCACAGTTGGAAAAATGCTCTGTCACAGATAGAGAGAATTAACTTGTCACTTTATGTATCCTTTACTGAAGAGTGAGACTCTGACTGCTGAGACTTGAACGAAGGCCCTATCAACTAGCAAAGAGTGGGGACAGGAAGCAAAGTGTGGGGGGTGTTTAGCCTGCAGTCTGGTTAAGAGTTAATGTGATTAATGTTCTCTTTTGTTTTCTTTCTTTCCCATTACAACATTGCAAAATAATCTGCGTAGTCATTAATTCAGTGCTGTTCCTATTCTCAGTCTTATACATCTTAATAAATTACAGACTTCCACAAAATTACCCTTACAGTAGAATTCCCTGCATTAAAGTATTTGAGTAGTATTAAAATTGCTATCTACCTATTCTTGGTGATTATGAGCGGTCAAGTGCCAAGCAGTGTACATTTCCTTTTACGCTGTAATACATATAGAATATAAGATCTGAAAGGGTAATCAGGGAATCATCAAACAAGCTTTATTTAGAACCCACACAGCTGCTTTCCTCTTCTGCTTACTATAAAGGTCCATGGGAATCATAACAGACGAGATGACACTGGCGAAATATCCCAGAGGACTTTGCTCTGGTTCTCATGGCCAAACAGGGCCTCTTAGGTCAAACCCTACTTCCTCTGTTCAGTACAACACACGGCTTTACAAGCAAATCCACAATCCCATAATATAAATAAAACTTCATCATTAGAGGTTAAAATAACAGACAGTTTTGTGCTTATGTCATTACTTGGTTGTTTAATTAACAACTTAAAAACAGTATCAGTATATGCTTCAGTTCTTAAATTTAAGAAAAAAAACTGATGCAGGAAACGCTATAACATCGAAACTCACTCTCTGCAAAATCAGCATAGGTTCTGCATTTATTTAGTTTTCTTCACTGCTGAAAATCTATTTATTTATTATTATTTATTTATAATAATAACGTTACTGCCTGCTATGATCCACTGTGTGCAATTCCCGTACATGCAATTCATCAAATGCATGATTGAATTTCCATAAGCTTTTTTCCTTCAATGAAGCCTTTTCTCAGTTTCTGTAATATTAGAAAGAGTCACTCTCTGCTGTCTTGCAGATTTTGAAGCTTGAATAAACAACCACCCTCTCTGGAATGTAGTGCTATTCTTTGCAATCTATTATTACTGTGAATTCACTGTACCCGCATGTGAGTCTGGACCTGTCTGAGTATGTGTTGTGTCATGTCCCAGTTCACCCACAATTGGCTCAGCCAGTGACACGACCGCCGGGCCTCTGCAGAGCCTGCAGCCAACAGGTTCACAGAGCAGAGTAGAGCCTGCAGCCTGCTGCCAATGTGACGTCTCCACACTCTGCCTTGGAAAAAAAGAGGAAAAACAGCACACTAAAGAGAACGGAAAAAACATTAGCTTCTCTGGAGACAATTAATGGTTTTTGTATTTCTTGCAGAACCTCATGTTTCAGCACTCCTATAAAGCAGCAGTTTCCCCCTCTTTGTCTAAAAAAAGATAGAGCCCACAAGGTCCACTTAGAAAAAGGCAATTGTTTGAGACAATGGGACAGAGACTCACATTTGTTTTGTTTATAAGGATATATATATATGAAGATTAAACTTTATCATCGTGCAAAGCAAAACAGGAAAGGTTTGAAAAAAGTTATAATAAACACCACAATAGAAGACTTCTCAAACAAAGCCGGTGGAAGATGACAAAGCCAAGTAATGTTGACGTGCTCGGTACAGAACTTCAAGCCTTGCTGCTGGAGGATGCAAGAGTGAAAGTGTCCATTCACAACCACACAGCCCAACAAGTGTTTATAGTCCCACACACCAGGCATTAACTCCAACAGCCCGGCTAAGTCAAACACACACTTCCACTGTCAAACACAAACATTCACACTCATACATACAAACATTATCACATAGTTTACCTTGATACAATAGACACAGAAGGATACAGTCAATAAACCAGAATCTCCTCTGAAGGACTCGCCTGAAACCCGGAAGAGAAGATGGTCAAAATCAAAATGCTCATATGAACATGCACAAATGTCTTCTGATTTTAGGGCATAATGGGGCCTTTTTTGCCAGAGTAGCATGTGACCTTCTAAAAATCTTTCTTTGTGCTTTAAATGGCTGATAAAAAGTTGAGATTTTTGCCCTCATATTTGGTTATCCATCATTCTTGGCTGAAAGCTGCACATGTGACTGACAGTTAAAGCACGGGGAAGTAATGTAACCTCTGTCTTGCCCAAATATTGCAGACACAGGAAGCATCATAGACTGCAGCAGTGTGGGAGAGCAGGCTTGCTTGGCTCATGGTCAGATGAACTCAAGGTGTGGAGAGATAAGAAGAGGTAGAGAGGAGAGACATACATCTTGCACTGTAAGGAGGAGAGGGAAGCAAAGGAACAAATGCTGATGAAGAAGAATAGAATACCAGTAGAGAGAATTTATCAAGCAGACTGCGATAAAAAAAACATTGTTTTCGATGTAAGTTAAAGTGTCAGTGTGGGAAAGCAGAAATTAGAATATGAAGCCTGTGAGCTGCTCTGTCGCACAATTGGTGATTCTGGAGAGCAGGAAACCGAGGTCAGAAGAGTGACCTTGATAAGTTGTCTTCCTGTGGTGCTCCACAGCATGGTCGTGCCACTAACTGTCCCCCTACAGAAAACCCTTGCTAGACTTCCACACAATAGAGTCCTTCTTCATCCTAGATGGGCCACAATGAGGAGACAGACAGAAAGCAGACATTGTGTGGTCTCAAAGATCTTTCAGTCTCCTGCTTCCTTTAACTCTTTTTTTCTCTGACGTTTTCACTTCCTGCTGACATCCCCCCATCTCATCTTCTCTATCGTATGATGTCCTTTCAAATCACTGATATAAAAAACGTATAAAAAGTATTTGCATTTTAATTTTGTCCCATCAGAACAGACCCCTGCAGAGAGTTGTTAGTGAAGATGTGCTATTTGTTTGTGCAGACTTTGCTTTACTGTGCTGTTGAACCAGCTGGTCATGGCTGACTTGCTCTCACGCTGTGTCTGGCTATAGATAATTTGTTATGACGGCTGAACTTGTTTAGTGACCTCTTGTCCTGATATATGCCAGAGCACGCTGAGTGTAAATAGAAATGTTGAGAAAAATGAAAGAAAATGTCCACTGAGGCCATGCAGTCACACACAAATTATAATCATAATGATACCCCACGGGTTGTTTGTTTACGCTTTCAGAGATTTATTTCTCATATGCTGGAGTAAAGAGAAACTGCAGCGTGTGACTCCAAATATTAACCCTGCTGTTGGCCATCTTGGACCCGTTTAACCAACATGGTTTCAATGTAGAAATGTCCATTAAAAACAGATGTGCTGCAGTCTGTGATTAAGCTTCACCAATTTTTTTGAAACTGCTCCACTGTTGAATGGCAAACCTTTAATAAGTGCTTTCATTCTTCAAGGAGCTGACATCTGACACAAGGCAAAACGTTAAAAAAGCTGTATAACCCAGGTTCAAATCATGTGTCAAAGAGGATCAGCTGCTGGGTATGAGGGCATGTCGTCATGTGGGTAAAGAGAGGGTCAGAGGGTGAAATTACATGGTCATGTGAGACACCAGATGCCTCCATCCTCAACCAAATTCACTGACAGAATTATTATTCGGATGTGGGAAATGGTGAACAATGTAATTCCTCACATATTTCACACACACACACACACACACACACACACACACACAATGAAGGTCTTCTCATATAGTCTCTTTCTTTTTAGGCCCAAACCAATCGTCCTGTATTCTTTTTTTCCCAGCACTTCGATAAATAGTTTGAAAATATGCTGCTTATATGAGTTAGATGAGAAGATCGATACCACTCTTATGTCTGTTCAAATGCTTTTTACCTGCATATCTGACATGGATATATATATTGAATATACCATTGCTATTTTAAAAGAGATGTTTTTAACTAATGTAAATGTAAAGAACAGACATCAGCTACCAAATCTCCTGGTGCAGCAGTTTTTTGAAATAGGTAGAAGCTCCTGGCTGGCAGAGAGGCCCCTGTGTCAACACACGGCGCAGTGGAGGTGGGCTACTGCAGGCACCAGATGGCCGTCTGCCGCACCTGGACTACTGTTGATTTTAAACAAATCTGTCAGTTTTAATGCAGACCGCCTGACTGAGTGACCGCCTCAGTACCACTGATGTAGTCAAATATTAAACTTAGGAGTTGTCAACCCCCCACTCCCCTACCCCTTTCACCTCTCACTCCCTCTCAGCTGACACACACCGCACACACTGCACACATTGTCCTGTTCCAGTGGTTTTACATCTATTCAGCTAACTGTAAACATCATAGTGAGCTGCTGAACCCCAACTTCCTTTTTGTATTTCTTAAACTTGGTTGGTTTCTGTATTGTTTTCTTTGCATTCAAAATATAATCTTCAGACCAAACCAAAAATAAACCAAATATATATCGTATGTAGTTTCACAAATACCACACCATTGGTCTTCATCAGCTGTGAATACTGTATGATCAATCTGCTGATATTGTTCAGTAGCTGCTATGATTTCACCAAAAGCACTTCTAGGACTTTCTGTTTTATTTTGGGATGAAAGTTAAGCATTAAAGTTAATTCTTGTCTCTGGGAATTGTGGTTGGCATGTGAGCTCAGTAGATGTTGAAAGCATTGGAAAAAGTTAGTAAGTGGCTCTTGAGTTAGGATTGTGTTTGTCAAACAACAATTTCCAAGGTCAATAATTTACTTTCATAAACACATGAACACACATATGAGTAGTTTTGGTTGTCATTACCTTCTCATTGCATGCATGCATGGTAATCTGATCTGCTGAGGTTTTCTAGTTCTGAAAATAATGATTATCAGTATTGATTAAACTACCAATTTGTTATCGAGCAATAAAGATGCCCAATAAAACTTTAAATAACCCATTATGACATCTTCAGTTTCCTTGCTTTGTCCAACCACAGTTCAAACCCCAACAATACTGAATTCAAAATGATATACAACTGAGAAAAGCAAAAACGATGCATAATCTAAATTTATTGAATAAATATGTTCAGTCTAAGATAGTAATAATAATAATAATAATACTAATAGTTTTTCTTACATTTCTCTGAATGTGAATTGACCTTACAGCCTGTTATTGTATTAATGCAGTTTTGAATTAACCCATTAGTGTTGAAAGCCATCTGGATTTCCTGGACAAACATTCTATTTATATATAAATGAGTGGAGTCAGAATGAAAACAAAAACCAAGTGCAAACACTGGCCAACAGCAACCAGTTTTACCGTTTCATAACCAGAATTTCAAGCCTTAATTCAGCCTTTGAATTCAGTTGTAAACAGTTAGCTGAGTCAACGGTGCACAAGAAGGTGAGACAGGTTGGATGACATGTCACAAAACACTGTTGTAATTGTGCAGATTAGTCATCATGTCCTTTAACAGTTCATCTAAATGAACGATCGCTTTCATTTCACTCTTCCTCACAGTAATCACTTACTTTAATGAGAGTCACTCTTAGACACAGACAGACGGACAGCAGCATGTCATGTGGTAACTATTGTTGTTGGATCCTCTGATTGGTCTCACCTGACAACAGAATTGGAGAACGGATCAGCAGTAATGACTTCTGCACTAATTTAATGTTGAGGTAAACCCTGCCTGGCAAGACTGAGCCTATCACATGACCAGACTTCACATACATTCACAAACACACACGTTATTGTGGTAGTACTTGGAAACATGTAGCAGTCTTTTGTCCATTATTAGATGCACCAGGGAGGCCGGAGAGGATGGGAAACTGAAATGAAACAACCCACATGATCACAACATCACAAGCATGAAGTGTGTGCTTTATACAGCTTTTCTGGAAATGTTAGGGAACAAATGTGCCAATAGTGTCACTGGAGCATTAATTGCTCAGCAGTAGTTTAGTTGTAATATGAAGTCGCCATCCAGTCACTAGCTGAAATGAAACTTCTTGCAGGTGTTGACTAAAATAAGGAACACTCTGGATTGTCGTTGGCAGCGAGGCCTCTCAGCCAAACTGCCACTGCAGATCAGTCTTATAATAACTTGCTGTCCCTCCTCTGCCTGCTGCCACGCCTTCTGTCCCTTAATGAGGATGTGAATGGCAGGATAACAGATGATTGAGTCAGGAAACGGGATAGATCACTATTACACCCAAGACAGAGCAGAGCAGTGTGGGAACTTTAGACCGGCTGAACCAGCCCGGTAAAGAGGGAAAACAGCAAGCAGGATGCAGCGTGGGAAAACATGACTGGTATCACTGTCACTCAAGCATGCCTGTCAAAAGTTCAATGCTCAATAAAAATTGGCCCTCTGGACTAGATGATGATTTTAAATGCTGAAACAGATTGATATAGCTATGCTAGCGGTACATGCCGCCCACTGAATATGCGTAGTAGTGTTTCTCCCACTGGCCCGAGTTCCTGCCCGGCCCATAGACTTTACAGTGTGATAATGTCCCAGATTTTTAGGACATTTTTACAAATATAAAACCTCAGTGGATCAAAAATTCATAATAGAAAGATTAATAATTTAGCATGTTTGCAGATAAGGTGTCCCGTTAACAGATTTACAGACGTCTCTTTTATAATGCTGGTCTATGGGGTAAATGCTTTTTGGACAGCAAGATCATTTTTTGCTGCAATGCCGTGAGTGGCCACTGGTAAAAATAGGAAAATAAGGCTGAGCAGCACTGCCACATCTTAACACATCCATTCAAAATACAGTCTCACAGTGGCGCTAACAAGGCTCTTAGTCTTGTTGTAGCTGTAACATTTTCCATGCTGCAGTCTCAAATGTGGATTTGCAGAGTTGGAATTCTAAATTCAAAATGGTTTCATTTATAATTGGCACTATCAAAAGCTGCTGTAGTTCAATATGGAATAACAATAAACAGTTAGTTTTATATCTTTTGATGCATTTACACTACAGAACATTTGGGTTTTTTGTAGATTTCAACTGCTTAACACTTTCACACCAAATCAATCAATTATTATTTACTATATTGTGTTTATATCCTTTGGAGCTGAAAGATTAATTAATTAATCAAGTAATCAGTCAGCAAATTATTTAGCAATTATTTTGATAATTCATTAATTGTTTTACTCATATTTCAAGCAAAAATGCCAAACATTTGTGGGTTCCAGCCTCTTAAATGTGACGATTTGCTGCTTCACTTTGTCTCACAGTATATGACAGTAAGCTGAATATCTTTGGACTGTTTTGGACTGCGATTTGAATGTCAATAATTCCTTCCAGCTATGGGGAAATTGAGATGGCGATTTTTTAAAAACTATTTTCATGACATTTTACAGACAAAATTATGACTTTCATTAATTAGATTACTCAGTAATGATAATAAGCGTTAGTGTCAGTCCATTGTAATGCAAAGTACATGCCTAAAAAGAATTCAAAAAATTAACACAAAGAAGACAAGTCAAGAAGCATCACAAATTTAAATGACATAATACTGTCTGGAGCATGTGATCTATGACGCAGAGACACAAAGGTACACATCCACGCAAGCAGCAATAAGCTTGTGATGTCGACCACTTTATGACGGTAGCAGTCGTGGTGACCCATGGCACCGTGGTGTCTGTAGCTGCAGGGCCGAACAGTACAGCAGCTTTTACATCTGACAACACAGACTGACCACTGTGTTGCTAATTACTCTGCCGTTGAGCTCCGTCACCTCTGTGGCCCCGTGTGACTTGTCACCACCCACCCACCACACAGCCACCAACCCTCCCCCAAACACAGTGTCTGACCCATGACAAAAGTGAAAGTCTTTGACTTGACAAGAGGACTTACACCCTGACTCAGACCGGAGGCATGATAAAATATGCAGGAAACAGCTTTTGTTTTTCATCTTCCAAGCCACTGCATACAAAGATCCATGGCTAGCACATTATATGTGACAATATGGGGCCTCCTTGGCTCTATATCAGCTCAAATAACAGCCCTCATTCACCCGTGCATCATTTTATCAGCACTATTAATCACATAAATGCTGTGTGAGCTAATCAGGAGTCGATATCTGTTCCATTTTTGTTATCTGTGCTGTCTTTTCACCTTCTGTATTTGAATACAAACACATACATCAGCCAAAACTATAGCAAATAAACCCCAGATAATGCCCGTGTTTACACAGTGAACTCTGGCCGTGCTCTTGGCTGGTTTTCAGCGATGTGTCGCTCTGCAAGGCTGAGTAATGCATGTCGCTTAGTACAGATCAAATAGACTGGCTCAGCTGCAGTTAACATCCACATTCCTACTGAGTGGTAAACCCACAAGCACGCTGTGTTTGATAGTTTTACTGCAAGTTCAGCTGAATCAGGCCAGGACTGGGTTTTACTCACGGTTCCAGATGAGTATTCTGTTTTCAAGCTTCAAAAAACTATTTATTTTTCAATGGTTGGATGTAACGTTACCACTGCAATTTGGCAATAACCCTGTGTTTATTTAAAGGAATAGCTTAGGCAAAATACACATATTCACGTTCTTGAGAGATGGTTGATACCACTCTCATGTCTACCTTAGCTTAGTATAAAGACTGGAAATGGGAGAAATTAAATGATCTGACATGTAACCCCCCCCATAAAACCACTATTTTTTTTTATAAATGATTAAATAAAACAAGATATAACATGTTAAGTACCGTTAGCTGACTGGCCTCCCTGTTTACAGGCTTTATACTAAGCTAAGCTAACAGGCTGCTGGCTATAGCTTCATATTTAGAAAACAGACATAAGAGTGGTATCAATCTTCATCTAATTAATGCTCAGCAAAGAAAAGAAATAAGAGTATTTCCACAAATGTTGAACTGTTCCTGGAAGAGCATTGTTGCTGACTATAAATTCACCTCAAACCTGCAGGTCCTGTTGTGAAGGTGTGTGATCGGATGTGTTGTTTTATTTCCTAACTTGTGTTACCATGTTAAGTGTTATGGCACAAAATGATTAGTCAGTCACACTCTGCTTAAGACCACAGCTGTGAAACCCAGAGGTGTTAATTGAGAATGATCCTATTATGAGGATTTCAACTTGGGAATTATCATTAATATTAAGTCAGCAAAATGTTCCCTCATCTGACATCTCTCACAGAGGGTTTTTATTCCCAGAGTAGGTCCACAATCTTTTTTTCCATCTAAATCCCATGAACAAAGAGTCAAAGAGATGATGCTGCCTGTTTACCGCTCTGCCTCACTTCCTCCATTAGGCAAATAAGAGACCACACTATCATCACTAGTATAAATGTACATCATCTGCAATGGGAGCAGTCTGAACTGCTGCCTTTGATTAGATGCTAATGTCATTATCACACTGGTATTTGGAACACTCTTCTATCAGACCAAAAAGGAGTGAATACTGTGCTCCTTTGTGTTCAGCTGCTTTTCCCCCCATGCACTCTCCTAACAGGGTTGATGTGATCACATTAGCCCCCCACTCCCAACTCTGCAGCCACGTCCTGTTGCAGCAGGCAACAGTGGGGTGGTGATCCTCCAGTCCTGACTCCAGTATGACAGAAAGCTTTCATGTCACATCATCAGACCACACCAGGCTCTACTTTCTCTTTCTCACATTCTCTGTGCATCACTATTTCTGTCTCTCACTTCCTTTATCTTTTGCTGTTTCTTTCCTCTGACCTCAGGGGACTTTCTCTCACCCACAACAAACACAGAGCTGCCCCACAGAATGCCACAGAACCACCAAAATAACTTCAAAATGAGCCATGCATACTATATTCTGACAGCTAAATTATGGGTGAAATGCATGTTTTATGCTATCCTTGTCTTTATGCTGTTGTGGTATAGTTTCCCTCACAGAGTTTAGGATCTTTTTAGGTCTTAAAAATATTATCCAGTTAAATTATTATCCAGATTTTGGCTCTGTTAAGGTCTTGGATGTGATTTTTTCCCCTCTCAGTCTATTCAGTATTGCCAAGAGTGCCATATGAGATCATAATGTCACTCTCTTGTTGACTTATTATACATATTACCATGTACAGATCCAACAGGGGATCTAAAAAAAGTTTTCTCCTATTTTTGTATCCAAGTCCTATTACAGTACTTTAACAACATGATAAAACAACATACTGGTTAGCTCACAACATATCTGTAGTTCAAAAAAAGTTAAAACCAACAATTCCATAACAGATTTAACATCCTCCCTATTGCACTCCCATAAAACCGGCAACTTCTGTATTTTTCAGCGTAACAACAATGACAACATTGTAAGGTTTTATTCATTGAAGTAATCATGGTAATGTGACCTGGACTTATTCATTTTTAGGAATGCTGAACAGTGTACTTTAACAGCTCAAGCGCCTGCACAAAGCATCTGTCTTTGACATCATCTATCAGTTTATAATATACAGTATACACGATTCTTCTAATGAGGGATGTCGTTGTGAAAAAATCTAAACCATAGCATGAATGTCTTATACCTGGACAGATCCTTTCATTCGTGGAGTGCTTTATGTTGGCCTGTGCCTTCTAAATCTAATTCATGAGCCCATCAGTCTTTCATTCACTTTGTATATTTCAGTGACAGACTGCACTGAGGACTTTGTCAGGTGAAACATCTGGTTTGGGGTGATGCTCTTTGGTCTTTAATGGCCTCTGCGAGAGGCCACATCAATGGCAGGGATGATAAATCTGAACAATGAGAGAGCCAGTAAAGCAGTCAGCAGGGGTTCGATGGTGCAGGCTACAGGAAGTGTGGCTCCTCTTGACCCCTGAACCCTGAGGCGATGTGTGCCCTTCAGTCTGCTCTCTGTGCACATCAAGCATACTGATCAATTAATAAAAATGGAAATTTAGTAATGTTAGAATATAGATTATCAGCTGTTTCTTTATTGGCTTGATACAACAAAAATGTCAAGACAGGTTTTTTTTTTTACATTTGAATTACAAAAACATACAATAATCTGCTCAATATTTATTCTCTAGTCACCTTTAATACCACTGTGCTATCCTTCGAGGGAATATTTCTTGCATTTATAAAGCGATGGTTTTGAACAGAAATTTGTGAAATATAGTTTTATTGTCTGACAGGGTTAAAAAAGACATGGAAAGACCAAAAAATGACCATGAGTAGCAGCTTACAATAGCTGCAAATATAGAATAGTTTACACCCAATGCTAACAAGTGTAAGGTTCAGAGCAAAGCATATGATTAGTTTAGCTGGTTTAGCACAAAGACTGGAAACATGGGGAAACAGCCAGCCTAGCTCTGTCAATCAGCCCCTCTAAAGCTCACCAATTACTACGTCACGGTCATCTGTTCAAAAATCAAGGTGTAAAACCGACAACATGCAATGGCAACCGCACTGTGACGTCAAGATTCCAGAAAGTCACTGCTCCTGACCAAGAAAATAGCGCTGTACTTAATCCCATGTTAAACCACAAACTGTGATTTTTCCAGCTGTTTCCCCCAGTCTTTGGGGGAAAAAAAGAATAACACAACCACTTTTACATTGTATCTTGACTACCTGCCTGGTGCCTGTCAGTAAACAACACAGAGTTGTAAACGCCATTGAGAGAATTAGTTTTACAACAGTCTGGTACTATAGTGGCTGGCAGTTGTACACATGAAACTTCTCTCAATTAGTGCTAAGCAGATGTCACAGTAGCTGGGTGAAGATCAATAGGGTTAGTTGTGACAGACTGGTCCTCAGTGTGGCCTGGCATTTTACAACACAGGCGTCTACGCTACTTTGGGACTGGGACTGCTAATAATATGAGAAGAAAGTGTGGCAGTAATATAAGTCCAAGAACAGAGGGACTCTCAAAAGACAAAAGGGCCCACCAGAGGTAAGCCAAGGCGGCTGCAGCCAGTGACCTCTTGGACCCCGAGAGCTGCCCTTTCACTGTCCGCTGCTCTGGAGCAAATGAGATGCTGCAGCCAAACAAACTGATGATCTAAGTCTATATAAGGAGAAGGTTGTAGAAGCACTGAAAGCTGCTGAGTTTAAACAGTGTAGTTACCCTCTGCTAGTCCTCCCTATGGGCAGACGTTTACAGCAACTTGTCTAAACAATAGCAAGTGAGGCGGATATGGAGAGGAAAGGTTTCACTTTATGTATCCAATACCATATTTGGATGAAAGTGACAGCTGTGGCTTGTCACGCTGTTAATGATAGAGTGTACCTGAGCACCATAAGCATGTCTTGGGAGTGATGAAGCTGATATTTTCTATATAATCTGAAAGGTATAAGAAGAGAATTGTTGTGTACAGCAGCTTTAAGTGAATAAGCACTTTACTAAACACTTGGCCCTGGGCTGCAAGAGGAAATACTTCTTGTTCCCAGATATTATTGAATGGTTAACTCTGCTGCCTCTGGAACCACTTGTATGCTTGTACTGGCCCAAAATTAAATCTGGCCTCAACTTAATCTTCTGCGTGTCCGCTTCTATTCTTCAGGATGAATAGGCTGCCCCTCCAAGGAAGTAACACATCCCACATATTTGTTTTTACTGCAAACCTCCTTGTAAAACCCAGTTTGGTACAAGCATCGAGGAAATGAGAGTACTTTGCTTTGCCACTTCTGAAAATGGTACACCAGAATCAGATTTCAATTAGTCTGGCTGCAAAGAACACTAAACTCTAATTTTGCTGAGTGAATCACAGCTGGATTACACCAATGCCAGACTCCCTGTACCCCCTTCATTCACTACCCATCTCTTATTTCAGGTTTTTCATGTTGTCCCACACCTGATGGTATCACCTTCACACAGCAGGCCTCGTCCAATCAAGATAATTGGCACCAGACTGCGAACTACAAAGCCAGGGTTGAGCTTTGTTTTTTTATTTCTGTGCCGTCGTGTGTGTTTATTAGTGGACAGTCCAGGTCAAGAGAATGTGCTAACATCAATTAAATCAATACTGTATTTTATTCACACTAGTTTTGGAAAATATGTTTATTTGCTCTCTTGCTGAGAGTGAAGTTAAAAGATAAGATAATGCCAAAAAAATAGTCCAAGCATTTTATTCCCTATAGAGAGAGTTTTTACAATTCAGTCTTCATACAAATTAAACAAACAAGATGTAACTTGTTAACGGTTAGCTCTAGAGGTGCTGGTAGGCATTTTTTTTAACCTTTAGACAAATCTCTTTGAGTCCTTATGCTAAGCTGGTCTAACTGACTGCTGGTTTTAGCATCATGTTTAGTCTAAAGACATAAGAGTGGCATCAATCTTATAATGTAACTGTCCGTAAGCGAATAAGAAGCATATTTCCAAAAATGTCTAACTAGTTATTTATAATGTTAGTTTCTGATAAGTTATAAAATATAATCGATAAAGACATTGTGTTTTTTCAGGTCCATTGCTGGTCTAAATCCAGTTCAAATCCAGTGAACAGTTCATTATAGCTGTTAATAGAAGTGCTGTGTAGCGGCTGCCCCTCTCCTGACACCCAGGTGTGAAAAGCTTTTGAAAGCAGTGGGCGACTGGACCACTCTCCCTGGAACCAGGCCCACTGACAAGGCTGGTGTTGGGACTGGACCCAGGAGCAGACACCCAGACAGTATGGAAGGTTTAAAGGGGTTTTATTCCACGCACACGCACACACACAGGGGGATGAGGGGCGGCCAGAGCAGGAACGGGTGGGTGAGATGGCGGAAGAGACCGGAGACACAGAGGCACAGGAGAGCGGACACAGGAAGCCAAACAGCACAAGGGACCCTGGGGCACGGGAAGAAACGGTTAGACAAGGGGACACGCACAGGGGAAACACAAGAGAGCTGAATCGCTTAACTAAATACTGAAGGGAGCCCGAGTTACCACCACATAGGCTGAAACAATCTGGCGAGAGTGGGAAAAACCGGGTTCTGAAGGCTGAGGCATGATGAATGATTGAGAGCAGGTGAGACAGCAGGTGAGGAGAATGGAGGCCGCACCCTCAGGCACACAGGGAAGGGGGGGAGCAAAGGGAGCAGGAGGGGAGCGGAGCCAGACAGTACCCCCCTCAAAGGACGCCTCCTGGCGGCCTACCGGGCTTGTCAGGATGGGACCGGTAGAAGTCCGAAGAAGGGAGGGATCCAGGATGAAGTGCCGGGGAACCCAAGAACGCTCCTCCGGCCCGCACCCTTCCCAGTCCACCAGGTACTGGAAACCCCGGCCCCGCCGTCGGACGTCCAGGATCTGGCGAACTGTGTAGGCTGGGTGGTCGTCGATGAGCCGGGGGCGGAGGGGGTCGGCCGGAGGGCACAGAGGGCTGGAGGAGACAGGCTTCAGGAGAGATCGTGAAACACAGGATGCACATGTAGCGACGGAGGGAGTTTTAACCTCACCGCCACCGGATTGATGATTTTGTCCACTTCAAAAGGTCCAATAAATCGTGGAGCCAGCTTTCGAGACTCTACCTGCAATGGCAGGTCTCGAGAAGACAGCCATACCTTCTGACCAGGTGTGTAGTCGGGGGCAGGGAGTCGGTGGCGGTCCGCCAGGCGTTGGTTTCTAGCCGCTGTCCGAAGCAGGGCTGCACGAGCCTCAGTCCAAATCCGGCGACAGCGGCGCAGGTGGTCCTGTACTGACGGACCGCCACCTCCCCCTTCCTGAGATGGGAACAACGGAGGTTGAAAACCATAAGCTGCCATGAATGGGGACATACCTGTGGCAGCGCAGGTGAGGGAGTTGTGAGCATATTCGATCCACGGAAGAAATGTGCACCAGGAGACCGGATGTCGGGCGGCGACGCAGCGCAAGGCAGCCTCCAGTTGCTGGTTAGCCCGTTCTGTCTGGCCGTTGGATTGTGGGTGGTAACCTGAGGATAGACTGACAGAAGCGCCCAAGGCCTGGCAGAAGGCTCGCCAAACCTGGGAGGCGAATTGTGGACCACGGTCAGAAACTAGGTCTTGAGGGATTCCATGTAGGCGGAACACATGGGTGACCAGGAGTTTGGCAGTCTCAAGGGACGAGGGAGCTTGGGCAGAGGCACGAAATGGACAGACTTAGAAAAACGGTCAACAATAGTGAGAATGGTGTCATTACCTTCCGAGGTAGGCAGTCCAGTAACAAAGTCCAGGGCGATATGGGACCAGGGGCGACTTGGAACGGGCAAGGGGTGTAATTGTCCAGCTGGCAGCTGGTGGGAGGATTTCCGCGGGCACAGACAGAACAGGCGGCTACAAAGGCTCTCGTGTCTCTCGCCATGGATGGCCACCAAAACTTCCGCCGTAGGAAATCCAGTGTTCGTTGGTAACCAGGATGGCAAGAGATCCTGGAAAGTGAGCCCACTGGAGGACCTGGGACCTGGTTGAGTCTGGAACAAAGAGTCGGTTAGGGGGCCGTTACCTGGGTCGGGTTGCGAGCGTTGTGCTTGCTTCACCAGAGCCTCTATCCGCCAGTTCACTGCAGCCACCACACAAGAAGCCGGGAGGATGGTCTCTGGTTCAGTCCCCGGCGTCTCGGGGTCGGCTTGGCGTGATAGGGCATCTGGCTTGGCATTGCGGGACCCAGGTCGGTAGGTGAGGGTGAAAACAAAACGGTCAAGGAACAAAGCCCACCGGGCCTGACGGGAGTTGAGCCTCTTGGCTGAGCGGAGGTACGCCAGGTTCTTGTGGTCCGTCCACACGATGAACGGGAGAGCTGCGCCCTCCAACCAATGCCTCCACTCCTGAAGGGCTACCACCACCGCCAGCAGCTCTCTGTTCCCAACGTCATAGTTCCTCTCCGCTGGGGACAGGCGTCTGGAGAGGAAGGCACAGGGGTGCAGCTTCTGGTCCTTGGGGGATCGCTGGGAGAGTACTGCCCCAATGCCAGTGTCAGAGGCATCCACCTCCACCACGAACTGGAGGGAGGGGTCAGGATGCCGCAGCACAGGGGCAGAAGTAAACAGTTCCTTCAGGGCTAGAAAGGCTGTTTCTGCTTCAGGAGACCAAGCGAACGGTGCTTTCACCGAGGTGAGCTTAGTCAGGGGGCTGCTACCTTACTATAATTCCTAATAAAGCGGCGGTAAAAGTTAGCAAACCCCAAGAAGCGCTGCAACTGTTTGCGAGTGGAGGGTCTCGGCCAATCAGCCACGGCCTGAATCTTGGCTGGGTCAGCCTTCACCTGCCCCGCTCAATAATAAACCCCAGAAAAGACACGGATGTCACATTGAACTCGCATTTCTCGGCTTTCACGTAAAGCTTGTTCTCCAGGAGTCTCTGGAGTACCTGCCGGACATGCTGAACATGTTCCTCCTGGGACTGCGAAAAGATGAGTATGTCATCTAAATAGACGAACAGGAACCTGTTCAGCATGTCTCTCAGTACATCATTGACCATGGCCTGGAACACAGCTGGCGCATTGGTCAATCCAAAGGGCATCACCAAATATTCAAGTGGCCTAAAGGGGTGTTAAAGGCAGTCTTCCACTCATCTCCCTCTCTGATCCTGACTAGATGGTATGCGTCCGGAGGTCTAATTTGGAGAACACTGTAGCCTTATGAATGGGTTCAAATGCCGGGTCAATGAGAGGGAGAGGGTACTTATTCTTAATGGTGATGTCATTAAGCCCTCGATAATCAATGCAAGGGCGGAGGGACTGGTCTTTCTTAGTTACAAAAGAAACCTGCCCCTACCGGAGACGAAGAGGGTCGAATAAGCCCTGCCGCTAGTGAGTCACCTAT
Source organism: Dicentrarchus labrax (assembly GCF_905237075.1). NCBI lineage: Eukaryota > Metazoa > Chordata > Actinopteri > Moronidae > Dicentrarchus > Dicentrarchus labrax. The sequence continues at coordinate 19,242,311 of NW_026136711.1, read as the reverse complement.
ATATTTCTCCATGGCTTCGCGCTCAGGTCTGGAAAGGTTATACAGGCGACTAGACGGCAGAGTGGAACCAGGGAGCAGCTCTATAGCGCAATCATATGGCCTATGAGGAGGTAATGAGACGGCACGATGTTTACAAAAAACCTCCCTAGGTTGTGGTATTCTACAGGGACGGCAGATAGATCAGGGGGCTCGGGAGGTTTGGGAACAGTGGGAAGTGTTACACTAGCGGACTGGAGACAATGAGAATGACAGTGAGCACTCCAGCTAATGAGTGAGCCAGTAGACCAGTCGAATTGGGGATTGTGGAGTTTTAGCCAGGGGTAACCTAATACAACAGGAGTGTTGGGTGATGAAATAACCAGTAAGCTGATCTCCTCACGGTGATTACCAGAAAGGATAAGTGTGAGGGAACGGTTTGCCGAGTAATGTTCGCTAAATGTTTCCCGTCTAAGGCATTAACGGGTTGATTGTCAGGGAGTTTGATAGTGGGAATGTTTGCCTGAAGCACGAATGCCGAGTCAATGAAACTCTCCTCGGCACCTGAGTCGACTAGTGCTGTGAGGGAATGGAATTTACCTGCCAGTGAAGGGACGCTTTAATTGCAAACGACTAAGAGGGGCAGAGGAGGAAGCGGGGACTTGGCTCACAGGAGCAACACCATTCACAGTTTCTCTCTTTGGAAGCTGGGGGCAGGCAGCCAAGAAGTGACCGTGCTGGCCACAATAAATGCATAACCCGGACCTCATCCGGCGTTGGCGTTCTGCCTGAGTGAGGCGGGTGCGACCCAATTGCATAGGCTCTTCTACGGGCTCGGGGGGTACCTGGCTCGAGGGGCGTTTGCATGGGACTGCTAACTGGGGATCTACTGAGATGGTGGCTCTGGGTAAGGCATGGAAAGGAGAGGCTTGTGAGCGCCCCACTTCTCACGCCGTCTCTCGCGAAGACGATTGTCAAGCCTAATCGCTAGTGAGATTAGCTCGTCAAGGCTAGCAGCGCTATCCCTAGCCGCTAACTCGTCCTTCATAACCTCCGACAGCCCATGCACGAAAACAGTCTGCAACGCCTCTTCATCCCAACCACTCTCTGCCGCTAAAACTCTAAACTCGACTGAGAACTCAGCTACTGAACCAGAGCCCTGACGAAGATTCAGTAAGCGTTTAGCTGCCTCTGCCTCGCACTGGATGATCAAACACTTTTCTTAATTCGTCAGAAAATCGCTGGAAGGTTTCACAAATAGGGAGTGCTTCTCCCACAGGGCGGTTGCCCACTGAGCTGCTTTCCCTGACAATAAGCTAATCACAAAAGCCACTCGGGCGCTATCTGAGCTGTAGGTAAGCGGCTGTTGTTGGAAAACTAGTGAGCACTGAAGCAGAAACCGCCCACAAGCCCCCAAATCCCCAGCATACCGTTCAGGTGTAGGAACGTGTGGTTCCCGGGGCAGGGGGAGGAGAGGCTGCATGCGGCATGGCAGGGGAGGCAGAGGGAGTAGCTGCTTCAGTGGCGGTGGTAGGAGCTGTGGGAGGAGTGGAGACCTGATCGAGCTTGGATCCAAGGGCGGCCACACTACAGCGAAGGTCTTGGATGGCTGCCACGATCCCGTCGAGGACCTTCTCGTGTTGGCCCACTCGTTGTCCCTGGTAGGCCAGTGCGCTCGGACGGAGTCTGGGTCCGCTGGGTCCATGCTGGCCAGATTGTTCTGACAAGGCTGGTGTTGGGACTGGACCCAGGAGCAGACACCCAGACAGTATGGAAGGTTTAAAGGGGGTTTTATTCCACGCACACGCACACACACAGGGGGATGAGGGGCGGCCAGAGCAGGAACGGGTGGGTGAGATGGCGGAAGAGACCGGAGACACAGAGGCACAGGAGAGCGGACACAGGAAGCCAAACAGCACAAGGGACCCTGGGGCACGGGAGAGAAACGGTTAGACAAGGGGACACGCACAGGGGAAACACAAGAGAGCTTGAATCGCTTAACTAAATACTGAAGGGAGCCACGAGAGTTACCACCACATAGGCTGAAACAATCTGGCGATGAGTGGGAGGAAAACCGGGTTCTTGAAGGCTGAGGCATGATGAATGATTGAGAGCAGGTGAGACAGCAGGTGAGGAGAATGGAGGCCGCACCCTCAGGCACACAGGGAAGGGGGAGGAGCAAAGGGAGCAGGAGGGGAGCGGAGCCATGACACCCACAAAATCACAACCATATGCACTTTCAGGTTCGCACAGGGATGACGAGCTTCGACAAGATAAGGGTGATAGCAAGATGGGAATATGAGATAGAAAATATGCGGGATGAAAATAGGAACTGCAGAACAAACGCAGTGGGAGACATCTGCTTCTGTAGCTCAGCTTTGCTTAAAATCACATTGCTTAACTGAAATGTTTTGCTTACATTTGCATTGCTATTTCAAACAGATGTATGTTATTTACAGAGGCCTCCTTATCTTCTACAAATGCATCAGTGTTTGCCATTTCGTACTCGATAAGAGACATTGAAATGTTGGTTTTTCCTTTTTCTCCTTATGACAAAACAAATACAGCATGAAATGTATAACAAAAAATACTTTGCATACTGCAGCCTGTAAAATAATAGCTCTCATCTGGCTGTGACCACACAGCAGTTTGGGGATCCTGGCTTGTGGTGAGGGATCCCAATCTGTTCAGCTGCCCTCCTTTCTCCCAGTATTTAATCAGCAGGCCACGCCAAGGAAAACCTTCCAGTCTGAACCCAGAGTTAAGCATCTGGTTTACCACAGTGGACATTCTCATGTTCAAATATAGACAAAAGCAGAAGCACAAAATGACACAGAAAGCACATTCTTTCCCACCAGAAGGTTACAGCACACACCCTGAAGTCTTGTCCAAAGATCAACATGTTGTTTGGCAGCGTGGCACTCCTGTGAATGAAATATGATGGAAGGGAAACCTCTCTCCCACTAACCCCTGTTTAGAGCTCCCTGACTACATTTAGGGCTTTGTGAACACACTCACCCTCTCCCACAAAGAGAGCTGCAGAAGCCTTCTCTTTCCATAGCCTACAGCAGATGCACCCTCTATCCTGCGGTTTATTCCTATTCTTAGTGGGTTATAGTGCGTGTGTGTGCACTGCTGCATGGGGTTGATGTCAGAATTGTGCTATAATTAAAGCATGGATGCAGTTATGGCATGGTGGGAAAACGGGATCCAACAGGAGTGTTGTTTTGAATGATTTAAGCGTTGTTGTTGGTGGGTGTACAGCACCCACATCTGCTTTGGCTACCCAAGACGCAGCTCGCTGCCAGGTTGCTGGGTTACCTACGGCTCATTTAGAACACCTGGAAGGTAAGATGATACCTGGCCCACCAGCACGGCAGGACAAAAGATGTCAAGTTGGCCAAGCCAGCACACAGCAGGAGAGAACAGGATTGAAGTGAAAAAAAAGCATCCAGACTGAGATGAGGATTAGTGATAGAGAAATACAACACCAAGAGGAAAAGGTGGGAAATCATCAAGGACTGACCACAACAGCAACATTACACACCCCGACTGACCGTTCACTAAAACCCTCCTTCCAATAGTGGTTGACCAATCATAGCTTAGCAGACAAGTAATGTGAAGGTGGCCATAGTAAGATACTTGTATCTAAAGTTTAAATGGTGGTTTCTTATCCCTTGGAAAATTACAACCTACAATAGTTACCCAGTGTTACTACTTACTACTTACTAAGGCCAGTGGTATTTTATAGTACATTATTACAAGTTACAGCTTATGTAAAAAACCCTAAAAGCCTGTTCACAACTAGCACAGCCACTGTGTACTATTTCCCGCCTGTGTGGGAATTGAATACTACCATATCAGAGTGTAGGCTAATGTTAGCGACTCAGTCCTGCTCTGTTGGGTTTAGGGAAGTTTACACTCAAACAACCCCAGCAAACGTATTATCTCAGATAGCGTTATTTGCCAAATACACTGGTTAGTTCTTATCTTAAAAGCCTTTTGTAATGTTAAAATTGAAACATGCTGTTAAAAAACAACAATGCGTAGGTATAACCCCTGACTTGCTTGTCGAAGTATGTAAACTAAGCAGCTGAACAGAGCTATGTTAGATTTAAATAACAATCTGATTTTGCATTATTCATAATCATGCTTACCAGAACTAACTGGTTCTGCACTGCAATTAAACAATAATGCTTCCACACGGATTATCAGCTGACCTTTTGCCTTAAACGCTCTTCTGTCTTTCACCATGATTATCATGGATGTAGCCATCAAGAGCATATTTAAGATTAATTTACAAGCTTGTCCATTTTAAAATGAGTCGCCTGGAAACATCAGCCAACAAAGTCAACTGTCACATCTAGAAATAGATGTCTTTTGTCAGTTAAAACTATGAAAATTACCACTTTATATATATATATATATATATATATATATATATTTCAATGTTTATCATTTTTTGTTTGAAAATGCAGAGGCAACTGCCAAAACAAGTAACCAAGATTAGAAAATAATCACAATAAACTTAAATACTTAGGAAACCTCCCACACTGAGTTACTGCAATCAGAATCAAAATTTTAGATGTTTCGCCAATAATAGCTGTGCTATAAACATGATCCCTTGGACAAATGTTTTCCAATAATTTCCTCCCCAAAAAGCTTGTGACAGGAGAAATTATTGCAGACGTCTTGTAACCATTTAAATTTGTACTCTGCTTGGTCCATTTGGCCACTTAAAAATGACATGAGGTAAACAAAAGTCTCCTGAGAGGTAACAGTGTGGCCCCCGGGGACCCTGCCTGCAGTGTGGGGGGTCCCGCCCCTGGCACACTTCCCTTGACCTCAGGGTTATCACCATGGTAATCCTGACTACAGCACCCATGAGGAATGATAGTGGCTACTGCGTGATACCTGGACAGGCTTAAGCAGCTGTTCTGGTGTGGTTGTCATTGAGGACTCACTTGCTTCATCAGTATGGACAAAACCATATTTTTCATTCTCACATTAGGGGATTGGTAATCACATCTCATCTTAACAACAAGACCAGACAACAAATGCAATAATATGATGAGAATTGTATCGGTATTAACCTTCTATTGACATTCATAAATTCAAAGCATTCCAAAAGGTAAAGGTTGTATGTTCTTACAACAGTAAATAAAACCTCTCAGAATATACAGTATGGTTAGAATGGTTCTCCTTTTCTTTCAGTTATTTATTTCACACATTGTAAATGTATAAGAATGTATCCATGTTCCTGCATATTCCCAACCTGTGTGTCTCCACATGCAGCATACAGCAGAGAGACTGTTTGGGTTGAGTCCAGGGTCAGTCGGCTTCTCCTGACAGTTTTATATACTCAGTAGATGACTGGCTGCTTGCACTGTGACGCTCAGATGTCAGCTTCCTCTGTCTGAGGGTTTAAAAGCGTGCTGTGATGGTGTGTCGCATGCTGTATTTATGTTTGGGCCCTGGCTGTTCCATCTGAGCAGGGCTCTGCATGGAGCCTCACTGTACTGCTGAGGCTGCGTTAACTCCTCCACCTAAGCAGGCTCCTGTGTGTTGACATTTGTAAAACCAAATAGCACTCAGCAGTGAAACATGAGCCCTGCACGAGGAGAAAAAGGCAGCAGTTTGGTGAGGAGAGTGAAAGAAGGAGAGAGAGAGAAAATATGTGGTCATAAAAGAGAAAAAATAATGAAGGAAATACCCCACACCCTGTAAGATGAGGGAGATGAGTTTCAAAGCTGCCCCCTCCCTCAATTCCTTCCTTCTTTTCTGTGTGCAGGCCAGAGCAGCTGAGATTGGTTTCAGTCCGGGCTTTGGCTCAAATCAACTGTCAGAGAAAATCTGTTTCCAATATGAGCGTTTCCTGTGAATGCAGGAAACGGCCCTCCACACAAAGCAAAGCCTGTGAGGAGTCACTGTGGAGCTACTGCACTCCTCTCTCTCCCTTTCCACTCTGTAGCCTGTAGCACTGCTCAAACCCAAAAGAACAGGAGTGAACTTTTTTCTAATGACGCCAACCTCCAAATAGATGGGTAATGGAAAGTTATGCTTTAAAATCCTGTTCTGGGAAAATGTGAAGTCTTAGTGATCACATTTAATGATGAATTAAATAAAGAAATGAAACATTCTCCCCCCTATACAGCCCCCAGTACAATGCTGCATGAAGGCGAAAATAAATCAGACATATTTAGAGTTTGCAGTTCATGCATTTGTGTATTTTTCTGATTGAGTCCTCATGTTAATTACAAATGAGGTTACAGCTTGACAGGACATGTGACCAGAAACAAGCAGCACAAGCTACTAAGCTGTGGCTTGCTGGATGTTTGGAGAAGAGAAAGCCCAACGGTCTCTGACCACCTTTTTCTCAAATAGAAATAAATCTCTCTCATGCATAGATTATATATTTGCATTTTGTGAACCATTTTTACTTGCTTTCCAACCAGAGTGTTGGTGCTTTAATGTTTCACTTTTATAAAATGGGAATTTTAAATGACATCTTGCAAACGAGTTTGACAAGTTTGTTCAGATTAACAGTCCGTCAGTAACCCTCATTTTCAGCTTGTTTGCTAGAACACAGGCTATATCAAGAAGTATTCAACAAGAGATTTAAAAGATTGTTAAATCAGTGAATGAAAGAACAGTCAATGTTTCGTATCTAAAGATGAAGGCAGAACCATTATCTTTATAATGTACATCCAAGTTTAAATCAAATTAATAAATAGACAGTATTTCTGAAAAACAAAACAAACATACTGGACAGTCATTACACTATGGACTCTACAGAAGTAAATGCTTATTTTAAATCATTCTATCAAAAACTTAATTCATCTGGGAATTTCAATAGAACTGTGATGGCTAGATTTTACTCAAACTGCCAGCTGGCAAGGTTTCTGAATGCTCCCATTACTCTGGACGAACTGCATAGTGCTCAGTATGAATGAAGGTAAATCTCCAAGGCTGGATGGGATACATATATTCAAACCATCTGCCTGGCTCTTCATTTTTTTTAATCTTTCTTATCAGTTAAGAAAACATGGACTGGCAGACTGCTTTTCCACCCTTTACATACTACTTCACCTCTAAATAAGGCTCAGTAAAAGCCTCTTGCCTCAGACTCTTTCTGGAGGGCTGACATCCATCTTCAGCAGTAGGTTGAACAAGAAACTAATTTGGAACAATATCTTGGTTTCATCATGCAGCCCCAATCACCAGTTTATGCACATTTGTACATAGAACTTATAGAATTATTTACCTCGCAGTGTTAGGATACAGTATGGTGGTCCTCTTCTTATGGAAGGAAGTGATGATATTCTTAACTCTATTTTAGACAAAAACATTATAAGTTCACAGTCACTCATTCCATTTTCAAACCAAATTGGGAAATTGTTTCTTATTTTTTATTTCTATTCATATCTGGTTGTGTTTTTCTTCCCTTTAGTAGTAGAAGTATGACGAGGCTAACCAAGAAATAGAGAAGCCTAAATCCAAGATCTATGGTGGTCAAGTAAAGTTGTAAGAAGTAATGTTTATATTTCTAACTGCTCCAAATGATCTTGGCCTGTACTTTTATTGCAGCCACTGGAGTTGATTGTCTTATCCTTTTCTAAACTTCCCACATGGCACAGATGTTTCACTATGTGCTATCATGTCAAAACTAATAAAAAAAAAGGTCACAAAAATGTTTTAAACAGGCCCACTTAAAGAAAGGAAATGTATGGAGTATTTTGTCTTCTCTGTTTTAGCACATGATGACAAGGATTACCATCCCAATGTGACATCAATACCTGTCTTAAAACCACTGCTTTATCCACTGATCCAAAAATCCTTGCACCAGAGTATCCTGCATATCCTGAATCCTGTGTGTGATCTAAAAACCAGCAGTGTAACACAATATTTCCCAGGGGACACGCCGTCATCGCACCCACCGCATACCACAACAAGCTTCAAGGCTCTGGGCTCAGCCTAGAGGATGTGACAGGAATCAAAGAGACTTTACCTGCTATTTAGATCAGCAGCTTCAATACTTACTTACTAGTGCAGACACTCAAACCTGCTTTGCTAGCCAGGATTAGCCTTCAGGAGTCAAAGTCGGACAATAAAATACTCCTTCATAAGCTACTGCAAAGAAATATAAAGACTTCTGTGCAGAATAGATGAATAAGATCTTTGTGACATTAGTGACCTTTATGCTTTTGAGGAGCTTTTTGTGTGTTTTAACTAATATCTGCTTGATTAAACTGAACCTTCAAGCACATAGCAAGATACATGATATCAAGCCACAGCTGGACAGTGGTTGCAGTCTTTGTGCTGTATGACAGCTGGATCTACTGAGGCCCCATCCTGTTCCAGATATGACACAATGACACAGGGAAGGAAGGGTCTTGGGCTGAGGGACACGCATTATCACCACAGCAGTTCTGCCTTAACAACAAGCGCTCCTCATTAATGATCCTTTTCTCTCACGTTTAGCTTTATGACTTGTAGCACTTTGCCAGATAGTTAACCCTGAGGTCAGGCCCCTTGAGGGCCAATGTGACCCGGCTCAACCAGCCACATATTCATTTAAGTTCAGTGTGTTTTGTTCATGCAGATCACTTGTATTTGTTCCTCCTCTTGGTCAATGGAACTACTGTATGTCTCAACAGTATCTTAGAGGTGACTTAAAGATCCACTCCAGACATGTTTGAACATACTGTATATAAAATATTATGCTTTGAATAATAATTTGTGTCTGATATGGTTTTCATTTTCATTGCAATCTACTTCTTCTCCCTCATTAAAAAAAATCTATTTATATGAAAATATACTCATCCATGTACCTCAGTGTATGTTCACTGGAGGCTTCAAGTTTCCACATCGCACATGTTGCACACATGTAAGTTACTCACTGGACCGTGATTGGCTTCCAAACTAGTTGTGATGTCACAAAATGTATGCTCTTACATACACGTGTTAAACTCTATATTCAAATTGAGCACAGATAAACTTTTCCCACAGCATGAATGAAAAAATAGCCTATAGTGTCAGGGTCTGCATTATTACACAGTCACATCCCAGTAAAGTAATAAGCAAAACACAATTTTTGAGAGGAGTATTTTAAATAGTAATTTACCTGTTGAGGAGCTGCGCACAGATATTATTCTTGATAAAGATATGTTATTCTAGCTCATTTCATGTTACTAAAGAGCCGAACATAAGCTGACAAATTCTCTTTGACGCCATGTGAGCACTTAGTGACCCAGTGAGTCTGGGCACAGGATCAGATACAGACAGTGAACATGAACACATGGTATGTTTTTTTAATGCTGTGGGTCTGTCTTCAGATGTATGCACATAGATAGCACATGCCTCTGTTTCACTGTGGTGTCCTCTTTTAGTTTGTTAGGCCGTAAAAAACGTTTACATATGTGTCATCGGCCAGTGAGTGAAGCTTGAACCCCACCGCCCCATCATCATCATCATTTCTGTCTTGTCCTCAGTCTTGTGCTGGCACCAGAGGGCTCTACACTGTACCTTTGGGATACATTTAGTTAGGATGGTGACTTTAGAAGGTTATGTTCAATATACTTGGGATGAGTGATTTTAAGACAGGTCACATTGCCCGGGTGTAAACTTAGAGTGCTGTTAGAGTGTAATGGTCCTGTGAAGACTGTTGCTTTTTCTTCTTGGATCATTAAGCTCATGGACATCAGCCAGGCTAGACCTTGAGAGAGGGAGCAATCACTTTGTGCTGAGATGCTGTTTGGAATAACTTTACACAGAGTAGTGGGTGAGAGTGTGCCTCTGGACATGCTCTATCAGTTAGTGTAGAGCCAATTTACATCAGGCAGATATCACATGCAGCCTTATTCCCATAAAACACACTGCGCATGGAGGGATTTCAGAAACACTTTCCTACATGGAAAAATGAGGGCCACTGGGATCTTTCACTAGATCATTTTTCCAGTCGATCTGAGATGCATGCACGTGTATACACGTGTGCATGTGTGTGTGTGTGTGTGTGGGGGGGGGGGGTCCTCGTGTCCATCCCTATTCACATTTGTCATGCCTCCATCTGGATCCTGCTCTCTGAACACATGTCAGGTAAGTCAGCGCCAAGTAACAGAATACAGGCACAGATGATGAGCTTTTACATAGAGCTAACCTGTCATTTATCTGATTCTCTACGCCAGGTCAAGGGACTGACACTGTGGGGTCATACATACACACGCTGGCTTCCTGGTGCAGCTCAAAGAGGAAAAAACAGACTGTCACATGTATTAAGTTACATATGACATGTAGAGTTTCTTCTCCAATTTATGTCAAAAATTAGAAGAATAAAACCTACCTAACGTTACACCTTTCAGTCTAACTTTGCATAATAAGTAATGATGGCTGTTGATGTGAGAAGTGTTTTGATTGATAAGTAATAAGAACCAGGTGAGTATCAGTCAGGCACTCTGGTCCCGACACAAGGTCACCAGAGGTTGGAGAGAGAGGTCACTCTACCTCAGGGGGCTGATGGGGGGCAGAAAAGGCTGAAACTCCAGGAGTCGGTTTTCAATTAAGTCACAGCTCAATGTGTCACAAGGATATATGGACAGCCCACTAGCTTCCCTTGAGATGAAACTCCTAATCCATCTTTCCATTTAAAGCTCAAAGGAATCAAAGAAAGCTCATATCTTTATCAAACATGACCATGACTCTCCCATCCTTGCTCTTTCCCCTATCTATCACACTTTATCACTCTGAGACATGTGTGCTCCCCCTGTGCGTCTCTTCATCTCTGATCACATGTACAGGATGTAGCCTGATCTTTGCTCTGCCTCCTGATTCTCTCATGGCTCATAAAAGCTGAATGCAAGATTTTAGCTTCAGTACATCTTTCCACACATTGTCAGATTTAAATAAAAGAAGGTATTGCAGTGTGTGAGGAATGTGTTACTCTGGTTTGTATTATTGCTCTTTGTTAACCCCAGGAAATTAACTTTTCCCCTCAGTAGCTGTGCTACATTAAAAGTGCTAATTTGGTCTGTTTTTATCTGCCTGTGTATGTAAAAATGAACAAAAAAGAGCAGTGAAATAAACCATTAGAGACAGAGTTCAAGATACAGACCCTAACAGAGCAATCCTAAAATACAGGAAAGAGAGAGCAAAAACTGGCGTTTATCTCACTGATGGATGACTCCATCTTGGAAACTCAGACATGTGAACCAGATGGTGGACAGACACGGAAACTCTGTTGATGAATAGGATGACTGTGAGGTTCAAATTTATACTACAGCACTCCATATTTTCTTTTTTGGTTAGTTGATTCACAGTCAAAAGGTCTTGAATACATTTGTTTAAAATTCAAATAGTGCTTTTAGTGAGGAATGAGCATTTAGTCATTAGTTAATTAGTTAACATCCCAGACTCTACCATAACATTCATCACATGCTTTGGTCTGCATCACTGCATTCCTCTAAAAAGGGGAAAATAACACTGGAAAAATAGTTTTCAATTAAACCAATTGACCAATTAGTCAAAGAAACCCTGTGACCATCAGTCAGCCATGAATCTCTTAAGTGAAGGACTTGCTCTAATGTGCACGCTGTGACTTTTTTCCAAAGGTCAGCCACTTGTCACAGGACTAACCAGTGTCACTTCATAGTCAGTGTCAGTCACCCCTTGTACCAGTGTGGTTTTGTATGTATCATTATTGGTTATTATAGCGTAGGTATTCACAAGGTAAACACAGTGATCTCAGGGTCTATATTCACAGTACTTACTGACCCTGAAAGTAGAGTTTAGGCGCTACTGCTGGCGACTAATGAATGACAGAAACATACTGTATGATAGTGTTTATATGTGAATTGGTGAGATTGGTTATACAGTAGGAGAAAACAAAAGACAATACTTTTATCCCGATTTGATGAAGAGTCATTACAAGTACCTTGGCCTTTTGGAACCAGACTGAAACAGATATTACCAGACAGGAGAGCCAGCTCCAAAGCAGCAGAGCTGAGCATGACATTGATTAATCAGCAGCAAACAGATAGGGTCTTAATTATCTAGTCTCCAAGGACTTAATGATGGCTTGAGCTTAGCAGGCGTAGGAGGGCAGGCAGGAGAGAAAGACTCAGGGTAATTGTATGACTGACCTTTTCTTGGTTCTTTCTATTAACCCTGACTAAACAGGGCAGTGTGACCTAGCAGTGGAGCATACAGACTGCCGAGGTAAATCCAAGACTATCAGAGGATGAATTTATCATAATGATACGACACATATTTGGTCAACATTGCTATTGCACTTAGGGACAATTTGTCACTGATAAAAAAATATGTTTTTCTCATCAAGGAGTTTCACAGCATTATGCCTCCTCTCCTAACATGCCCCCAATAAATCAAATGGTCTGCCATGTATCCCATAAAGGAAATATGAGTGTGATGTTACCAGAAGTTGTGGTTAGCCCTGGAGAAAGAAAGTTCATGAGAGAACTGGGGGCACAGGATGAGGTAATAGAGGGGAGATCAGTTTCAAGCCTTTAACACCTAAATAGAAAAGACACGTCTTTCTAACAACTGTGAAAGCATAAGCTTTCTCAAATTGTTATATATTTGGCAGAGATGTCTAAAAGTGTCTTGGTTTCACCTGCAGTCCACCTGCATATTACTGTTAATCATTAAAGTGGTTTGGTAGCATTTTACAAAAAGAGGGGTGAACTCTGCTGTCCTTGCTCCTGTCCAGACTCTGTGTGGGGGATGTGGGGTCAGGGGGTTGCAGACCGTTGAATGTGAGACTGTACACAATGCTGAGAAATTAGACAGGTTGTCAGCTGAGTGTGCAGCAGGGCTTTGGCAGCCAGCCCTCCTTTGGGGATTGGGAGGAGAGGAGTGCAGGATGGAGGAGTGTGTGAGCAGTGCACAAGGGGTTGAGACACAGTTTCCTGTGTCTATTTCCTGTGTGTTTAATGTGAAGCTCAGGGCCAGGGCCTGTTTCCTGTGTGTGATGGGTGCCAGGCCTGGGACCCCGACACAAAGACAAAAAGGCACAAGAGCCCACCAATGTCAGTAACAGATCAGGCAGCCGGTACACACATCAGCACAGTTTCACAGGCTTCTATATACAGACTCTGTGCTTCAAAGTTTACTAAATGTAGCTCTTGAGAGGCAGAGCTCTCTCTCTCTCTCTCTCTCTCTCTCTCTCTCTCTCTCTCTCTCTCTGTCTTTGTTATTACGTCTGATGGGCAGAGAGCCCAAGACCTCTGCCTGTAGGGCTCGATACGAGTGTGTTTCTCTGTACATAATTACTGTGATGGAACGAATAAGGCTGATAAGGCTGTTATTCTGTATCAATATTTACACATCCAGCATTTATTGTGCTGTGTTTTTGTGCACCTTATTCCTGTTTTACTCTTCACCAACTCCCACATAAATAATAACAAACAATCAACAAATTACATGTAAGACTACTCTCACATATTTAGCTCACCCAAAAATAAGCCAAGAGTAAGCATCAATATAAAAAAATATAAAACATTATCCACACAAGAGATGTAGATTTTACAATAGGCTGCAGATGGGTGGGACAGCTCTGTAATTATGCAACTGGAGTTAACTATGTCATGCCTTTGCCATCCTTGGAGAAAAACTTCAGCCATTAAAAATAAGTACTCCGTATACCTGCCAGTACCCTTACATTTTCATTTCATCAATCAATTGGTTTACCATGATTGGCAAGCTGAGTAAATCGACTCTCAAGTATAGAGAGTAGCCCTCATGACAATTTTCTCCCTTTAGGTAGCCCCAATTCTCAAAAAGGCTGGACACTTCTGTGCCAGAGTGTGTGTGGGGGTCAGGCCAGTAACTCTGACAAAGTGACAAAACTTCACTCAAGAAAATGGAGCATGTTTGCCCAGTAAGAGTAGCCTAAAACACACAACCAACACAAACAAAGATTCTGAGAGTACGGGAGGCAGAAGGAAAAGAGAGGATAGAGAAACCAGAGAGAGAGAGAGAGAGAGAGAGAGAGAGGGAGGGTGAGGAAGGTGGGGATGAAGTGAACATGACTGAATCTGTTAATTCACCTCAGACAAGCACAGACACACACACTGAAACTGTGACGCACTCAATGACTCCTTCCTGGAATTCTCCACTTTGTGTGTTTAAGTGTGTGGTGAGGATGATCTGCGCATCTGCACATAGACGACTGTAAGAAATTATTGTTGTGACTGCAATTACTGGTCTTGCTTACTGATTTACTGATTTCCCAACAACAAAGCCTCTTCATAAAGCTAAACACAAACAAATATGAATGCCTACACAACTACACAAACACACACGGAAATGCACAATCAGACACAATGATTTATGGGTGTACGCGCTGGTCAGCCAACAGCCGGGGTTATATGAGTCTATCAGACAGAGAGAGATAGGTTAGCCAGACTGCCTCCAGCGGAAAAGCCTCTCGACCAAAAGAGGCTGCCAGTCCTCTGTCATCACATGACAGTGGAGTGCAGTCTGGTATAAACACAGGGAGGAAGCCTGAGACTCTTCATCTGTACTGTAAAATATGAGTACAAAGGTAAAGGGGTGTAGTTTCAATATGGAGGCAGAGTCAATGAGGGGATGAAGGCCAGCTGCAACAGCAGGGCAGAACTCTTAAAAAAATGCACAATCAGGTTTACTATTCTTCCATATTTAAAATGGTACTCACACATTTGAGTGATCTCCAACCGGGGTACTTAAAAATAATTGAAATCAAAAACTAAAATCTTCAGTCACAATTGATGAAGTGATAGTAAATGTTGTTTTTGACTGCATGACACACCAGCCACAAACCTGTGTCAGTTGTCAGTTCACGTGCTGCGGCTGAGAGTGAAAACTAGTTGGCAAGTGAGCAGCAGAGTTGAAATATGACGAAAGGTAATCGATAAATGGCTGAAATGTCCAGCTTCTGCTACTCCAAGTGATAGTAGTATGAATGTAAACTAGACCAATCCGAAACACATTTCAGAATCACTATGTTTTGTATTAAACATTACTGTGTCAATAATGTATATAGCCTATAAGTCCACCCTAAAATATATACATCAATTAGTATATTTCATTCACGCCGTGAGAGCTAAAGAGATGCATGTACGAGCTCAAACACCAGCTGCGCCTTGACAAACCAATGTCGGAAAAACACACTGGTCACTGGTAACAAGATATTACTATAACCCCCAGACTCCCCATCACATCCAAAAAATCATTAACCTGAGCAGGTATCTGAGCTTAAGATATAAACCTCATCACAGACCTCTCCCTAAAGTACCCCATCGCTCAGCTCTCAAGTCTTTTATGTACATTTGTCCACCCTGCAGTTCACTGAGGGGAGGAAAGCTGTCATTCACTGAAATGTCTATTGCGCAAGGGCTGAAAGGATTGTAAGGGGACGTCTATGTGATTATGTACAAAAAGGACCAGGCTGGAGACTATTCAAAAAGTCTCTTGAGGATAGAAAAGCCCTTCTCACCCATTACAAGGAATCCCTAAAGCCTTTTTTATTTTTCCTCATGCATCGTTGTGTGCAAAACTCATTTATCAGAAGAATGAAAGGAACACATCTCGATGGGTGTGTGTATTATTAATCCGTGGAAGAAAATGGACATCTATTCATCTGCTCTCACAACATGTACGACTGATAAAAAGCGCAGCAGTGGCATAGTTACCAGCTGCATATGAAAGAGTACTGTAAACAAGCAAAATGATGCATCAATAACTCATTAAAACCTAGACAGAATTGCACAAAAAACCATTGGGATAGGCAGGAACAGGGACTTGTAATCCATGACTTGCCTATTATTGCTTCACTTTTTGCAGTGTCACAAACTGACAAGTCTGAACATGAAGGTGGCAACTCTGGTCAAATGTCAAAAAGGGTGGAAAAGAAACAACACTGAAAGCTATGAGTGTATGGTTTGACTGCGTTTCACTTCAATCACTTTAAATTCGGTGACCAGAGTCAAAATGTGTTATTTGCCTAATGATGAGACAACAACACTCATCCTCAGCTGATTACTGTGTCTGTTGGTTTTAAACAAAAAGGTCAGGGAGCCTTGGCTTTACTGTTCCCTTGGTGTACAAAAAAAGCTTGGCATACTGCTTTAGATAGGTAAATCCTCTGAGTGGACTGAACTTTGACATTTCCAACATGACTTTTCATCTGGATACTCTGCGTGGCTTCCCATTGTTGTTTTCCTTGTTCTATACATACAATACTGTTCAAAAGATTGAAAAACACCTGCCACAAAAGCTTGATTTGCTACCATCAGATGGCTGGAAAGGTTACTCTTTACTTTCGAATGGTCTTTCATGCTTTAAGGTTGTACAAAGTCCTCTTTATAAAATTATGTTATTATGTATGAAGTGTTTGCAAAAAAGTAATGTTTTGCTTACCAATGGTTCTAAACAGACTGACAATTGGAAGGGCATAAAGAGATAAAGATACTGCTTAGCAACAGTTAAATATAAATATAAAAAATCCCTGTCATTGGTAAAATAAATTGGAATTGGAATCAGCATCAAAATCTGTCCAGATCAGGTTCCTCTAAAGTGCCAAGTGCACAGTAATGCCTTTAAATACCTGGGAAGAACAGGTATATTGCTTTAGAAAAGCTATTCTTAAAACTTTAAAATATAGAAGGTTGGTCCAGGGTTAGTACTCTTGGAATTGGATCACGTAATATCAACTGCTCACTGATAAATCACAATTTAAACCTCTTCTGTCTAACTACTGAGCAGACTGCAGAGGGCCCAAAGAAAAATGGGTTCCCTTAATATTTAGAGCCCAATCGCACCGTTGTGGTTTAATAATGATCTGAGGTCACTTTCACTCTTCTGGACTTGAAAACAAATTCAAAATGGTATTTGGGGGGAAAACATGATTACAACAGCATTCTGCCCTGTCATGCCACACTGTGAGGACCTCATCAGATGGGGCCATTTAATTCTTCTTTTGGGACCAAAATGATTTCAAATGTAAATAACACATTTGGTGTTTTTAATGTTCTTATCTATCTTATCTATGTTAAAAATAACCATTAGTGAAGGAGAGAAAGAAAACATCAGAGGTAATTCCAAACTTTTGAAGAGTAAAGTATACTGACCATTATTTATTAGTAACAACACATTGTTTGATATTTGATCAACACAAGGCTTTGAGAACAAAATAATGGGTTGATCTCAGAGACACTCAGGCTCTGACTGAATCTCTGCTGCTCTCTGGGGACGATGTAGTTTAATGACACGTTCTGAAAATTGAGCCTGCTACATTGCAAACTTCTCATACTCAAGTATGTTCAGTGCAGTTTGATATCAAGCATCATAATATTCCAATAACCATTTTTAAAAATAAAGAATAAGAAAGTAAAGAAAAGGAAAAGGAAAGAAATTACAAAAATTGTTTTGAGGTATATTTAGTTGACTTGAGTTTTTCCTTTTCACGCCACTTACTACTTCTACTCCTCTACATTTTGGAGTGAAACTTACTTTACTATATTTATTTGATAACTTTTGCAGCCAAAATATATGAAGAGCTTATAAAATAAATGATATATGATATATTACACTATAAGTACAGCTGAAATGGTTAGTTGATTAATCAATTAACAGTATAAATTCAGCTGAAACGATTAGTCGATTAATCAATTAATCCACTGTCTCTCAAACCGTGGTACACGTACCATTGTTGGTGCACAAGCTCCCTCTAGTGGTACCCAGAGGAACGTACACAAATATATATATTTTTATTGAATAAATAAATTAAAAACATACGATACAATATGTATAGTACGTAAGGACTTCCAATAAATATACTGTAATTTATGTTAATGTAATTTAAAGTAAGTTTTGCCCTTTGTTTCAACATCAGGCTGCTATATGGTCATGTTCATGATAAATCCATGACTGTGTATGAGAGTTGTGTGGAAGTTTAAAGGACCAGTGTGCATAATTTAGTGGCATCTAGCCATGAGATTGACGATTGCAACTAACTGAAACTCCTTGACTCAAGCGAGAACGAGAAATTACAATTTAAAATTATTTACAATCATTTTGAGGTTGGGACTATTGGTTGGACAAAACAAGTATTGTGAAAGTGTCACTTGGTGTAATTGTGACAGGATTTCTCACAATTTTCAGTCATTTAAAAACCAAACATTAAATCCTGCGTTAATATTAATGCATGAGTAATAATTATCATATGATGACTATTTTATATAATAATAATAATAATAATAATAATAATAATAATAAACAGTCACAGGGGACATTTTTTTTGCATGGCGTACTTCTACTTTTGATACTTTAAGTACATTCATCCTCATTATATCTTTCATTCATACTCATTTAGTTGAGTAACATTTCCAATGCAGGGATTTTATTTGTAACTGAGTATTTGTACAGTGAGATATTAGTTTTACTTAAGTAAAGGGTTTGAATACTTTCTCCATCGCTGCCTTTGTCTCTATATGACTGCAGCCACATTAATTGGCTGTCCAGTTCAAATGTCAGTGGATTTCCATTCCACAGTCATGATTTCATATCACGACAACAAGACAAATACTATACTTTCCTTAACTCCTGAGGTACACAGTAGACACACACTGCATGACTAGAAATAAAATGTTGTCCTTTAGTTCCCTCTACAGGTGGTGCAGAATATTTCAACAGGCTGCACAAAGGGAGTCACAAATGGGTTCATTACATTAAGAGCATTTTAAAAACCACTGAACTCAGTCAACTGCCTTTGTTATCTTTTTACTATATATATTTACTTCTATTGTTCTAAAATTAAGACCATAGTTTAGATTTTACTCTGTAAAGGAATGTTTTGTATTCTGTAGCCTGTTGTAACGCTGTCTATAGCCTATAACAAGAGGCCTTGAGATATGATGTAATGCGTGCAAGTACACAGCTTTACATTTATTTACGTACCTTATATTGGTGAATAGCCTGCAAGGAATTTGTACTTCTACCCTGAAACACTAGAGGACCTCAGAGAGTTGTTGTGTTTATCCATTGGCTCTCACACACAGTAAAATGAGACAGATGGGTTTGTTAGAAACCTCCTAAATGTCTTTGTGAGCCAATGCAGAGTGAGGTTTTTCTTAGTCATCTGTCTGAAAGGGATTATACAGTCACTACAAACACCCCTTAAGCTAAACCTCAACATTTCCCACCTGTGACTATCAATGTTGATTTCCTTTCATGTTTCCTTTCCATTGTCAAATGCTGATTTAGTAAATAGTTTCCCACATTTCGCACATTTGCAGTCACTTTGATATTTTCCCGAACAACACAACAACAAGCAAAATTATTATTTTTTTCTTTTTTCTTTAAGAAGGATACAGATATTGTTGCAAGTTGCGAGAAAAGCTGAAAAGCAGTTTATAATGAATGGGCGCTTTACTGATGAATACCCTTTTAAAATCTGGAACACCAGGAAAGGCAAGTGGGAATAACATAACAATAACACTCCCTGTAAAGCGACAAATTGTTGTTGACACTTTGGTTTTTGGTCAGATTGAACAAAGGAGACTTATTAATTACTGAACTTTAGAGGTGCTAGTAAGTGGAATTTGTTACATTTAAACAGAATCATGCTACCTGTTTCCAGTCTTTGTGCTAAGCTAACTAGCAGCTGACTGTATAGCTTCATATTTATTGTGCAGCCATGAGACTGGCATAGATGTTTCATCTAACTCAGTAAGATAAGTGAATATGTGTAGAGTATATCCCAAAATGTTGAACAATTTGATGATACTGTATTACCCAATGGTAAAAATCATTAACGGACAAAAATGTTTATTCAATATTAAGCATCAATGATTAGTTAATATTTTATCTGAAAGAGGGGTTGGTGTGTATCTGCAGTCACACAAACACACACAGACATTACTCCTGTAAAACAAAAAAGAAATGTAGCTCTCAGTGTCACTGTGGTATTTAACTTTAAAGCATGTGAACCCTGTTGTTATAGAGAGTTATGGGACAGCTTGAAAGGTAAAGTGGTGTTATTTTAATAACCTAAACCTCCAGTAAAAGCAGGGCCACACCCAAAAAGTGAAGGTATGTAATTCCTGAAAGAATGGAGTTAAATTACAAATTATGCAAATGTTTATCTGGCGAAGTAAACATTTGCACGTATAACTTGTTTTCCCCCTTTTGCTCTACCTACAATGGAGGCTCAGAGATACAGAGATTTAAGAGAAAAGTGGTGCCAAACCCACTATGTTCTTTTTCTAGTTCTTCTTTTATTAAAGATGTGGAGATGACTCTCACATTAATTTAATCCTGAGGTTTTGTCTTTAAATCTTTTAAACATGTCAGATCTTCCAAGAACAACGGTGCACATTGGTGCTATTACTTAGGATATACACAATCAAGCCAAACTGGTGAATCATCAAAGACAGTGCCATCGTCTACATTAGTTTGTTCAGACATGTGCAGTCTGTTATTAGAAATGGAGTCTTAACATCAGCTGCAGCATTCTGTCTGCCCCTCAGTGTTTCCATAGCAGGAAAATTAGAGTCAAGTTGTTAATGAGCTGAGACTTTGATATCTAACATATCTAGTCCGTGCAGAGAACACTTTCATCACCTTAGGATTGTTTTGAGACAACAATGGAAAAGACCAATGAAAAGCTTAGAAGCACACTGTGATGTTTTGGAAACAAATGATTTATTATAACTTATTTGAGTTCTATCAATTTGATCAATTGATGGTTCTGTTATAAAATGTGGAGACTGGTATACACATGTTATTCATTTTAGATACAATGTAACTTTATTGGTATTATTGGAAGTCATATATATTTGTATTCTCTAACTCGTATATGAAGAATTTCTTACAGACAGTTTTGATGTAATTTTGATGCAAACTGATTAGACTGGAATAGCAAGTTGGTATGATAAACATAAAATGATCTGATTTGAACCTGTTTGTACACGGGCCTTCTGCAATCACCTCAGCTGTTTTAGTCAGCTCCAGGTGTGAAGTTTTTTCATTTCCAAAAGAAGATAACATCAATTATTGTAATAATATAGTCAAACAAAATCTGATTTAGAATTCTAAACAGGGATAAACTCACATATCCAGTTAAATTTCTAGAGGAAGAAAAAGTATCACTTGTCGGTTTTATAATATATTTAAAGCTGACATTTATTATTCATTAAAATACAACACCTGTTTCATAGACCAATAAAGTTGCAACACAATAACAATTAAAGCCCCTAATTACATTTAAAAAACCTTCTAGTCTGGTGACCTCAGTGGTAGTACCAAAAACACTTCTGTCTGCCAAGACATATTGGCATCACTACAATTACCTACTTTTATTGAATCAATTTACACTTTCAGCTAAACGTCTTAATAGGTTTCTTTTATCTGACAAATGAAGGTCTCAATTAAAGCTGTTAATTTAATCAACTTCTAAGCACTTATCATTGACACAAGCTTTGAACCCACCAAATGCTCCTTTGCTTTAGTTTAATACATGATATATTATATCACTTTTTTGTTTAGTTTCTGTGCAGCATGTGTAGTCATGTCCATGTGTGTCAGGTGTGTGCAAATATGTAACATCATATGCTGTCCATAGCTTCAGAGCAGAGAACAACCTCTGGGTGCTCCCTCTCAGGTGTTTCTGGTTCTGAGATATGTTACTCTAGGTTCTTCTAAAATTTGGAAGGAGGTCTTGTCTTAGTAATCAACATTTCCTGGAGCTGAAATTAGTAAAAACAAAAATCATTCTGTGTTCTATTAAAAGTAGATGATTAAGTGTTATTTAGCATATTTTTATTACATCTCTAACTTTGACCTCAAACGGGAAAAAAAACACATTTTAGGAAATAGGCTTTCTTGTTAAATGAGAAGATTGATAACACTGACAGGCTTGTTTGTATGTACAAGAAGTACAAGGCTACCACTTAGCTTAGCATGCCTGGCAACTGGTCTTGGCCCTAGACTGACCTAAAGACTAAACCAAGTCTACTTGACTCTATTTTTAATATTAACTCAGACCCAGGTAAGTTATCCAGACACAGTAATTTACAGACCACTTTTCATATAATTTTGAATGAATATTGTGACTTTGAATAGTATATCACTAATAAATATATAATATTTAAAAGTGTAATGGCCAGTTCATGGACATTAACATTGCAAAGTGCAAGAAACCAATTGATTGTGGTAACATCATCATCTCTCTAATGGCTTAACTTTTAAATTTCTGTTTCATTTTTAACTGGCTGTCCATACTTACACTACCAAGATGAAGGAAATATATTGATTCTGGGAAACTAATAAATTTGCCTCATACACCACCATCATGCCAACCTTTCCATTTTGAAATGAGAAATGATATTCCTTTACCTCTGTGTTGTAGCTGCACACATTTAAGCTCCAGAAAAAAATATCTTGACATTGCTGACCCCAACTATTACCACTGAACTTAGCCACTCCTACACACTATGTGCTAGTATTTTCTCAAACCTGCTAAATTGTAGAACATTTCCCTAAAAACAGTTTTCAGTATATTCTTGCAGTTACTTTTTCTGACTCCTTTCCCCTATCATAATTTGCGGTCTCTGTAATGGAGGTATGAGAGCAGATCACTGCGCTGTATGTCACCTGGACAGGTGGTATTTGGAAAGAAAGCTGCAGGCGATTGAGGATCAAAATGAGAGAGTGTAGTTGTTCATCGTCCTCTCTCCTCTCCAACTCTGCTTAAGGTTGACCTTCAGGTCACTGTGGCAGAAGAACCAAATTGTTCCTAAGGATAACTCTAAACAAACACACACTCTGAGCTTTTGTCTCACACAACATGGACGTAAGCGGATTTGTCTCTTGTCACCGGTCTCAATTCAAACGAAACACCAAATCCACTCAGACAACAGTATATTCATAAAGCTGAAAGGGAATATAACTTCCCACAAGAAAAAACACTACACTCTCCTGTAATCTCTCCTATCCCCCATGTTGTCACACATCTTTAAATCCAGTTAAATCAGCTGTACGTGGAGAGTAACTGGTGGTGGAGAATGGGGAGATCAGTGTCAATCACAGAAGAAAGGCACAGAAGACAGACATCACATGTCATCATTAAGACTCTTTTGCATTCCTCTCTCTATCTGGGAAAAAAACAACTCCAAAACAACACGTAAAATGTGGTAAATTCATCTTCCCACATATTTTCTGAATTACAAATGGATACAATCAAAAAAAATGTATCCATTTATATCCTAAACAAGGTTTTTTGAAGGAAGGTAATGACATTTATTTTGAAATCAAAGGTATTGTCAAAGAGACAACATTATACACATAATATTTGTCAAAGGGGATAATGGTGCTATTCCAAAGTTACTGAGTTACTCTAATAGCTGCATTACCCAGTCTGACAAATCTAGTGAAATGATGATTTACTGTATTTAAATATCCGATTTTATATATATAAATATCCCATACCCATTCCCTCATAAAAACATGTTCACACCTGTTGATTAACAGCAGTTAATTTTACATATCACAACAAGCTACATGTTATGTCAACTTTACTCATCTTGTTTTTTATTATATGAGGTTTTCTGGGTCCTACTGCCTTCCTCTCCAGACTGACATGAGAAGTGATAGTGCTGGCAGACAATGACAGAATTTGCTCACTGTTGGCTAAAGAGGAGGATTGGAGATGTTATGATAACTTAACTAATTAACATCTTCTCCTGGCTACACATCTAAGAAATAATGCTGTGTAACTGAGATATGATCCCCTACAGATATGATTCTCTTTATTGTTCTTCCACTTTTTTGGGTGGATTTTCATCCAAAACACATTCACTTTCACACTGAAATCCTTGTAGCAGTTGTAAAATCATATCTGGGTGATAATCACTATAACCACAGTCCTCAGCAACTGGCTACTGAACAAATCCATCTAAACAGCTGAGGATCAGGTAACTGTCTTGCTCAAAGGCACATGAGTGGTACAACACTGGCCAGAGGATTCCAGTGGGTCTGGGAATTCAAGCAAAATGCCCTCCAGCACAAAATTGCCTTCTTAACCTTTAGGCTGTTTACTGTTATAGCCTGGCTATGATTAAGACATCAGATGATGCTTTGTGAAAGAGAAGATTTGAAGGTGGGGAATCGTGTGTAAAGTGCAAATTGAAGCAGTTTAAACCACAAGCCATCTTGCCTCTATTGTCCCTAACCAACACAGACGTAAAAAAAAAAAAAAGCACTGTCAGTAGAACACACTGGAATGTGTTTTTATTAGTGCAGCATGGTTACGGTTTCAGTTTTGTTGGCTCGTTCAAAAGATCCAGGGCTGCACAACACATCTGCCTTGCACATAGTTCTTTAGACCTCAGTCTGACTTCCTGCCTGGCTGTTTACACCAGCCTCTGTCTCCTCGCTTTCACAAAGTAGTTGAACTTTAATTCAACGGCTTAGAAACAATGGATATAAAGAAATATACCATCCGCCTGAATAGCAAGTGTGTTGTCAAGGCAGTTTTTCACTATAAAAATGGGGGCTGAAATATGCATGACTGACAACATGTATCACACACATTACTGCCATATGACATAGTTTCATCCCCATCTCTGACGCACAGTACATGCTTCGTGCTATGTGTGCACACCCACATGGAGAACATAAAGAAATGCCAATGAAAAGGTAAGAATTCATGTTATTCCAGTGACTTAATTTACATCCTAAATTACATATGCCACCTAATCTTGCTACAGGGGGCCAAAGGAGCTCAGAAAACAGTCTGAATCAAAATCATTAACACTTTAACAATATGACCTCGTAGCACAGGACCTTAAATACAACAAAAGTGCAAAGTCGTAAGACAACAATACACAATATATAAGTACAATGCACAGTGCACTGAGCGCAGACTAAAATATCAGAGACTATCACTCACTCAAATGATACAGTGATTGCAGAAATAGTACATTGTGAGAAGAACAGGGTTGTGCAGGTCTTGCTATGGTAACACTAAATAACAGTGGGGGGCTGATCTGTAAAGAATGGCGAGGAGTCTAATTTGTGTTGATGTAAATTATAGAGGCTGGGCTGGTGGGGTGACAGCTTTTGGCAAGAATATAACAGAATCAAGGAGTGTCTGTTGAGTGACTCTAATAGTCTATTAACTATTATAAGCAACAAAATATAATAGATTTTCATGAGAAAAAGTCAGGGGATCCAGATTTATCCTTTGTGTAGGCTACCGAGGACATCAACTAAATTTGATGGCACTTCATGAGTTATTAAACTATTATAACCTGTGAAAAGACACTTTAGGTGTGTAAACCTACAGAGAATTCAAGATGTATGCATGCTGGCTCACTGTCATACTATCTATCCATTATTACTGTTATTTGTTACACTTGTGCTTTTCCTATTGAACAAAAGGCCCATTAAGGAGATTAAAATGAGATAAAAATAAAATAAAAATGAGATTAAAATCATCCTCAGCAATTTCACATTTGTCCCTTTTAATGAACTATCAAGTACCTGTGAGAGTCCCTGTGACAATCTCACTCAATAGGGTTTGAGAAAACAGTCCTTGCAGCTGTGCTGGGGTTCAGACTGTGAATAGGATAGACAGGTATGTCACACTTTTGACAAATAATGTGCAGCCACACACAAACTGCTATTATCTATATGGACATGCTGATGCAGAGAAATTACAGAACTCCCTGGGGTTGATAAATGCATTGGATTTCCATTGTAGCACTACCCCCTTTACATGTCTGCTGAGTTTGGTTTGACAATTAATTCACTGATTACATAAATAAATAAAATCCCTTTAAACCTAGTGGTAAGGTCACTGTTGCCTATGGGTTAACTCAACAACAACAAAAAGTCATCCAATACACATAATGTAAGCATAGCTCTAATTTGTAAAAACAAACAAAAAGATTTCTAATAATGTAAAAAATGTTAAAACTGATGCATGCATGCCAACATTGTACAGCAGCGTACTTTTTGTCTGATATTTTTTTTTTACTTTATGCTGGCCACTGAGCCACGTGGGCTGACCGCAAATGAAGGAAATCTGCGCGAAATCCTGTGACCCTGAGTGCCGTCTTACCTGAAAAAAGTAGCGGAATTACTTAGCAAATGTTTCAGCTCCACATGGTTACATGGGTAGCTTGCAGGCAGGAGCAGGGAGGGACGAGAGGCAAACAGAATGAGGCTGAAGGGGGAAAAAAAATAAGAAAGGGAGAGCTTAGGACTCCCCTTCAGGCATCCGAACAAGTCTGGACTGTTCTGCTGCTGCTTGTGTTCACCCTGCAATATAAGCAAAGCCGCCTTGGGAAATAGCGTTTACACTCTTCTGCAGGGATGCACTGACAGAAGCTCAGTCATTGAGCTACATTGGATGATCGTAGGACTTGTCTTGTGCTTTTTGTAGCAGTGACAAGACAGCAAGCTGGACTCTGGTGACTGGGAATACTACTGTGTTGCGCAGACACTGCACGGAGAGCGACGGCTGGATATGCCACAGGTGGAAAGGTGTGGAGCGGCAGGCTGTGGCCCGGTGCACGGAGCAGAGATCCGCAGGTAAGGAGAGATGGGGCTCTGTGCGATCCCTTGGCATAATGCACACCGGACTAGTGAACATACATTTATGGGAACACTGGTGCTACACAGAATCTGAGTTGTGGGGCATTGCTTAATGGTGAGCGATAACTCTCATACTGTATGTACAGAGCACTTATCTGAAATGTAGCCAGTGCACCACTCCTTAGCCCACTGCTTTCCCTGCAGCGAAAACTTTGTCTTTGAACAAGACCGAGCAGAACATTCATCACCTCATTTTCACCCTGTCTGAAATGCACTTCTTATAAAACCATCAACGTTGCAATATCAGGATCTTGCAGACGGTTCCCTTAAGATATAAAAAAATATAAAAACACAACATTGTAATGCTTTCATAAATTAGAAAAACTATAACCCCGAGAAAACCTGCAATTATACCCCTGTCCCTTGTCTTTATTACAGTTGCACAAGACAAAGGGGGAGTTTGCGGCCAAGTTCACCTTAACTGAACTCATTTAGTGAGAGGCATTATTCCTGCTACAGTTCATGATGCTGCTGAGAGAAAGAAACTCTCACTCCTCCGCTTCCTCCGGTCCGTGTATCTTTGGTCATTGGATTTTCCTTTCAGAAACGGGTATTAAAAAACAGGAAACGAGTGGTTATTTGATTTTCGTTTTAAAATACAAAAATTAAAATTGAAATACAAGGCGTTTTTCTTTTTCATTGTCAAAAAGGGATGAGCGAAATATAAAAAAATATTCGATTTTCATTTTCTATTTCATATAATAAAAATTAAAATCACTAGAAAACAGAAACGGAAAAAAGGCCTGTTGTTTCATATTCTGAGACCGGATGTTGTCATTTACAGGACGGTGCTGTGTAGAAGAAACAGTAGGCTAGTAGACTGCGGTCAATCCAGCCGTGAGTCCGATCTCCGTGGTCAAATCAGCCGCACTTAATTTCAAGTGTACAAGTATTCTCAGCATTATGGTAAATGCGGAGAAACGGCGTATTTACTTCCGGTTTTCAAAATAAAGGTATTTAGAACAGTAAGCTATAATTCGAACCTAACATTACATTTAAAATAAAAATATGTTACATTAAAGTGTTTCATGCGCCCAAGATGAATAAAAAACACTTTATATCAAGTATCTTTACTGCACCAGTGTGGAGAAATGCCAAAATAAAAAGTCTCATATTTATGCCTCCAGAGATTGCATATTTGACCATATTTGAGGTACTGTAAATACATATTGCTCAATAATTCCTAACTATGGATGGTATATCTGACTTCTACACATCTAAGACTACACACACACTCAATATCAAGCATTTTTACTGCAGCAATTTGGAGAAATTTAAGAATAAAAGTCCCATATTTATACCTCTAGATTCCATATTTTCTTATATTTGAGCTACTGTAAAAACATATTGCTCAATAATTCCTGGTTATGGGTGAAGCATTTTCATTATACTTCAATAATGCTGCAGTAATCATGACAAAATTTCACACTACTGTACTATACAGTTTTTCTGTTTTCTAGTGATTTTATTTTTTGTTATATGAAATAGAAAATGAAAATCGAACAATTTTTTAATTTCTCTCATCCCTTTCTGACCATGAAAAGAAAAACGCCTTGTATTTCAATTTTCATTTTTGTATTTTAAAATGAAAATCAAATAACCACTCGTTTTCAGTTTTTTAATACCCGTTTCTGAAAGGAAAATCCAATGACCAAAACATACACGGACCACCGTGCTGTGTAGAAGAAACAGTTGGCTAGTAGACTGCGGTCAATCCAGCCGTGAGTCCGATCTCCGTGGTCAAATCAGCCGCACTTAAATGTGAGTGTACAAGGTCCGTGTATGTTTTGGTCATTGGATTTTCCTTTCAGAAACGGGTAATAAAAAAACAGAAAACGAGTGGTTATTTGATTTTCGTTTTAAAATACAAAAATGAAAATTGAAATACAAGGCGTTTTTCTTTTCATGGTCAAAAAGGGATGAGAGAAATTAAAAATTATTCGATTTTCATTTTCTATTTCATATAACAAAAAATAAAATCACTAGAAAACAGAAACGGAAAAAAGGCCTGTTTTTTCATATTCTGAGACCGGATGTTGTCATTTACAGGACCGTGCTGTGTAGAAGAAACAGTAGGCTAGTAGACTGCGGTCAATCCAGCCGTGAGTCCGATCTCCGTGGTCAAATCAGCCGTACTTAAATTTAGAGTGTACAAGTATTCTCAGCATTATGGTAAATGCGGAGAAACGCCGTATTTACTTCCGGTTTTCAAAATAAAGGTATTTAGAGCCGTAAGCCATAATTAAAATATGTTACATTAAAGTGTTGTGTGCCCCTGATGAATAAAAAAACACTTTATATCAAGTATCTTTACTGCACCAGTGTGGAGAAATACCAAAATAAAAGTCCATATTTGTATCTCCAAGTGGTATTTTCATATATTTGAGCTACTGTAAAAACACTTTGCTCAATAATTCCTGGCTATGGATGATATATTTGACTTCTACACATCTAAGACTACAAGTATACTTAATATCAAGCATTTTTACTGTACCAATGTGGAGAAATTGAAAAATAAAAGTCCCATATTTATACTTCCAGATTCCATATTTTCTTATATTTGAGCTACTGTAAAAATGTAAACTGTATGTGGAACCACCTGCAACAGCTGTCACACTGAATAATATAAAAAAATAATATGTGAGGAAGAGACAGTAGGTACAATGGTGTTTTGAAGTTAAAACTAATTATTTTTCCCTTTTACCTACAAATGGACACAGCAGAGCTGCAAAATAAGAAGAATGTGGACTGGCATTGCATTTTGTGTGAAAAGTAAACAAATTAGAATTGTGTAGGATTTTGTGTTTAGTGTTTAGTGTTTATATTATCAAGATGTTATTTAACATTTGTGTGAAATTTTGTCACGATTACTGCATCATTATTGAAGTATAATGAAAATGCTTCACCCATAGCCTGGAAATATTGAGCAATATGTTTTTACAGTAGCTCAAAAATATAAGAAAATATGGAATCTGGAAGTATAAATATGGGACTTTTATTCTTCAATTTCTCCACATTGGTACAGTAAAAATGCTTGATATTAAGTATACTTGTAGTCTTAGATGTGTAGAAGTCAAATATACCATCCATAGCCAGGAATTATTGAGCAAAGTGTTTTTACAGTAGCTCAAATATATGAAAATATGCCACATGGAGGTACAAATATGGACTTTTATTGTTGAATTTCCTCAAATTGGTACAGTAAAAATGCTTGATATTAAGTATGTTTGTAGTCTCATATGTGTAAAAGTCAAATATACCATCAGTAGCCAGGAAACACTGAGCAATATGTTTTTACAGTACCTCAAATATGGTCAAATATGCAATCTCTGGAGGCATAAATATGAGACTTTTATTTTGGCATTTCTCCACACTGGTGCAGTAAAGATACTTGATATAAAGTTTTTTTTTATTCATCAGGGGCGCATGAAACACTTTAATGTAACATATTTTAATTATAGCTTACTGTTCTAAATACCTTTATTTTGAAAACCGGAAGTAAATACGCTGTTTCTCCGCATTTACCATAATGCTGAGAATACTTGTACACTCTGAATTTAAGTACGGCTGATTTGACCACGGAGATCGGACTCACGGCTGGATTGACGCTGATTCACGCAGTCTACTAGTCTACTGTTTCTTCTACACAGCACGGTCCTGTAAATGACAACATCCGGTCTCAGAATATGAAAAACAGGCCTTTTTCCGTTTCTGTTTTCTAGTGATTTTATTTTTTGTTATATGAAATAGAAAATGAAAATCGAATAATTTTTTAAATTTCGCTCATCCCTTTTTGACCATGAAAAAGAAAAACGCCTTGTATTTCAATTTTCGTTTTTGTATTTTAAAACGAAAATCAAATAACCACTCGTTTTCTGTTTTTTATTACCCGTTTCTGAAAGGAAAATCCAATGACCAAAACATACACGGACCTTCCTCCTCTGCCTTTGTGCCTTGATTGGTTTCAATTGTCTGTTCCACTTCTGAGGGCATCCATGTCTTTGCTGTGGTTTGGCTCACGCAACAGCGAGAAATCCCCTTACTGACATGGAAGTTTTAATAATGTCTCTGGGCAGACTCTTCCTCTCCGTCTCACCTTCACCCTCCCACTTTCTGTCTCGCATCTTTTCACTCACTGCATTGTTGCAGCCATTCTTGGCGTGTCACCCTGGTGGTGGATTTCTCTGGACTGATCCCAAGTGTGTCATCTATGGAGGACAGTTGCTAGTTACTGTTTGTTTGTGAGGGAACATTTTCTGTTGCCCTCAGTTGAGGATTAGGTAGAGAACTTTATTTTCAGAGTGATCATTTAGACCATTTTAACAACAATGGGCGTTTTTGTGGGAAAAGCCAGAACTTTTAATTTGAGTGGATATGTGTGTATTTTGATTGCTACTGGTGCTTAAATGGCTTCTTACTGTGTTTATGTTGGATTAAACTAGTTATAAACCAGGAGGTATTGACTTTTTGTGTCTGTTCATTCATGTCTGAATGAGAAGGATAAACCATTGACAAATGCGGTTACTTCCCTTATTCAGTCCATCTGGCTTTTGTTGATAGTAATTCAAAGCTTGTGAAATACTAAGGGAGGATAATATCATTGGTTCTTTAGGAACTTGTTCCAACAAGGGGTCACAGGAGATTTTCAAAAGCTACAGTTTTTAGTACTTTTGTTTACTTTGGATGAAGAAACAGAATGATAATCCATTAATGGTGGAAGTGAGAGATGCTGCACTTGACCTGAGGGTAGAGGTCAAAGGTCACAGAGTCAGTCACCCTGTCTGGGAGTAAGAACAGGACTCCCAGACAGCCTGATAGCAGGGCTCTTCTGTTCTTGCTACCAGCTGCTTGTGGCTACCAAGTACACAAAATCCTGGTGTATGAGCTGGAGACTTTGGTAATTCACTGTGACACCCCTCCCTCCTGTGACCCCTCCACCCCCTTGTCCACTTGTGTCACTCTGCCTCTGGACTGATGTTATGCCGAGGGGGCTTACACAATCCGGCACTCTGTCCCACTGCAATGGCCGGTGGCCTGCCACCCCCCTTGGAGAATGGCATCTCTACTAAACC
Source organism: Dicentrarchus labrax (assembly GCF_905237075.1). NCBI lineage: Eukaryota > Metazoa > Chordata > Actinopteri > Moronidae > Dicentrarchus > Dicentrarchus labrax. Next base: position 19,210,611 of record NW_026136711.1, on the reverse strand, counting down.
ACAACCCCATGATCCTTCCTGAGCTGAGCTTTCAGAAAGCACAGCCCAGTCTCTGTACAGCTCCCACCAGAAGCTCTGGGATGAGTCCTAATCTCTTTTTCTTCCTGTCCCTGAAAAGTCCTTTTCTTCTTCTGTCAATTCTGGGGTTTACAGATCGTTTTTTCCACAATATGTCCTCACCTGATACCTTTTAGGATTGGTCTTAGCATCTCTTTGCTACTGTGTCATTGACCTTTTAACCCATGTGTTTAGCTTCAATTCCCAGGTGGTCTGTAGTGGGTGCGGCCATACCCATAAGCCAGTTACTTCATCCTTTTAAAATTCCAGGTGTTGAGGCCACCCTAGGAATGTACTACTTAATAAAGACGTGATGAATATCTTCACGTATGCTGTAATAAAAACAGAGTTTATCAGAGGAAGTGGGTTACTCCCACAGTTGGCATGTGATCTAGCCAGTGAGTTATTTCAATAATTATTTGAAAATATACACCAGCAGGATTGTATGAAACACAGATGAGTATAGGGTCTGAAAATAGAGTCTGGTTTGTGGGTGTGGCACGAAAAGGAAGAGAGGAAAAAAAACCTGGCTTTTGATGCTTTCAGTGTTTACTACCGCTTCTTTTAGTCGTCAGCTGGTGTTTTTAATGGCCCTCGTATCATTAATACCTTTCAGTTATGATATGTTAAGTGAGCGGAGATTTAAACGCTCAGAATAGGCTGTGGGTATGCACTGTGGTCTCAACACCTGGCTTACATAATGAAACCAGAAATAAACAACATTTTATTACATTCCATGCAGGAAAAAGAGAAATAACATGAAAGGTGAGCAAGCTGCAGGGGCTTGCCGGGAGCTAATTGTACATGATTTAATTTTATAAGTGTATGAGTCTTAAAATAAGTACTTTGAATGTTGGAAAGGGGCATTACATTTGGAACATATTAAGCTTCATGCGAGTGCTGCATGTTCTCTGAAACTCTGAAACTGTTGGGTTTGTGGCCTCTGCATCTTACGGTGGGAACAAACATTTATGGGTAATTATGAGCTTTTGGCTTCAGACAATGTCTGAAAGTTTTCATTCTTCACCAAATTAAGAGAGGACGAGGCCAACGATTGTCTTTTTTCACTTATGCAAGTCTTCATAGTGTTGTTGCACTGTGTGTACTATATACTCAGTATACAATGTATGACAGTAGTAAACTTTATGTATCATAATTCTTAAAGGAATTGTATAGGATGAAATCTGCTCATTCCTCTTCCTACCAAGAGTTAGATTAGAGGATTGTTACCACTCTCAGACAGGAGACACCTCTACAGCTCACTAATTAACATGTCATATCTTTTCAGTTTGTTTAATCCTTGCAAAAGCAAAGTGTAAATATAACAAGTTGTGGTTTTTTGAAGGGTTATGTGACAGATTTGAGAGTGGTGTCAATTTTCTCATCAAACTCTCTAAAGCGATTAAATGTCCCAAAAATTTAAATTGTTCTTTTAAGGGGCAACAGATCCTGTTTTTCTTTAGGTTGGTTACTGAGTGCTGAGGCTGTAATAGCTTTTGTAATAGCCATAATAGCAGTACTATCTCTGGTACACAAAATACTACAACAAAGTGGGAGCGCTTTAATGTAGTTTTCTGTCTGCTGAGAATGTTATCAGACCTGTCAACATGTACCAGCTACAGCTGTCTTTCATGTGGGCTAGTTCTGACAGTCAGTCTGGTTTGGGTCAGCGTTCCAAAATGCCAAGCAATGAAAGCAACCAAATTTCAGATGATGTTGATGTTCTTTCTCATACAGACTCAGAAAATCACTTCACTTGTGTCCTGCTGCTCTCCCTTATACATTTGGTTTCATCAGCTTAAGTGCTTTCTCATGGTCTTTCTCTTGACAATGTTTACTTTAGCTACCATTGCTCTACAGAGTAGATCAGAGGTTTTCTTCGTTGGCTCAACATCTGTCAGCTATTTGCAGTAGCCACTGTGTCATGCATCACCTCTATAAAAAGGTGAACATGAATAGATGTTGTCATGAAGAGAAATGCTTCCCATCTGTACTGCATTTCTTTACCAGATGAAAGCTGTCACTGGAATTTGTTCAAAGTTCATAACTTGTGACCAGTGGTTGGGGACACTGATCTGAAAAGGTGAATGAGGCCAAAACAAATCTACAATTACAAAGTTCTGCAGTCTCTATGTCTCAAAGAACAGCAAAGCTCTGTTGCATTTTTTCAAAATGGTACATATTGTCCATAAGGTTCTGGCTCTGCGTTCCAGACACACACTAACGAAAGACAGCCACAAAATCTGTGAGTTAGGACAGTGAAGCTTGAGAAAGAGAAAATGTCTAGGCAGCATTTATTAGTTTGTGTCTCTCCATATATTTTTTACATGTCTTAGTGTACCATGTATGCCCTTTATAATGTAGAGCTAGTGATAATAGGAAGGATGCTTGTGGTCAGAAAGAAATACTAAAGTTTTAAAATAAACATTTATTTTTAAGGTATGGACATTTGTGTAAATTATAATCATCAATAAAGTCTTGGAATGTTGTGAAGTATTTTTCAATCCATTTGATGTTGGCACATTTTCAATTTTTCTAGAAGACCCATGTGACAAGTTTGGCTTGGACTGGACTGGAAGTTACAATTCAAACTAATGGATTTTCATCTCCAAATATGTACAACCCAGTGATAATAATTTAATCTGGCTGCTTCAGTATAAGTTTAAAGGTCCAGTGTGTAACATTTAGGACGATCTATTGGCAGTCTTTTCAGGTTTTGTCACAGCGTGCAGTAATGTCACAGAGAACTCCTGGACCACTGATGTTAGATAGTTCAATATATATATATTTTTTAAAGTATTATTTTTTGGCCTTTATGCATTTATTTGATAGAGAGACAGCTGAAGACAGACAGGAAAGGGGGGCAGAGAGAGGGGGGATGACATGCAGCAAAGGGCCGCAGGTCAGAGTCAAACCCAGGCCACTGCGTATATGGGTCGCCAGCTCTACCGATTGAGCTAACCAGGCGCCCACAGTTCAATATTTGAAAGTAAAATGTCTAATGATTATGTGTGTATCTTCCAGAGAGATAGTGGAAGTAGCAGTAGGCTAATATTTAGTCAGGGCTTGTAAAGAGTAAAACACTTCTTACAGGTGAGTGTACGTTTTCTATATAGGGTATCTATAGATAACACTGGATCTGAGAAGACCCGTTATTCTAATATGTGACACAGCTAAAGAAGACCATCGGTCTGCAGCTGAAATAGTGGAGCCATCCCAGAGGGAGAAATTTTATTAATTCTGTGTTATCCCTGACAATTTGGGGGAGCCTTCTGCAGATACATTAATGCTGATGAGCCTGGATGAATGTGCTCTCGTTTTAAATTTATGTGCTTCACCTTTTTCAGCTTTGCATTCTCTGCCTTGTGCATGCATTCCACTTCCTCTGCACATCAGTACATTCAGCTGTGTGCAACACATCTACCCAGTTTTTTCTATTTCACCTATCGTTGAAACTAAAACCCATGCCTGGTGATACAGTTCTGACAAGGCTCTATGCCTCCTTTAAGGCAGATAAGATTGTGTCCCACCTCCTTTTACAAAACATTGTGAAAGTATTGATGTGCCTTAGAGCTTTTCTGATTGGTAATTGCTTCACTGTCAGTAGCAACAGAGTCAAAGTATCTAAATATGCTTAGGTTGTCCTCCCAAACCCCTCAGTAGTAGAAGGCTCAGTAGAAGGCAGAGGGATGGTATCATCTTCCTGTTTGGCTTGTAACAGGTGGTATTCCCAGATGTTTTATTTCCCAGTCGCTCTAAGAGAGAAAATTAATGTACCATTGAAATGGCCGGTTCTGGTTCAGTGACAGGACACGCCGGAAGTCACGTCCATAAATCAAGCAAGATATAATTTGGGCTAGAAATAAGGTGGATACTTAAGTCTTAAGTATAAGCCAGAAGGAACCAGTATTTTGATTGATTCTGTTCATTATAATACCACTTAATTCTAGTCAAAACAGAATGTCCTGATGGGACATATGGAGAGTGATGTTCAAAACTAAACAAAAAATTCAAAAGTACTTTGTGCATAAATCTTTCCTTTTAGAAGGAAATACAATAAAAACCATCAACGTCAAAACAACAATACAAAACAAAACAAGTTTACAGGGTAAATGCAATAAGTACTACAAGTAATGTATGGTAAAAGATATCAGATAACAGATAATATTCATGACTTAGTCCTGTATGTTTAAAATATTAATGTATTACTGTCAGGAGAAGGCAGAATGAGAAAGGAATTGGTTTAGAAATGGAAGAAGACTAGGTGTCTTCAGAAGGTTTGATGTTGTATTGTGTTTGTCTATGATATTTGTTGTTTTCAGTCATTATGTAACAACATTGCTAAAAAATATAATCTTGATGACAAAGCCAGTAAAATGAAGCGTTTAAACTTAAACGAAGAAAGCTCACCCAGAAGTAAGATGTGGGGCGCTGAGGACGTCGGATATCCTGCTCATTACTCACAAACATAATTATTGTGGTATGGTATATAAGTATGGTGTAGAGAGCCAGAGAGCATGAAAGTATTCATCTGGGTTAGACACTGTGGACTTCCACCATACAGACCGTATTATAACCATATTAGATTATTGTAAAATTCATATTTTATTACCTGAGCTTCAGGGTTGCAGTGAAGGGAGAATTAGTTTTTGCATACCGGTTTACGTGTATTTGCCAATGATGTGCAAATTGTACTGTATGTCTTGCATCTGATGTTGGTAGTGACACAAAGTTTTCATGATAATAGTTCCTATTTAATGTAATGTTTTCCTTGTAATTATTACATTAATCAGGAAACCATCTGATATTGGGATGGGCAACAGATAACAGTGGCAGTAGCAATAGATGTGTGAACCATTAAGTAGACCAGTAGAGCACTCTGCGAATGTGTGTTTACTTACTTACACTACAAGCTCCAGTCTTGGTCATTATGCTAGTTTAAGAGTTATTTAGTGTCACTGCAATGCTAAAACCTCAGGGTCCTTGAGGCAAAAGGAACGTTGACCTTAAGAAGACTTTTGAAGCTTTGCTGTTATAATAAAAGAGACTTCACCCGGTAGTCAGACAGACATTTAGTTGAAAAGAAGACATGTTCAAAGGCAGGAGACTGGCAGGCAGGATATAAAAGATGCTAGGTGGGTCAGAACAGGTACAGGCAGGAACAATGGCTACGACTCTAAGGCAACATAGACAATCTGACAAATAACAGGGCTGAACTACCCTCAACATATGCTGAGGAACAAATTACTAATGGGATGCAGCTGAACAGGAAAGTGACAAGATCAGGCAACTAGCAGAAACAGGAAATTCGATGGGGATGAATAGTAAGAAGCTGAGGGATGGCAGCATTTCATTTAACAGGAGATGTTTACAACTCAGACTAATAGGACCTGGGGACACGAAGAAATGAGGAGGAAGGAGTAGTTATGTACACTGAAAATGTTTTTTTAACTACCAGTTAATGGACTGATATTAAAGGAAATTTTTAAAGCAGCACAATATCACAATTTGTAGTGAGTTGTAATTGTTTCAGACATAATAAAACGTTTTTTTGCCCTTTGTGTGCCCAGGTTGTGAAGATGTGGAGCTGGGTTTTCATTGTGACTGTCCTCCTGTCCTCCATGAAACAGGCTTCAGCACAGGGTATAAATAACTCTAATTCTCCTCCCAACTATAACAACAGTCCCAATAATTCTCCTCAAGTGTTTGTGTGCCACAGAAAGTATGTTTGTATGTGCTCACATGTGTTCTCCATCACTTGTATTTGTAGGCAGGTGTAATAATGTGCAAGCAGCAGATATTGTTTTCCTGGTCGATGGGTCTTCCAGTATTGGCCGAGCTAACTTCCTGCAGGTAAAAGGCTTTATGGCTGGAATCGTCAAGCCATTTGCCAGCTCTGTCGGCGAGTCAGGGATCCGGTTTGGGGCCATACAGTACAGTGACACCTCCAGGTGACTGACAAGATTCATATTTACCTCAATATATCATGTGCATGCAGTGACAAAGGATCTTACTGCAGGTGCACAATTGTGTATTAATGCACATTTCTCTCCCTTCAGAGTTGAATTTACATTTGCTACGTACCTGAATGGCACTGAGCTTGTCAATGCTGTACAGAATCTGAACTATAAGGGTGGAAACACACGCACTGGTGCCGGTCTCAAGTTTGTTGCTGATAACTTCTTCAACCCTGCGTCCAGTCGGGAGGTCCCTAAGGTCCGAGGAGCTGCCATTCTGTGATGTTTCATAATTATAAAACTGCAGATTTAACATAGCAACAAACATATTGTATTATAATTCTGCCTGTGGGTCCTACTTAACTTTCAGATCACCATCCTGATCACAGATGGGAAGTCACAGGACAGTGTGCAGGACCCAGCACAGAAGCTGCGCAGTCAAGGAGTGAATGTTTTTGCGGTCGGTACGTGTCTCACCTGCAATTTCTCCTGTCTTACTCAGAGTAGTTTGGCTTTTTTTTTTCGACATATGCTTCTGAAATTACTGTGATTTCTTTTTATCTTCGCCAATTGTTTTTGTGTTTATTAGGTATAAAGAGTGCAGACAGGAACGAATTGGCTCAGATCTCCTCCCAGCCCAGCAGTGATTTCACCTCCTTTGTTGGGGACTTCAAGCTGCTGAACACACTTCTTCCTCTTGTGAGTCCCAGAGTGTGTTCCAAAGCAGGAGGAGTCTACGCTAGCGATGGTATGTGGGCTAAATTCAATAGAATGACATCAGCATACTAAAATACACACAAATAGAGTATCTGACATTTATCTCAGACTTTACTGTCAGACCTTACCTGCTTTTAATTCTATGTCTCATTCTGCTTCCACCCTCTCCTCATCCTCCTCTCAGAGGCATTTTCTGGTCCGTCCAACATTCAGTTCACAGGCCAGACATCTGATTCTCTCAGGTTTCGCTGGAGTCAAGCAGGGGGGCCTGTCAGTGGCTATGTGGTCCAGTATGTGCCTCTCTCTGGCCTGGGTCAGCCCATCACAGCAGAACTGCGCCAGGTGAGTCCAGGTGTTGTGGAGTATTCGTGACACATGGGGATGATTGGTATGACCTAGATTGAAGTAGCAACAGCGGTTTTAGGAGCCAAGTCAATCCTGCTTTGCAAGAGAAACACGTGCCTTCAGGCTGAGTATGAACCTGTCTAATGGGTGGATCTTCTTCATGTAGATGCTGTAGAGATTAAACAATGGCAGAGCAAAGAGTGAAATTCCCTTCTGTGTACCCTGGCAGATATAAGGAAGATTGAAGAATGGCATAGCTCCACCATCTAGCATTATGTAGCTGTCATTCACTTTGCAAAAACTTGTTTAAGGCTTTACTGTTTACAAATGTGACCTCTCTCTCTTCCCTGCAGGAGACTGTCTCTGCTAGTCAGAGGACCTTTACAGCACGAGAGCTGAGATCGGGAACCGACTACCTGGTGACTGTTATTGCCCAATACCCCAACAGTGTAGGAGAATCTGTTTCTGCCAAGCAACGAACCAGTGAGTAAAAAGTGAAGGACAGCAGAGAGACATCTACTGAAACACATTCTCTTTTATGTTAACCCTAATACCTGCAATTTTTTTTTCTCATATAGGGTCTTTGCCAGGGGTCTCCAGTCTGCGTCTGGTCCAGGCAGGCTTCTTCTCTCTCTCTGTGGGCTGGGATCAGCCTTCATCTGCTGTCCAGGGCTACAGACTCACCTATGGACCCCGAGGTCGGGCACACTCACACATACATCAATTTCCTATTTTCTGTCTATCGCTATCTTTCTCTTTCTGGCTGCTTCCCATCTGACATGTGCACTTTTTTTAGTAACACTTAGAAACATCGCCTTTGTTGTCAGTTGACAGAATTATCAGGTCACGAAAACTAATCTTGACAGAATGAAGGATTACAGTAAAAAATTAAGGAGGGAAAGACACTACAGTTGTCAATAACAGTTAACCTGTTGATGGCAAGTTGGAAACATGTCAAGAATGTGCAGCAGTCAAGGCTGAATGTGGGGAACATGAGATTCCCTAACACCTTATCTCCCTCAGGCTCTGGCTGTCAGTAAAGATTTTATTGTCCAATCATTACCTAAAATATCAAATACATTTTATCATCACCAGTCTTGAAATTAGATAGACAGGGAAAACCTTTACTTATGTCACAGATCGTCAGTAATTTTGTCCTTGTATTTCTAGAGACAGGGTGTGGCACGGATCAGTCTCAAGATGTCTGGGTGCTTATACCATGATTCAGGGGAGAAAAGTGGCCCCTGGGGGCTGATATAAACAGTTTATCCTTCCGAACATGTGGCAGGAGTGCCAGTCTCACATGGAGTAGTTAGGCTGGCATGTGTGTGAGAGTATTTAAATGAAGTCAGTGTGTATCCAGTAATGAGAGGTGTGATGTTCCTACTTGTTCCTGCGTCTGCCGGTTCTAGCAAGCACGCACCTTTGACACAGATCATTCAAAGAAACATTGACAGACATGTAAACACATATAGGACATGTAGACAACACAGACATAAACACAAATTTGGCATAACCTCTGAACATTATTTGTCTACAGTTGGCTTGCCGCCATGCTTACGCTTTGGTAAAAATGCGGTCAACTTAATGAAGGGAGGACACTTCCCATACATGTATTTTTGCAGCTTGTTGTCAGTTAATTTGTCTGAAAACGTTCTGTAGTATACAGTATAATCTGTGTTTGCTATTAGGGCACAATGCTCTCCTTCATGCCCTCAACTTCTATGCGCCCTGTCTATTGTGTGGTTGGAAGAGCAGGTCAGCCAGCAGCTCAGCTGTTGGAGCAGTCTCTGTCTGCAGACTCCACATCGATCACCCTGGAGTCACTTCTGCCCGACACAGAGTACGTCATCAGTCTCTACCCACTGTTCCCCCGAAACTCTGCATCCCCGTCCACCCTCAACGCCCGAACACGTGAGTCCACCTTGCAGCCCATCAGTAATGCCTTTTATACTGTTATATTGGGGTGATAGATTGTAATTTTGTCAGTCATCATCAGTAGACACAATTTAATACAGTTCTGTAATAAAGCTACAAAATGAAGCAATATTGAGAGGTACAGTATCTGTACAGTAATACATTACTATTTGTGATACTATGTCCTTGTGGTTTGTATTGGGTTTCAGTATAATTGGCAAATATTATTCAAAGTGTCTGTGTTCATGTTTTTGCATGTGTCAGTGCGCCTTGAGGCAGTGCAGCAGTTAGCAGTGGAGACGGAGTCAGAGGGTAGTGTGCGTTTGCGGTGGAGAGGCGTCAGTGGTGCGCGGGCCTACCGTCTGGTCTGGGGACCATTTACAGGTTAGGACAAAGCCGACATCAAACAACCTCTTGCCTTTCTACCAGTCAGTGTTTTTTGTTTTTTTACAATTTCTTTTTCTATTCACAAAGGTCGAAATGTGGAGACTGTGGAGGTTGCTGGTGACAGCGAGTTTCACACTTTGTCCAGACTGCAGCCCGACACTGAGTACATCGTCACTATCATCCCACTGTATGAGGGCAACACTGAGGGCCCTGTAGCAACAGCCAGCTTCAAGATAGGTAGGTGTGGTTTCAGCAGTTCATTACAACACCATACTCCCTGTGAATTATACCTTCTCAAAACTCACAGTTACACACCCACCAAAACCTTAAATTACCACAATACACTAAATTACATTAAATTTTTTTGTCCCTTCGTTTCTCAGATTAGTAATTGTCGTAAAAGATGCTTTTTGAACTAGTGGTTGCCTTATTTTGTGTCCTGCCAAGTAAAGGACAGGAAGCACAGTGAGTCAAGATGCCCTACATTCTTTGCCGGTGTTTGTTTGTCTCTCTTTTGAAAACCTACATGTGTGCCTGTTTAGTTTTGTTTAGGGACATTTCTAGCACACCTACGCACTCATTATACACATATTCCATCTGTATCTCGTGATTAATACCAATATGGTGTTGGACTAGTGCTATTTGAAGGAAGACTGACTCATCGCAGGGCCTGCTGCACTGAGCAGAGAGCTGGCAGAAATGAAAGAGTGAAAACCTTCTTGTGGCCTAATTCTGCTCTCAAAGAAGTGAGAGATATACAGTCCTCTATATACTGTACACCACAGTAACTTAAACTGTAGCTCCACTTGTTTCTCTCTTGTTTGTTCCTGTTTAAACTAGTAGATTAACAACAGTTTGTTGTGTCTGTGGTTTGTGATGAGTTGCCTGTTCCTTCTCATGAGGATAAAATGTTGACTTTTGTTTCTTTGGCTTTTAGTGAGGATGTATGTTTTTAACATGTATGAAGCCTAGCCACGGACTGTATATAAATATGGTCTGTATTTTATATACGGTCTCTGATTAAGTCCTAAACAATATTTGAAAGACTGCATGACATTTAAAGTTTACGTTCTTTTTTTTATCTTCTACCACATTCCCAAAACTTCAAGGGTTAGGGTATAGTCTGACTCTCAGGCCTAAAGGGGACATCAGTGGGTACCTATTGCTGTCTGTAGACTTTGTTCTTTGGCCTGTTTGCTCCTTTCCTGTGGATTTATGTTCGTCACCAACAAGACCTGTGGCCTACTACTGTATAGTACAGGTTGTATATCTGTCCCATGGGACTGACCTATGGGCTGATACTTTGCTCTTTTTCACAGGAAGCATTTCTCCTTTTAACAAAGTCCACCACACCAGCAGCCTGAGGCAGGGGTGTGGTACTTTATCTGAAGTGAAAAACTCCATAACTATCATTTATTTAGCTGTAAATGGTAGAATATTGGTTCTTCCTCAAAATAGTATTTAATATTTTTTGTGCTAGCTTATGTTGGCTGAGCCTAAACAAGATGGCACAACTCAACACAACAAATAAATCAACGTGTTTTTTATTTTGGTTTGTGAGTACATACTCACATTTCAGCCACATTAGTTGCAATTAATCAGAATCACAATGAGAATTAGGTTTATTGCCAGGGCAATGTACTGAGTATTTAAAGGATATTTTAATTTTCTTTAAGTCTGTATTAATACAATACTCTTGTGCTCATACTGCTTCCCATCTGACTTGTGCACTTTTTTTAGTAACACTTAGAAACATCGCCTCTTTTTGAGCAAAAACAAAATTTGTGAGTTGTGTTATTATGTTTAGAAAGCATATCTGATTATTTGTGGATGCTAATGCTGCCTTTGTGTGTATTGATTAAGCATTTTGCCCATCACAGAGACTGTGGATTTTATCCCCCATCACTGATCACAGCAACAAATAAAAGGGGTGTTCAGGCATTTCAGTATTATTAAGACAGACTTGGAAAAAGATGAACGTATGCTTTAACATCATCAATGATGGGAGTAGAGCTTTACTTATAACATATTAAATAATTACAAACATATTACGTAACATGTGTTTCCCTCAGAGCGACAGGAGCAGCAGGTCCTCAGAGCAGCTACCACTGGCCCCTCCTCCATTCGCCTCACCTGGAGAATAATTCAGTCCTCTCAAGGGTACCGCCTGGAGTGGAGGGAGGGGGAAGGTCAGATGTGCATATCACCTACACGCTCAAACGTTCAATTTTCTTTTTGTACTTACATTCAAACATTCTGCAGTTTTGAGCAGGGCTGTGCAATATGGACAGTTATTATTATGATCACACATCAAGAAATAATTCTGATATATAATGATATGTGCTGAAAAAATGTATTGCATTAAACTTCCTGTTGATGCAAAGTATTGTCATTTTGATTTCTATTAACCTTACTTGTTTTAATATAGACAACAAGATGCAATGTGGCCCTGTGTCATGATGACTAATACATTGTTTTATCGCTGCATGATTTGAATGACATATAGCATCATAATGTATTAAATGCTAGCTCCTCTTTTAAGTTGCAAGTACAGCAGTAGGAAGAATACACTGATACTGTAGGTACAGTGAATATAAATCCTCTGATCTTTGACTTTTGCTCTGTCTCCAGGAGGCCGTGTCCAGACCCTGTCCTTTCCTAGAAGCACCAGCAGCTATGAGCTAACAGGCCTTCAGCCCAACACAGAATATATCATCACGCTGTACACCTTGTTCGAAGGTCGTGAGGAGGCCACACCTGTCTCCACCTCATCCAGAGGTCCGTAACTCAGTCAGGCGGCACTAAACCCTGAATTTCGAGTGATTTATAGGTCATAAACCAGCTGGGGTTAAATTCCAAGTAATTCTGAATATGTTTTCATGTAGATACTATCTATGCTTAAATGCTTCTTTGTATTTTTTATGAGTGTCCTAATCTTCTGATGTTGCAGAAGAACAGCCAGTGGGGAAAGTGTCCAATCTAGGAGTTGTGGAGACTCTGGGCAGTACTGTCAGACTTGGCTGGACGGGTGTAGCCGGGGCCACACAGTACCGCATCGTTATCCTGAACACAGAAGGTACTCTGTCTGATTTCATTCATTATTTTATTATTCATTTTTATTTAGTAAGTGCGTGATTACGATGAAAAAATGCTTGTGAAAATGATGTGTCTGTGTGTTTCATGTCATGTCAGCGGGAACAGAAGAAATCCGGATTATCCCTGGAAACCAGACAACCCTTGACCTCAGAGACCTGACAGTGGGAGTGTCCTATGGTGTCAGTGTCACAGCGCTGGTGGGAGAAAATCAAGGAGACCCAATTACTGTCTACATCAAACCAGGTGGGTCGAGCAGTGACACTGTGCTGCTGTGTGCATCATCCAGTTTTTCTGCTCCTGTAAACGGCCAATTATAGATAGCAGATTACTAAACAATTCCCATCTAATTTTTGATATAATACATCCTCTAGTCTCTTCCGTTGTTTCCATGGTTGCTTTATCCTTTTTATCTTGACATTTGACAATGAGTTTCTTGAGTGTGATCCTCTCTCTCTCTTCTCTCGTTTATCTTGCAATATTAACACCACTGGATCCTTTTTAAATGCTGTTCACAGTCACTGTATATTAGCACATTATGTATACAATATAAGTGTTATTCAGTATGTGTCTGAATATTTGTGAACATCTTTGAAAGCCTTGGTTGAAATTCTTGACAACCTTTCTTTTGTCCCTGTTGCTGCCCTAGAAGTGAAATACTCAGGCTTTCTTTCTTTTTATATTGAATTTTGCCATTTTACGCCATTCATTTCAGAGCAAAGTGCCGGCAGAGTCACTAACCTCAGAGTGACAAATGCAAACAGTCGGAGAATTCGAATTGCCTGGACAGGTGTTACTGGTGCAACAGGGTACAGGGTTACTTGGAGACAAGGCAGTGGTAAGTGCTGACTGGTTGTGGGTTTATTATTTTGAATCCAGCACTATTATATTTAGTCTTTTACATTGAATTGAAGATGTAAGCTGTATTTTTAGATCTTACCTCATTTACCTCAGTTTAAAAAAGGGTAGGAACAGACTTTGAAGCTGACTTTGAAGTTTCACATCTTTACTTTTCTCTTTTTTTAACTCATAGTCAGTTCTTATATGCATGATTTTATATCCCCATATTTTCTGCCTCACAGGTGCAGAGCAGTCCCGTCTTCTCGGGGCTGAGGCCACGACCTTCACTATAGACGGCCTGCAACCAGATGAGGCTCTGGTAATTGGTGTTGCAGCTGTGGTTGATCAACGCGTCGGAGAGGTGGTCACACTGTCTTCTCGGACTAATCCCAATGGTGGATCAGTGTCAGGCCTTCGTGTCATTGATGTCACATCTCAGAGGATACGCATTGCATGGTCGCCTACAACTAGGGCAACTGGCTATAAGGTCACTTGGCGGCGTGGTGATGGTAAGCACTGATTAGAATTAATACTTCAAATACATGACAACTTTTCTACTAGACTCACATGTATGTAGTTGGAGAAAGACACAAATGTCTACATTTTCTTCTGTCTGCCATGTTTTGCTTGGTGTAGGAACTGAAACAACTCGTAATGTGGCCGCTGACGTCTCTTCCTACACTATTGATGGACTACAGGCAGATTCATCCTACAGCATATTAGTTTCTTCACTGATTGGCTCTCGAGAGGGTAGTCCCTCCACCCTGGTTATCAGAACAGGTACCAAACTGAATCTGTCAAATACACATTAATGTTGTACTATGAGTAGAATCTCTGATTGAGTGTTTCCTTTGCTGTCCTTCAGAGTCAGATCAGACTGTGGTTGGGACTGTGACCTCACTTCAAGTCCAAGAGACACGTGGAGAGGTTGTCCGAATCACTTGGGTTGGTGTGCAGGGAGCGACGGCTTATCGTGTGTCCTGGAAGAGAACTGACGGTAGATCTATTTCTATTCTATTATTTATAGTTTCCTTTAAATCACATCTTAGAACAATAAAAGTTTCTTTCAAAGAATCAAGTTGCCCTCAAACTATGCATGCTATGTTAAATTTTGATTGAGATATAAGTTGTTTTCTTCTGTTTTGGATGTTTTATGGCAGCCAGTCTGTGTTACAGTACTCACTGTTGCCTATTTATGTGCTGCTGTAGGTGGTGCAGAGAGGAGTCAGCTTGTGGGGGGAGATGTGACAACAGTGGATTTAGACAGGTTGGACCCCGGAGCACAGTATGAGGTGCAGGTCTTGGCTTTAGTTCAAAACAGAGAGGGAACCCCTGTGTCTGTCAGAGTCACCACTCGTGAGTACTGTACATATTTTTCAGACATTATTTCAAGGTTTTAATAAAAAGGCCTAGTGTCTTAAAGCCTTCAAAGTGTTCTTAAGATAATTTATGGATGTAATATTACTTGATGTTTTTAATTAAAATGAGAGTTCATAAAGGCTGAATATAGTATAATATAACATACTACATTGCCTGTATTGTAGACCTTAGTAATACATTGTCTAATGTCTTTCCCTAAAACATACCAATAGTCACCAAGTTATACCCTGCAGCATATACGGTCTTAAATTTCCACTGATATATTGGATGAAATGTTAAATCACATGTCAAAATGTTTACATCGCTGTGTATTTACTGATTCTCTGTACACAGCTGGTGAATTTACCCCCTCTCCCTCACTACCTACAACTTTGCGAGTGGCAGAGGTTACCCAGAATTCTGTGCGGCTTGGCTGGAATCCACTACCAGGTGCCACAGGATATATTCTCCGCTGGAGAGAAGAGTCAGGTGAAAAATATGATTATACATACGCGTTATAATTTATATTTATTTTGGACTCTTATGTGCCTGCGCTACAGTCCTGCCATTTTAACTATTCACATTCCTCAGATACTGGTCGAGGTTCGTCTTTTACGCTCCCTGCTGCGTCCAGCTCTTACTTGGTGACTGGGCTGCGTTTGGGCCGCCGATACCGCTTTACTGTGCAGCCCACCTTTGCAAGTGGACTCGGAAGAGAGAGCTCTGTGGATGAACGCACTGGTAACACACCAATACATGCCCTTACCATTCCTATAAACACCTTTTGATACCTTATTTACCCATGCAAACGTCTCTGTCTGACAGTGTGTGTGGACGGACGTCTGGATGTGGTGTTCCTGGTGCCGGCATCAACCGATAGGATTAGCCTCGCAAGACCTCTGCGTGAACTCCTCACAAGTGCAGCGGGGTCACTCAACACTATTGGAGCCCGCGACTCACAGGTACTGATCTTGGAGAACAAATCTCAAAACAGGATGTTGAAAGGTAGATTTTAGCCGTGCACTGCCAACATTTGGATTATTTTTTTCCTGTTTCAGATGGGAGTTGTAGTATATGGTTACAGACCCAAAATATGGTTCCTGCTTAATCGCCATGGCAGGTCTGACACACTTTTTCAAGAGATCCAGTCCACACCCTTTGATGAAAGCCCAGGGAATAACATCGGTCAGTTTTTTACTCTGTCCTCTCACATAGATGTCCTTCCTAGTGTTTGTCTTTCTGAGCTTCATCTCTGTAGTTGCTCCGCGTGTGTGTGTCAGCAGTTGTGATATTGTCTGTCTCCCTCTGCAGGTGAGGCGGTGACATTCACCAGACAGTACCTTCTGACCACTACTGCTGGACGGAGACAGAGGGTTCCTGGTGCTGTTGTCATCATCGCTGACAAAAAATCAGCTGACAACCTCACTGTGGCAGCGAGCAATCTCAGGACTACAGGTGTGCTGGAGGAGTCATCTGTAGGATGAAACTTAGCTTGGTTTGATGTAACTATCTGCACCTAGATCACTATAGTTGGTTGCATCTGGACAATTTATTTTCAAGATTTCCATCACAGAAGTGGATGTACACTGATTAAAAAAATACTTTTCTAAAAACTGTCTCGAGTAAATGGCCCTGTGATCGATGCCACTGATCTGGAACTTAAGCAATCTGAAAAACATATATAATAATAATAATAATCAGAATAATAATAATTAAATATTATTGTACTAGTGTCTACTAATGTCTTACTTTACACTGACAACAAGTGCAAAAATCTTCCCCAGTGAGACAAATCTGCTGATGTGTGTCTGCTAGGCGTGACAGTGTTAGCAGTGGGTGTAGACCAGGCGGATGTTGAGGAGCTACGTCGGGTGGTGACGGATGGCAGCACCCAGAACATCCTTTATACCCGTGATGCGGCGCAGTTGGACACCCTACATACTGATCTGGCAGACTTGCTCTGTGGGATTGCAGAGGTAGATATAAACTGTGAAAAGGCGTATATTTTGTTTATAATCTTGTTTTATTCCTGCTCTGAATGCAGTTGACATAGTAATGACCAAAACAACATATTTTCACATTATTGTGTTAATACGATACTCTGACTCCCAGTTCGGCTATTTGACAACAGCTTTTTAATTGAACTGAATTACAGTTATAAATGAGGATATAAGACAAAAAAACTCTCATCTCATCCTAACATTTCTGTCCTTGTTTTGTTTAGGTAGTTCCAGGTCCAGACCGGTGTCCCATTCAGTGCCCGCAGGTGAGTTATTCTCTAACTGTATTAAGGACCTCCAGCTTTGATGAAATATATTGTAAATCTGATGACTGACAGAAAAATCCCTCAAGTTTTATTCCTCCTTGTCTCTTGCCTTCTTCTTCCTGCTGTATAATCTCTACATTAAATCTTTCCGATGTCTTTCAGGGTGAGAGGGGATATCGTGGAGAGAAGGTACAGTGCAGGAAGATGCTAAATGTTTTTTAGTGCCGTTCTTGTGATTTGTATTTTCAGCTGTTATGGTGCCATTTTTTGTTCGACTCCACAGGGTGAAAGAGGCAGAGATGGTGCAGATGGACGCAAGGGAGAGCCTGTGAGTCATCAATTAACACTGACCTTGATGATTCCTCTACACAACATTTATATAGATTTTTCAAAGTAATATTGATTGTACATACAAATATAGTGTGTGTGTGTGTGTGTGTGTGTGTGTGTGTGTGTGTGTGTGTGTGTGTGTGTGTGTGTGTGTTTGATGTAGGGTCGTGATGGTTTGCCTGGGAGGGAGGGCCCCAGAGGACCTGAAGGGCGCCCAGGTATCCCTTTTGAACCCACAGGGGGTGTGAAAGGAGAGAAGGGGGAGAGAGTGAGTACATCTAAGGCCATACAAAAACTATACAAACATGCCTGATTAGGACTGAAGTAATTAGTGGTTTGTTTTCTGTTTAGGGTTTTCCTGGCATTGATGGTAGTTCAGGGTTGCCAGGACGACCAGGTTCCCCCGGAGCCGCAGGTATCCCGGTGAGTAGAAGGACCATGACCTACAGACCCATTGGACGTGTTCATGTTGTTGTGTTAGCATAGAGGTAACAAAATAATGTTGTTGCTGTGTCTGCAGGGTTCCCAGGGCCTACCCGGTGTTAGAGGTGACCCAGTGAGTAACCCTTGTTCTCCTTACCTGCAGAGTTGTTTGATGGACATCTTAATATGAAGTAAAGTGCTTCCTACGTGTTTTTCTATTGTTCTAGGGTGCACCCGGTGGGACAGGACCACTAGGGCCAAAGGGCGATAAAGGTGAAAGGGTGAGCTGAGTGATAATTTGTAACCTTTTTTCTAACACACCTCACAAGTGCTGATAGTTTTTCTGTGCCAGTTTGAAAGAGACAGAGAACAAAGTGTTTGTGTTTACTGTACTTTGCTGATGCATCAGGGTGAACCGGGCTCAGCTGTTTTTGGAGGAGGTCTTCCAGGGAGAAAAGGAGAGCCAGGCATCCCAGGAATACCGGTAAGAAACAAACTGGAAAGCAAAATGTTCTCAAACAACCATTAGGCGATCACATTAGCATTAATCACACAAACCCTCCACACTCTCCTCTGTAAATGATGCCCAGGTGCAGTAGAGAGGTTGGGGGGTTGCTGTTTAGATGTTTTGGATGTACCAAGTCATTTCTGTATACTAGCCAGTGTTTGTGTTGTGTACTAAGGGTGTTCTAGGTCGGCCAGGTAGTGATGGGACCAAAGGTGCCATTGGAGTGCCGGGAACACCAGGTCAGGATGGTCGCCCAGGTTTACCAGGAACTCCAGGACTCTCCATCAAGGTGTGCTTCCTCCCTTGCTGCTTCTCTCCACCTATCTCAATTTAGAAAGTAACATTAGTTTGCTGATATAATCTCTTAAAGGCTTTCACTCGTAAATGCAAAATTACGTTTTTCAAAGATGCAGCGAGAACATCTGTCTTAAAAACTAGCCTCATAAGATATTCACCCTGTTTGTCAGATGTTGCTCACATCTTAACCAAGTGCTAAATCAATGAAATTACTAATCTAGTGTTAGATTATCTACTTTTACATTATTGATTGGTTTACAGGCATTTAAAAGACATTTTTATGTTTTTAAAATGTATTTCTGTTGGTTGTTTTAAACAAAAGATAAAAAATGATTTTGTATCTGTAGTTTTGTCATGTCACAGTAACTAGGCATCAGATAATTGTAATAACCGATGCAATTTTGAAATCTTTGATGAGAGCACATGTATCCTTAAGGTATTCTCTCATTTAGATTTCCTTTTTCTTGATGTGTTTTAGAGGCCTTAATAAATTCTAAATGGAGTCTTTTGGCTCCAACCACTGATGCAAGATGAAACTGTTATTGTCAGACTCATGCACATGGTGGTAGCATTGAGATACTAATGATTTTAATTTGAGCAGTTATTATATAGATCTTATAGATATAGGTCCTTGAAAATGTGAAAAGGAAGAGTGCACACAGACTTCACTCTTTCAGTATTTCCCCATGCATCCAAAACACTTGATATTTGATAGTTGAGTCAGATACTGATGGTATTTCCAGTACATATCTGTAAAGACAGTTTCTATGGAAACGTACATGAATCACACTATTTCAAATTATTGATTCTCATTCGGAGCAAACTATCATTACAAAATTTTCTTCAATTCCTCAGTAATTAATGATGATTAATGAGTTTTTGTGGATCACAAAGAATGACCAATTACTTATTACTGTTATTACAATAATTCTTTCTGGTACTGTTTGGTCATCGGTTTTTATTTCCTTTTTTGCCTATACTGTGATACTGTGTGGAACAGCAGAGAGGTGGATTATTTGTGTATGAATCAACTTGTGAGTATGTGTGTAGAATATCATAGGGAAACTTTCCCTAACAACAATGTTCAGCATCCTCTCTCGCTCTCTCTTTGTTTTTCTCTCTCTTTCTGCAGGGAGAAAAGGGCAGCCCAGGAGAGAGGGTGAGTCACACCATCACCAAACATGTCCTCTCACTGCAGAAATGTCCTGAGGAGCATGCGAGCATAATAATTCTCAGCTCTTATCTCTCTTTGCTGACAGGGACCTCCAGGAGTCGGTAACGGGGTGGCCGTGAAGGGCGAGAAAGGCTCTCCGGTGAGCACTGTCAATCACTGCCAATGTGCTGACTTGTTTAGTTTGCAGATGAACTCTGTGCACATGTGGGAGGGTGTATTTTGCATTTACTAATTGCATTTTTATTATCAGGGTACCCCAGGACTTTCAGGGGCTCTGGGTCCTAGAGGGCCAGCAGGACCACAGGGCAGCAAAGGAGACAAGGTAGCTGCAGATTGATTCAGTGTATGAGTGGTTGAGCATGTGAGGTGTTCATCTCAGAGAAAAAATTTTGTTTTTCAGGGCGACGGTGCTGAGGGGCCGCCTGGACCTGCAGGCAGGCAAGGAGAGCCTGGGGACAGGGTATGTTGAACACATATCAATTTTAGATGGCTGATGTCATGATGATGAATACAGTGAATTCTCGAAAGCACTGTTAGTACATACCTCTGCCATGTCTGCACAATCCTCTTTACTCCCATCACAATTTCAAACCTTTCTCATCTGCATCTCATTGTAAACTACCTTTGGAGAATACCTAGATCCTCGGAGTTCTACAGTTTGTACAAGGATGATTTGTTAGTGATGTTGTGGTCATTTGAATTCAACATGATGCTGTAGTGCCACCTGTAGGCAAATTGTTGTTAAATGTAGCAGGATCTCGCAAGCTCCTTTATGCATAGTCCATTAAAATATGGCTGCAATTGCACAATGTGTTTAAGAATTAAAGTAACTGGCATTACATTTTATGAATATTGGATAAACTGGCAGAATGACATAAAATATGTGGCCTACTGTAAGGATAGATACACATTAAATTATGCTTCTGTGCCTCACAATCCAGGAGTTGTGAGCTCAAGTATGAAGTGCATTATAAATGGCCACATGTTGGTGCTATCCACAGTTACAACTATTCAGTTCTTTCTTAGCCCATGGCCCAACTTTCTATCACTGCAATCTCCTATGTCATTTTTGAGATTTCCCTCTAGTTGACACACAAACACATAAATAAAACAGATAAACAGATCTTAAGCCTAAACTCCTTGATGAAATCTATAAATCTATGTTCAAGCATTTTGCTCATGTCTTTCAGGGTCCCCGTGGGCCTCCAGGAGAAATTGGTAGCAAGGTAAGATAAAGGTAAGGAAAATCACTTCTCTTGTAAGGTGTAAATAGAAGAATGACCTCTGTCATTCTGCATTCTGACAGGGGGACCGAGGACAGCCAGGTGAACCTGGATCACAGGGAGACAGGGTAAGTTACATGACATGAGAGTAAATCAGTCAAGTATGAGTATGAGTTTTTAATAGTCTAAATGACTGTGGTCTATACTCAAAAGTACAGAACCAGGTTTCGTTGACAATTTCACCACCAGGGAAGAGCACCTGCAATTCAAAATGGGATGACATTAACAATCTTACTGAGCCAGATGAGCATCTCATCAAGCTTGCATAGATCTGAAAGGTTGAAGTTAAAATTGTTGGTTAGAAAAGGGTGGAGACACAGCAGACAGTCATATTTCCTCAATCCAATAAAAATATGCTGCAGAGAACTTGTTTGTACCTGAACTGGAAGGCAGCTTTAATGTCGATTCCAAGGTCGTATTATCCCAATTTTCTTTTTCCTTTGATGAGATCGACATCTTTCTGTGCAAGATAGTGTTCATAACTGTGCACAATGAGTGGAAAGCGGTGATAATTGCTGATAAATAAAATGCCTCTTTGCATCAAAAAATAATTTAGATTTTATGGAAATCCCTTGATTTTCTGCAGTAGAGTAATAGTTATTTGTAGCTTCAGAATGTCTGCAACCCTGTTATGTAAGATGCCGGTTGTTAGTATATCAGACAATTAAAGAAGACAGCCTTTCCTCTCTTACTCTAGTACAAAACCTGTAAAGACTCAAGTTACAACAGTAGCTGTGACAGGTCATGCAGTTTGCACATGCATATGTTGATAAACGAGGATACTGGGCAAATTTCAGTGAATCTGGACATAGACTCATGTCTGTCACATGTCTTTGCAGGGGGAGAGAGGACCAGCTGGTGAAACTGGGGTGAAAGTGAGTTCAGCAGTGTCGGTTTAACGTCTAATTTGAATGAGTTAAACTTTTAGTAGGATTTTGTGCTGTTATCTGTCTAATAATGTTGTCTCTCAGGGGGACGCAGGGAAGCCAGGCCTCGCAGGAACACCAGGTTTGAGAGTGAGTGACAGTCACGCCATGTAGTATTGGCTAATGACATCAGTGAGAATTTTTTTCTTATATTTTGCTGCAAGGTCTGACTGTTAAAAATTCATAGCGAGTCTCATGAATGAGTGTTTCCATTTGTCATCAGGGTTTACCAGGGCCCAGTGGACCAGCAGGAGAAAAGGTGAGGTTGATTCAATTAAGTGTAATCCTATGAGAAGCAGCAGGTCAATAGGAACGTGGTTCCATCGCAGAGCGTTTCATAATCTGATGTAATACATTTCCAAGCAAAGATGAAAGACCAAGTGAACCTGTCTGTTCCCAGGGAAACGAGGGTGCACGAGGGGAGCCCGGCAAAAGTGTGAGTTATCAGATAAGGGGAAAAAAATCATGAAATATAATAATTAATCTTTCCTTTCATTTTGGATAGGCGCTTAATGCCCATGACAGTCTTTGTGTGTTATGACAAGTCTTTACTGTATTATTCATGCAGGGTCCAGCTTTACCAGGGAAGAAAGGAGATCAAGTAAGCTATCAAATTCTGTTCTGGTATAACCTTTAATTTGAACCGAGTTTACTGTTTACTCGCGCACCATCCTTCACTCTGACCGGTCTTGCTGTTGTTCCACAGGGGGAGCGAGGCCTGCCAGGTCCTGAGGGGCAGCAGGGGGGAAAAGGAGAGCCCGGACAGAGAGGAGACAAAGTGAGCAACCAGGGGATGATGATGCTCTAGAAATATTGATTTGTTTGTGTCAGAGGTACATTTGCAATCTGGCTATCTATCTAAATGACATTTCCCTTTCTTGCCATTTTGCAAGGGGTCTCCAGGGTTAGGCGTTGCTGGACCTAAAGGAGAGCCGGGAGAGAGAGTGAGTTTGCACTGGAATCATCATAGCACCTCTTTGTCAGAACACAAATGGCACAATCATAATGTTTATAGCTGCTTTGATATATTCCTGACAATAGCATCCATTATTCATGAAGCGTTCCCTTGTGCCACCTGTCAGTGTAAGTCGTGTCCAAAACTGCTCAAACCGAAAGAATACATAAAACATGTGCTCTTCCCTCAGGGACTTGCGGGTATCAGTGGAAGGCCAGGTGCCAAGGTGAGACACCTGCTATGTTTTTCCTGCGTGTGCGTCTTTTTCTGTTTATCTATATTTGATTGTTAAACTGGTGTTGTGACTTTTCTTTAGGGAGATCCAGGTGAACCAGGAGAGAGGGGGGAGAATGGACGACCAGGAATCCCAGGAAAACCTGGTCTTTCTGGAAAACAGGTCAGAGTGCTGCATGGGATCCGGCTATATTCAAATCTTAACTGTGAAAATTAATACCCACTCTCCACACCTGTTTCAGTTTTTGTTATTAGCAATCTCTACATACAGTAGGAATGACAGTGAATTATAAATGAATTATTCAATTACTATTTTCAGGTGGTTATACACTAATGAAAACATAATCTGAATAATATATTCCATTTCCATTCCCTATTTCTCAGCCTATGTAGTAGGTTATAGTTTCTACTGCAAAACCTTTGCTGTCTTTCTTTTGATGGTTTTACATAATGTCACACTACATTATGCTATTCAAGTCACATCATTGTTATTGCATGTTGCTATCAGTGCTGTAATCAAAGATCAAACCGCCTGTTGAGCTTTTTTCTCTTCCTTCCAACATGCATCTCTTTCTAATGATGCCATTTTAGAGGTAAAATAACTTCATAAAATTTGTGTGTATGTCATGCAATTTTCCCACAGTTTTTTATTTTTATATGTTCCCTGTACTCAGTTGCTGTTGTAGATTATGAAATATAATGCCTCTGAGGTTTCCTCCCAGTTAAGAATGAATTAATCGATTATACTTATGTTATACAGGGCGAGAAAGGAGATAAGGGTGATGAAGGCACACCTGTAAGTATGATCTCTTCCCCTTATTCTTGCTAACATCTCACCATCCACTCATCACCATATAAAGTGTATGTTTATTCATAAAGGTAAGTGTGTCACTGCAATTGTTTTAAACTTGATTTTCATTAGGGGGAGTCTGGACTTCCAGGAAAGCCAGGAGAAAGAGGACTGAGGGTAGGACAAAACACATTTTATTATCAAGTTTTAATTTGAAAACTACCAAGATGCATCAATGGAAAGTTCAGTTAACGGACATCTGTTATTGACCCCCCACAGGGACTGAATGGTCAACCAGGACGACCAGGAGAGAAAGGGGACACGGGAGACCCAGGAGAGCATGGACGAAATGTAAGAAACACATTTATGTATCATCACAAAGACAGCTTTTCAATAATGCTCTTGTGCTATTTAACTGCGGCCTTGAGAGAAGAACCAGTGAGGAAGCTCAGCTGCTCAACATCTTTATTGATCTGTGTTCGATCATAGGGCAGCCCTGGACCTGCAGGACTGAGAGGAGAAAAGGGAGACCTGGTTTGTTGTTTGCTTTATTTTTACAAAGTGCTTCTTTAATAACTTTGTATCTACTGTTAGTGGGTTCACATATTTCACTTTCTTCTTCCAGGGACCCCAAGGGCTTCCAGGACCACCAGGAAAAGTGGTGCGTGTGTCACACTGTACCCTATGTTTAAAACAAAATGAACCATAATTAATAAACCTTTATGGTCAGAGGAAACTAGAGTTGGGAACACAACAGCCTCTAGAATCTTCTTGCCATTGAATGACCTTCCTACAACCCAGTTCAATCCATTTCTGAGACTACAATATTCACTAATATTATGCAATATTCCATCTTTGTTCTCTTTAACAGGCTGACATCCAGGGCCAGCTAAAAGGGGAGAGAGGAGAGAAGGTTAGTGCTTTACCCGTGACAAGGTTTGGAGTTGCAGTATTCTCCAAAATCCTGTCTTATTGTAGCTATTGTAGTTATTGCAGACACACTAAAAACTACCATGTCACGATTAGCTGAAAGTTAAATACATAAAAAAAGTAGCACAGCTAAAACAACTTACGTCACTGTGACTCCCAGGGCGAAGATGGCGACCCAGGAGAGCATGGTAGCAAAGGTCAGAAAGGCGAAGCAGGGACTCCCGGAGCCCCAGGCCTACGAGTGAGTTTGCCTCATTCTTGCAATTTATAAACGCTTCTGTGAGCAACTGATAAGACACTGTATAAGCATCTGTATGCACGCTGACCCCTTTCCCTTTTGATTTAGTATGCGTGACTGATGATCCTCTGTGACTTCTTGTTCTTTCCCTGCTGTCTGTAAAGGGTCCGGAGGGACAACGGGGGCCGGCAGGCACAAGAGTGAGTTTGCTTTCTGTCACTGCTTCTCTACTTCAATGCTCATAACTGGATATCTGTAAATATCTGAATCATTTGTTCATTTCCTCATACACACATTTACATCACTGTCTTTTCTAATATATTTTATATTATGTATTTCCAGGGTGACTCAGGAGAGAGAGGAGCGCCTGGAGAGAAGGTTGGAAATCAATGAGTGTGATTTCTCCTCACAAAATCACCAACCTGTGTAATTTTATCAATTTAAAAAAAAAAAGGATTTTCAGGTTTCTGGTGAGTGGCAGGTCTTGCTGGCCTTCATTCCTCTGGATTCTGTTTCTCGTGCAGTAGTTTCCCAGAGGGATGAAGTTTATGGGGCCTAGCAGAAAGCTTTGAATGGAACCACTAAAACTGTTTCAGGCTTTAATGTAAATTTTGTTTTCTAACCCTTTAAATCTCTGTGTGATCAGGGAGAAAGAGGAGCATCTGGGTTAGACGGACGTCCTGGTTTGGATGGAAAACCAGGTGCTTCTGGACCACCTGGTCAGAGGGTACTGTAGTTTAAATCATCTTTTCAAAAAACTAACACAAAACCACATATAAAACACATTGTATGCAGAGTCTCACTGGGTGGTAAATGTGTGTGTAGCTGATGCACTGTTGTTTCCTTTGCATTACAGGGTGATCCTGGGAAACAGGGTGATCCTGGAAGAGATGTGAGGTTCCTTCTTCTTGTGTGGTTGTTTAAAAAAATACAACTGGCCCTGCTTTGTATTTGATATTAATAATCATTTGAAAATAAATGCTGATATGTTTGAATTATGCTCACTTTAATAGTGAGATTTGTATTTGATTGAACAGTTTAAATCTTTTTTTATTATATAATCCAAATTCTGTATTAAACACATTTTCAGTAAATATGTCTGGCCCTCAGTTGCAATCACAAATGTACACTTTACGTGTACATGCTGCAGAGGGCACTGTGGAGGCATTACAATTCAGTCTTCACTCCTGTGGCCTGTTGCATAAGCCCACTGCAGGGAAGACATTCCCAGTCCAGTTTCACAGGAGATTATTATGTAATATTGACCATAATAATGATAGTAAATCCACGACTGCTCAACTTACAGTTTAGTTAAGGAGTCTAAATCACATTTTAAGGGGCAGACATTTCACAGCTTTATGAATACTGCTGCTGTGCAACCAAATTGCACATTGCAGTTGACATTTCTGTCATGTGCAATCCTATGAGCATTTAATTTTCTTAGATGCACATATGGTAGTGAGTGTTACTACACTTTTCCACTTCTAAATGATACACTTTAAACTCTCTTTTTAACTGCTCTAACCTCCCCCACTTCCAACACAGTGTAAAACCTGATCAAATGAATAGGTCAATTAAGTTTTAGCTTATCAAGTCTTATCAAGTCTTAGTTTAGTCTGAATAAAAATGAAATTAAACCATCGACTGTGATGTGTGTTTATTTCATTTACCAGGGTTTACCAGGACTTAGAGGGGAACAGGGCCCTCCAGGGCCTGTTGGGCCTCCAGGCACTGCAGGGACACCCGTGAGTACACACACAAACCTTTATTTTTGTATTTACTGATCTCTTCATGAGTCTTATCTATTTGTTTTTTTCTTTACATTTCAGTCTTCCACCACATTTTCTTGTCTCATTATCCTTGATGTTATATTTCAGGGTAAAGCAGGAGAAGATGGGAAACCTGGGACTGCTGGCAAAATGGTAACTCCTTACTATAACTTTTCTCAGCTGGTATACTTCAGCATCTTGACTATAATATAAACTCTGCCTGACATACTGTGACACGTTGCAGCTTGTATTACTTGACTGACATATTTTGATATTGATTCTTTTCTGTCAGAATATAAATTCTTCTTCAAAAGCAGTGCAGACATTTATTTAGGGGGTCTGCTATGTACTAGCTGTCTTGGCATAATGGCACTGGACTTATCTGAGTGTTCCTGCAGTGGACTGGCCATTACTCAGTTTATTCATGTGGAGTCCATAATGCATTTTGTTTTGACTCACAGGGTGAGGACGGTGTTCCAGGTGAAGATGGGAGAAAGGTTTGTGGCTGTTTATCAGTTTATACGATCATCTGGTACGGAGGGATTCAGAATTAATTTCAATAAAAGTATCAACATTTTGTGGTTCATGTACAAATGTTGAGTCCCTGCTGTAGTGGCCATGAGTTTGAATCCGACCTGTGGCCCATTGTTGCATGTCCTCCCCTCTCTCTCTCTACCCCCTTTCCTGTCTATCTTCAGTTGTCATATCTAATAAAGGGGGAAAAAAATAATAAAAAATAAAGTAACACAATTTTGCTCTCTGACAAATTTATGTCCATGAAAATATCCACAACATTCTTATGAATGTTGTAATCTACAATTGTTTTTTTAAGGTGTAGCACCTTTGATAAAATACAGTGTATTTGCAGATATAATTTTGAAGCACTCGTAGTGCTTTTGAGTCTACAAGACACATCTCAAGCACCTAGCAAAACTTACTAAAAATGAAATCAAACATAAATTTAGCTAGGTTGGAGTAGTGCCTTTTTATTTTAGTAAGTTCTTAGAAAATTGTTTATAAAGAATTGTGCTCTTTATGTCTGTATTTCTCTGTGAACCTGACTCTGCTGTCTTTAATCTGCAGGGTGACAAAGGAGAATCAGGAGCAGCTGGAAGAGATGTCAGTTTTGCCAAATCTCCTTTATATTATTATTTCTTTGTGTTTTGTTGTCACTTTGTTTCTTCACTGTATCCTGCCTCACTCAACCTGCCCTATCTTCCTTCCTGTATTGATCCTGCCTTCCTTGACTTTATTGCATTACACATCAGCTTTCTTTTATCCTTACCACTTTTCCCCTAAAGTGTATATTTTCAGCTGTAGTTTGCTTTGACATTGACATTACCATCACACTCTCACTCACTGCTCAATCAATAGGCTTCTCAGAGGCAGCTATATATATTCACTAGCTTCTAATGATCAAGCTTAGCCTTTAAGGGGGAGCCACTTCTGAGAGGAATCCAGAGAGGCGCCAAATGTCAGAGTGCTGTTTTCATGTGCAAATTCATATTAATTATCTCTAGAACATCAGGGGAGGGGTGGCAGCAGCCACCTGCTTTGATTTTATAGTTCAGCTTCTACTATAGCACAGGAGAAAGTAACCAGAGAGAGTCTCACTTGTGTGATCACGTGTTTTTTCCAGGGCCGTGATGGGGTCAAAGGAGACCGGGGCCTTACTGGGCCTGTAGGACCCTCTGGCCCTCCGGGGGCTCCTGGACTACCTGGCAGCATCGGTCCTCCTGGACAGGTATGGCTGATGTAGACTCAGTTGAAAAATTATATGAATGGGACTTTCATTTTTACCAATCTATCCACTGTCCCTGTTTCTCAGGTTGTATACGTTAAAGGAGCTGAAGCGGCACCAATCCCAGGCCCACAAGGGCCTCCAGGAACCCCTGTGAGTGTGCATGACTTCCAACCATGTTGTTAATTACATTCTTAAAATGTATATTACAGTCAAACACACACATTAGTGGTTTTCCTGCAGTGTTGTGTGCTAGGAATAATATGGACCTCCAAGGGCTGCTGCGCATTAATGGAAGATAAAGTCATTATACACACAAAACAATTCCTCTGCATGTAATTATGTATTCATATAACTGTAGGTTTTTTATTATATATATATGTATATATATATATATATTTTTTTTTATTATACCATCATATAATGGGTCATTTACAGAAACATTATCCAGAAACAGTATCTAGCTCTTAAGTGGTCATGTCATCCCCAGCAGCATTGCTCTCCCACATGTAGCTGGAGAGACATGTGTTTTATCTACATCTGTCTCTGTATGCCTCTGTAGCCCTCCCACAGTCTTATCTGTTGATGTTTTTATCATTGCCCTTGTTTTGTCCCTCAGGGCGTACCTGGGATCCCGGGAGCTGCGGGAGTCAGAGTAAGTTGCGGTTGTCTTTATTGATCTCAGTTTGCTTTAGATTTAACCACTTAAAGTCTGCTTTTTGACCTTCTAACTTTCTTTGTTCTAGGGAGAGAGAGGTCTAACTGGACTTAGAGGTGAAGCTGTAAGTTAAACTTTTATCCCTATTGTAGTGGAAGTCTGACACAAATTATATTTCATGTGTTTCGTGTTAAAACTTTGATATCTTTTTGATGCAGGGAGACCCAGGAGAGGACGGGGCTCCAGGCAAACCCGGGACAGCAGTGGTAATATGTCAGCATATTGCCTGTCATGAGTCAGCTGTGACTTGTGGAAATGTTTATTGTCAATATTCTTTATCTCTGTTGAATGATGTATTTCTTTTACCAGGATGTACAAAGGGCTCTGGCCAGCTTTGGCATTCAGGTATGTGGATTATAATTTGCAATTTAATGATTCTGTAAAATATTGGTCTCTAGTTTTCAGTATTTTATTTCATTTGAGGAGGATTTGAACATGATGAGGTTGTAGCTCCCTTTTGAGATGGAAATTTCTGTTGCTGTCGATGCAGATGAAGATTAAAGCCTCTGCACACTGCACAGCGTTTGAATTGTTGTTATTTTCATCAGTGCTTATTTCCAATAGCCTTGTACATACGTGTGTTCACATAACTGCTTTCCCAAGAAGGTGTAACACATTTCTTAAAATACCTAAATTATTAGTCATATATGTTTGTTTTACATATTTTTCACACATTTCGAATGTCAAAAATTGTTTGTGTTTTGGAATTTAAAAATACATTTGGCAAAAGATTCCCATAAGAACAGATAATGGTCTTACCATTTTCAGTAATAAATACATTTACCACCAAAACCACCTTAATATTTACGCTATGCTATATTTATGATGGATAAATTAATAAATATTTTAGCATAATTGTCTTGCTAATGAAAAAAAATCGTGGAACTTGTGCAAAGTGTTATATTTATCTGTTTCTTCTTGCAAATATCATCGTACCATTTACAGCTTCCAAATGTATTCATAACTCGTGTTTAGCTGTTGTTTCTTGTGTTCAACAACTCAGTTAGTTTGAAAATAAAAATGTCTTCAATCCAGTAAAAGTGCATTCACAGAGTTGGCACGAATAAATATGGGATTTGCTCTTGTTTTATGGGCATTATAAAAATAGGACTACAAGTATTTTAAAACCAGAACAGCATGTGGGGGTTGATGTCATGCTGAAGATGTAGACCAATGACTGAATTGTCACTGCTTAGAATAAAAGTAGCCCAGACAGTGTGGAGGAGTTTACTACCCCCATTTAGTATTCTTGCAGATGACAAACTGTCTCAGTCTCTTACATTAAAACTATATACTTCAGAGTTTATGTGTAAAAACATTTTAAAATGACCATTAGACCTTGAATTTCCCAGCTGCTGAGATGAAAACAGCTAAGGTCTGCACCTCTGGCTGAAAGTTATGAACCTCTTGCCAAACATTTCCCTTTTCTGCTCTCCACACAGGTGTCTGATCTGAAGGTGGTTGTGGACAAGAAGGACTCACTAGCGGCTCCTCCAGTGCAGAAAGCACAGAAAGGGGAAAAAGGAGACGGAGGTGAACCTGGGCCAAGAGGACCATCTGGTTTAGATGTAAGTTTGATTAAGCATCTCGAAAGCTTATGGTAAAAAGGAAAAAACTTGATGAAGACCACCAGTAAAATCATTGCAAGTCAGTATGTGGTAAATATGTGTGGTAATTCAAAACACTCAAAAATGATATTTCTTTATCTCTTTCCATTTCCTGTTGTGCACCAGGGTGTTCGTGGTTTAACAGGAGAGAGAGGAGCAAAAGGGGACCAAGGGGAACGAGGACCTGTGGGATCAACTGGGCCTCCAGGTAGAGCCATTGGAGAGCGAGGACCTGAGGGGCCTCCAGGGCCTGCAGGAGAACCAGGGAAGCCAGGAATACCAGGAGTTCCTGGGCG